>NC_064568.1:56152497-56821097 GCF_937001465.1 Orcinus orca | reverse complement strand
TTCAGCACTGGGCTGAGGAGCAACTCACATCCTGGCATGAAGGTTATACATCAGGAAGGGCAAGTGCATAGCCCTGCCCCTTAGCCTTCTGGACAAGTCCAGCACTGTCCAACAGAAATACAATGCAAACTACACATTAATATTTAAATGAAATTTAAAATTCAGTTCCTCAGTCAAACTAGCTACAGTTCAACGGCTCGAGTCACATGTTGCCAGTGGCCCCCGTACGTGACATTGCATTCCAGACACTTCTGTAGAAGATGTTAGTCATTGTCTTCATAAACATTATGACTGAGGCTTACAGACATGCCACACAGCTGCACAATACTTCATGGACCCCACTATCTTAAACGTTGAGGAGACACGGCTTTGGGAAAGATCCCCAGTGATCTCCTTACTTGCTACAAGTAATAAATACTTCCTTCTCCTGATCTTTGTCTTGGTTGTGTCTTTTGACTTGACACCCACTAAAAGGAGAACACAGTTTGCAGGTGACAAATTTTGATGACTCTGGTGGGACCTCTCACCTAACCCCTTTGTGTTGCTCCAGCTCTCAAGAGGCAACGCAGTGGGCTGCAGCAGTTCACCCGGGTGAATTTGTCTATGTTGCTGGGGGATCTAAGGGGAAGGGCATAGGGGAATCCCCCTTGGTGCCTGATTTTTCAGGTCTATGCACCTCAACTTGCTGAATGGGCTCAGAAGCTGCTCTGGACTTCTTGATCTGGAGAGTCCCTTTGGAGAGGTGAGAGGTGTTTATCCCACAAATCAGCTTCAGGGTTCTGTCCCCATCTCAACGGGAGAGAAGAAATGACTCAAGAACTGCACAGTTAATCTGGTCTGGCCAGGTTGGCTCTGAGAGTCCAAGGAATTGCAAGACATTCCTCTCTCCTCCAGTCTTAGAGGTCAGGTCAGAGTCTGAGGGACTGTGAGACACCCCCATGTTGCTCGAAGAGTCTAAGGGATTGTGAGACAAAGAAGTTGATTTGTGCCATTCTTTGGCCATTGAATAAAGCTTGTGCTATTCCAGTCTCAGCACTGGTTTTGTTATTGGCTGTGCGAATCTGAGCCACAAAGAACCTCCCTGGGGTCTTGGGGGGCTAGGGGCCTCGGCCTGAACTAGGACACTGGTGTGGCTCCAGGTGACCAATTTGGTAACAAATCCAGCCAGATGGCTTTCTGACTCAAGGCCAACAGGTGGCCAGCCAAAAGAACAGGGTGATTTAGCCCTTGCCCTTGACCTCTGAGTCAACGAGCCCTACTGGAATAAGTCTGAGATCTGAAAACAGCCAAGCATCTGATCTGGGAGCACTCATCTGGAAAGACAAACCCTCCCAAATATCCTTGATTGGGATACCTTTCATGGGTCAGGGTAGTGTCCTGGGGATGCCCAACACAGGGTCACTGGCTTTGCCTGGCCAGAAATGCCAGGTGAGTGAGGAGCTGGACAAACTCTGTTCTAGCAGAGGGCTAAGTGAGTGAGGAGTTGGGCTGAACAAAGTCCTCTGGAGGCCACCGCACAGGAAGATCACCTCTTTGTTTCTTGTGTCTTTAGTTTAAATTTCTGTCATTGGTTTGTTTCAAGTCTTCATCAGTGAATTTGGAAGGATCTTGGTTTTATGTGGTTTTGTTTGTCCAACTGCTTTTGTGAGTCTCTGCCACAATTGTGGGCACAGGTCAAGCACTGAAGACCCATCAGTGTGCTCACCACTTGGAGAGTCCCATGAAAGTATAAGTTGGTCATGGATCAGGGCAGACTGGCTCTAGTTTCCCTGCTGACCTGAAGCATGCGTCCGTGCAACCAGGAACATGTAAATCATCCATAGTCACAATCCCTGAAGCACTCTCACCTTCAGGATATAATCAGGAGGCCAAGAGCTTGTCTTTAGTGTTAATCTGTCTCTCATCTTGATCAGTTAGCTTGGATCTGTGTATATGTCTTTTTCGGGTCCACCCCTCCCTGTCATTCCCCACCATTGGTCTCCGGAAGCCTCTCTCAGAGACAAGAACCCCTAAGAAATATGGTTCTAGGCTAAGCTAAGGAAATTCAGTTTTGGTTCCCCAGGAGATCTGAGGACCCACAAGTAGCTCAGAACCTTTGGGTCCTTGTCATTGAGTTGTCGAGAACTCAAACTGGGTCATCTGAGACTCCAGCTGAGTCACCTGGGGACAGGTAAATAGATCTTTAAGACTCCAAATCAGTCTCACCTTGAGATGTAAATGTTCTATGAGGGCTCTCAGAAACACTTATCTAGACCACCTGTAATTCCTGAGACTGAGAGGGAGAAGGGGAAAGAGAAGTTAAAAATTTTTTTTAACTTATTCCAACCATTATAAACCAGTGTATTTTATATTATAATACCTGGTTCATAACTAAGTTTAAAATGGGGCTAGGAGATCTCTGGTTCCATCTGTCTTTATATAAAAAGTAACTTGCAGATGAGCTGTATTTAATTGGCCTAAAGAAAAGTAAATGCTTACAAGTTAAATATTTCTAAATATAAAGAAAACTGGCCAAAATAAATTTCAGGGTCATGTGATCTAGGACTAATCCTTAATGAGCAAAAACAAGCTTGTTTGTTCGTTTAATTAATATAGACATGTCTTTAGAGTCATCAGTATTAAGAAAAATACTTTCATTATACTGAGAGTCAAATTTGTCAGCAAGGAAAAGAACTTGGTATAATTAAATCTTAAATAAATTAAATGTACATGAGATAAGAGGTTTCTTTAGTTGAACTTAAAAAAATTGTGTTTTGGGAATGTTTATCTAAAATAGTCTCTCCTGATTTTGGCAACTTGAAAATTTAGTTTTACTATATTAAATTAAATGATAGGAATTATTGACCATCCAGGTTATTTCAAATAAAATAAAACACTGGAACACTACTTGCTAAACAGGTCTAAGTTTATCTACTTTTGTCTTCTTATGAGGGGAAACTAAAGATGTTTGGGTTTCTTAAAGACATGTAGCACATTGAGGCAAGAAATTCTGCTATGAGAAGACCTTCAAGATGGCAGAGGAATAAGACGTGGAGATCACCTTCCTCCCCACAAATACGTCAAAAATACATGTACACATGGAACAACTCCTACAGGACACCTACTGAACGCTGGCAGAAGACCTCAGACTTTCCCAAAGGCAATAAAATCCCCACATACCTGGATAGGGCAAAAGAGAAAAGAAAAAACAGAGACAAAAGAATAGGGATGGGACCTGTGCCTCTGAGAGGGAGCTGTGAAAGATAAAACGTTCCCACACACTAGGAAGCCCATTCACTGGTGGGGACGAGGGGTGGGCAGTGGGGAAGATTTGGAGCCACACCACAGAGGAGAGTGCAGCAACAGGGGTGCAGACAGCAAAGTGGAGAGATTCCCACACAGAGGATCACTGCCGACCAGCACTCATTAGCCTGAGATGTTTGTCTGCTCACCCACCGGGGTGAGTGGGGCCTGAGAGCTGAGGCTCGGGCTTTGGCAGTCAGACCACAAGGAGAGGACGGGGGTTGGCTGCGTGAAGACAGCGTGAAGGGGGTTAGTGCACCAAAGCTAGCCTGGAGGGAGTCCGGGAAAAAGTCTGGACCTGCTGGAGATGCAAGAGACCATTGTTTTGGGGCACGCAAGGTGAGGGGATTCCTACTCTGTGTGCCCATAGACGACAAAGCACTGCATAAGTGAACTCCAGAGGTGGGCATGAGCTGTAGCTCTCAGCTCAGACCCCAGAGACATGTATTGACCGCTACTGCTGTCACTGCTGCCACCAAGAATCCTGTGTGCAAGTGCAGGTCACTACACACACTCCCAACACCCCCAGAGCCTGTGCAGCATGTCACTGCCAGGGCCCTGTGATCCAGAGACAATTTCCCCAGGAGAACCCATGGCATGCCTCAGGCTGTTGCAATGTCATGCTGGCCTCTGCCACCACAGGCTTGCCCTGCATTCCAATTATGACTACAGCACCCCTCCCTCTCCCTGGCCTGAATGAGCAAGAGAGCCCTAATCAGCCACTGCTTTAACACCCTCCTGTCAGGAACAGATGTCTGAGGGTGGCCTAAATGCAGAGGTGGGGTCAAAACTAAAGCTGAACCCCAGGAGCTGTGTGAACAAAGAAGATAAAGGGAAATTTTTCCATGCAGCCACAGGAGCAGTGGATTAAATCCCCACAATCAACTTGATAAACACTGCATCTGTGGAATACTGGAATAGACAATGAATGTTTCCAAAATTGAGGTGGTGGACGTTGGGAGCAACTGTAAACTTGGGGTTTGCATTATGTATCTGATTTTTTTTTTATCTTAGTTTAGTTTTTAGTGCTTGCTATCATTGGTGGATTTGTTTAGTGGTTTGGTTGCTCTCTTCCTTTTTTAAAAAATATTTATTATTATTATTTTTTTCTCCTTTTTTCTCTTCTTCTGAGTGTGTGTGTGTATGTTTCTTTGTGTGATGTTTTCTGTTTTGGTTTGTTTTACCATTTGTCCTAGGGTTCTCTCTGTTCGTTTTTTGATGTTGTTTGATTGTTTCCTTTTTATGAGTGTGTGTGTTTGTTTCTTTGAGTGATTTTGTCTGTTTAGTTTTGCTTTTACCATTTGGCTTGGGGTTCTATCTGTTCAGGTTTTTTTTTTTCTTCCTTTTCTTCTGAGCCGTGTGGCTGGCAGGGTCTCGGTGCTCCAGCCAGGTGTTGGGCCTGAGCCTCCAAGGTGAGACAGCCAAGTCCAGGACATTGGACCACCAGAGACCTCCCAGACCTATGTAATATCACTTGGTGAGAGCTCTCCCAGAGATCTCCATCTCAACACAAAGACCCAGCTCCACCCAATGACCAGCAATCTCCAGTGCTGGATGCCCCATGCCAAACAATGAGCAAGACAGGAACACAACCCCACCCATCAGCAGAGAGGCAGCCTAAAGTCATATTAAGTTCACAGACACCCCAAAACACACTACCAGACGTGGCCCTTCCCACCAGAAGGACAAGATCCAGCCTCACCCACAGGTACCAGTCCCCTCCACCAGGAAGCCTACACAAGCCACTGAACCAACCTCACCCACTGTGGGCGGACACCCAAATTAACGGGAGCTACAAATTGCAGCCTGTGAAAAGGAAACCCCAAACACAGTAAGTTAAACAAAATGAGAAGACAGAGAAATATGCAGCAGATAAGGAGCAAGGTAAAAAGCCACCAAACCAAAAAAATGAAGAAGGAATAGGCAGTCTACCTGAAAAAAAGAATTCAGAGTAATGATAGTAAAGATGATCCAAAATCTTGGAAATAGAATGGAGAAAATACAAGAAACGTTTAACAAGGACCTAGAAGAACTAAAGAGCAAACAAACAACGAGGAACAGCACAATAAATGAAATTAAAAACACTCTAGAAGGAATCAATAGCAGAATAACTGAGGCAGAGAAACAGATAAGTGACCTGGAAGATAGAATAGTGGAAATAACTGCTGCAGAGCAGAATAAAGAAAAAAGAATGAAAAGAATTGAGGACAGTCTCAGAGACCTCTGAGACAACATTAAATGGACCAATATTCAGATTATAGGGGTCCCACAGGAAGAAGAGAAAAAGAAAGTGTCTGAGAAAATATTTGAAGAGATTAGAGTCGAAAACTTCCTTAACATGGGAAAGGAAATAGTCAATCAAGTCCAGGAAGCACAGGATAAATCCAAGGAGAAACATACCAAGACACATATTAATGAAATTATCAACAATTAAATGCAAAGAAAAAATATTAAAAGCACAAGGGAAAAGCAACAAATAACATACAAGGGAATCCCCATAAGGGTAACAGTTGATATTTCAAAAACTCTGAAGGATCTTTGCAGAAAGATCAAAGCTGATCTTTGCAAAAACTTTGCAAGCCAGAAGGGGGTGGCAGGACATATTTAAAGTGATTAGAGGGAAAAACTTACAACCAAGATTACTCCACGAGCAAGGATCTCATTCAGATTTGTTGGAGAAATTAAAACCTTTACAAACAAGCAAAGGCTGAGAGAATTCAGCATAACAACAAATGTTAAAGTAACTTCTCTAGGCAGAAAACACAACAGAGGGAAAAGACCTACAAAAAAACTGAACACAGCTAAATAGGAACATACATATCGAAAATTACCTTAAATGTGAATGGATTTAATGCTCTGCCCAAAAGCCACAGACTGGCTGAATGGGTATAGAAACCAGACCCGTATATATGCTGTCTACGAGAGACCCACTTCAGACCTAGGGACACATACAGACTGAAAGTGAAGGGATGGAAAAAGATATTCCATGCAAATGGAAATCAAAAGAAAGGGGAAGTAGCAATACTCATATCAGACAAAGTGACTTTAAAATAAAGAGTATTACAAGAGACAAAGAATGACAGTACATAATGATCAAGGGATCAATCCAAGAGGAAGATATAACAATTGTAAATATTTATGCACCCAACATAAGAACACCTCAATACATAAGGCAAATACTAACAACCATAAAAGGGGAAATTGACAGTAACACATTCATAGTAGGGGACTTTAACACCCCACTTTCACCAATGGACAGATCATCCAAAATGAAAATAAATAAGGAAACACAAGCTTTAAATGACACATTAGACCAGATGGACTTAATTGATATTTATAGGACACTCCATCCAAAAACAACAGAATACACTTCTCAAGTGCACATGGAACACTCTGCAGGATAGATAATATCTTGGGTCACAAATCAAAGCCTTGGTAAAGTTAAGAAAATTGAAATCATACCAAGCATGTTTTCCGACCACAATGCAATGAGACTAGATATCAATTACAGGAAAAAAAAACTATAAAAAATACAAACACATGGAGGCTAAACAGTACACTACTAAGTAACCAAGAGATAGCTGAAGAAATCAAAGAGGAAATCAAAAATACCTAGAAACAAATGGCAATGAAAATACGACAACCCAAAACCTATAGGATGCAGCAAAAGCAGTTCTAAGAGAGAAGTTTATAGCAATACGATCCTACCTCAAGAAACAAGAAACATCTCAAACAACCTAAACTTACACCTACAGTAATTAGAGAAAGAAGAAAAAAAGACCCAGGGGGAGCAGAAGGAAAGAAATCATAAAGATTAGATCAGAAATAAATGAAAAAGAAATGAAGGAAACAACAGCAAAGATCAATAAAGCTGGTTCTTTGAGAAGATAAACAAAATTGATAAACCTTTAGTGACACTCATCAAAAAGAGGGGGGAGAAGACTCAAATCAACAGAATTAGAAATGAAAAAGGAGAAGTAACAACTGACACTGCACAAATACAAAGGATCATGAGCGATTACTACAAGGAACTATATGCCAATAAAATGGGCAACCTGGAAGAAATGGACAAATTCTTAGAAAAGTACAATCTTCCAACTGAACCAGGAAGAAAGAGAAAATATAAACAGACCAACCACAAGCACTGAAATTGAAACTGTGATTAAAAATCTTCGAACAAACAAAAGCCCAGGACCAGATGGCTTCACAGGTGAATTCTATCAAATATTTAGAGAAGAGCTAACACTTATCCTTCTCAAACTCTTCCAAAATATAGCAGGGGGAGGAATACTCCCAAACTCATTCTACGAGGCCACCATCACCCTGATACCAAAACCGGACAAAGATGTCACAAAAAAAGAAAACTACAGGCCAATATCACTGATGAACATAGGTGCAAAAATCCTCAACAAAATACTAGCAAACACAATCCAGCAGCACATTAAAAGGATCATACACCATGATCAAGTGGGGTTTATCCCAGGAATGCAAGGATTCTTCATATATGCAAAACAAACAATGTGATACACCATATTATCAAATTGAAGGATAAAAAAGCATATGATCATCTCAACAGATGCAGAAAAAGCTTGTGACAAAATTCAACACCTATTTATGATAAAAAATTTCCAGAAAGTGGGCATAGAGGGAACCTACTTCAACATAATAAAGGCCATAAATGACAAACCCACAGCCAGCATCATTCTCAATAGTGAAAAACTGAAACCATTTCCTCTAAGATCAGGAACAGGACAAGGTTGCCCACTCTCACCATTATTACTCAACATAGTTTTGGAAGTTTTAGCCACAGCAATCAGAGAATAAAAAGAAAGAAAAGGAATCTAAATCAAAAAGAAGAAGTAAAGCTTTCACTGTTTGCAGATGACATGATACTATACATGGAGAATCCGAAAGATGCTACCAGAAAAGTACTAGAGCTAATCAATGAATTTGGTAAAGTAGCAGGATACAAACTTAATGCAGAGAAATCTCTTGCATTCTTATACACTAATGATGAAAAATATGAAAGAGAAATTAAGGAAACACTCCCATTTACCATTGCAACAAAAAGAATAAAATATCTAGGAATAAACTTACCTAAGGAAACAAAAGACTTGCATGCAGAAAACTATAAGACACTGATGGAAGAAATTAAAGATGATAGAAACAGATGGAGAGATATACCATGTTCTTGGATTGGAAGAATCAACATTGCGAAAATGACTATACTACCCAAACAATCTACAGATTCAATGCAATCCCTATCAAACTACCAATGGCATTTTTCACAAAACTAGAACAAAAAATTTCACAATTTGTATGGAAACACAAAAGACCTCTAAGAGCCAAAACAATTTTCAGAAAGAAAACTGGAGCTGGAAGAATTAAGCTCCCTGACTTCAGACTATACTACAAAGCTACAGTATGCAAGACAGTATGGTATTGGCACAAAAACAGAAATATAGATCAATAGAACAGGATAGACAGCCCAGAGATAAACCCTCGCACCTATGGTCATCTTATCTTTGATAAAGGAGGCAAGAATATACAATGGAAAAAAGACAGCCTCTTCAATAAGTGGTGCTGGGAAAACTGGACAGCTACATGTTAAAGAATAAAATTAGAACACTTCCTTATACCATACACAAAAATAAACTCAAGAGGGATTAAAGATCTAAAGGTAAGGAGAGACAGAATAAAACTCTTAAGAGGAAAACATAGGCAGAACACTCTATGACATAAATCACAGAAAGATCCTTTTTGACTCACCTCCTAGAGAAATGGAAATAAAAATAAGCAAACGGGACTTAATGAAATGTAAACGTTTTGCACAGTAAAGGAAACCATAAAAAAGACTAAAAGACAACACTCAGAATGGGAGAAACATTTCCAACAAAGCAACTGACAAAGGAATAATCTCGAAAATATACAAGCAGCTAATGCAGGTCACTATAAAAAAAACAAAGAACCCAATCAAAAAATGGTCAGAAGACCTAAATAGGCATTTCTCCAAAGAAGATATACAGATTGCCAACAAACACATGAAAGGATGCTCAACATCACTAATCATTAGAGAAATGCAAGTAAAAACCCCAATGAGGTATCACCCCACACCAGTCAGAACGGCCATCATCAAAAAAATCTACAAACAGTAAATGCTGTATAGGGTGTGGAGAAAAGGGAACCCTCTTGCATTGTTGGTGGGCATGTAAATTGATACAGCCACTATAGAGAACAGTATGGAGGTTCCTTAAAAAACTAAAAATAGAACTACCATACGACCCAGCAATCCCACTACTGGGCATATTCCCTGAGAAAACCATAATTCAAAGAGTCATGTACCACAATGTTCATTGCAGCTCTATTTACAATAGCCAGGACATGGAAGCAACCTAAGAGTCCACTGACAGATGAATGGATAAAGAAGATGTGGCACATATATACAAAGGAATATTAGCCATAAAGAGAAACAAAATTGAGTTATTTATAGTCAGGTGGATGGGTGTAGAGTTTGTCATACAGAGTGAAGTAAGTCAGAAAAGGAAAAACATTTAAATACCATATGCTAACACACATATATATGGAATTAAAAAAATGGGTCTGATGAACCTAGGGGCAGGACAGGAATAATTACACAGATGTAGAGAATGGACTTGAGGACACGGGGTGGGGGGGAAAGGTAAGCTGGGACAAAGTGGGAGAGTAGCATTGACATATAAACACTACCAAATGTAAAATAGATAGCTAGTGGGAAGCAGCTGCATAGCACAGGGAGATCAGCTTGGTGCTTTGTGACCACCTAGAGGGGTTGGATAGGGAGGGTGGGAAGGAGGCACAAGAGGGAGGGGATATGGGGATATACATATACATATAACTGATTCAGTTTGTTATACAGCAGAAACTAATACAACATTGTAAAGCAATTATACTCCAATAAAGACGTTAAAAAAAAGAAATTCTGCTATGAGAAAATGTATGATTCTAGAGGTTATAGAATATATTCATAAATTTTCCAATTAGGAAATGCTGTTTGACAAACAGTTCACAATTACTTGCTTCTTGGCTTTTGATAGAGATTAAGGTTTTTAAGGGTTAAAATTATAATATATGTAATTAAATCTATTAAAATAATAAGGGAAACATTTCAGTATGCCAGTTAAATAGACGTGTGTTTTAGTAAAGGAAGGTATGAGGAATGGAACTGCATTTTGTTAGGAAAGTAAAAGGGTAATTTTATTCTATAGCTGGTTATTTCTGAATAGAAAAGAAAGTAAGGGACAAAATAATATAGATACAGAAAGCTGTAGAAGGTTTACTTGAAAAGGAACACTGGGAAAAGAGTTTTGTACATGGTCAGGATTTTCCAAGATTGGATTAAATTTACTTAGGTAAATGAATTTTGTTATTAAGAGTAGGCTGGTGCAGGACTGGATTTTGTGTCTCTCTGTGTAAAGAGAAATGTTTTCTTGGAATGCTACATTTGATAACAGATTGTGTAAGTTTCTTTGCCTTTAAGTGATCTGTGTTTGCTTTTGGAATCTTTTGTCACTTTGGTAAAATGAATAAGTATTGTTTCACAGTGACCAATGATTCTATTTGACCAAGTCTTTTGAAACTTTTTGATATTTTTGACAAACTTCCCAGTATCAAATTCTAATTAAAGTTCTTTTGACCTCCAGCTAACTTTAAGATTCTTCAGAGGGCCCCTAAGGCATCTCAGAGAAAAATATTAAACTAATTAGGATTATTTGGTATATGTCAAATTACAAGGAAAGTAATTATCACAGAGTGATAAGCTTTCCAAAGTTAGAGCCAAGTTTCTTTGTCAGTTGCATTATGGTCAGGTGTTTAACCATGCTTTTTAAGTCTTTTGTCATTCATAGACACTTATTTTATTCTGGTGTTTTTACAAAAATACTTCATTTCAAGATGATTCATAGAAAAGACATTTTTGACAAGTACAGGTTTCTGATAACTTTCAGATCCTACTGCTGAAATGGGTAAATAAATTAAAGAATCCTAATGGAAACCCTGATAACATCATAAAACTGTTAACAAAAGGGATTAGTTACATACGACTGAGTGAACTGGTAAATATGGTTCTAATTTTTTTGGTTTTTGTCAGAATTATTACTGGTTTTAATCTGTGTTTTCCAGATATAAGGAAACCCTTTCTCTCAAGCTAGTTATGACTTACAGCAATTTGGTAAATTACACTTCTGTAAGTGGAATTGAAACATTTATCTTCTCTCTCTATCTGATCCCCCCAGAAATTGGTAACTTATAGGTTCCCAGTAGCTTTATCCAGTAAACAAGGAAGGTCACCTACTTACTGGTGATATTTTTGGACCCTCAAAAAGGGAAGAATTCACCCAAATCTGCAAGGCAAAGTCTGTGACAAGCCCTTGGCATGGCTTTCCTGGCCCTGAGAAGATTTTTTTATTTTTAAAGTTCAGTCTGAGACTCCTTATGTAAGTAATTAGGCAAAGTTTACTGAAATAAGACTTAATTTGCAAACAAATTAATCTTAATTTGGCTATATTTGGTAAAAATGAGGGTAATTTTAGAGAGAAAAAGATGATGTCTCAGTGGATATTAAATTCTAGTTGTTAACTGAGGTTTGTATTTACTGTCTAAGACTCAACTCCCAGATAGCTTCTTGTCATTATGCTACATAATTGTAAAGTTTAAATGAATTATTAAAAATATATTTTGTTTCTTTTTAATATTATTTTTTAAATTAATTAAGTTATTTATTTATTATTTTTGGCTGCTCCAGGTCTTAGTTGCGGCATGTGGAATCTTTGTTGTAGCATATGGCATCTTTTGTTGCAGTGCGCAGGATATTCATTGTGGTGCACGGGCTTCTCTCTAGTTGTGGTGTGCAGGTATTCACTCTCTAGTTGTGGTGCATGGGCTCCAGTGCACATGGGCTTTGCAGTTTGCAGCATGTGGGCTCTCTAGTTGAGGCACGTGGGCTCAGTAGTTGTGGCCTGTGGGCTTAGTTGTCCCATGGCATGCGGGATCTTAGTTCCCCAACCAGGGATCGAACCCAAGTCCCCTGCATTGGAAGCAGGATTCTTTACCACTAGACCACAGGGAAGTCCCCTAAGTTTGTTTCTGAAGCTTATCACAGCAATCTGTTTTTAGAAGAAGATCAGATGCCCCACGACTTTGGATGAGGCCCTATGTTTCTCCATTAGCATACCTCTGAGCTTGTTCATGATATCTGATTAGTTTTCCCCCAATGTGGATAACAAAGCAAATATCTATGTATTAACAAAAAGGAGGCCCAGCACCAAGGGACATGATGCACCCAAGGTTGGCAGAAACCACCCTGGCACCAAAGGACAAATATTTTTGTTTATTGAAAGATTTGTAATCAAAAGGGGAAGTGATGGAAAAATTTTCATTTTGAGGTATGGGGAAGTCATTCTGGCTTATACATGGTTTAACTTAAACTTTACTGACTAGAGAGGCCTGTTTTGTGGCCTATCAAACATGCATCATACATTTACTTTGGCCATTAAGGAGGGGAATGCATTTAGAACTCAAAAATAGAGGACCTCACCACTCACAGGAGGCCTTAATGAAATTTACCCAGCAAGAATTAAAACGATAATAATCAGGCTGTCAATCTGCTGAACGTAGAAGTTTCTATGATGAAAAAGGTGGCCGTATGAAGTGGTTCTTGATATTTTAACAGCCTAGCAAGGAGACACTTATGGTATAATATATATTGAATGCTGTTTTTTTATACCTGAAGAGTCTTCTAATATGACTCACCCTATACATATATGAAAAATCAAACCTCTGTGAATAATCCCCTTCCCAGATTAGGGAAAATATCAGAAAAATAATTTGGTTTGGGGGGCTCTTGGTGCGAGTCTCTGCTACTGAGGTTGCAAGGTCATTGTTAATTGTCTCTCCTGCTATGCCTCTCCTACACCTGTTAGAATAATGCTGTCCAAGTGAGGTTCATGCACTACTTCGATGGATCCCCAAATTTATTTAGCTCTAGAAGCAAGAGAGAGTTTCACTCCTCTAACTATGGAGACTACAATGCACATTCTCCATAGGAAGCAATTACAGAAGACGTGCCTTCAGCCCTGTACCCTCAAGATTGACGAGTGAAATATCTCAAAGGGGGATTTTGTAAGCAGATAGGGTAGGGGCTTCTCAGAGAAAGAGAACTAGGCATGGCTTTCTTGACAGAAAAGAATCCATTTTTGGCCTAAGACATTTTGTGATCTAAGCCTGGCCACAATGCTTGTCCTTGAACAGGTCTCAGTAATTAATGATCTTAAGGGAACAAAAGAATGCAGCAGAGACACATCATTGTTATCAGGCAAGTAACAGTAGCAAAGAGGATATATCAGTTGGAAAGACTTCCAGTTTTGTTTCAATGGTAAAGACTGGCTTGAAGTGTTCAACCAGTAGATCAACTGGAACATAAGGAATGATGATGTTGACTTTTTCTGACCCTCATAACTTCAATCAACTAAAACCTGGACTCTGTAAAACCCAAGCCCCTACATGAAATGTCCCCAATTTTGCTGTTCAGTGAGACACTGCTTTGGGAAACATCCCTAGTGTCCTCCTTACTTGCTGCAAGTAATAAATCCTTCTTCTTCCAGAAAAAAAAAAACGAATAAATATGTAGCTTATGGAAGTATTTTATTCATAAGTTTGTGGGTGATCTTGATAGCTGGTGACCATGAATGTGCTGAGTTAACTAGATGACCATTCCAGTGGTCCTGAAAATCCAAAATTTCAAACATTTTTACGTATTAAAAAATGTGTGATCGGGGGACGAGGGGAAGATGGTGGAAGAGTAAGATGGGGAGATCACCTTCCTCCCCATGGATACAACAGAAAAACATCTACACGTGGAAAAACTCCTACAGAACACCTACTGAATGCTGGCAGAAGACCTCAGACCTCCCAAAAGGCAAGAAAGTCCCCACGTACCTGGGTAGGGCAAAAGAAAAAAGAATAAACAGAGAAAAAAGGATAGGGATGGGACCTGCACCAGTGGGAGGGAGCTGTGAAGGAGGAAAGGTTTCCACACATTAAGAAGCCCCTTCGCGGGCAGAGACTGTGGGTGGCAGAGGGGGAAACGTTTGGAGCTGCAGAGGGGAGCACAGCAACAGGGGTGCAGAGGGCAAAGCGGAGAGATTCCCACACAGAGGATTGGTGCTGACCAGCACTCACCAGCCCGAGAGGCTTGTCTGCTCACACGCCGGGGTGGGCGGGACTGAGAGCTGAGGCTCAGACTTTGGTCAGATGGCGGGAGAGGACTGGGGTTGGTGGCGTGAACACAGGGGGTTAGTGCACCATGGCTAGCCAGGAGGGAGTCCGGGGAAAAGTCTGGACCTGCTAAAGAGGCAAGAGACATTTTCTTCCCTCTTTGTTCCCTGGTGCACGAGGAGAAGAGATTAAGAGTGCTGCTTAAAGGAGCTCCAGAGAGCGGCGCGAGCTGCGGCTAAAAGCGCGGACACCAGGGACGGGCATGAGATGCTAAGGCTGCTGCTGCCACCAAGAAGCCTGTGTATGAGCACAGGTCACTCTCCACACCCTCCTTCCGGGGAGACTGTGCAGCCCGCCGTTGCCAGGGTCCCGGGATCCAGGGACAACTTCCCCGGGAGAACGCACGGCACACCTCAGGCTGGTGCAACGTCATGCCAGTCTCTGCCACTGCAGACTTGCCCCACAATCTGTACCCGTCCCTTTCCCACAGCCTGAGTGAGCAAGAGCCCCCAACTCAGCGGCTCCTTTAACCCCGTTCTGTCTGAGCGAAGAACAGACGCCCTCCAGTGACTTACACACAGAGGCGGGGCCAAATGCAAAGCAGAGCCCTGGGAGCTGTGAGGAAAAGAAGAGAAAGGGAAATCTCTCCCAGCAGCCTCAGCAGCAGCGGATTAAAGCTCCACAATCAACTTGATGTACCCTGCATCTGTGGAATACCTGAATAGACAAGGAATCACCCCAAATGGTGGAGGTGGACTTTTAGAGCAAGATTTATTATTTTTTCCCCTTTTCCTATTTTTGTGATTGTGTATGTGTATGCTTATGTGTGTGATTTGGTTTGTATAGCTTTGCTTCAACCATTTGTCCTAGGGTTCTATCCATCCATTTTTTGTTTGTTTGTTTTTCTTAATAATTATTTCTTATTTTAATAACATTATTCTATCTTATTTTATTTTGTCTTCTTTCTTACTTTCTTTCTTTCCTTCCCTGCCACCTTCCTTCTTTCCTTCCTTCCTTCCTTCCTTCCTTCCTCCCTGCCTTGCTTCTTTCTTTCCTTTTCTTTCTTTCTTTCTTTCTTTCTTTCTTTCTTTCTTTCTTTCTTTCTTTCTTTCTTTCTTTCTTTCTTTTTCTCCCTTTAATTCTAAGCCATGTGGATGAAAGGCTCCTGGTGCTGCAGCCAGGAGTCAGTGCTGTGCCTCTGAGGTGGGAGAGCCAATTTCAGGACACTTGTCCACAAGATACCTCCCAGCACCACATAATATCAAACGGCAAAAATCTCCCAGAGATCTCTATCTCAACACCAGCACCCATCTTCACTCATCGGCCAGCAAGCTACAGTGCTGGTACGCTATGCCAAACAACTAGTAAGACAAGGACACAACCCCATCATTAGCAAGGAGGCTGCCTAAAATCATAATAAGTCCACAGACACCCCAAAACATACCACCAGGTGTGGACTGCCAACCAGAAAGACAAGATCCAGCTTCATCCACCAGAATACAGGCACTACTCCCCTCCACCAGGAAGCCTACACAACCCACTGAACCATTTTAGCCACTGGAGACAGGCACCAAAAACAATGGGAACTACGAACATGCAGCCTTCAAAAAGGAGACCCCAAACGGTAAGATAAGCAAAATGAGAAGAGAGAAAAAAACACAGCAGATGAAGGAGCAAGATAAAAACCCACCAGACCTAACAAATGAAGAAGAAACAGGAAGTCTACCTTAAAAAGAATTCAGAATAATGACAGTAAAGATGATCCAAAATCTTGGAAATAGAATAGACAAAATGCAAGAAACATTTAACAAGGACCTAGAAGAACTAAAGATGAAACAAGCAATGATGAACAACACAATAATTGAAATTAAAAATACTCTAGATGGGATCAATAGCAGAATAACTGAGGCAGAAGAATGGATAAGTGACCTGGAAGATAAAGTAGTGGAAGTAAATACTGCAGAGCAGAATAAAGAAAAAAGAATGAAAAGAACTGAGGACAGTCTCAGAGACCTCTGGGACAACATTAAATGCACTAACATTCGAATTATAGGGGTCACAGAAGAAGAGAAAAAGAAAGGGACTGAGAACATATTTGAAGAGATTATAGTTGAAAAATTCCCTAATATGGGAAAGGAAATAGTTAATCAAGTCCAGGAAGCACAGAGAGTCCCATACAGGATAAATCCAAGGAGAAACATGCCAAGACACATATTAATCAAACTGTCAAAAATTAAATACAAAGAAAACATATTGAAAGCAGCAAGGGAAAAACATCAAATAACACACAAGGGAATCCCCATAAGGTTAACAGCTGATCGTTCAGCAGAAACTCTGCAAACCAGAACGGACTGGCAGGACATATTTAAAGTGATGAAGGAGAAATAAGAGCAACCAAGATTACTCTACCCAACAAGGATCTCATTCAGATTTGATGGAGAAATTAAAATCTTTACAGACAAGCAAAAGCTGAGAGAGTTCAGCACCACCAAACCAGCTTTGCAATAAATGCCAAAGGAACTTCTCTAGTCAAGAAACACAAGAGAAGTAAAAGACCTACAATAACAAACCTAAAACAATTAAGAAAATGGGAATAGGAACATACATATCGATAATCACCTTAAATGTAAATGGACTAAATGCTCCCACCAAAAGACACAGACTGGCTGAATGGATACAAAAACAAAACCCATATATTTGCTGTCTACAAGATACCCACTACAGACCTAGAGACACATACAGACTGAAAGTAAGGGCACGGAAAAAGATATTCCATGCAAATGGAGACCAAAAGAAAGCTGGAGTAGCAATTCTCATTTCAGACAAAATAGAATTTAAAATAAAGACTATTAGAAGAGACAAAGAAGGACACTACATAATGATCAAGGGATCGATCCAAGAAGAAGATATAACAGTTGTAAGTATTTATGCACCCAACATAGAAGCACCTCAATACATAAGGCAAATACTAACAGCAATAAAAGGGGAAATCGACAGTAACACATTCATAGTAGGGGACTTTAATACCCCACTTTCACCCATGGATAGATGTTCCAAAATGAAATTAAATAAGGAAATACAAGCTTTAAATTATACATTAAACAAGATGGACTTAATTGATATTTATAGGACATTCCATCCAAAAACAACAGAATACACATTTTCCTAAAGTGCTCATGGAACATTCTCCAGGATAGATCATATCTTTGGTCAAAATCAACCCTTGGTAAATGTAAGAAAATTGAAACTGTATCAAGTATCTTTTCCGACCACAACACTATGAGACTAGATATCAATTACAGGAAAAGATCTGTACAAAATACAAACACATGGAGGCTAAACAATACACTACTTAATAACGAAGTGATCACTAAGAAATCAAAGAGGAAATCAAAAAATACCTAGAAACAAATGACAATGGAGACACGATGACCCAAAACCTATGGGATGCAGCAAAAGCAGTTCTAAGAGGGAATTTTACAGCAATACAATCCTACCTTAAGAAACAGGAAGCATCTCGAATAAACAACCTAATCTTGCACCGAAAGCAATTAGAGAAAGAAGAACAAAAAAACCACAAAGTTAGCAGAAGGAAAGAATTCATAAAGATCAGATCAGCAATAAATGAAAAAGAAATGAAGGAAATGATAGCAAAGATCAATAAAACTAAAAGCTGGTTCTTTGAGAAGATAAACAAAATTGATAAACCATTAGCCAGACTCATCAAGAAAAAAAGGGAGAAGATTCAAATCAATAGAATTAGAAATGAAAAGGGAGAAGTAACAAGTGACACCACAGAAATACAAAAGATCATGAGAGATTACTACAAGCAACTCTATGCCAATAAAATGGACAAACTGGAAGAAATGGACAAATTCTTAGAAATGCACAACCTGCCAAGACTGAATCAGGAAGAAATAGAAAATATGAACAGACCAACCACAAGCACTGAAATTGAAACTGTGATTAGGAAGAATCAACATTGTGAAAATGACTCTACTACCCAAAGCAATCTACAGATTCAATGCAGTCCCTATCAAACTACCAATGGCATTTTTCACAGAACTAGAACAAAAAATTTCACAATTTGTATGGAAACACAAAAGACCCTGAATAGCCAAAGCAATCTTGAGAACAAAAAATGGAGATGGAGGAATCAGGCTCCCTGACTTCAAACTATACTACAAAGCTACAGTAATCAAGACAGTATGGTACTGGCACAGAAACAGAAAGATAGATCAATGGAACAGGATAGAAAGGCCAGAGATAAACCCATGCACATATGGTCACCTTACCTTTGATAAAGGAGGCAGGAATGTACAGTGGAGAAAGGTCAGCCTCTTCCATAAGTGGTGCTGGGAAAACTGGACAGCTACATGTAAAAGTATGAGATTAGATCACTCCCTAACACCATACACAAAAATAAGCTCAAAATGGAGTAAAGACCTAAAAGTAATGCCAGAAACTATCAAACTCTTAGAGGAAAACATAGGCAGGACACTCTATGACATAAATCACAGCAAGGTCCTTTTTGGCCCACCTCCTAGAGAAATGGAAATAAAAACAAAAATAAACAATTGGGACCTAATGAAACTTCAAAGCTTTTGCACAGCAAAGGAAACCATAAACAAGACCAAAAGACAACCCTCAGAATGGGAGAAAATATTTGCCTATGAAGCAACTGACAAAGGATTAATCTCATAAATTTATAAGCAGCTCATTCAGCTCAATAACAAAAAAACAAACAACCCAATCCAAAAGTGGGCAGAAGACCTAAATAGACATTTCTCCAAAGAAGGTATACAGACTGCCAACAACACATGAAAGAATGCTCAACATCATTAATCATTAGAGAAATGCAAATCAAAACTACAACGAGATATCATCTCACACCAGTCAGAATGGCCATCATCAGAAAATCTGGAAACAATAAATGCTGGAGAGGGTGTGGAGACAAGGGAACACTCTTGCATTGCTGGTGGGAATGTGACTTGGTACAGCCACTATGGAGAACAGTATGGAGGTTCCTTAAAAAACTACAAATAGTACCACCATATGACCCAGCAATCCCACTACTGGGCATGTACCCTGAGAAAACCATAATTGAAAAAGAGTCATGTACCAAAATGTTCATTGCAGCTCCGTTTACAATAGCCCAGAGATGGAAACAACCTAAGTGTCCATCATCGGATGAATGGATAAAGAAAATGTGGCACATATATACAATGGTATATTACTCAGCCATGAAAAGAAATGAAATTGAGCTACTTGTAATGAGGTGGATGGACCTAGAGTCTGTCATACAGAGTGAAGTAAGTCAAAAAGAGAAAGACAAATACCGTATTCTAACACATATATATGGAATTTAAGGAAAAAAATGTCATGAAGCACCTAGGGGTAAGACAGGAATAAAGACACAGACCTACTAGAGAATGGACTTGAGGATGTGGGGAGGGGGAAGTGTAAGTTGTGACAAGGCGAGAGAGTGGCATGGACATATATACACTACCAAATGTAAAATAGATATCTAGTGGGAAGCAGCTGAATAGCACAGGGATATCATCTAGGTGCTTTGTTACAACCTAGAGGGTGGGATAGGGAGGGTGGGAGGGAGGGAGACGCAAAAGGGAAGTGATATGGGAACATATGTATATGTATAAGTGATTCACTTTGTTATAAAGCAGAAACTAACACACCATTTTACAGCAATTATACTCCAATAAAGATGTTAAAAAAATGTGTGATCAAGATGGCAGAGCTCACCTCCTCCCATGAACACGTCAAAAATACATCTACATGTGGAACAATTCCCACTGTAAATTAAATAGAAACTGGCAGATGGAGTCTGCTACAACCAAAGATACACAGAAATCACATAGGAAGGGAGGAGAAATGATTGAGCCAGGACCTGTGCCCCTGGGAGGGGACTCAGAGGAAAAGGGAGATTGCATAGGTGGGCAACCACCCTGTGGAGTGAGTGGGTTTAGCCACACACTGGTTATGTCAGCCCTGGGATTTCTACACAGAGGAAACAAGTCTTGTTTGCTGGTGGAGGTCCAGTGCAAAAATTAGAAGAGCTGGGAGAAGCAGGTGCTGGTAAGCTCCTGAGGAGCGCATGCTCTGGCCTCACTTACTCCACAAAACAGCATGGCACTGGATCTAGGGTGGCCAGGACCAGGAAAAAGACTTGACCTTGAGACACGTAGGCAACCTGGTCCCAGGGTGGAGCACAGGAGTGGCAGCAGTGGTTATTACTGGTGCTTGCTCAAGCAGCATCCCAGAAGTTTCCCAGATTCTGATGGGGGCTGCTCTACCACAGCTAACCTCCGACACACACCAAGAGTCCACATAAATCTCTGCTAGCCCAGTGGAGTGGCTCCACAAATGTCGGGGGGTTGGGTGGTGGCAGAGGCAGGGGGAAGTGATTGGCCATGAGAGAAAAAGGGGGCTTGAACCTGAGTCTGCATCTGAGTGTAGCTGCAGATGCTATACAGGCAGTGAATTAGACCTCTGTCATTGTACAGACCACACTTGTTTCAGCACCCCACTTCACTGGGGCAAAGGTCCTGGTGCAGGGAAGAGGGAAAAAAAACACACTTAAAGGGAATAGAGCCAGCTTGAGGTCGACTGTAAGGGCTTCTGCTCTGGCAATTTGAAAGCAGACCACACCCCTGACAGGGCAGTGTTGGCTACTCAGCAGGGAGCAAGTCCTGCCTCAGATCTGTTGCCATCTCTAGCCCCTCCATCTCCAGCACCACCCCCTACCAACGTGATAGCTACCAGCACATCCACATCAAATCCAGCTCTCCCATCAAAGGCAGGCACACACAGTCTGCAAAGGGATGCTCCCACATAAAAACAGCCATTTAAAGACTGCAACAGATAACTGTTTCACCTAAATCCATAGAGGCAGAGAAAAGCTAAGCTAAATAAAAGAGGAACTACTCTCAATTGGAAAAGCAAAAGAAAACTCCTGAAAAAATAATGAAACAGAAATAAACAATTTACCAGAAAGGATTTAAAACACAGTTAATAAAAAATTAACTGAATAAAGAAAAAGAACTGATCTCAACACTGAACATTAAAATATAAAAAAGACCCAATCTGAAATAAATAACTCAATAGCTGAAATAAAAAACACACTAGAAGAAACGAATATCAGACTAGGTGATACAGAGAATGCATATATGACCTGGAAGATAGAATAATGGAAATCACTGAATCAGACAGTAGAAAGAAAAACAAACTTATAAAATGAATGCAGGGCTTTCCTGGTGGCACAGTGGTCAAGAATCTGCCTGCCAATGCAGGGGACATGGGTTTGAGCCCTGGCCCTGGAAGATCCCACATGCCGTGGAGCAACTAAGCCCTTGTACCACAACTACTGAGCCTGCACTCTAGAGCCCACGAGCCACAACTACTGAAGCCTGTGCATTTAGAGCCCATGCGCCTCAACCAGAGAAGCCACTGCAATGAGAAGCCTGTGCACCACAACGAAGAGTAGCCCCCGCTCACCACAACTAGAGGAAGCCTGTGCACAGCAACAAAGACCCAACACAGCCAAAAATAAATATAAATAAAATAAATAAATTCATTAAAAAATGAATGCAATTTAAGAGATCTCTGGTATAACATTAAGCATTCCAACATTCACATTATAGGAGAGCAGAGAGAGAAGAGGAGCCAAAAGGTATTTGAGGAATTATGGCTGAAAACTTCCTAAACCTGAAGAAGGAAACATATTTAGGTACAGGAAGCACAGAGGGTCCCAAACAAGATGAACCCAAACAGACCCACATCAAGACATATAATAATTAAAATGGCAAAAGTTAAAGATAAAGAGTATTCTAAAGGCAGCAAGAGAACAATAGTCATATACAAGAGAATCCCCTAAGGCTATCAGCTGATTCTCTGCAGAAAACTTCCAGGCCTGAATAGCGTGGCATGATATATTAAAAGTGCTGAAAGGGAAAAACCTGTAACCTAGAATACTCTATCCAGTAAGATTATCATTTAAAATAGAAGGAGAAATAAAGATCTTCTTAGACAAGCAAAACCTAAAAGAACAGCAATAGTAAACCTATCCTAAAATCCCTGGTGGTCCAGTAGGTAAGACACCACGCTCCCAATGCAGGGGGACCAGGTTCGATCCCTGGTCAGAAAACTAGATCCTGCATGCCTGCTACAACTAAGAGTCCGCATGCCACAACTAAGATTCTGCATGCTACAACTAAGAAGTCTGCATGCCTCAACTAAGAAGTCCGCACGCTGCAACTAAGAGTCCACATTCCACAACTAAAAGATCCCGCATGCTGCAACTAAAGATCCCACATGCTTCAAGGAAGATCCTGTGTGCTGCAACTAAGACCCAGCTCAGCCTAAATAAATAAATGTTTTTTTGGGTTTTTTTGTGGTACTCGGGACTCTCACTGTTGTGGCCTCTCCCGTTGTGGAGCACAGGTTCTGGACGCACAGGCTCAGCGGACATGGCTCACAGCCGGGGTCTTCCTGGACTGGGGCACAAACCCGTGTCCCCTGCGTCAGCAGGTGGACTCTCAACCACTGTGCCAACAGGGAAGCCCAATAAATGATTTTTTAAAAAAGAAATGTTGAAGGGTCTTCTCTAAAGGAAAAGGAACAAGAATCTATAGGAAAGGGAAACTCACAATAGGGAAGGCAAATATACAAAATGATTGAAAATCACTTAAATGAGCCAGCACATAGATTAAAAAACAATCAAAAAGTTTCATAGAAGTGATTATAACTATAATTAACAGAAAAAGGATAAACATGAAGATGTAAAATAGGACATCAAAATATAAAACATAGGGGAGGAGAGTAAAAAGTGTAGATCTTTTAGAAGATTTGATGTGTTTGAACTTATATGACTATCAGTTTAAAGCAGGTAGATATAGTTATAGGTCAACATACTTGAAAACCAGGGTAACAACTAATCAAAAACATACAATAGATTCGCAAAAATCAAAAAGAAAGGAACTCAAGCATAATAAAAAAGGAAATCATCAAACCACAAAAGGAAAAACAAAAAGAAGAAATGATCAAAGAAGAACTACAAAATCAAATGGAAAACAAGATTTAAAATGACTAAAAGTATATACTTATCAATAATTACTTTAAATTTCAATGGATTGGAGGAGCTTCAAGATGGCAGAAGAGTAAGACGTGGAGATCACCTTCCCTCCACAAATACATCAGAAATACATCTACATGTGGAACAGCTCCTATAGAATACCTACTGAACGCTGGCAGAAGACCTCAGACCTCCCAAAAGGCAAGAAACTCCCCACATACCTGGGTAGGGAAAAACAAAAAAGAAAAATCAGAGACAAAAGAATAGGAATGGGACCTGCACCACTGGGAGGGAGCTGTGGAGTAGGAAAGGTTTCCACACACTAGGAAGCCCCTTCAAGGGCAGAGACTGCGGGTGGCAGAGGCGGGGAGCTTCAGAGCCACGGACGAGAGCACAGCAACAGGGGAGCAGAGGGCAAAGCAGAGAGATTCCCACATAGAGGAATGGTGCCGACCAGCACTCACCAGCCCGAGAGGCTTGTCTGCTCACCAGCCGGGGCGGGTGGGGGCTGGGAGCTGCCGTTAGGGCTTTAGAGGTTGGATCCCAGGGAGAGGACTGGGGTTGGCTGCGTGAACGCAGCCTGAAGGGATTAGTGCGCCACAGCTAGCCAGGAGGGAGTCCAGGAAAATGTCTGGACCTGCCAAAGAGGCAAAAGACTTTTTCTTCCCTATTTGTTTCCTGGTGCTCGAGGAGAGGGGATTAAGAGAACCACTTAAAGGAGCTCCAGAAACGGGCAACAGCCGCGGCTATCAGCGCGAACCGCACAGATGGGCATGGGATGCTAAGGCTGCTGCTGCTGCCACCAAGAAGCCTGTGTGCAAACACAGGTCACTATCCACACCTCCCCTCCTGGGAGCCTGTGCAGCCCACCACTGCCAGGGTCCCGTGATCCAGGGACAACTTCCCCGGGAGAACACACAGCGCACCTCAGGCTGTTGCAACGTCATGATGGCCTCTGCAACCGCAGGCTTGCACCACACTCTGTACCCTTCCCTTGCCCAGGCCTGAGGGAGCCAGAGCCCCCAAATCAGCTGCTCCTTTAACCCCGTCCTGTCTGAGTGAAGAACAGATGCCCTCAGGCGACCTACAGGCAGAGGTGGGTCAAAAAAAAGCTGAACCCTGGGAGCTGTGCGAACAAAGAAGAGAAAGGAAAATTACTCCCAGCAGCCTCAGGAACAGCGGATTAAATCTCCACAATCAACTTGATGTACCCTGCATCTGTGGAATACCTGTATAGACAATGAATCATCCCAATATGAGGAGGTGGACTTTGGGAGCAAAGAGAAATATTTTTTCCCCTTTTTCTCTTTTTGTGAGTGTGTATGTGTAAGCTTCTGTGTGTGACTTTGTCTGTATAGCTTTGCTTTTACCAGTTGTCCTAGGGTTCAGTCTGTCAGGGTTTTTTTTGTTTTGTTTTACCTTTAAAATCTTTTTCTTAATAAGTATTTTTAAATTTTTATTTTAATAACTTTATTTTATATTATTTTATCTTCTTTTTTTCTTTCTTTCTATTTTTTCTCCCTTTTATTCTGAGCTGTGTGGATGAAAGGCTCTTGGTGCTCCAGCTAGGCATCAGGGCTGTGCCTCTGAGGTGGGAAAACCAACTTCAGGACACTGGCCCACAAGAGACCTCGCAGTTCCACGTAATATCAAATGGTGAAAATCTCCCAGAGGTCTCCATCAGAATGCCAAGACTCAACCTCACTCAATGACCAGGAAGCTACAGTGCTGGACACCCTATGCCAAACAACTAGCAAGACAGGAACACAACCCCATCCATTAGCAGAGTGGCAGCCTCAAAACATAATAAGTCCATAATCATAATCATAAAGACACCCCAAAACACACCACAAGACATGGATCTGCCCAACAGAAATACAAGATCCAGCCTCATCCACCAGAACACAGGCACTAGTCCCTTCCACCAGGAAGCCTACACAACCCACTGAACCAAACCCAGCCACTGGGGACAGACACCAAAAACAACAGGAACTACGAATCTGCAGCCTGTGAAAAGGACACCCCAAACACAGTAAGTTAAGCAAAATGAGATGACAGAAAAACACACAGCAGATGAAGGAGCAAGGTAAAAACCAACAAGACCTAACAAATGAAGAGGAAATAGGCAGTCTACCTGAAAAAGAATTCAGAGTGATGATGGTAAAGATGATCTAAAATCTTGGAAATACAATGGAGAAAAAACAGGAAACATTTAACAATGACCTAGAAGAACTAAAGAGCAAACAAACAATGATGAAGAACACAATAAATGAAATGAAAGATTCTCTAGAAGGTATCAAGAGCAGAATAACTGAGGCAGAAGAACGGATAAGTAACCCGGAATATAAAATAGTGGAAATAAGTACTGCAGAGCAGAATAAAGAAAAAAGAATGAAAAGAACTGAGGACAGTCTCAGAGACCTCTGGGACAACATTAAATGCACCAACATTCGAATTATAGGGTTTCCAGAAGAAGAAGAGAAAAAGAAAGGGACTGAGAACATATTTGAAGAGGTTATAGTTGAAAACTTCCCTAATATGGGAAAGGAAATAGTTAATCAAGTCCAGGAAGCACAGAGAGTCCCATACAGAATAAATCCAAGGAGAAACATGCCAAGACACATATTAATCAAACTGTTAAAATTAAATACAAAGAAAACATATTAAAAGCAGCAAGGGAAAAACAACAAACAACACACAAGGGAATCCCCATAAGGTTAACAGCTGATCTCTCAGCAGAAACTCTACAAGCCAAAAGGGACTGGCAGGTCATACTTAAAGTGATGAAGGAGAAAAACCTACAACCAAGATTACTCCACCCAGCAAGGATCTCATTCAGATTTGATGGAGAAATTAAAAGCTTTACAGACAAGCAAAAGCTAACAGAATTCAGCACCACCAAACCAGCTTTTCAACAAATGCTAAAGGAACTTCTCTAGGCAGGAAACAAAAGAGAAGGAAAAGACCTACAATTACAAACCCAAAACAATTAAGAAAATGGGAATAGGAACATACATATTGATAGTTACCTTAAATGTAAATGGATTAAATGCTCCACCAGTACACATAGACTGGCTGAATGGATACAAAAATATATATATATGCTGTCTACAAGAGACCCACTTCAGACCTAGGGACACATACAGACTGAAAGTGAGGGGATGGAAAAAGATATTCCATGCAAATAGAAATCTAAAGAAAGCTGGAGTAGCAATTCTCATATAAGATAAAATAGACTTTAAAATAAAGACTATTAGAAGAGACAAAGAAGGACACTACATAATGATCAAGGGATCAATCCAAGAAGAAGATATAACAATTGTAAATATTTATGCACCTAACATAGGAGCACCACAATACATAAGGCAAATACTAACTGTCATAAAAGGGGAAATCAACAGTAACACAATCATAGTAGGGGACTTTAACCCCCCACTTTCACCAATGGACAGAACATCCAAAATGAAAATAAATAGGAAACACAAGATTTAAATGACACATTACACAAGATGGACATAATTGATATTCATAGGACATTCCATCTAAAAATAACAGAACACACATCCTTCTCAACTGCTCATGGAACATTCTCCAGGATAGATCATATATTGGGTCACAAATCAAGCCTTGGTAAATATAAAAAATTTGAAATCATATCAAGTATCTTTTCCAACTCTAACGCTATGAGACTAGATATCAATTACAGGAAACAATCTGTTAAAAATACAGGCACATGGAGGCTAAACAATACACTACTTAATAACGAAGTGATCACTGAAGAAATCAAAGAGGAAATCAGAAAATACCTAGAAACAAATGACAATGAAAACACAGCAACACAAAACCTATGGCATGCAGCAAAAGCAGTTCTAAGAGGGAAGTTTATAGCAATAAAATCCTACTTTAAGAAACAGGAAACATCTCAAATAAACAACACAACCTTACAGCTAAAGCAATTAGAGAAGAAGAACAAAAAACCCCAAAGTTAGCAGAAGGAAGAAATCATAATGATCAGATCAGAAATAAATGAAAAAGAAATGAAGGAAACGATAGCAAATATCAATAAAACTAAAAGCTGGTTCTTTGAGAAGATAAACAAAATTGATAAACCATTAGCCAGACTCATCAAGAAAAAAAGGGAGAAGACTCAAATCAATAGAATTAGAAATGAAAAAGGATAAGTAACAACTGACACTGCAGAAATACAAAGGATAATGGGAGATTACTGCAAGCAACACTATGCCAATAAAATGGACAACCTGGAAGAAATGGACAAATTCTTAGAAACGCACAATGTGCCAAGACTGAATCAGGAAGAAATAGAAAATATGAACAGACCAACCACAAGCACTGAAATTGAAACTGTGATTAAAAATCTTCCAACAAACAAAAGCTCAGGATCAGATGGCTTCACAGGCGAATTCTATCAAACATTTAGAGAAGAGCTAACACCTATCTTCCTCAAACTCTTTCAAAATATAGCAGAGGGAGGAACACTCCCAAACTCATTCTACGAGGCCACCATCACCCTGATACCAAAAGCAGACAAAGATGTAACAAAGAAGGAAAACTACAGGCCAATATCACTGATGAACATAGGTGCAAAAATCCTCAACAAAATACTAGCAAACAGAATCCAACAACTCATTAAAAGGATCATACACTATGATCAAGTGGGGTTTATCTCAAGAATGCAAGGATTCTTCAATATATGCAAATCAATCAATGTGATACACCATATTAACAAATTGAAGGAGAAAAACCATATGATCATGTCAATCGATGCAGAGAAAGCTTTCAGCAAAATTCAACACCCATTTATGATAAAAACCCTGCATAAAGTAGGCATAGAGGGAACTTTCCTCAACATAATAAAGGCTATATATGACACACAGCCAACATCATCCTCAATGGTGAAAAACTGAAACCATATCCACTAAGATCAGGAACAAGAGTGGTTGCCCACTCTCACCACTCTTATTCAACATAATTTTGGAAGTTTTAGCCACAGCAATTGGAGAATAAAAAGAAATAAAGGTAATCCAAATCAGAAAAGAAGAAGTAAATGTGTCACTGTTTGCAGATGCCATGATACTATACATAGAGAATCCTAAAGATTTTAGTAGAAAACTACTAGAGCTAATCAATGAATTCAGTAAAGTAGCAGGATACAAAATTAATGCACAGAAATCTCTAGCATTCCTAAACACTGCTGATGAAAAATCTGAAAGTGAAATTAAGAAAACACTCTCATTTACCATTGCAACAAAAAGAATAAAATATCTAGGAATAAACCTACCTAAGGAGACAAAAGACCTGTATGCAGAAAATTATAAGACACTGTTGAAAGAAATTAAAGATGATACAAATAGATGGAGAGATATACCATGTTCTTGGATTGGAAGAATCAACATTGTGAAGATGACTCTACTACCCAAAGCAATCTACAGATTCAGTGTGATCCCTATCAAACTACCACTGGCATGTTTCACAGAAGTAGCACAAAAAATTTCACAATTTGTATGGAAACACAAAAGACCCTGAATAGCCAAAGCAATCTTGAGAATGAAAAATGGAGCTGGAGGAATCAGGCTCCCAGACTTCAGACTATACTACAAACCTACAGTAATCAAGACAGTATGGTACTTGAACAAAAATAGAAATATAGATCAATGGAACAGGATGGAAAGTCAGAATTTAACCCACGCACATATGGTCACCTTATATTTGATAAAGGATGCAAGAATATACAATGGAGAAAAGACAACCTCTTCAATAAGTGGTGCTGTGAAAACTGGACAGCTACATGTAAAGAAAGAAATTAGAACACTCCCTAACACCATACACAAAAATAAACTCAAAATGGATTAAAGACCTAAATGTAAAGCCAGACACTATCAAACTCTTAGAGCAAAACATAGGCAGAACACTGTATGACATAAATCACAGCAAGGTTCTTTTTGACCCACCTTCTAGAGAAATGGAAATAAAAATAAACAAATGGGACCTAATGAAACTTAAAAGCTTTTGCACAGCAAAGGTAACAATAAACAAGACGAAAAGACAACCCTCAGAATGGGAGAAAATATTTGCAAATGAAGCAACTGACAAAGGATTAACCTCCAAAATTTATGAGCTGCTCATACAGCTGAATATAAAAAAAAAATCTAATCCAGAAATGGGTAGAAGACCTAAACAGACATTTCTCTAAAGAAGATATACAGATTGCCAACAAACAGATAAAAGAATTCTCAACATCATTAATCATTCGAGAAATGCAAATCAAAACTACATTGAGACATCATCTCACACCAGTCAGAATGACCATCATGAAAAAATCTACAAACAATAAATGCTGGAGAGGGTGTGCAGAAAAGGGAACACTCTTGCACTGTTGGTGGGAATGTAAATTGATGCAGCCAATATGCAGAATAGTATGGAGGTTCCTTAAAAAACTAAAAATACAACTACCATATGAACCAGCAATCCCACTACTGGGCATATACCCTGAGAAAACCATAATTCAAAAAGTGCCTTGTACCACAATGTTCATTCCAGCTCTATTTACAATAGCCAGGACATGGAAGCAACCTAAGTGTCCATCAACAGATGAATGGATAAAGAAGATGTGGCACATATATACAATGGAATATTACTCAGCCATAAAAAGAAATGAAATTTAGTTATTTGTACTGAGGTGGATGGACCTAGAGTCTGTCATACAGAGTGAAGTAAGTTAGAAAGAGAAAAACAAATACCATATTCTAACACATGTATATGGAATCTAAAAAGAAAAAAGAAAAAAAAGTCATGAAGAACCTAGGGGCAGGATGGGATTAGAAACGCAGACCTACTAGAGAATGGACTTGCGGACACGGGGAGGGGGAAGGGTAAGCTAGGACAAAGTGAGAGAGTAGCATGGACATATATACACTACCAAATGTAGAGTAGATCTTTAATGGGAAGCAGCCACATAGCACAGGGAGATCAACTCGGTGCCTTGTGACCACATAGAGGGCTGGGATAGGGAGTGTGGGAGGGAGAGAGACGTAAGAGGGAAGAGATATGGGGATTTATGTATATGTATAGCTGATTCAGTTTGTTATAAACCAGTAGGTAACTCAGCATTATAAAGCAATTATTCTCCAATAAACGTATATATATAAAAAAAGACCCAATGCAGCCAAAAATAATAAGTAAATAAACAAACAAACAAATAAATAATGGGCCTTGATGCCATCATAGAATGAATCAGAAACTATCTTGAGACAAATGACAATGAAACACAACTTTACAAAATCTATGGAATGCAGCAAAAGCAGTGCTAAGAGGAAAGTGCTCAGTGATACAGGTCTTCCTCAAAAAACAAGAAAAATTTCAAATAAACAACCTAACCTACACTTACAAAAATTAGAAAAAGAAGAACAAACAAAACCCAAAGTCAGAAGAAGGCAACAGTAAACAAAGGAAGTAAATAAAATAGAAAATAAAAACAATGGAAAGATCAATAAGATCAAGATCTGGTTTTTTGAAAAGAAAAGAAAAATCAACAAACCTCTAGCCAGGCTCACCAAGAATAAAAGGGAGAAGACCCAAATAAACAAAATAAGAAAGAAAAGAGGAGAAATAACAACTGATATCAAAAAATACAGAAAATCATAAGAGAATACTATGAACAGTTATAAGCCAACATATTGGACAACCTAGAGGAAATGGAAAGGTTTCTAGAAATATACAGCTTGCCAAAATTGAATCAAGAAGGAATAGATAGTTTGAACAGACCAATCTGTAGAAGTGAAATAGAATATGTAATAGAAACAAAACTCTGAAAACAAAGTCCAGACTGGATAGCTTCACTGGGGAATTCTACCAAACATACAAAGAAGAAGTTATACCTATCTTCTCAAACTCTTCCAAAAGATTGAAGACTCCCAAATTCTTTCTATGAAGCCACCATAACTTTGATACCAAAGCCAGACAAAGACACTACCAAAAATAAAGGAAATTATAGGCCAATATCTTTGATGGATACAGATGTAAAAATCCTCAACAGAATATTAGCAAACTGAATCCAACAATATATAAAAAGGATCATACACTGTGATCAAGCTGAATTCATTCCAAGGATGGTTCTTTACACAAATCAATCAACGTGATACACCACATTAACAAAAGGAAAGACAAAAACCACATGATCATCTCAATAGATGCAGAAATAGCATTTGACAAAATTCAATATCCATTCATGATAAAACTCTCACCAAAGTGGGTATAGAGGGAACATATCTCAACAAAATAAAAGTCACTTACAACAAACCCAAAGCCAACATAATACTCAATAATGAAAAGTTGAAAGCCTTCCTGCTAAATTCAGGAAAAAGACAAGGATGCCCATTCTTACCACTTCTATTCAACATAGTATTGAAAGTCCTAGCCACAGCAGTCTGAAATCAAGAAAAAGAAACAAATATGTCCAAATTGGAAGGGAAGAGGTAAAACTGTCACTATTTGCAGATGACATGATACTTTATATAGAGAAACCTAAAGACTCCACACAAAAACTATTAGAACTAAAAAATGAATTCAGCAAGGTAGCAGGATACAAGATTAATATACTGAAATCTGTTGCATTTCTTTACACTAACAATGAAATATCAGAAATAGAAAGTGAAAAACAATCCCGTTTAAAATCATGTCAAAAAATAAAATAAAATAGCTAAGAATAAACTTAATGAAGGAGGTGAAAGACCTATACACCAAAATCCATAAAATATTGATAAAGAAAACTGAAGATGGTTCAAAGAAATGGAAATATGCTCTTGAATTGGAAGAATTAATATTGTTAAAATGGCCATACTACCCAAAGCAATCAACAGATTTAATGTGATCCCTATCGAAATACTCATGACATTTTTCGCAGAATAGAAAAAATAATCCTAAAATTTACATGGAACTACCAAAGACCCAGAATTGTCACAGTAGTCCTGAGCAAGAAGAAGAAATCTGGAGGCATAACTCTTCTAGACTCCAGACAATACTACAAAGCTTCAGTAATCAAAACAGCGTGGTATTGGCACAAAACAGACATATGGATCAATGGAACAGCATACAGAGCCCAGAAATAAACCCACACACCTACTGCCAATTAATCTATGACAAACAAAGCCGAGAACATACAGTGGATAAAAGACAGTCTCTTCGACAAGTGGTGTTGGGAAAACTGGACAGCTATAGGTAAATCAATGAAATTAGAACACTCCCTCACACCATACACAAAAATAAACTCAAAATGGTTTAAAGACCTAAATATAAGACATGATATCACAAAACTCCTAGAAGAGAACATAGGGAAAACACTCTTTGACATAAATTGTGCCAATCTTTTTTTGGATCTTTCTCCTAAGGCAAAGCAAATAAAAGCAAAAATAAACAAATGGAACCTAATCAAACTTTAAAGGTTTTGCACAACTAAGGAAATCATTGACAAAATGAAAATAAAAACTATGGACTGGGAGAAAATATTTGTAATTGATATGACCAACTAGGTGTTAATATCCTAAATATACAAAGAGCTCATGCAACTCAATATTAAAGAAAAAAACAAATCAAACAACCCAATCAAAAACTGGAAAGAGATCAGAATAGATATTTTTCCTAAGTAGACATACAGATGGCTAACAGGCACATGAAAAGATGGTCAACATTGCTAATTATTAGAGAAATCCAAAACCACAATGAGATATCACCTTATACCAGTCAGAATAGCCATCATCAAAAAGTCTACAAATAGGGTTTCCCTGGTGGCACAGTGGTTAAGAATCTGCCTGCCAATGCAGGGGACACAGGTTCGAGCGCTGGTCAGGGAAGATCCCACATGCCGTGGAGCAACTAAGCCCTTGCACCACAACTACTGAGCCTGTGCTCTAGAGCCCCCGAGCCACAACTACTGAGCCCACGTGCCACAACTACTGAAGCCCACGTGCCTAGAGCCCATGCTCTGTAGCAAGAGAAGCCACCACAATGAGAAGCCCGCACACCCCAATGAAGAGTTGCCCCCACTTGCCACAACTAGAGAAAGCCCATGCACAGCAATGAAGACCCAATGCAGCCAAAAATAAATAAATGAAATAAATAAATTTTTTAAAAGTCTACAAATAACAAATGTTGGAGAGGGTGTGGAGAAATGGGAACCCTCATAAACTGTTGACAGGAATGTAAATTAATGCAGCCCTATGGAAAATAGTATGGAGGTTCCTCAAGAAACTAAAAATAGAATTATCATATGATCCAGCAATTCTCCTCCTGGATATATATCCAGAGAAAACAAAAATACTAATTTGAAAAGATACATGCATCCCAATGTTCAAAGCAGCACTACTTACAATAGCCAGGCAATCCTAGTGCCCATCAACAGATGAATGGATAAAGGAGATGTGGTACATATATATATATATGTATATATTTATATATACTTGTTTGTAATATACATATGTATGAACATTACACTGCTATAAGAAAGAATGAGAGTCTGCCATTTGCAGCAACATGCATAGACCTAGAAAATATCATGCTTAGTGAAATAAGTCAGACAGGGAAAGACAAATGCTGTAGGATATCACTTATGTGGGATCTAATATATAATACAAATGAACATTTATGCAAAACAGACTCACAGATGTAGAAAACAAACTAGTGATTACCAAAGGGGTGAGGGAAGAATGGAGGGGCAAGCTAAGGATATAGGATTAAAAGATAAAAACTACTATGTATAAAATAGATAAGCAATAAGGATATATTGTATAGCATAGGGAATTATAGCTATTATCTTGTAATAACTTATAACGAAGTACAAACTACTATGCTGTACACCTGAAACTACCACAATATTGTAAATCAACTATACTTCAGTAAAAAATATATTTTGTTCAAGGAAATGGTGTGAATTCATGCAGAATTCATAAGCCAAAACAGAAATTGAAGCGCTGAATGAGTGTTAGTCTACTACTTTCACCTTAGCTGACTACTACAGGTAAGGTGGCAATTGGAGGTATTAGCTTTGTAATTTTTTAAGTCAAGTTTTCACTGATTAATTCAAGTGTGAGGTAAATTACTTGGATAATTATTTTGTCAGAGGAGTGCTGGTCATGAAGCAGATGGAGTCTAAAATTTTGTGTCTCACAAAATTCTTTTAAATATAGCTCTGAATTAAGGAAATATTTTCACATGCACTGTAAGTGCATCACGTCATTTAATTCAATTATGAAAAGTAGTCAATAGTATTTCATGCTGATAGAAATAAATCTTTAACCTTATGAAATGAGAGGTATGGTTTAAAACATTAAGATGATGCAAACACACCATCTGAGCTCACTAGCATTTTACAGCTTGAAAGTCTCTTTCAGGTGGTGACACTCATAAACATGTCCCGCATGAATAAGTGACATTATGTAGGGTTGCCTTCTCCTTCTCATTAAGGGCTTTTTAATGTTAATGGAGTTGGTATCACTGCAGGAAAGTGTCATAGTGCTCCTGGGGCTCCAATAACAGCTAGAAACTAATAAGCAATAAGCCAGGAAATTTTAGAACTGCCATAGAAAAGGAATACAATGGTCTTACTGATAATTGTTTTTGTAAGCTGCTTGACTGTGACTTTGGCTACTAGGCCAGGTTAATTCTGGCAAGCAGTGATTAAGAGTATTTATTCAATTAAGTGAAACTAGATCTGAATTTTTAGAAACTGGATTATGAAAAAGGAGTGGGTGGTCTCTATTCTCTATAGCTGCAAGTCAAAATAAGCAAGACTTCTGCTAAAGGGAGGCAAGATCTCTAGGTCCTGAGATCACACAAGGTCTTTCCAGTCACATGTATGATACTGGATGGTCACAAATGCCCACAATCATCCTTATACACAAAGACTAGAGTCAGGCACACATCCTTGAATACAATTATGCATACATTGATTCATCAAAGAAGCTGTGAACCACAGGCATCTCTGATCCTGCAAACATCCGATGTCTAAAACCAGCCTGTCAACTGTACACTGTTGCCTTGGCAACAGGATGCAAGGATGCATGGCAAAATCTTACTGCCTGAGCAACATGGTCTTAAAAGAGCTTAAGCTGTTGACTGTGGCAAAGGCTGTAGGTTCAAGCCAGGAGGTGAGGTTTTAGTCCAATTACATAGAGAGATACAGAATTTATGCTAAAACAGTCATTCATCTATTAATTGACAAATATTTGTGGGCTGGCACCTATGTGCAATACACTGTGCCCTGGGAAATGCAAAGATGGACCAGGCATAGTCTGGTATATGCCATCACACAGTAATAAATATTAATTGATGAATCAATGGATTTTATAGAAGGTCATAATACAATAACCAAAGCTTACAGGGACTTTAGTGTATGTGACAAAGAGGCTGAAGCTCCTGTGTGTATTACCAAATTCCATTATACAGGACAATTTATTTGTAAACTGAAATAAAATGCTATGATTTATTGAATTAGAACTATCAACATATATATCAACTGAGTGAGAATATAAAACCCAGACAGAAACTGGTAAGGCCAAGCCTATTTGTAATTTTCTCCCAGCAATTAGTAATGGAGGCAGGAGATTTTTACATCACTTAGATAATTGAAAATGATTAAAGTTGGAAATTTCAAAGAAAGTTCTAATTATTGAATTTTTAATTGCTTTTTTCTTGACACAGACATTACCTCAGCTTTTGGCTAACTCTGTCAATGTGCACAAAACATCAAACAAACATCAACAATAAGGATATTTATTTCATATGATTATTTCAAAGTAGATAATATTTTGTGAGAGTTTGACCATGAAAAGTCAATTCCATTTTCCCTCTTACTCCTTATGATTTCAGGGATGCAAACATCAAAATAAAAGATGATTTCCACAAATACTATAATTAACTTCAACATGTGAGTTCAAATCTCTCAAACTGGGAATGGAAAAATTATACAACCATTCTAGAAAACAGTTTGGCAGTTTCTCAAAAAGTTAAGCATACACCTACCATATGACCCAGCCATTTCACTTATAGGCACTTACCCCAAAGGAAAGGAGTATGTGTCCATACAGACACAAATGTTCATCACAGCTTTATTTGTAACAGCCAAACAGTGGAACTCAAATGTCAATTAACAGATAAATGGATAAACAGCCCATGGCATATCCATACAATGGTATACTACTTAACAATAAAAAGGAATGAACTATTGATACATAAAACAATATAGACAGATTTCAAATTAATTATGCTGAAATTAATTTTGCCAACTGGAAGCAAGTCCAGACAAATGAGAGTAGGTCCTATTTAGTCCCATTCATATTAAATTCTAGAATGCAAACTAATCTACAGTGCAGCAAGCAGCTCAATGATTGCCTGGGGTGGGAGTGAGGAGCAGGAGTGAGGGGCACAACTGGTCACAAGGACACTTCTGGATGGATAAGTCCACTCTCTTAATTGTGTTTTCACAGGGATATGCATACTCAAAAAATCAAATCTCACACTTTAAATAGGTGTAATTTACTTTGTGTGAATTATACATCACTGAAGCTCTTAGAACAAAATAATTTCTCACATTCTCATTCAACAAAGTTATTCATATAGACCATCACAAGATCTGTGTGTGCATTCATTAACAACAATATATGAAAATACAAAATTAACTTTCATCTGCCTTTTGTTACTTACTAAATGAAACTTAAATGTAAGTCAGATTTAGTTATCTCATGCTTCTGTATCTTCAGGACAGCTAACTAGTTAGCCCTTGAGAGAGTATGAGCAATTGAAGTTAAAGCAGCTACTTGGTGACCACTCAGATTAATAAACATCTGGAGGAGTATCCCAAGTGACACTCTTATTTATGACTCTTCAATTACATGCAAAGAATAAAGATGTAAAATCAAATCTCTATTCTAGTAAACCAAAGGCATAACTAAAAGCAAATTATCCTTAGTGAATATACTTGCAGTTTGTTAGGGAATGTGGGTCAACTGGAAATTCCCCATGGGCTACTTCTGTAATATTAAAAATGCTACACTGACATCTCCAGGTCTTCTAGGGGTCCAGGAGAGCCCTGGAATGGCTGCTACATGACATCCTGGTGGGAGAAAGTTAATATCTGGGGACCTGGTAGTGGAGATTTGGAGACGCACCTCTGCTACAAATGAGTGAAAGGCTGCATTTCCAGAGTCAAGGAATGGGGAACTCTCTGCTGATCTAATATCTCAGCTTTGAGTTTGGCTTTCAGGACTTCTGGTGATTTGGGGATGGAGGGCTGAGATCTGGGAGGAGTTTGGCAAGAAAAGGAGCCCAAAGGAATTATTTTCTGGCTTCAAGTGAATTCTGCTAAATAGTTCATAGAAGGAACGTGGACATCTAAGAGTTGGAGACTCTTTCTGGGTCTTGCCACTAATTAATGTAATTACATTATATGTAATTACATTCCTGAAAAACTTTTTATCATCTGATGACGGGACGGCTTGGATCACATCACCAGGATGCCTTCCAGTTCTAATATCATGTTTCCTTTCACCAGCCTTGAGAATTCAATACCTCTCTGAGGAGGCAGGAGCTGCCCTTTCTAGTTTCATTTGCTCATGTTTTGTACATTTGCCTGGCCCAGTTGCTCAAGAAAGTCTACCTCAAGTTACTAGGGAGGTACCTTGGATCTTTAGCAGGCAACTGGCTTAAATCTAGCTCCTGATATCTGAGATGACCAAAGTTACGAGTTTATCCTTAAGCTTTCTCTGTGTACCACGAGCCAGGACCATGTCTGAATTCTAAACTCTGGACACCATGCTCAGATCAAGTAAGCACCCCTCTGTGGCTTTTTCTTTTGGGGACCAACTCCCTTGTTTTAGGAGCCAATAAGGAGCTCTTGGGAGAGCTAATCAGGGTCTCATTGTAACTCTTCTACCATTTAATATGTGGCACAAAATAGCCAAAAATATCTGCAGGCTTGATTTTCAATTGATTTTTATTATATTTTGTAGCTCTGCTATCTTCTTTTAGATTCTAACTTTTCATTTAGCTTTTAAATATTTTGCAGGAGGGGTTTACAGTTAATATTAAACCAAGAAACCCAGGATAATTCTAAACAAATTAGATTGCAAATAACTTTAGCCTTATTCAATGACTTTTGAAGAAATTATAAATATATTTTAGAATTGTCTCCTTTTAATTCATTGAAGCTCTGGGGAATACCTGGAAGAAAGTCAAAAAGTTATTAATTTTCTCTGCTCTTATTTGGTATGAATCATAGGCTTTTTGTCATTTATTTTCTTCTTAAGTCTGCCTTTGTCTCCCCTCCATCGTAAGTTCCTTGAGAGAAGAGAGCTTGCCTTAAACCAACATGTGTTGCCTGATGGCATGTCACACTGTCCCACACATGGCACAGCTTTGCACATGTTATTTTAGCTCAGACCTTATTCACCTGTTTACTTATGCCTGCTCCTGCTGATTCATCAACCTCAACGTCTGGACCATCTTCCATTTTCTGCCTGTTTAACTTGGTCGTTAACCCCAAGTTAAAGCCCACTCTGTACTCTCTCTCTTTCAATGAGATTCAAATTGAACTTCCTTTTTCTGATTATTCTAGTTTACCCAATTTTCTAAAAATGTTTAGATAATGACTAGGTTTTAAAAAGCATTTCAAGCTCTAATACATATGTTTCCTTTGTTTTTAAATAGCTGAACTCTTGCAAACAAGCCAATTTTCCATGAATCCTTTTAGAAAAAAGGACTAGATTTATTTGGCAATGCTAAGATTCCTAAATTCACCTGATTGAAAATTTCCATCTTAATATAAAATTCTCTTAATTAGGGAGTTCACCCATATGTCATAATTTATTTTTGTATTAAAATAATTGTTTTGCATCTCTTCTATATATTTATGCAACGTTGTATCACTGAGTAAAACATCCAATCATAGAGGAAAAACCTTTTGATAATGTTCTTAAAAATATAAATAATCACAAACCTTAAAAGGGAGTAGTTAGATTCCAAAGAGCACTTGTTAGTTATTTGAGAAGAACACATGGAACATTTCCCCATGCAGGCAGTGGACAGATTTCCAGACCAGCTCACAAAAGTCTACTGAACTCATGATGTGGTTAAGGTAGAGAAGCTCTGGTGCCAGAGTTGAGGAGGACATACCCACTCCATGGTGCCGCTCAGACCCCCAGCTCCACAGCCAGGCTCACATCTCCCACACCTGTCCCCTCACTTCTTGGGCTGAGCAGGCAAGAGCTCCCATGTTCCAGGCTCCTGTGTGTGGCTTCCTTGTCCACAGCAAGTAGAAGCAGAGCTGCTGGGTTGGGGTGGGCATCCAGAGATGGGAAGTGGGAGAGGTCCTTCAGGATATAGTGATCCTGCTGGTATATTATGCAGTCTGATAGGTTTCCTTGGGTTTTGTTTCTAGTGACATCAGAAAAGATTTAGGAAGTAAAAAGTCTCCACCCTAACCCTTCCTGACCCTCACTTGGAAAAGATAAAGTTATCAGTGATGTTGTGTATTTGACTAAACAAAACAAAAAAAAATATTTTCTATGTGACCCTTCCTTTGCCACCTAACTGAAGCCCTCAAGATTTCACTAGGCAGGTTCTTCATTCTGAAATTCATTTCCCTTATGCTCTTCCTGGCACCCTCATACCCAGCAGTGATTGTGGTCCCATTTGGACTGCTAGGCATCCACACCTGCTCCCTGTGGCAAGGCCCCCGAGGGACCCAAAGGGGCTGCCAGTGAAGGGGCTCAGACCTCTCCACAGCAGGGAATAGGGCCTGATCCAAGCCAGGCCAACCCAATTCTGTTGCAGGACACTGGATCCTAAGAGAGGCGACACAGAGACAAAGCAAACAAGCTGGGAGCTCATTCAGGCCGGCATTAGAGCCTTGACAAGTCTTCCAGGGGTGCCTCCTCCACAGACTTCAGGGGCTGACCTGGCTCCTATCCCTTCATAGGTTGATTCTACAAGTTCCCTAATTATGTGAGTCCTTGAAAGCCTTCCAATGAACCCCGCTGTGGCATAAGTCAGCCTGAGTCAGGTTTCTTCCTGTATCCACAAAGCCTGACTGGTAAAGCACACCCACTTACACATGGCCTGGCCTGCACTGCTTCCATAGACCCAGAGCTGCTGGCAGCCCTCTGCCTGTCCCTGCTCAGTCCCCTGCCATTTCAACGCTGGCTCTTACCAGTTGATCACACTCCTCAGACTAGACTGTCCTCTCAGCAGTGAGCTGGAACATCATCTAATAAACAGAAACTGAGGCAGGAGGTAGATGGGCTCCAGGCTAGACATTTACAACTGGCCTCCTATTCGCATTTCCTGGTGCAAAAAAAGATGGGCTCCAGGCCAGACATTCACTACCAGCCTCCTGTTTACATTTCCTGAGGCAAGAGACAAATGGGCTCTGGGCTACATATTTATGACCAGCCTCCTGTCTACATTTTGAGACCTACACTTCAATATAAGAAATAAGAGGACGAGGGGAAGATGGCGGAAGAGTAAGATGTGGAGATCACCTTCCTCCCAACAGATACACCAGAAATAAATCTACACGTGGAACAACTCCTACAGAACACCTACTGAACACTGGCAGAAGACCTCAGACCTCCCAAAAGGCAAGAAAGTCCCCATGTACCTGGGTAGGGTAAAAGCAAAAAGAATAAACAGAGACAAAAGGATAAGAACGGGACCTGCACCAGTGAGAGGGAGCTGTGAAGGAGGAAAGGTTTCCACACATGAGGAAGCCCCGTCTTGGGCGGAGACTGCGGGTGGCAGAGGGGGAAAGGTTCGGAGCCGCAGAGGAGAGCACAGCAACAGGGGTGCGGGGTGCAAAGCGGGGAGACTCCTGCACAGAGGATCAGGGCCGACCAGCACTCACCAGCCTGAGAGGCTTGTCTGCTCCCCTGCTGGAGCGGGCAGGACTGGGAGCTGAGGCTCTGACTTTGGTCAGATGCCGGGAGAGGACTGGGATGGCGGCGTGAACACAGACTGCAGGGAGTTAGTGCACCATGGCTAGCCGGGAGGGAGTCCGGGGAAAAGTCTGGACCTGCTGAAGAGGTAAGAGACTTTTTCTTCCCTCTTTATTTCTTGGTGCATGAGGAGAGGGGATTAAGAGGAGCTCCAGAGACGTCACGAACCGCGGACCCCAGAGACGTGCATGAGATGCTAAGGCTGCTGCTGCTGGCACCAAGAAGCCTGTGTGCAAGAACAGGTCACTATCCACACCCCCCTTCCGGGGAGCCTGTGCAGCCCGCCACTGCCAGGGTCCCGTGATCCCGGGATAACTTCCCCGGGAGAATGCACGGTGCACTTCAGGCTGGTGCAACGTCATGCCGGCCTCTGCTGCCACAGGATCACCTGCACTCCGTACCCCTCCCTCCCCCCGGCCTGAGTGAGCCAGAGTCCCTGAAGCAGCTGCTCCTTTAACCCCGTGCTGTCTGAGTGAAGAACCCACGCCCTCCGGCGTCCTACATGCAGAGGCGGGGCCAAATCCAGAGCTGAGCCCCAGGAGCTGTGAGAACAAAGAGGAGAAAGGAAAATCTCTCCCAGTAGCCTCAGAAGCAGCGGATTAAGGCTCCACAATCAACTTGATGTACCCTGCATCTGTGGAATACCTGAATAGACAACAAATCATCCCAAATTGAGGAGGTGGAATTTGGGAGCAAGATATATTAATTTTTCCCCTTTTCCTCTTTTTGTGAGTGTGTATGTGTATGATTCTGTGTGAGATTTTGTCTGTATAGCTTTGCTTCCACCATTTGTCTAGGGTTGTATCCGTCCATTTTCTTTTTTTTTCCTTAAAATAATTTTTTTCTTAATAATTATTTTTTATTTTAATAACTTTATTTAATTTTATCTTACTTTATTTTATCTTCTTTCTTTCTTAATTCCCTTCTTTCCATCCTTCCTTCCTTACTCCCTCCCTCCCTCCATTGTTTCCTTCCTTCTTTCTTTCTTTTTTTCATTCTTTCTTTCTCTTTCCTTCCTTCTTTCTTTTCTTTCTTTTCTTTCTTTCTTTCTTTCTTTCATTCGTTTGTTCTTTCTTTCTTTCTTTCTTTCTTTCTTTCTTTCTACCTGCTTTTTCTCCCTTTTATTCTGAGCCGTGTGGATGAAAGCCTCTTGGTGCTGCAACCAGGAGTCGGTGCTGTGCCTCTGAGGTGGAAGAGCCAACTTCAGGACACTGGTCTACAAGAGACCTCTCAGCTCCACATAATATCAAATGACAAAAATCTCCCAGAGATCTCCATCTCAACACCAGCACCCAGCTTCACTCAACGACCAGCAAGCTACAGTGCTGGACACCCTATGCCAAACAACTAGCAAGACAGGCACACAACCCCACCCATTAGCAGAGAGGCTGCCCCAAATCATAATAAGTCCACAGACACCCCAAAACACACCACTGGACGTGGACCTGCTCACCAGAAAGAGAAGATCCAGCCTCATCCACCAGAACACAGGCACTAGTCCCCTCCACCAGGAAGCCTACACAACCCACTGAACCAACTTCAGCCACTGGGGAGAGACACCAAAAACAACGGGAACTACGAACCTGTAGCCTGCAAAAAGGAGACCCCAAACACAGTAAGATAAGCAAAATGAGAAGACAGAAAAACACACAGCAGATGAAGGAGCAGGAAAAAACCCATCAGACCTAATAAATGAAGAGGAAATAGGCAGTCAACCGGAAAAAGAATTCAGAATAATGATAGTAAAGATGATCCAAAATCTTGGAAATAGGGCTTCCCTGGTGGCGCAGTGGTTGAGAGTCCACCTGCCGATGCGGGGGATGCGGGTTTGTGCCCCAGTCTGGGAGGATCCCACGTGCCACAGAACGACTGGGTCCGTGAGCCATGGCTGCTGGGCCTGCACGTCTGTAGCCTGTGCTCCACAACAGGAGAGGCCAAGGCGGTGAGAGGCCCATGCACCACAAAAAAAAAAAAAAATCTTGGAAATAGAATAGAGAAAATGCAAGAAACATTTAACAAGGACCTAGAAGAACTAAAGATGAAACAACAATGATGAACAACACAATAAATGAAATGCAAAATACTCCAGATGGGATCAATAGCAGAATAACTGATGCAGAAGAACGGATAAGTGGTCTGGAAGATAAAATAGTGGAAATAACTACTGCAGAGCAGAATAAAGAAAAAAGAATAAAAAGAACTGAGGACAGTCTCAGAGACCTCTGGGACAACATTAAATGCACCAACATTCGAATTATAGGGGTTCCAGAAGAAGAAGAGAAAAAGAAAGGGACTGAGAAAATATTTGAAGAGATTGTAGTTGAAAAGTTCCCTAATATGGGAAAGGAAATAGTTAATCAAGTCCAGGAAGCACAGAGAGTCCCATACAGGATAAATCGAAGGAGAAACATGCCAAGACACATATTAATCAAACTGTCAAAAATTAAATACAAAGAAAACATATTAAAAGCAGCAAGGGAAAAACAACAAATAACACACAGGGGAATCCCCATAAGGTTAACAGCTAATCTTTCAGCAGAAACTCTGCAAGCCAGAAGGGACTGGCAGGACATACTTAAGGTGATGAAGGAGAAAAACCTGCAACCAAGATTACTCTACCCAGCAAGGAACTCATTCAGATTTGATGAAGAAATTAAAATCTTTACAGACAAGCAAAAGCTGAGAGAGTTCAGCACCACCAAACCAGCTTTAAAACAAATGCTAAAGGAACTTCTCTAGGCAAGAAACACAACAGAAGGAAAAGACCTAAAATAATGAACCTAAGACAATTAAGAAAATGGGAATAGGAACATACATATAGATAATTACCTTAAATGTAAATGGACTAAATGCTCCCACCAAAAGATACAGATTGGCTGAATGGATAAAAAGCAAGACCCACATATATGCTGTCTACAAGAGACCCACTTCAGACCTAGAGACACATACAGACTAAAAGGGGATGGAAAAAGGTATTCCATGCAAATGGAAACCAAAAGAAAGCTGGAGTAGCAAGTCTCATATCAGATAGACTTTAAAATAGACTTTAAAATAAAGACTATTAGAAGAGACAAAGAAGGACACTACATAATGGTCAAGGGATCGATCCAAGAAGAAGATATAACAATTGTAAATATTTATGCACCCAACATAGGAGCACCACAATACATAAGGCAAATACTAACAGCCATAAAAGGGGAAATCGAGAGTAACACATTCATAGTAGGGGACTTTAACACCCCACTTTCACCAATGGAGAGATCAGCCAAATGAAAATAAATAAGGAAATACAAGCTTTAAATGATACATTAGACAAGACGGACTTAATTGATATTTATAGGAAATTCCATCCAAGAACAACAGAATACACATTTTTCTCTAGTGCTCATAGAACATTCTCCAGGATAGATCATATCTTGGGTCACAAATCAACCCTTGGTAAATTTAAGAAAATTGAAATTGTATCAAGTATCTTTTCCGACCACAACGCTATGAGACTAGATATCAATTACAGGGAAAGATCTGTACAAAATACAAACACATGGAGGCTAAATAATACACTACTTAATAACGAAGTGATCACTGAAGAAATCAAAGAGGAAATCAAAAAATACCTAAAAACAAATGGCAATGGAGACACGACGACCCAAAATCTATGGGATGCAGCAAAAGCAGTTCTAAGAGGGAAGTTTATAGCAATACAATCCTACCTTAAGAAACAGGAAGCATCTCAAATAAACAACCTAACCTTGCACTGAAAGCAATTAGAGAAAGAAGAAAAAAAACCCCCAAAGTTAGCAGAAGGAAAGAAATCATAAAAATCAGATCAGGGCTTCCCTGGTGGCGCAGTGGTTAAGAGTCCACCTGCGCATGCGGGGGACATGGGTTCATGCCCGGATCTGGAAAGATCCCGCATGCTGTGGAGTGGCTAGGCCCGTGAGCCATGGCCACTGAGCCTGTGCGTCCGGAGCCTGTGCTCCACAATGGGAGAGGCCAAAACAGTGAGAAGCCTGCGTACTGAAAAAAAAAAAAATCAGATCAGAAAAAAATGAAAAAGAAATGAAGGAAACGATAGCAAAGATAAATAAAACTAAAAGCTGGTTCTTTGAGAAGATAAACACAATTGATAAACCATTAGCCAGTCTCATCAAGAAAAAAAGGGAGAAGACTCAAATCAATAGAATTAGAAATGAAAAAGGAGAAGTAACAACTGACACTGCACAAATACAAAAGATGATAAGAGATTACTACAAGCAACTCTATGCCAATAAAATGGACAACCTGGAAGAAATGGACAAATTCTTAGAAATGCCCAACGTGCCAAGACTGAATCAGGAAGAAATAGAAAATATGAATAGACCAATCACAAGCACTTAAATTGAAACTGTGATTAAAAATCTTCCAACAAACAAAAGCCCAGAACCAGATGGCTTCACAGGCGAATTCTATCAAACATTTAGAGAAGAGGTAACACCTATCCTTCTCAAACTCTTCCAAAATATAGCAGAGGGAGGAACACTCCCAAACTCATTGTACGAGGCCACCATCACCCTGATACCAAAACCAGACAAGGATGTCACAAAGAAAGAAAATTACAGGCCAATATCACTGATGAACATAGATGCAAAAATCCTCAACAGAATACTAGCAAACAGAATCCAACAGCACATTAAAAGGATCATACACCATGATCAAGTGGGGTTTATTCCAGGAATGCAAGGATTCTTCAATATTCACAAATCAATCAACATGGTACACCATGTTAACAAATTGAAGTAGAAAAACCATATGATCATCTCAATAGAGGCAGAGAAAGCTTTCAACAAAATTCAACACGAATTTATCATAAAAACCCTGCAGAAAGTAGGCATAGAGGGAACTTTCCTCAACATAATAAAGGCCATATATGAGAAACCCACAGCCAACATCGTCTTCAATGGTGAAAAACTGAAAGCATTTCCACTAAGATCAGGAACAAGACAAGGTTGCCCACTCTCACCACTCTTATTCAACATAGTTTTGGAAGTTTTAGCCACAGCAATCAGAGAATAAAAGGAAATAAAAGGAATCTAAATCAGAAAAGAAGAAGTAAAGCTGTCACTATTTGCAGATGACATGATACTATACATAGAGAATCCGAAAGGTGCTAAAAGAAAACTACTAGAGCTAAACAATGAATTTGGTAAAGTAGCAGGATACAAAATTAATGCACCGAAATCTCTGGCATTCCTTTACACTAATGATAAAAAATATGAAAATTAAATCAAGAAAACACTCCCATTTACCATTGGAACAAAAAGAATAAAATATCTAGGAATAAACCTACCTAAGGAGACAAAAGACCTGTATGCAGAAAATTATAAGACACTGATGAAAGAAATTAAAGATGATACAAATAGATGGAGAGATATACCATGTTCTTGGATTGGAAGAATCAACATTGTGAAAATGACTCTACTACCCAAAGCAATCTACAGATTCAATGCAATCCCTATCAAACTCCCACTGGCATTTTTCACAGAACTAGAACAAAAAAATTCACAATTTGTATGGAAACACAAAAGACCCCGAGTAGCCAAAGCAATCTTGAGAACGAAAAATGGAGATGGAGGAATCTGGTTCCCTGACTTAAGACTATACTACAAAGCTACAGTAATCAAGACATTATGGTACTGGCACAAAAACAGAAAGATAGATAAATGGAACAGGATAGAAAGCCCAGAGATAAACCCACGCACATATGATCACCTTATCTTTGGTAAAGGAGGGAGTATGTACAGTGGAGATAGGACAGCCTCTTCAATAAGTGGTGCTGGGAAAACTGGACAGCTACATGTAAAACTATGAGATTAGATCACTCCCTAACACCATACACAAAAATAAGCTCAAGATGGATTAAAGACCTAAATGTAAGGCCAGAAACTATCAAACTCTTAGAGGAAAACATAGGCAGGACACTCTATGACATAAATCACAGCAAGGTCCTTTTTGACCCACCTCCTAGAGAAATGGAAATAAAAACAAAAATAAACAAATGGGACCTAATGAAACTTCAAAGCTTTTGCACAGCAAAGGAAACCATAAACAAGACCAAAAGACAACACTCAGAATGGGAGAAAATATTTGCAAATGAAGCAACTGACAAAGGATTAATCTCTAAAATTTATAAGCAGTTCATGCAACTCAATAACAAGTAAAGAAACAACCCAATTCATAAATGGGCAGAAGACCTAAATAGACATTTCTCCAAAGAAGATATACAGACTGCCAACAAACACATGAAAGAATGCTCAACATCATTAATCATTAGAGAAATGCAAATCAAAACTACAATGAGATATCATCTCACACCAGTCAGAATGGCCATCATCAAAAAGTCTACAAATAATAAATGATGGAGAGGGTGTGGAGAAAAGGGAACGCTCTTACACTGCTGGTGGGAATGTGAATTGGAACAGCCACTATGGAGAACAGTATGGAGGTTTCTTAAAGAACTACAAATAGAACTACTATATGACCCAGCAATACCCTGAGAAAACCATAATTCAAAAAGAGTCATGTACCAAAATGTTCATTGCAGCTCTATTTACAATAGCCAGAGATGGAAACAACCTAAGTGCCCATCATCGGATGAATGGATAAAGAAGATGTGGCACATATATACAATGGATTATTACTCAGCCATAAAACAAAACGAAATTGAGCTACTTGTAATGAGGTGGATGGACCTGGAGTCTGTCATACAGAGTGAAGTAAGTGAGAAAGAGAGAGAAAGGTAACGTATGCTAACACATATACATTAAATTTAAGAAAAAAAAGTTCATGAAGAACCTAGGGGTAAGACGGGAATAAAGACACAGACCTACTAGAGAATGGACTTGAGGGTTTGGGGAGCCAGAAGGGTAAGCTGTGATGAGGCGTTAGAGTGGCATGGACATATATACACTACCAAGCGTAAGATAGCTAGTGGGAGGCAGCTGCATAGCACAGGGATATCAGCTCGGTGCTTTTTGACCACCTGGAGGGGTGGGATAGGGAGGGAGATGCAGGAGGGAGGAGATCTGGGAACATATGTATATGTATAACTGATTCACTTTGTTATAAAGCAGAAACTAACACACCATTGTAAAGCAGTTATACTCCAATAAAGGTTAAAAAAAAAAAGGAACAACAACAGGAATAGGGTAAATAACTAGACATTGGACAATTTTATGGCAGGAAGAAAGAGGGGCTAAACTCTGTTAGAAGATCAAGAAGTCACACATTTCCCATCCTTGGAAGAAGGAAAGCACTACAGGTATGCAGGAAGGCTCCATGGGGTCAAAAAGGCAGGGGAGGCCAGACCATAATGTCTTGCTGTTTTCCCTCCCAGACACCCTTGTGATGAAATCCATCTTGACTGAGGTGTGTGTGCATACGGAGGGGAGGGTCCTGAGATAAATTAGCCATGGGGTCAAAGCAAGTCGATTGGCCAAGAAGACAAAGGCCCAGAAGACTGCCCCCTTATAAAGGATTTAAACTTCCCAAAGGCGGGACTTCTGCAACTCTCTTGCTGAGTTCACCAGTGTGTCTTTCCGCATCTACTCTGCTTTTCTAGTAAACACTTTACTTTCTTCTATACCAACTGTCTCCTTGTCAGATTCCTCCTTACAAGGCAGACAAGGACTGGGGATTTAGACTCTAGCTGCTGTCCCTGTGGTCTAGCGGTTAAGATTCCTGGTTTCCACCCAGGTGACCAGGGTTTGATTCCCAGTCAGGGAACTAAGGTCTTGCTTCCAGCCGCTGCTCACTGCAAGCTACCGCTCAATGCTTTGTGTGTCCAAAATCAAAAACACCAAGTACAATCTTCCCTAATATCCCTCTCCTCTGCCTCTCTAGCTTAATTTTATCTTTGCCTCTCTTTCTTCAGACACAGTTGATGGCTATCCCTTCAGGCCTGCTCTCTAGCTCCAAGCTGCTCTGAGACTGGGAACCATCTTCAATCTCTCCTCTCCATAAGCTGCTTCTCCTCAGTCCACACACCCCACAGTCATCCTGATCCTAGAAGGCCCTTTTCCATCAAACATTCCCTACCAGCTCACTGTCAGCCCACTCCTTTCTTCAATTGCTCTCCATCTCTGCCTCTGTAACTTCTAAAACCACCATGATCAGGCTTCCCACCACCAGCCTCACCCAAGGCCATTGAACAGCTCTTATGAAGGTTACCAGGGACTTGCAAAAGGCCAAATCAAAGAGTTTCATTTTAGTTCTTAGCCCAAGAGACAACTATTGCAGAAACTGCTAGTCATTCCAAAATAACAATTCCGTCTTTTAAAACAGAATCCTCCAAACATATTCATTCTCCCTTGCAGCTAGATGTGGCCACTGATCTGTGAGCAGGAGGGAAGAACACAACGTCTGGGTCATATCCATAAAATGAAGGGCATGTCTCTATTTCCCATCCCACTTCCTGCTGGCTGGATGTGGGTGTGATGTGATCCACATTTGCCACGTTTGCAATGAGCATAAGACCTATACCCCAGGGGTGTAGAAAAACAAGGTATAAGGAGCCACACCTCCAGATGATTTCATGAAGCCCTACCTCCCTGGGCCACCCTTGAGCTCAGAGAGACTAACTGAGTGGCTGAGGATCACAAAGCCAGACTAAAACCCAGGCCCAAGCTTAGTGCTCTTCCCAGTACACTCCTTGGTAAAGTACAATCAGTTCTGGGAGGGTGGGCTCCAATAGCCTCTGGTACCACATACCCACATAACTTCTGTTATCAGGCATCAATTTAGCCACCAAAAGCTCAGCTCTGCAGAGTCTAAAAATATTTCTAGGAGCTCAATGTCTACATACCTTTTTTGGGATTGTCTTTCTCCTCCTGAAGCACTAAAACTTCTCTTTAAAGTGACTGAAACAATAAAATAAAAATAACTTAACATTTTCCTGTGGCAGATCTTTTATTTATTCACTCATTTGTTTGTTTAAAAAATATCTAACCAATTGTACCTACTGTAAAGACTGTCTTCATTTATTATAGCATCAGCAAAATATAATATTGCATATTACTATTTACTTGACAGGTTTGTTTAAAGGTCTTTTCTCAAAGAAAAGGTGCTAAACAAAGAAACTCCATTGTTAGTAGCTAAAAAGTTCATAAAATATCTGTGTCATAATCATCCTAAATCCCTTACCAAGAAAGCTAGAAGTAACCACATGAAAGTGTAAGGGTCCAACTTTCCTTTATCACTTCCCCACTGACCCTCCCCACCCTTGTTACTGGGGATACATAATATCCCATCATCTAAAAATTCATCTCAGTTAGTAATTAATTGCTTCTAGAATTTCCTACATATGTTTAAATGCACAAATATTTTTACTGCATAATATTCATGTTTTCCCAATTGCAAATCAAGACATTTTATTTATCAGGCAGGAATTTATAGGGAAAACAGAACAGAGTGTTGGAATTTGGGGTTGCCCCAGAAAATCTGGAACATCTATTCTCCATTTTTATGGACCAATTAATTTTCGAAAGGGACAAAGAATGAAGCAAAATCCTTAGAGTTCTACTCTGATCCTTAGGGACACTATTTTAAACCATTTATTATGAAATTTTCACAGTATAGTCATTGATGAGAGGGGATTATTTAGACTTAATTTATTTCAGAGTATTTCTACCTATCTTATTTAATATTCCATCAATTTACTCTTTTTAAAGAGTTATTTTTTTCTCTCCATTTTCTATTTTAACTGATCTTTTATTTCAGTTTCATATTTGTTCAGGGAATTGAATCCTATCTTTCTGTGAGGAAGATTCTTTAAATTTTATCTAAATATATCTTTACTTTCTCATACCCCAGTCTGATTTTTTTTTTACTGTTTCAAATTAAGAGTAAAGATGAACATATTTACTGAATTTACATAGCTTCTTTTTATAATTCTAAACAATTAAAACATTTATTTTACTTTAGTGTTTTAAGGAAAATATATCCCTTTATATTAATGTAAATAAAATTGTACAAAACTTAGTCTACACCAAGACTAATTTCTTCTCCAGGTTTCTGACCTCTAATCAACAGACTCATGAAAGGTCACTTCCATTACTCCTGTGGTTATTTAGTCTGTCTCCAAATAAGTTATCTCCACTCCCCAGTTAGAACCTGCATTTGCTGGAAGAAATAATGAAACTGTTCATTTGACTGGAGGCAATGGAAGACCACAGTGCCCGTTGGCCTTTGGGCTCTGTAAGACTGACAGACACACCTGTCCTAATTAGCATTACACCTGAGAAACAAACTACTCATTTATGTAAGTGTGATGACATCTACTTGACTCCCAAGTATGATTCCCAGACCTCTACCTGCTGAAGTCCCACAAACTGGTAAAAAGAAAACTTACTGAATGTAGATTCCTTCAAAGGGCTTGAACTGGAGCTGCTTGAGTTATCCAAAGTGTCCAATTCATCATCGAACTCTGAATATATATCTGCACATTAATAAAAAAAATAAAGAGAAAATGAACCTTGAAACAGAAAGAAGTCAAGAGTTCATTCTTGTTGTAACCCTTTCACTAGAAATACCTTTCTCAATATTTTCCAAGTTGAAGTTATCATCTGACAAGATTCCAGCACAGGCTCGGTCTTCGTCCTTATCACAGGGGGCCTGGAAGCCCTCAGGCGGCAGGTCTGTGCTTTCTGAAAGCTCACTTTTCAGGCTTCCTGCTCCACTGCTGCTTCTACTCAAGCTTGCCTTCTCAAAGGATTCCTGAAAGAGAAATTCAGTTGGTAATACCCACTTCTTTCCTTTCTTCTGCAGGACTTAAAACTCATTAGAATATATATTAAAATGACTAAAGTATTATTACAAATATTTGTGCTGAAGTGGCATCCTTAGTTCCACCTATACATATGCTATAGAATTCATTCAGTCCATAACTACAAAAAGTGGGTCTGCAAGCTACCACTGGACAAAAAAGAATGGATGTGGCAAGATGCTGAGTAACAAAGGTCTGTGCAATCTGACAAAAGAAAATGTAGCACTAAGGAATAGAAATGTAGAATAATTCTGGAGGTAGGTGGCCAAGATGGAGGAGTAGAAAGACCTTAAGCTCACCTTCTCCTATGGACACACCAAAACAACAAGTATTTACAGATCAACTATTGAAGAAAAAGACTGGAATCTAACAGAAAATATCTTCTACAACTAAAGATATAAAGAAGGAACCACAACGAGACAGGTAGGAGGGACAGGGACACGGTAAGTCAAGACCCATACCTCTGGGTGGGTGACCCTCAAACGGGAAGATAATTACAATTGCAGAGGTTCTCACCAAAGAGAAATGGGTCTGAGCCCCACATCAGGCTCCCCATCCCGGGGGTCCTGCACCAGGAAGACAAGACCCCAGAACATTTGTTTTTGAAGGCCAGCTGGGTTTACTTTCAGGAGAGCCAGAAGACAGGAGGACACAGAGACTCCACTATTATATGACACACACAAAAGTTCACACACTCCAGCACCTAGGGAATAAGAAATTACTTGAAAGGAGCCTGGGTCATACCCACCTGCTGATCTTGGAGAGTCTTCCAGAGGAGAAGGAGGCACGTGGAGCTCCCCTGGGGACATGGACATTGACGGTGGCCACTTTGGGGAGCTCGTTCTACCATGTGGACACTGTTGCTGCAAGTGCCATTGTGGAGTCCTCCCTCCAGCTTATCAGCACTAGGACTGGCCCCAGCCCTGCCCACCAGCCTGTAGGAGCAAGTGCTGGGAAGCCTCAGATCAAGCAGATAGTCAGGAGAAGATATAGCTCCACTCATCAGCAGACCAGTTTCCATAAGACCCCCTGAGCCCACAGCTGCCATGGAAAAAGACCCTGTCCACCAGAAGGCCCAGAAACCAGCCCCATACACCAATGCACAAGCACTAGACCAGGGATCCTCAGGTCTTCCAGCTAGTTACCCTGTGATCTGGTCCCACAAACTAGTGGGCAGATACCAGTACCATGACCACTGCAAACTTTCAGCCTGCCTTGTCAGGAGCCAGCCAACCCATCAGCAAGCCTACATCAGCCCTAGGACTTCCTGGGCCTGGGCCCTGCCCACCAATAGACCAAAACCAGTTCTGATAAATCTTGGGCCCCTAAGCCAGCTACCCTGGAATCCAGCCCCACTCACCAGTGGACCAGCAACAGCTTTGAGAAACCTCAGAACCCACAGCCAGCTGTGTCAGAAATCAGCCCCAAAGCAGGCCAACACTAGACATGGGAACACAGGCTCCACAACACCCACCCCAGGACCCACAGCTCCACCACCAGTGGGCCATCATTAGTTATGTCACCACCAGTGGCTCAGCAGTCAGCTGTGTCATGACCCGGCCCCAACAACCAGCAGCTGACAGGCAACCAACTAGACCAGGGGCCAGCCACACCTACCAGAGCACTCACAGTGGTCAACCTGCCACAAAAGAAGACCCATGCAGCCCACATAGGGGGCAACCCTAGAGCACATAGCTCTGCTGACAGAGGGGAGTGTACTGCCAGGATGCATAGGATGTTTCCTACAAAAGACTACTTCTCTAAAGTCAGGAAATTTAAGAAACCTACCAAATACACAGAAATAAAAACAGAAAACTAGACAAAATGAGGTGACAGAGGAATATGTTCCCAAAGAAGAAACATGATAAAACCCCAGAAGAAGAACTAAGTGAAGTAGAGAGAGGCAATCTACCCAATACAGAGTTCAAGGTAATGATTGATGATAAAGATGATCAAAGAAGTGAGGAAAAGATTGAATGAACAGAGTGAGAAGTCAGAAGTTTTAACAAAGAGTTAGAAAATATAAAGAAGAACCAAACAGAGATGAAGAATACAATAACTGACATGAAGAAAACACTAAAAGGAATCAACAGTAGATTGGATGATATAGAGGAACAGATCAGTGAGCTGGAAGACAGAGTAGTGGAAATCACTGAAGCTGGAGAGAAAAAAGAAAAAGAGGAATGAGGATAGGTTAAGAGACATTTGAGACAATGTCAAACATGCTAACATTCACATTATAGGGTATAGGGGTACCAGAAGAAGAAAAGAGAGAAAGAGGCAGAGAATATATTTGAAGAACTCCCTGAACCTGGGAAAGGAAATAGGTATCCAGGTTCAGGAAGCACAGAGAGTCCCAAACAGGATCACCCCAAAGAGGACCACAACAAGTCAATTGTAATTAAAATGGCAAAAATTAGAGATAAAGAAAGAATATTAAAAGCAGCAAAAAAAATAGCAAGAAGTTACATACAATGGAACTCTCATAAAACTATCAGTTGACTTTTCAGCAGAAACTGCAGGCCAGAAGGGAGTGGCATGATATAGTAAAATAATGAAAGGGAAAAACTTACAACCAAGAATATTCTACTTGGCAAGGCTCTCATTCAGATTTGATGGAGATGAAGAGTTTTACAGACAAGCAAAAGCTCTAAGAGTTCAGCACCACCAAACCAGCTTTACAAGAAATGTTAAAGGTACTTCTCCAAGTGAAAAAGGCCCAACTAAAAACAGAAAAATTACGAAAGGAAAAGTCTCACTGGTAAAAGTAAATATACATGTACGAAGATAGTAGAAAGGTTAAAAGACAAAAGCAATAAAAGCATTTAGTCAGCAACAAGTAATTAAGGGGTACACAAAACAAAAATGATGTAAAATATGATGTCAAAAACAGAAATCATGGTGGGAGAGAACTTAGATTGCAGGATTGTTAAAATGCAATTTATTATTTATTTTTTCCTTTTTTTAACATCTTTATTGGAGTATAATTGCTTTACAATGGTGTGTTAATTTCTGCTTTACAACAAAATGAATCAGTTTTATATATACATATGTTCCCATATCTCTTGCCGCTTGCATCTCCCTCCCTCTCACCCTCCCTATCTCACCCCTCCAGGAGGTCACAAAGCACCGAGCTGATCTCCCTGTGCTATGCGGCTGCTTCCCACTAGCTATCTACCTTACGTTTGGTAGTGTATATATGTCCATGCCTCTCTCTCGCTTTGTCACAGCTTACACTTCCCCCTCCCCATATCCTCAAGTCCATTCTCTAGTAGGTCTGTGTCTTTATTCCTGTCTTACCCCTAGGTTCTTCATGATATTTTTTTCTTAAATTCCATATATATGTGTTAGCATACGGTATTTGTCTCTCTCTTTCTGACTTACTTCACTCTGTATGACAGGCTCTAGGTCTATCCACCTCATTACAAGTGGCTCAATTTCATTTTTTTATGGCTGAGTAATATTCCATTGTATATATGTGCCACATCTTCTTTATCCATTCATCTGATGATGGACACTTAGGTTGTTTCCAACTCTGGGTTATTGTAAATAGATCTGCAATGAACATTTTGGTACATGACTCTTTGTGAATTATGGTTTTCTCAGGGTATATGCCGAGTAGTGGGATTGCTGGATCATACGGTAGTTCTATTTGTAGTTTTTTAAGGAACCTCCATACTGTTCTCCACAGTGGCTGTATCAATTGACATTCCCACCAACAGTGCAAGAGGGTTCCCTTTTCTCCACTCTCTCTCCAGCATTTATTATTTGTAGATTTTTTGATGATGGCCATTCTGACTGGTGTGAGATGATATCTCATTGTAGTTTTGATTTGCATTTCTCTAATGATGAGTGATGTTGAGCATTCTTTCATGTGTTTGTTGGCAGTCTGTATATCTTCTTTGGAGAAATGTCTATTTAGGTCTTCTGCCCATTTCTGGATTGGGTTGTTTGTTTTTTCGTTATTAAGCTGCATGAGCTGCTTATAAATTTTGGAGATTAATCCTTTGTCAGTTGCTTCATTTGCAAATATTATCTCCCATTCTGAGGGTTGTCTTTTGGTCTTGTTTATGGTTTCCTTTGCTGTGCAAAAGCTTTGAAGCTTCATTAGGTCCCATTTGTTTATTTTTGTTTTTATTTCCATTTCTCTAGGAGGTGGGTCAAAAAGGACCTTGCTGTGATTTATGTCATAGAGTGTCCTGCTATGTTTTCCTCTAAGAGTTTGATAGTTTCTGGCCTTACATTTAGGTCTTTAATCCATCTTGAGCTAATTTTTGTGTATGGTGTTAGGGAGTGATCTAATCTCATAGTTTTACATGTAGCTGTCCAGTTTTCCCAGCACCACTTACTGAAGAGGCTGTCCTTTCTCCACTGTACATTCCTGCCTCCTTTATCAAAGACAAGGTGACCATATGTGTGTGGGTTTATCTCTGGGTTTTCTATCCTGTTCCATTGATCTATATTTCTGTTTTTGTGCCAGTACCATAATGTCTTGATTACTGTAGCTTTGTAGTGTAGTCTGAAGTCAGGGAGCCTGATTCCTCCAGCTCCACTTTTCTTTCGCAAGATGGCTTTGGCTATTCAGGGTCTTTTGTGTTTCCATACAAATTGTGAATTTTTTTGTTCTAGTTCTGTGAAAAATGCCAGTGGGAGTTTGATAGGGATTGCATTGAATCTGTAGATTGCTTTGGGTAGTAGAGTCATTTTCACAATGTTGATTCTTCCAATCCAAGGACATGGTATATCTCTCCATCTATTTGTATCATCTTTAATTTCCTTCATCAGTGTCTTATAATTTTCTGCATACAGGTCTTTTGTCTCCTTAGGTAGGTTTATTCCTAGATATTTTATTCTTTTTGTTCCAATGGTAAATGGGAGTGTTTTCTTGATTTCACTTTCAGATTTTTCATCATTAGTGTAGAGGAATGCCAGAGATTTCTGTGCATTAATTTTGTATCCTGCTACTTTACCAAATTCATTGATTAGCTCTAGTAGTTTTCTTTTAGCATCTTTAGGGTTCTCTATGTATAGTATCATGTCATCTGCAAATAGTGACAGCTTTACTTATTCTTTTCTGATTTGGATTCCTTTTATTTCCTTTTCTTCTCTGATTGCTGTGGCTAAAACTTCCAAAACTATCTTGAATAAGAGTGGTAAGAGTGGGCAACCTTGTCTTTTTCCTGATCTTAGTGGAAATACTTTCATTTCTTCACCATTGAGGATGATGTTGGCAGTGGGTTTGTAATATATGGCCTTTATTATGTTGAGGAAAGTTCCCTCTATGCCTACTTTATGCAGGGTTTTTATCATAAATGCGTGTTGAATTTTGTCAAAGCTTTCTCTGCATCTATTGAGATGATCATATGGTTTTTCTCCTTCAATTTGTTAATATGGTGTATCACGTTGATTGATTTGCATATATTGAAGAATCCTTGCATTCCTGGAATAAACCCCACTTGATCATGGTGTATGATCCGTTTAATCTGCTGTTGGATTCTGTTTGCTAGTATTTTGTTGAGCATTTTTACATCTATGTTCATCAGTGATATTGGCCTGTAGTTTTCTTTCTTTGTGACATCCTTGTCTGGTTTTGGTATCAGGGTGATGGTGGCCTCATAGAATGAGTTTGGGAGTGTTCCTCCCTCTGCTATATTTTGGAAGAGTTTGAGAAGGATAGGTGTTACTTCTTCTCTAAATGTCTGATAGAATTCGCCTGTGAAGCCATCTGGTCCCGGGCTTTTGTTTGTTGGAAGATTTTTAATCACAGTTTCAATTTCAGTGCTTGTGATTGGCCTATTCATATTTTCTATTTCTTCCTGATTCAGTCTTGGCAGGTTGTGCATTTCTAAGAATTTGTCCATTTCTTCCAGGTTGTCCATTTTATTGGCATAGAGTTGCTTGTAGTAATCTCTCATCATCTTTTGTATTTGTGCAGTGTCAGTTGTTACTTCTCCTTTTTCATTTCTAATTCTATTGATTTGAGTCTTCTCCCTTTTTTTCTTGATGAGACTGGCTAATGGTTTATCAATTGTGTTTATCTTCTCAAAGAACCAGCTTTTAGTTTTATTTATCTTTGCTATCGTTTCCTTCATTTCGTTTTCATTTATTTCTGATCTAATTTTTATGGTTTCTTTCCTTCTGCAAACGTTGGGTTTTTTTTGTTCTTCTTTCTCTAACCGCTTGCAGTGCAAGGTTAGGTTATTTATTCGAGATGCTTCCTGTTTCTTAAGGTAGGATTGTATTGCTGTAAACTTCCCTCTTAGAACTGCTTTTGCTGCATCCCATAGATTTTGGGTCGTCGTGTCTCCATTGCCATTTGTTTCTAGGTAGTTTTTGATTTCCTCTTTGATTTCTTCAGTGATCACTTCGTTATTAAGTAGTGTATTGTTTAGCCTCCATGTGTTTGTATTTTGTACAGATCTTTCCCTGTAATTGATATCTAGTCTCATAGCATTGTGGTCGGAAAAGATACTTGATACAATTTCAATTTTCTTAAATTTACCAAGGGTTGATTTGTGACCCAAGATATGATCTATCCTGGAGAATGTTCTATGAGCACTAGAGAAAAATGTGTATTCCGTTGTTCTTGGATGGAATTTCCTATAAATATCAATTAAGTCCATGTTGTCTAATGTATCATTTAAAGCTTGTGTTTCCTTATTTATTTTCATTTTGGATGATCTCTCCATTGGTGAAAGTGGGGTGTTAAAGTCCCCTACTATGAATGTGTTACTGTCGATTTCCCCTTTTATGGCTGTTAGTATTTGCCTTATGTATTGTGGTGTTCCTATGTTGCGTGCATAAATATTTACAATTGTTATATCTTCATCTTGGTTCGATCCCTTGACCATTATGTAGTGTCCTTCTTTGTCTCTTCTTATAGTCTTTATTTTAAAGTTTATTTTGTCTGATATGAAAACTGCTACTCCAGCTTTCTTTTTGTTTCCATTTGCATGAAATATCTTTTTGCATCCCCTTACTTTCAGTCTGTATGTGTTTCTAGGTCTGAAGTGGGTCTCTTTTAGACAGCATATATATGGGTCTTGTTTTTGTATCCATTCAGCCAATCTGTATCTTTTGGTGGGAGCATTTAGTCCATTTACATTTAAGGTAATTATCAATATGTATGTTCCTATTCCCATTTTCTTAATTGTTTTGGGTTCGTTATTGCAGGTCTTTTCTTTCTGTTGTGTCTTGCCTAGAGAAGTTCCTTTAGCAGTTGTTGTAGAGCTGGTTTGGTGGTGCTGAACTCTCTCAGCTTTTGCTTGTCTGTAAAGCTTTGAAATTCTTCATCAAATCTGAATGAGTTCCTTACTGGGTAGAGTAATCTTGGTTGCAGGTTTTTCTCCTTCATCACTTTAAATATGTCCTTCCAGTCCCTTCTGGCTTGCAGAGTTTCTGCTGAAAGATCAGCTGTTAACCTTATGGGGATTCCCCTGTGTGTTATTTGTTGTTTTTCCCTTGCTGCTTTTAATATGTTTTCTTTGTATTTAATTTTTGACAGTTTGATTAATATGTGTCTTGGCATGTTTCTCCTTCGATTTATCCTGTATGGGACTCTCTGTGCTTCCTGGACTTGAATAACTATTTCCTTTCCCATATTAGGGAAGTTTTCAACTATAATCTCTTGAAATATTTTCTCAGTCCCTTTCTTTTCCTCTTCTTCTTCTGGAACCCCTATAATACGAATGTTGGTGCGTTTAATGTTGTCCCAGAGGTCTCTGAGACTGTCCTCAGTTCTTTTCATTCTTTTTTCTTTATTCTGCTCTGCAGTAGTTATTTCCACTATTTTATCTTCCAGGTCACTTATCCATTCTTCCGAGTCAGTTATTCTGCTATTGATACCATGTAGAGTATTTTTCATTTCATTTATTGTGTTGTTCATCATTGTTTGTTTCATCTTTAGTTCTTCTAGGTCCTTGTTAAATGTTTCTTGCATTTTGTCTATTCTATTTCCAAGATTTTGAATCATCTTTATTATCATTATTCTGAATTCTTTTTCAGGTAGACTGCCTATTTCCTCTTCATTTGTTAGGTCTGGTGGGTTTTTATCTTGATTCTTCATCTGCTGTGTGTTTTTCTGTCTTCTCATTTTGCTTATGTTACTGTGTTTGGGGTCTCCTTTTTGCAGGCTACAGGTTCGTAGTTCCCGTTGTTTTTGGTGTCTCTCCCCAGTGGCTAAGGTTGGTTCAGTGGGTTGTGTAGGCTTCCTGGTGGAGGGGACTAGTGCCTGTGTTCTGGTGGATGAGGCTGGATCTTCTCTTTCTGGTGAGTAGGTCCACCTCCAGTGGTGTGTTTTGGGGTGTCTGTGGACTTATTATGATTTGGGGCAGCCTCTCTGCTAATGGGTGGGGTTGTGTGCCTGTCTTGCTATTTGTTGGGTATAGGGTGTCCAGCACTTTAGCTTGCTGGTCGTTGAGTGAAGCTGGGTGCTGGTGTTGAGATGGAGATCTCTGGGAGATTTTCGCCGTTTGATATTATGTGCAGCTGGGAGGCCTCTTGTGGACCAGTGTCCTGAAGTTGGCTCTCCCACCTCAGAGGAACAGCAGTAACTCCTGGCTGCAGCACCAAGAGCCTTTCATCCACACAGCTCAGAAGAAAAGGGAGAAAAAGTAGAAAGAAAGAATTAGTAGAAGTAGAAAGAAAGAAGGAAAGAAAGAAAGAAAGGAGTGAGGGAGGAGGGAGGGAGAGAAGAAGGAAGGAAGAAAGGAGGGAAGGAAGGAAAAAAGAAATAAAGCATATAAAGTAAAATAAAATAAAGTAAGATAAAATATATAAAGTTATTAAAATAAAGAAAAATTATTTAGAGGAAAAAAACCCAAAAAACAAGAAAACGGATAGATAGAACCCTGGGACAAATGGTGGAAGCAAAGCTATACAGACAAAATGTCACACAGAAGCATACACATATACATTCACAAAAAGAGGAAAAGGGGAAAAAATCATAAATCTTGCTCTCAAAGTCCACCACCTCAATTTGGGATAATTCTTGTCTAAAGGAGGGAAGGAAGGTAAGAAGAAATGGAGATAAAGTAAAATAAAGTTATTAAAATAAAAAATAATTTTTAAGAAAAAATTTTTTAAAAAAAACGGGTGGATAGAACCCTCGGACAAATGGTGGAAGCAAAGCTATACAGACAAAATCTCACACAGAAGTATAGACATACACACTCACAAAACGAGGAAAAGATGGAAAAATAATAAATCTTGCCCTCAAAGTCCACCTCCTTAATTTGGATTGATTCGTTGTCTATTAATGTATTCCACAGATGCAGGGTACATCAAGTTGATTGTGGAGCTTTAATCCGCTGCTGCTGAGGCTGCTGGGAGAGATTTCCCTTTCTCTTCTTTGTTCTCACAGCTCCTGGGGGCTCAGCTTTGGATTTGGCCCCACCTCTGCGTGTAGGTCGCCGGAGGGCATCTGTTCTTTGCTCAGACAGGACGGGGTTAAAGGAGCCGTTGATTCGGGGGCTCTGGCTCACTCAGGCCGGGGGGAGGGAGAGTCATGGAGTGCAGGGCGAGCCTGCAGCAGCAGAGGCCAGTGTGATGTTGCACCAGCCTGAGGTGCGCTGTGCGTTCTCCCGGGGGAGTTGTCCCTGGATCACGGGACCCTGGCAGTGGTGGGCTGCACAGGCTCCCCGGAAGGGGGTGTGGATAGTGACCTGTGCTCGCACACAGGCTTCTTGGTGGCGGCAGCAGCAGCCTTAGCATCTCATGTCTGTCTCTGGGATCTGCACTTTTAGCTGCGGCTCGCACCCGTCTCTGGAGCTCCTTTAAGCAGCGCTCTTAATCCCCTCTCCTCACACACCAGGAAACAAAGAGGGAAGAAAATGTCTCTTGCCTCTTCAGCAGGTCCAGACTTTTCCCTGGACTCCCTCCTGGCTAGCTGTGGCGCACTAACCCCCTGCAGGCTGTGTTCACACCGCCAACCCCAGTCCTCTCCCTGCGCTCCGACTGAAGCCCGAGCCTCAGCTCCCAGCCCCGCCCACCCCATTGGGGGAGCAGACAAGCCTCTTGGGCTGGTGAGTACCAGTCGGCCCTTCCTCTGTGCCAGAATCTCTCCACTTTGCCCTCTGCACCCCTGTTGCTGTGCTCTCCTCTGTGGCTGCTAACCACCCCCCCAACCGCCACCGCAGTCTCTGCCTGCGAAGGGGTTTCCTAGTGTGTGGAAACCTTTCCTCCTTCACAGCTCCCTCCCACTGGTGCAGGTCCCATCCCTATCCTTTTGTCTCTGTTTATTCTTTTTTCTTTTGCCCTACCCAGGTACGTGGGGGATTTCTTGCCTTTTGGGAGGTCTGAGGTCTTCTGCCAGCGTTCAGTAGGTGTTCTGTAGGAGTTGTTCCACGTGTAGATGTATTTCTGGTGTATCTGTGAGGAGGAAGGTGATCTCCACGTCTTACTCTTCTGCCATCTTCCCGGAAGTCCTTCTGCAATTTAAATTGAGATCAGCAACTTAAAATTTAAAAATGTATATCTGTGTGTTTATATATGTGCATATAGCTATATATAAACCTCATGGTAATAACAAAACAAAAATCTATGATAGACATACAAAAAAAAGAGAAAAAAATCCCAACATAACACTAAAGATAGTCCTCAAGCCACAGGTGAAGAGAACAAAAGAAGAAAGAACACAAAAATAACTACAACAACAACCACAAAACAATTGACAAAATGGCAATAAATACATACCTATCAATAATTACTTTAAATGTACATGAACTAAATGCTCTAATCAAAAGACACAGAGTGGCTGAATGGATAAAAAAGCAAGATCCACATATATGCTTCCTACAAGACACTCATTTCAAATCAAAAGGCATACACAGACTTAAAGTGAGGGGATGGAAAAGGTATTCCATGCAAGTGTAAATGAAAAGAAAGCTGGAGTAGCAATAATTAGACAAAATAGCCTTTAAAACAAAGACTGTAAAAAGACTGAAGAATTTTACAGTGATCGAGGGCGAAGAAGAAGATATAACAATTTTAAATATATAAGCACCCAACATAAATACCTAAATACATAGAGCAAATATTAACAAACATAATTAGAGAGATTGACAGTAGCACAATAATAGCAGAGGACTTTAACACTCAACTTACATCAATGGAGAGATCATCCAGACAGAAAATCAATAAGGAAACATTGGTCTTAAATGACACACTAGACCAAATAGACTTAATAGATATACATAAAACACTCCATCGAAAAGCAGAAGAATACACATTCCTTTCAAGTATTCATGGAACATTCTCCAGGATAGATCACATGTTAGGTGACAAAATAAGTCTCAGTAAATTTAAGAAAAATGAAATCATATCAAGTGTATTTTCTGACCATAATGTTATGAGACTAGAATCAACTACAAGAAAAAAACTGCAAAATACACAAACACATGAAGGCTAAACAATATGCTACTAAACAACAAATGGATTACTGAAGAAATCAAAGAGGAAATCAAAAAATACTTGTAGACAAACAAAAATGAAACACAACAGTCCAAAATCTATGGGATGCAGCAAAAGCATTTCAAAGATTGCAATTTATAGCAATACAAGCCTACCTTAGGAAACAAGAAAAAATTGAAAAAAAAAAACCCACCCAAAACCAAAACCTAACAAACAACCCTCCCCCCAAAAAACCAACAAAAAACCCAACTTAACCTTACACCTAACGGAATTTGAAAAAGAAGAATGAAGAAAACCCAAAGTTAGCAGAAGGAAAGAAAACGTAAAGATCAGAGGAGAAATAAATGAAATAGAGATCAAAAAAAAAAAAAAAAAAAAACACCCCACAACAATACAAGAAAAAAAAGATCAGTGAATCTAAGAGCAATTGTCTTGAAAATATAAACAAAATTGATAAACCTTTAGCCAGATTCACTATGAAAAAAATGAGAAAAAGACAGAGGGTTCAAATCAATATAATCAGAAATGAAAAATGAGAGGTTACAAACACCACAGAAATACAAAGAATCATGAGAGAGTTCTATAAATGATTGTATGCCAATAAAATGGACAAACAAGAAGTAATGGACAAATTCCAAGAAATGTAGAACCTCCCAAGACTGAACCTGGAAAAAATAGAAAACATGAACAGAAAAATTACCAGTAATGAAATTAAAATAGTAATAAAAAATCCAACAAACTAAAGTCCAGGACCAGGTCCTTCACAGGTAAACTCTACCAAACATTTAGAAAAGAGTTAGCACCTATCCTTCACAAACTATTCCAAAAAGTTTCAGAGAGAGAAGCACTTTTGAACACATTCTAAAAGGCCAATATCACACTATACCAAAGCCAGACCAAGATATAATAAAAAAGACTACTGACTAATATCACTGATGTACATAAATGCAAAATTCTCAAGAAAATATTAGTAAACCGTATTCAACAATACATTAAAAGGATCATACATCTTCATCAAGTGGGATTTATCTCAGGGATGCAAGAATGGTTCAAATCCACAAATCAATCGCTGTGAAACACCACATTAACAAAGTGAGGAACTCACCAAGAAGGAAAGAGAGAGGACCCAAAGAAAGAAAATAAGAAAATGAAAGAAGAGAAATAACAACCAATACCGTAGAAATACCCAAAAAATAAAAGAGAATACTATGAACAATTATATGTTAACAAATTGGACAACCTAGAAGAAATGGAAAAGTTTCTAGAAACATACAGCCTGCCAAAACTGAATCAAAAGGAAATAGATAATTGAACAGACCAATCACTAGAAGTGAAATAGAATCTGTAATAATAATTAAAAAAAACCCAAACCTCCCTGCAAACAAAAGTCCAGGACCAGATGGCTCCACTGGGGAATTCTATAAACATACAAAGAAGAATATATACTAATCCTTCTCAACCTCTTCCAAAAGACTGAAAAGAAGGGAACACTCCTGCAGTCATTCTATGAAGCCACCATAACCCTGACACTAAAACCAGACAAAGACACTACCAAAAAGAAAATTATAGGCCAATATCTTTGATGGATACAGATGCAAAAGTCCTCAACAAAATATTAGTAAACCAAATCCAACAACATATAAAAATCCTTTTTCATATACCATGATCAAGCTGGATTCATCCCAGGGTCACAAGGATGGTTCCACATATGTAAATCAATCAATGTGATACACCATTATCAACAGAAGAAAAGACAAAAACCACATGATCATTTCAATAGATGCAGAAAAAGCATCTGATAAAATTCAACATCCTTTCATAAAAAATACTCGCACCAAAGTGGGTATAGAGGATAATTCAGAATAATAAAAGCTCTTTATGACAAAAATACAGCCAACATAATACTCAGTGGTGAAAAGTTGAAAGCCTTCTCACTAGATTCAAGGAACGAGACAAGGATACCCACTCTCATGATTTCTATTCAATATAGTTTCAAATTTCTGAGCCACAGCAGTCAGACAAGACAAGGAAATTAAAGGTACCCAAATTGGAAGGGAAGAGGTGAAATTGTCATTATATGCAGATGATATGATGCATATACACATATAGAAAACCCTAAAGACTCCACACAAAAATTACTAGAACTGATCAATGAGTTCAGCAAGGTAGCAGGATACAAGATTAACATACAGAAATTGGTTGCATTTCTTTTCACTAACAATGAAATATCAGAAGAAGAAAGTTAAAAAAAAATCCCCTTTAAAATTGCACCAAACAAACAAAATAGTACTTAGGCATAAACCTGACCAAGGAGGTGAAAGACTTATATCCCAAAAATTATAAAATATTTTTAAAGGAAATTGAAGATGATTAGAAGAAATAGAAAGATATCCCATGATCCTGGAATGAAAGAATTAATATTATTAAAATGGCCATACTATCCAAAGCAATCTACAGGTTTAATACAATCCCTATCAAATTACCCATAACATCTTTCAATGAACAAATAACCCTAAAATTTATGTGGAACCACAAAAAGACCCAGAATTGCCAAAGTAATCCTGAGGAAAAAGGAAGAGAGCTAGAGGCATAACCTCACAGACTTCAGACAATGCTACAAAGCTACAGCAATCAAAACTGCATGGTATTGGCACAAAAAGAGACATATAGATCACTGCAATAGAAGAGAGAGCTCAGAAATAAACCCACACACCTATGGTCAATTAATCTTTGACAAAGGAGGCAAGAAAATACAATGGAGAAAAGACAGTCTCTTCATGAAGTGGTGGTGGGAAAGCTGAATAGCTGCATGCAAATAAATGAACTTAGAACACATCCTCAAACCATACACAAAAATAAACTCAAAATGGCTTAAAGGATTAATTATAAGACATGACACCATAAAACTCCCAGAAGAGAACATAGGCAGAATACTCTTTGACATAAATTGTAGCAATATTTTTTTGGATCTGTCTCCTAAGGCAAAAGAAATAAAAGCAAAAATAAACAAATGAGACCTAATCAAAGGAAACAAAACAATAAGACAACCTACAGACTGGGAAAATATTTGCAAGTGATGCGACTGACAAGGGAATAATCTCCAAAGTATACAAACAGCTCACACAACTCAATATCCAAAAAACAAAAAAAACAATCAAAAAAGGACAGAAGACCTAAATTGACATTTCTCCAAAAACGGCATAGAGATGGACAAAAGGCACATGAGAAGATGTTCAATATTGCTAATTATTAGAGAAATGCAAATCAAAACTACAATGAGATATCACTTCACACCAGTCTGAATGGTCATCATCAAAAAGTCTATAAATAATAAGTGCTGGAGAAGGTGTGGAGAAAAGGGAATTCTCCTACACTGTTGGTAGGAATGTAAATTTGTGCAGCTACTATAGAGAATAGTATGGATGTTCCTCAAAATACTAAAAATAGAGTTGCCATATGATCCAGCAATCCCACTCCTGGGCATATATCCAAAGAAAACTCTAATTTGAAAAGATACATGCACCCCAATGTTCATAGCAGCACTATTTACAATAGCCAAGACATGGAAGCAACCTAAATGTCCATCACTAGATGAATGGATAAAGAAGATATGGTATATATGTATACCATGAAATATTACCCAGACATAAAAAAGAATAAAATAATGTAATTTGCAGCAACGTGAATGAGCCTATAGATTATCATACTAAGTGAAGTCAGAGAAAGACAAATATCACATGATATCACTTATATGTGGAATCTAAAAAAAAGACACAAATGAACTTATTTACAAAACAGAAACTGACTCACAGACACAGAAAACAAACTTATGGTTACCAAAGGGGAAAGGAGGAGTGATAAGTTAGGAGTTTGGGATTAACAAATACACACTATTATATATAAGGTAGAAAAACAACCAGGACCTACTCTATGGAACAGGGAACTATATTCAATATCTTGTAATAACCTATAATGGAATAGAATCTGATAAAGAATAACATATATATACAAAAACTGAATCACCCTGCTGTACACCAGAAACTATCACAACACTGTAAATCAACTCTACTTAAAAAAAAAGAAATTGAAGAATAAAAATCATATGATCATCTTAATAGATGCAGAAAAAGGTTTTGACAAAATTCAACATCCACTTACAATTAAAAACTCTCCACAAACTGGGTATAGAAGGAACATACCTCATCATAATAAAGCCCATATATGATAAACCCACAGCTAACAGCCTACTAAAAAGTGAAGAGCTAAAAGCATTTCCTCTAAGATCAGGAACAAGACAAGGATGCCCATTCTTGCCACTTTTTTTCAACATAATATTGGAAGTCCTAGCCGTAGCAATCAGACAAGAAAAAGAAGCAAATGGAATCCAAATTGAAAAGAAAGAAGTAAAATTGTCACTATTTGCAGATGACGTGGTACTAAACATAGAAAATCTTAAAGGCAGCACCAAAAACTACTATAACTCATCAATGAATTCAGTAATGTTTCAGGATACAAAATTAATATACAGAAATCTGTTACATTTCTACACATTAAGAACAAACTATCAGAAAGAGAAGTTAGGAAAACAATCCCATTTACCATCCATCAAAAAAAAAACCTAATTAAGGAGGTTAAAACTCCTTAATTGGAGTTGGAAAACTGGACAACTTTAAGACATTAAAGCATTGGAAAACACTAAGACACTGAAGAAAAAAACTGAAGAGGACAAAAAAGATGACAAGTGATACTGTGTCCATGGATTGGAAGAATTAACATTGTAAAAATGATCATACTACCTAAGGCAATGTACAGATTCAATGCAATCCCTATCAAAATATCAGTGCTATTTTTCATAGAAGTAGAAAAAAAATTCTAAAGTGTGTATGGAAACACAAAAGATCTTAAATAGCCAAAGCAATCTTGAGAAAAGCCTCAGAGCTGGAGGTATCATGCTCCCTTCAGACTATATTACAAAGCTACAGTCATCAATACAGTATGGTACTGGCACAAAAACGGATACATAGATCAATGGGTTAGAATAGACAGCCTGGAATAAACCCATGCACTTCTGGTCTATTAATCTATGACAAAGAAGGCAAGAATATACAATGGGGAAAAGACAGTCTCTTCAATAAGTGGTGCTAGGAATACTGGACAGCTACATGTAAAATAATGAAATTAAAACATTTTCTCACAGCATATAGGAAAATAACTTCAAAATGGATTAAAGACCTAAATGTAAGACTGGAATCAATAAAACTCCTAAAAGAAAACATAAGCAGAATACTATAAAGAAGATGTGGTACATATATATGCAGTAGAATACCACTCAGCCATAAAAAAAGAATGAAATTTTGCTGTTTGCAACCAAATGGATGGACCTGGAGGGTATTATGCTTAGTGAAATAAGTCAGACAGAGAAAAACAAATACTGTATGATATCAGTTGTATGTGGAATCTCAAAAAAATAAAACAAACAAATGAATATAATAAAACAAATAGACTCACATATATAGAGAACAAACTAGTGGTTTCCAGTGGGGAGACGGAAGGAGGAGGGGCAAGATAAGGGTAGGGAATTAGGAGACACAAACTACTAGGTATAAAATAAATAAGATACAAGGATGCTATGTACAGCACTAGGAATATAGTTACTATTTTATAAAAACTTTGAATGGAGTATAAATGGAAAAATTATGAACCACTATGTTATATACCTGAAAGTAATATAATATTGTAAATCAACTATACCTCAATTAAAAAAACATGAAAAGTGAAATAAAAGGTATGACTGTAATAAAAACATAAAAAATGAAATAAAAATTTAAAAAACCCACCAAAATTATATTGATTGAATCTTTAACTTCCGGATTCCAAGCATGGCAAGATAAACAACCAAATAGTATTGCTTTCCTTCTAAAAAAAAGAAAAGGTTGCTGGAAATGCTGTTATTCCAGAAATCAAAACTGGCTCTTCTTGGAGACTAATTCTTTTTTTTAAAATTAATTAATTAATTTATTTATTTTTGGCCGTGTTGGGTCTTCGTTTCTGTGTGAGGGTTTTCTCTAGTTGCAGCGAGCAGGGGCCACTCTTCATCGCAGTGTGCGGGGGAGACTAATTCTTATATAATTTTCCCAGCTGAGGCAGATCCTGGCAAGGAATTTAGTGACCAGGTATCCTGATCAAGGATGGGCTTTGTAACCCTATTGTGCTGGGCCCATCCTCAGGAGGGTTAAAAAAGAACATTTATGTGTTGAAGCGCCCCTTACTAAATCCCTGCTTTCAGGGAAACCAGAGCGTGAGTAAAGGATAAGTCATGGGTCATGATACAACAAAGGCAGAGAGAAAATAAAACAAGGGCGTCACAGGCACCATCACATGCACTTGCGGAAGTCTGTGGCTTTGGCATCCCTTTTTCAAGTATACTCAGAAATAAACTTAAATATCAAAATAATTTAAAGGTTAATGTCATGAAAAATAAAAGTACATATTCTGATTTGTACCATGGCAAAATTATTACCACCAAAAACAGTAATGAAATCAATTACACAGACTAATAAGAAAAAAATTTTAAGGTAAATATTATTTCCTTCTTTAAACTGACACAATATTTTCATCTATATTTCCAAGATTGCTGAATAAATTGAATATAAGCGGTCACTGCTACTTATACAAAGATCATATTACAAACTTAAAGAATTTCTAAGATATCTTTTTGATACCTCTGGTTTTGTAATTTACAACAAATTATGGGTTAGTTCTTTGGAACGTCAATTATATTGACTTAATTTTCTATAAGATCAAAATGGGTGCAAATATGTATCTCTATAGTAGTAAATATCACATGTAGCAATTAATATTTTTCTAACTTAAGATGAATTTTCCTCAACACAAGCAAGAACAGCCTCAGAGAGTCCATCAGAATGCATCCTGAAGAGACTGAAAGATTTCCACTTACTTGAGAGAGAAGAACCGGCTCGTGCTGACACATGACTGTGTTCCGGTTGGCTTCCATAAAATACCTCTGTGTGTGTCTCCGTTCCCGTTCCAGCTTCTTCTCCAAGGTCAGCTGGGATGCGGATAAATTATCTACATACTTCATCATGACATCTGATATCATGGAGCTGACTTCTACAATATCTGGGCGGGTTTCTGCATCAGGAGTGAGGCATCTAAGGGAAGATAACCTAATTACAGCCCTCTAGTCAAAATCGGGACCAGGCCACGGGGTGTGAAGGGCCAAGTTTAAATTCTGCTGTGTGTCCCCCATGATGTTTGCACCCAAGAGAACCCGGGCAAGGTGGACATCAAGCATAGCTTTGCATCGAAGACCTCTCAAAAGGCATTTGGAAAGTTTGGGGAGGAGAGGGAGCAGCACTGTTCTCTTTGCAGCTAGGCTGGTGGGCAAGGGTTACAGGCTGCACAGGAAGCTGCTCCCAGTCTCAGGATGGGCAGGTGGGGTCTGCATCTTCTTGTGTAAGTGGTTATTTTCTAAAACCACTCCAACTCATTGGCCAGTTAAACAAAGAATGATCCCAATAATATAGGCCCTGATGATCACACCTGATGCACCAAAAGGAAGGCAGGATTCTTGGGGGGTGGGCAGATAACAACATTTTGGCCTTTTCCAGCTGTATAGGGGCAATGTCAACAACTTTGATTAGTGAGAGTCTTATAAAGCATGATGTCATAAAAATAAAATTCAACCCAGTTACTTAGAGGTTTAAGGTGTGCTTCATAATTTTTAACAGTAGATAATTTGACAAATCACATGCTAAAAATTTTCTCGGGGCTTCCCTGGTGGCGCAGTGGTTGAGAGTCCACCTGCCGATGCAGGGGACATGGGTTCGTGCCCCGGTCCGGGAAGATCTCACATGCCGCGGAGCGGCTAGGCCCGTGAGCCATGGCCGCTGAGCCTGTGCTCCGCTACGGGAGAGGCCACAACAGTGAGGCCTGCGTACCGCAAAAAAAAAAAAAAATTCTCGAATTTTGGCAGTAGGAAATATCAATCAGCCTGCTAAAGGGAGCATTGTTTCTGTCACAGCTAAACACTAAGAGAAGGCTATTCTAGATGCTTGTGTAACCAATTATCAAGATCACTGGTTAGCATAATTTAAAACATTCTGGTCCTCACTACAATATTTGTCTATCTTTTTAATTCAAAAGCTCTAATTTCAATGAAGTTATGTGTACTTCTCAATAAAATTTAACTTATTTGGACTTTGACTAAAATATCTAATTTTCACATCTTGTATTTGATTTAGCAACCCAAAGTTAATACAACTTTCAACTATACTAATGTCTCCAGGCAAGACTCAAGAATTATTACTCACAATTACTATTAATAACAGAAGTGAAAATAACACTCTAACTTGTTATTTTTCTAATTATTTGTCCTTGAGTTTTCTTTGCATTTATTTATTTATTTTATTTTTCTTTTATTCTAAATTGTAGATGATTTACAATGTTAGAGTAGTTTCAGGTATACAACATAGTGATTGAATATTTTTATAGATTGTATTCCATTTAAAGTTATTATAAAATATTGGCTATAGTCCCTGTGCTGTACAATATATCCTTATATCTATTTCATATCTAGTAGTGTACCTCTTAATCCCCTTCCCTTATCTTGCCTCTCCCCCAACCCCTCTACCCACTGGTTTGTTCACTGTATCTATGAGTCTGTCCTATTTTGTTATATTCATTCGTTTGTTTTACTTTTTAGATTAATATATGTGATAAGATACAGTATTTTTCTTTCTCTGTCTGACTTAGTTCAATTAGCATGATACCCTCTAAGTCCATCCATGTAGTTGCAAATGGAAAAATTTCGTTCTTTTATATGGCTGAGATAATTCCTATGTATTTTATTCTTTGTGAAGCAACCATAAATGGCATTATTTTCTTACATTCTCTTTCTGAGAATTCATTATTATATGTTGTTTAAAAATCAACAGATTTCCATATAATAATGTTGTATCCTGATTTACTGAATCACTTAGTAGTTCTAATGGTTTTTTGGTGGAGAACCTAGGGTTTTATATATATAGTATCATGTCATCTGCAAATAGTGACAATTTTACTTTTTCCCTTCCAATTTGGATGCCTTTTATTTCTTTTTCTTGTCTGACTGCTGTGCCTAGGAATTCCAGTACTATGTTACCTAGAAATGGTAGAAATGGTGAGAGTGGGCATCCTTGTACCTGATTTTAGAGACAATCTAATGATAACCCTGCTGGTATCCTAGGTGGTAGGGCTAGGGTTTTTGTTTTGCTTTTTCTTTTCAGTACGTTAAATATATCATACCACTCCCTGTGGCCTGCAATGTTTCTGCAGAAAAATCAGCTGAAAGCCTTATGGAATTTCCCTGTAACTGACTGTTTTTCTCTTGCTGCCTTTATTTTATTTTTTTTCTTTTTATTCTTTTTTTCTTTATTGGAGTATAATTGCCTTACAATGGTGTGTTAGTTTCTGCTTTATAACAAAGTGAATCAGCTTTACATATATATATATACTTATATCCCCATATCTCCTCCCTCTTGCATCTCCTTCCCACCACCCTCCATAACCCACCCCTCTAGGTGGTCACAAAGAACAGAGCTGAAATCCCTGTGCCATATGGCTGCTTCCCAGTAGCTATCTATTTTACATTTGGTAGGGTATCTATGTCCATGTCACTCTCTCACTTCATCCCAGCTTACACTTCCCCTTCCCTGTGTCCTCAAGTCCATTCTTTACATCTGTGTCTTTATTCCTGTCCTGTGCCTAGGTTCTTCAAAACCATTTTTCTTTTAGATTCCATACATATGTGTTAGTATATGGTATTTGTTCTTCTCTTTCTAACTTACTCCACTCTGTAGGACATACTCTAGGTCCATCCACTTCATTAAAAATAACTCAATTTCGTTTCTTTTTATGGCTGAGTAATATTCCATTGTATATATGTACCACATCTTCTTTATCCATTCATCTGTTGATGGACACTTAGGTTGCTTCCATGTCCTGGCTATTGTAAATAGAGCTGCAATGAACATTGTGGCACACGACACTTTTTGAACTATGGTTTTTTCAGGGTATGTGCCCAGTAGCGGGATTGCTGGGTCATATGGTAGTTCTATTTTCAGTTTTTTAAGGAACCTCCATACTGTTCTCCATACTGGCTGTATCAATTTACATTCCCACCAACAGTGCAAGAGGGTTCCCTTTTCTCCACACCCTCTCCAGCATTTATTATTTGTAGATTTTTTGATTATGGCCATTCAGACTGGTGTGAGGTGACACATCATTGTAGTTTTGATTTGCATTTCTCTAATGATTAGTGATGTTGAGCATTATTTCATGTGTTTGTTGGCAATCTGTATATCTTCTTTGGAGAAATGTCTATTTAGGACTTCTGCCCATGTTTGGATTGGGTTGTTTGTTTTTTGATATTGAACTGCATGAGCTGCTTGTATATTTTGGAGATTAAACCCTGTCAGTTGCTTCATTTGCAAATATTTTCTCCCATTCTGAGGGTTGTCGTTTTGTCTTGTTTATTGTTTCCTTTGCTGTGCAAAAGCTTTTAAGTTTCATTAGGTCCCATTTGTTTATTTTTGTTTTTATTTCCATTTCTCTAGGAGGTGGGTCAAAGAAGATCTTGCTGTGATTTACGTCATAGACTGGTCTGCCTATGCTTTCCTCTACGAGTTTTAAAGTGTCTGGCCTGACATTAAGGTTTTTAATCCATTTTGAGTTTATTTTTCTGTATGGTGTTAGGAAGTGTTCTAATTTCATTCTTTTACATGTAGCTGTCCAGTTTTCCCAGCACCACTTATTGAAGAGGCTGTCTTTTCTCCATTGTATACTCTTGCCTCCTTTATCAAAGATAAGGTGAACATATTGTGGGGGTTTATCTCTGGGCTTTCTATCCTGTTCCATTGATCTATATTTCTGTTTTTTTTGTCAGTACCATAATGTCTTGATTACTGTAGCTTTATAGTATAGTCTGAAGTCCGGGAGCCTGATTCCTCCAGCTCCATCTTTCTTTCTCAAGACTGCTTTGGCTATTCGGGGTCTTTTGTATTTCCATAGAAATTGTGAAATTTTTTGTTCTAGTTCTGTGAAAAATGCCGTTGGTAATTTGATAGGGACTGCATTGAATCCATAGATTGCTTTGGGTAGTATAGTCATTTTCACAATATTGATTCTTCCAATCCAAGAACATGGTATATCTCTCCATCTATTTGTATCATCTTTAACATCTTCCATCAGTGTCTTATAGTTTTCTGCATACAGGACTTTTGTCTCTGAAGGTAGGTTTATCCCTAGGTATTTTATTATTTTTGTTGCAGTGGTAAATGGGAGTGCTTCCTTAACTTCTCTTTCAGATTTTTCATCATTAGTGAATAGAAATGCAAAAGATTTCTGTGCATTAATTTTGTATCCTGCTACTTTACCAAATTCATTGATTAGCTCTAGTAGTTTTCTGGTAGCATCTTTAGGATTCTCTATATATAGTATCATGTCATCTGCAAACAGTGACAGCTTTACTTCTTTTTGATTTGGATTCCTTTTATTTCTTTTTCTTCTCTGATTGCTGTGGCTAAAACGTCCAAAATTATGTTGAATAATAGTGGTGAGAGTGGACAACCTTGTCTTCTTCCTGATCTTAGAGGAAATGGTTTCAGTTATTCACCATTGAGAAAGATGTTGTCTGTGGGTTTGTCATATATGGCCTTTATTATGTTGAGGTAAGTTCCCTCTATGCCTGCTCTCTGGAGGGTTTTTATCATAAATGGGTGTTGAATTTTGTCAAGAGCTTTACTGCATCTATTGAGATGATAATATGGTTTTTATCCTTCAATTTATTAATATGGCTTACCACATTGATTGATTTGCATATATTGAAGAATCCTTGCATTCCTGGGATAAACTCCACTTGATCATGGTGTATGCTCCTGTTAATGTGCAGTTGGATACTGTTTTCTAGTATTTTGTTGAGGATTTCTGCATCTACGTTCATCAGTGATACTGGCCTGTAGTTTTCTTTCTTTGTGACATCTTTGTCTGGTTTTGGTATCAGGATGATGGTGGCCTCGTAGAATGAGTTTGGGAGTGTTCCTCCCTCTGCTATATTTTGGAAGAGTTTGAGAAGGATAGGTATTAGCTCTTCTCTAAATGTTTGATAGAATTCGCCTGTGAAGCCATCTGGTCCCGGGCTTTTGTTTGTTGTAAGATTTTTAATCACAGTTTCAATTTCAGTGCTTGTGATTGGTCTGTTCATATTTTCTATTTCTTCCTGATTCAGTCTTGGCAGGTTGTGCACTTCTAAGAATTTGTCCATTTCTTCCAGGTTGTCCATTTTATTGGCATAGAGTTGCTTGTAGTAATCTCTTATCATCTTTTGTATTTGTGCAGTGTCAGTTGTTACTTCTCCTTTTTCATTTCTAATTCTATTGATTTGAGTTTTCTCTGGTTTTTTCTTGATGAGACTGGCTAATGGTTTATCAATTTTGTTTATCTTCTCAAAGAACCAGCTTTTAGTTTTATTGATCTTTGCTATCATTTCCTTCATTTATTTTTCATTTATTTCTGATCTGATGTCTATTTCTTTCCTTCTGCTAACTTTAGGGTTTTTCTGTTCTTCTTGTTGCTTTAGGTGTAAGGTTTGGTTGTTTACTTGAGAGTTTTCTTGTTTCTGGAGTAGGATCATATTGCTATAAACTTCCCTCTTAGAACTGCTTTTGCTGCATACGATAGGTTTTGGGTCATCAGGTTTTCATTGTCATTTGTTTCTAGGTATCTCTCAATTTCCTCTTTGATTTCTTCAGTAATTTATTGGTTATTTAGTAGTGTATGGTTTAGCCTCCATCTGTTTGTATTTTATAGATTTTTTTCCTGTAATTTGTATCTAGTCTCATAGCGTTGTGGTTGGAATAGATACTTGACACAATTTCAATTTTCTTAAATTTACAAAGGCTTGATCTGTGACCCAAGATATGATCTATCCTGGAGAACATTCCTTGAGCACTTGAGAAGAAAGTGTATTGTGTTATTTTTGGATGGAATGTCCTATAAACATCAATTAAGGGCATCTTGTGTAATGTATCATTTAAAGCTTGTGTTTTCTTATTTATTTTCATTTTGGATGATCTGTCCATTGGTGAAAATGGGGTGTTAAAGTCCCCTACTATGATTGTGTTTCTGTCGGTTTCCCGTTTTATGATTGTTAGCATTTGCCTTATGTATTGAGGTGCTCCGATGTGGGGGCACATATATTTATAATTGCTATATGTTCTCTTGGATTGATCCCTATGTAGTATCCTTCTTTGTCTCTTCTAATAGTCTTTATTTTAAAATCTATTTTGTCTGATATGAGAATTGCCACTCCAGCTTTCTTTTTTTTTTTTTTTGAACTAATTCACTATTAGAATATAGTGATTTATTTATTTATTTATTTTTTTGTGGTACGTGGGCCTGTCATTGTTGTGGCCTCTCCCGTTGCGGAGCACAGGCTCCGGACGCACAGGCTCAGCAGCCATGGGTCACAGACCCAGCTGCTCCACGGCATGTGGGATCCTCCCGGACCAGGGCACGAACCCGTGTCCCCTGCATCGGCAGGCGGATTCCCAACCACTGCGCCACCAGGGAAGCCCTCCAGCTTTCTTTTGATTTCCATTTGCATGGAATATCTTTTTCCATCCCCTCACTTTCAGTCTGTATGTGTCCCTAAGTCTGAAGTGGGTCTCTTGTAGACAGCATGTATACAGGTCTTCTTTTTGTATGCATTCAGCCAGTCTATGTCTTTTGGTTGGAGCATTTAATACATTTACATTTATGTAGTTTTCGATATGTATGTCCCTATTACCATTTTCTTAATTGCTTTGTGTTTGTTATTGTAGGCCTCTTCCTTCTCTTGTGTTTCCCGCCTAGAGAAGTTCCCTTAGCATTTGTAAAGCTAAAGTTGTAAAGCTGGTTTCGTGGTGCTGAATTCTGTCAGCTTTTGTTTGTTTGTAAAGGTGTTAATTTCTCCATTAAATCTGCATGAGATGCTTGCTGGGTAGAGTAATCTTTGTTGTAGGTTTTTCCCTTTCTTCACTTTAAATATGTCTTGCCAGTCCCTTCTGGCTTGCAGAGTTTCTGCTGAAAGATCAGCTGTTAACCTTATGGGGATCCCCTTGTATGTTATTTGTTGTTTTTCACTTGTTGCTTTTAATATTTATTCTTTGTATTTAATTCTTGATAGTTTGATTAATAAGTGTCTTGGCATGTTTCTCCTTGGATTTACCCTGTATGGGATTCCCTGCACTTCTTGGACTTGACATTTCCTTTCCCATATTAGGGAAGTGTTCAACTATAATCTCTTCAAATATTTTCTCAGTCCCTTTCTTTTTCTCTTCTTCTTCTGGGACCCCTATAATTTGAATGTTGGTACATTTAATGTTGTCCCAGAGGTCTCTAAGACTATCCTCAAATCTTTTCATTCTTTTTTCTTTATTCTGCTCTGCAGTACTTATTTCCACTATTTTATCTTGCACGTCACTTATTCGTTCTTCTGCCTCAGTTATTCTGCTACTCATTCCTTCTAAAAAAATTTAATTTATTTATTGTGTTCTTCATCATTGTTTGTTTGCTCTTTAGTTCTTCTAGGTCATTGTTAAATGTTTCCTGTATTTTCTCCATTGTACTTCCAAGATTTTAGATCATCTTTACCATCATTACCCTGAATTCTTTTTCAAGTAGACTGCCTATTTCCTCTTCATTTGTTTGGTCTGGTGGGTTTTTACCTTGCTCCTTCATCTGCTGTGTGTTTCTCTGTCTTCTCATTTTGCTTTTCTTACTGTGTTTGGGATCTCCTTTTCACAGGCTGTACGTTTGTAGTTCCTGTTGTTTTTGGTGTCTGCCCCCAGTGGCTAAGTTTGGTTCAGTGGGTTGTATAGGCTTCCTGTTTAAGGGGACTGGTGCCTGTATTCTGGTGCATGAGGCTGGATCTTGTCTTTCTGGTGGGCAGGACCACGTCCAGTGGTGTGTTTTGGGGTTCCTGTGACTTTATTATGATTTTAGGCAGCCTCTCTGCTAATGGGTGGGGATGTGTTCCCTTCTTGCTAGTTGTTTGGCATAGGGTGTCCAGCACTGTAGCTTGTGGATTCTTGAGTGAAGCTGGGTCTTAGCATTTACATGGAGATCTTTGGGAGAGCTTTCACTGTTTGATATTATGTGGAGCTGGGAAGCCTCGGGTGGACCAATGTCCTGAACTCAGCTCTCCCACCTCAGAGGCACAGGCCTGACACCCGGCCAGAGCAATAAGATCCTGTCAGCCACACGGCTCAAAGAAATGGGAGAAAAAAGAAAGAAAGAAAGAAAAATAAATAAAATACAGTTATTAAAATAAAAAATTAAAAAAATATTAATAATGAAAAAAATAAAAAGTAATAAAAAAAGAAAAGAAAGAAAGAGGAGAGCAACCAAAGCAAAAAACAAATCCACCAATGATAACAAGCATGAAAAACTATACTAAAAAAGAAAAAAAAAACGAACTGACAGAACCCTAGGACAAATGGTAAAAGCAAAGCTATACAGACAAAATCACACAAAGAAGCATACACATACACACTCACAAAAAGAGAAAAAGGAAAAAATATCTATATATATATAAATTTAAAAAAAAGAAAACATAAAGGAAGAGAGCCACTAAGTCAATAAACAAATCTACCTATGATAATAAACTCTAAATACTAAACTAAGATAAACATAAAACCAGAAAGAAATTATATACAGAAAGCAAACCCCAAGTCTACAATTGCTCTTAAAGTCCACCACCTCAAATTTGGGATTATTTCTTGTCTATTCACGTATTCCAGTGATGCAGAGTATATCAAGTTGGCTGTGGAGATTTATTCCACTGCTCCTGAGGCTGCTGGGAGAAATTTCCCTTTCTCTTCTTTGTTCACACAGCTCTTGGGTTTCGGCTTTGGATTTGACCCTGCCTCTGCATATAAGTTGCCTGAGCGTGTCTGTTCCCACCACACAGAACGGGTTTAAAGTAGCAGCTGATTATGGGGCTCTGGCTCACTCAGGCCAGGGGGTAGGGATGGGTACGAAATGGAGGGCGAACCTGTGGCAGCAGAGGCCAGCATGATGTTGCAACAGCCTGAGGCACACCATGCGTTCTCCTGGGGAAGTTGTCCCTGGATCACAGGACCCTGGCAGTGGCAGGCTGCACAGTTTCCTGGGAGGGGAGGTGTGGATAGTGACCTGTGCTTGCACACAGGCTTCTTGTGCAGAGAAGGTGCAAGCTAGGGATTCTTGTCCAGAGCCAGGTGCAAGCTAGGGCTTCTCCTCTGCTCAGTCAGTGGCCATCACCACCCTGTCAAGGGTGCGGTCAGAACCACAGGGGCTGGAGCAGGAGCCCTGAAGAATTTGGGTTTCTTCCAGGTGTGATGGCAGTCTCAGCCTTGGTTTGGGGTATAGATTCAGGGCCTGAGGGCTTAAGGCTGTACTTCTTTTCTGATTTCACTTTATCCCTGATGTGCTTGCTTGGCTAGAGGCTGGGTTGTGGCTGGAGGGGTTGGTATCACACTACTGAGCTGAGTTTGCTCCCTCCCAAGAGTGCACAGGGACACATGTGCTGGCAATGGCTGCCTATGCCCTGGTCAGAGGCAGGGCTGGGATCCAAGCCAGCTCTGTTCCCTCCAAGTGTGCACACTCTTGTAGTTAGTGGCACACTCTGCCTTAGTGGAGAGCAGTGTTGGAGCAAGAGGGGCTACAGCAGGAGCCAGGTGAGGGGTGGGCGGGGGGTGTAATGCAGTAGCCCTGGCTAGCTGGTCAGAGCCCCTGGCAGTTTTCAATGTGCTGCCTCCACACTTTGACTGGGAGCAAGCAAGTCTGTGTGCTCTTCAACAGCAGAGGCCCAGTTTCTTACAGCCCTTTGGTAAGCCCCATTGGGTTTCAAACCAGCTAAGGGGCTTGTCTTCCCAGTGTTGTATCCCAGGGCTGGGCTGTCCAATGTGTGGCTGGAATCCCTCACTCCCCAGGGAGGATCCCTGAGCCTGTGATGTCCCCTCCTCTCCTGTGTCCCTGCTAAGGGTGAAGGTCCCGACCACATCATTCTCCCTTCCTACCGGACTCCGTGTGGATCTTTCTTTACAGCCTTGGTTGCAGAAGAGCTGTTCTGCTTGTCCCCAGGTTGATTTCAACAAGAGCTGTTGTTTGGATGAGGGGAGGTGAGCCCAGCATCCTCCTAATCTGCAACTTTGATCTCTCTCTCCTTTCTTGACTTTAATAACCATGAGTATAATATGCACATCTTAATCAAATTTTAAGTCATTATCATTTCATGCTTTATCTTTATGCTATTTTTTTTCAAGTTCTAACAAAGGGGGCTTGCACTATGGTTATGACAGACATATTTGCTGAATTCTTACTTAACAAAGTTCAGTCTATGCATTTATTATATACAAAATAAGGCAAGAGATTGAGGAGACAGGGCCAACTACATAATTTGGGGCGTGTCCCACATAATTGTGAGGCCCCAGCAGGGAGTGAGGAAGTCAATCTCCCCTTCCCATAGTCCAGCATCCCAGTTGATGGTAGATAAGAAACCCCCCAAGATATTGCAACCTCCATGACAGCAGGATGCAATTGGTACCTGGATTAGAGGCCAGCAAGAGGCCCCCACTGAATCACCCTCCAAACAAGCCAGGGTGCCACCAGCCTGGTCAGGGATGGCCTCTTCTTTGTCCTACCCCAGATGCAACAGGGCACCTACTCCACCCTGACCATCTCCTTGCCTGCCTCCATATCCTATGGGGGGTGAGGCATAAAGGTGGAACACAGTCCTCCTTTGCTGACACACCCAATCACCATACCAGGTAGAGGGCAGCAGCAATGGGACAGGGACAGGAAGGTGGAGCTGGAGGCCAGGCAGAGGCCCAGAGGGCTGGAATCAGGTGGCTGAGAACTTAAGCCAGGGAGCTGGAGGGACCACATGTACACTAGGGTCCAAGCCCCCAACACACATGCTCCTTGTCCCATCAGACTTCACTTCTAAAACACAAATTCAAAGATAAAATTATTAAGAATTTCATGACCTTGAATACTGTATTCAAGTTTCTTACTTTCACTTATAATCACAAAAGAAGCTAAGTGTTCAACTTCACTTTTAATTAAATCTGGTTCCTCACGTTCACTTAATTAGCAAAAGGGATTAAAGCAGATAAAAATGCTCAGTTGACCAAGTGTTGATTATGACTACAAAAACCCCTTTCATTACTGCAGATATTCTAAAGTCTTAGTCTGAATTCTAAGTTCTAAATTCTTAGTCTGCAGATATTTAAATTGATTCAAGGTACTGTCAGTTGAATTATCAGCTGAGCTTTTTATTTTTTTAAATAATAAAGCAATGTAAGCTAGTTTTACAAATTATACAGTTATATATTATGGTAAATGGAATTCAGAATGGCCTCTGTTCTGGCATTTAGTTATCTCCTCCTCTCCGAAAGCTACTCCCCTTCCTATGTTTGCCATCATCAGAAAAGGAACCACCTGGGAGATGCAGTTTAGCATCATAATTAGGCCTGCAGGCTCTGGGTCTGATTGTTGGGGGTTAAATCCTGGCTCGCCCTTTATTAACTCTGATCTTGGGTAAGGTTTAGCTTCTAAATCCCAGATAGCCTGGGACTATAATCTGTAAAATGGGATAATCATAGTATCTACTACATCAAGCTGGTATGGTGATTAAATGAAGCCATCCCTGTAAAGTGCCCAATAAATTAAAAAGAAAATCCACAATTTTCTTTCTCTTCCACCTCCTCCCTCATTCAACCAACACCAAAGCCTGTGGCTTCTACCTCCTAAATATTTCTCAAATCCGTATCATTCCCCTCTAATCCCATGGCTATTGGCCTATTTCATCATCACTTGCTTGGACCACTGAAACAGTCTCCTAAATGACACGCACATCTCTTGTCCACCTCTGATCCATATTGTAAACTGCTACCAGAAAAATATTCCAAAACTGATGACATCACTCCTCTGCTCAGAATTCCTCAATATCCCCTCATGGCCCAAAAGGACAAAATTAAAACTCCCTGCATGTGATACAAGCTCCTCCTAAACTAGCCCTTACCTCCCTCCACAGCCTCACCCCCTCTTCCCCCCACAGCAACACACCAAATGCTCCTACTTGTTCTTTCCCAAACAGCCCATGGCTCACCTATGCCCCCATTTCTTGGTTATTTTATTCACTCTGCTTGAATTTGGTTTTTGCTGATTGTATCTACTCTTTCCCAAACCACATCCCTTATGTGCTTACCACTCTTTTCCAAGTCTCCATTAGGAAGACTTCTTGGACACCCTTAGACAGACTCACTGTCCCCCTTTTACATGTTCTCATTGCACTGTCTATATTTCAATACGTAAAACTACTGTAACCATTGTATCATAATGGTCTGTTTCACCACTGGAAACTGCAAACTTGTTGAGAGGAGGGACCTGTGTCTCCTTCACCATGATCTCCTCTGCATGTAAAATGGAATCTGGGTCCTGATGGGTACTCAGCAAATGAATGAATGAACAAATGAACAAATGAACTAAGCCTAACATCTAAGAATTTACCTGTCTATAACCTAAAATATTTCGGTATACACTTTTGGAATCTTAGGAATATCTCCTACCAGAAGTTCCAGTTTATCCTCATTGCTGTGAAATGCCTCCCTGCTTGGATATTTCAGAGAAATTCTTAAGAGCAACTGAATGCTTTAATGATTCTCTAATCAAATAAGCATAAAATCACGTTTTAGAAAAAAAATCTGGGATATTCCACTCATGCTACCCACTTCGTCCCCACTCTACTCTGAGAAACCAGATGAAAGAAGTAAAGGGATACAATGTTCAACTGTCTTCATTTCATGTTTTAAGAAACAAAGAGGTGGGACTTCCCCAATGGTGCAGTCGTTAAGAATCTGAATGCCAATGCACAGGACACAGGTTTCATCCCTGGTCTGGGAATATCCCACATGTTGCGGAGCAACTAAGCCCGTGCGCCACAACTACTGAGCCTGCGTGCCTAAGGCCCATGCTCCACAGCAAGAGAAGCCACCACAAGGAGAAGCTCATGCACCACAAAGAAGAATAGCCCTACCTGCTCACCACAACTAGAGAAAGCCCGCGCGCAGCAACGAAGACCCAACGCAGCCAAAATTAAATAAAATTAAATCTTAAAAAAAAAAGAAAAGAAACAAAGAGTTGAAGATAGGATGGAAAATGCAAAGATCCACTTGTCCTTAGAACTAGCCAAAACTAACTTCTTTAGTCCTTATGACTGCCTCTGAAACAAAGTGCCAGAGAGCTTATGCAACCAAGCACAGACAGAGAAAACTTAGGCAATGGGAATATTGTGTGCATAAAAGGAAATGTCCTTCCTTTACTTTAAAGCAAGTTCTTACTTTAGAAAGTAAATAGATAACATTCTCTTAACAGTGTACTGGAAGGTAAAAATAGTAATGCTGGTACTGAGCAGAGCAGTAAAATATATTTATTTTCTGCCTCAAACTCTTCAGGGTTACTAAGTTATTCTCCCAATTTAAAAGTCTGCTAAGGTAAGAAAACAGGAAATTGTATTTGTTCCCTAGTTCTTTTGAAACTTAATTTTTAAAATTATTTATTTATTTATTTATTTTTGGCTGCATTGGGTCTTCGTTGTTGGGTCTTCATTGCTTCGTGCGGGATTTCTCTAGTTGCGGCGAGCAGGGGCTACCCTTCATTGCGGTGCGCAGGCTTCTCATTGTGGTGGCTTCTCTTGTTGCAGAGCTCAGGCTCTAGGCATGTGGGCTTCAGTAGTTGCGGCACGTGGACTCAGTAGTTGTGGCTTGCAGGCTCTAGAGCGCAGGCTCAATAGTTGTGGCGCACGGGCTTAGTTGCTCCGAGGCATGTGGGATCTTCCCAGACCAGGTCTTGAACCCGTGTCCCCTGCATTGGCAAGCAGATTCTCAACCACTGCACCACCAGGGAAGTCCCTGAAACTTAATTTTTAAAGACTGAAAATCCAAAGCAATTCAAGTATGTAATTGCATGCAACTCACAACTGATTTTGGTTTTATGTCAAATTTTCTAAAGATAAAACTTCACAATGTGAACCCACTGTCTTGCATAACTTTAAATGAAAACTATATCTGTTATAGGCTGCATACTGCAATCTTAATTTGTAGTCAGCTTTAAAATTAAATTGTCATTTCCTACTAATTATGGCACCTTAGTATTTTGAATTAAAAGTGTACTCAGAACATTTCATCTGGAGTCCCCTAATAGTGTTCATTCATCCTCTTAAACACTCTGGTGACAGGGAACTCACCATCCATCAGCAGCCTGCTCCACTGTGGATAGCTCTAATTCTGACATACACTTCCTAATGGTGAGCTCACCTTGGCCCCACCCCAGAACTTCCATTCCATGGTCTTGGCTCCATTTGCTGAGGTTCCACATAATAAATCCAATTGTTTTCATATTCTCGATGCCATTCCATTTTCCCAGTTAACTGAAGTATTTTTTAAACATCTTACGATTGTACTCCAAAACTTGTTGACTCAAATTCCAGCCCACAGTGGGAACAACCCACTTCTTTCCATCAACACCACCACTCTAGTCAAAGCCTCCATCATCTCTCAGTGGACAGCTGAACCTGGTTCTCCTTCCCACTCTCATTCCCTTCAGTCTATTCCCTGGAGATCAGCCAGAATGATCTCTGCTAAAGAAATTTTCACTATATCTCAATCTGTTAATAACCCTTCAGTCCTCTCCTCAATACTGGAGATAAAAATTCAAAACCCTCAGTGTGGCCTGTAGAACCTGTCAACCTGGGTCCTGTCAGCCTCCCAGGTCCATTTGCTGGCTATTCTCTCCCTTACTTGACATGCTGCATCTCCAACTTTTTTCAGTTCTTCAAATTAACAAGCTCTTTTGCTCAGGAAAGCCTTCAGAGATGTGGGTCTATGAAATGCTTTTTCCACTCTGTTTACTATTTGAGAAGTAGTGAAGTTCAGGTCTCAGATTACATGTCCTTTCTTCAGAGAAAATCTTTCCCAAATCCCCAAACTAGACCAAGTCCTTCTGTAATCTCTCGTTGCCCCTTTTACCATCCTTCATCAAATTTATCATAATTTTTATATACTTCATTCCATAAATAATAACATTATTAATAACAATACCTAAATTAATTGAGGGCTCACTACATGCTGGGAACTGTGCTAAGACCATCACAAGCATGATCTTATTTAGGCTTCAAAGCAAGCCATGAGTAGTTACTATTGCTACCTATATATCACAGATGAGGAAAGTGGGTCTTGGGAAGGTTAAGGTGAGTGGAAGAGTGGGGATTAGAATCCACTCAATTCTAGAACCTATTGATGTTCTTAACCTTTTCATGATAATGCTGATATCTGACTTTTCCACTAACCTCCTAGCTCCAAGAGGCGTGGACACCAATAGCCAGGAAGCCAGTCATAAGCAAATTATTGTCCTGTTTGCCCAACGCCACAAAATCAGAATAATGTCTCTGTACTTTTTCTCTGCACTACCCTCTCCTATTTTTCGTGGCACTCAAATACCTAAGAAAAGGAGAAATTAAATGAGTAACTCTGGTATTCTTGTCTTGACCTCTCTGGAGACTTCTTGAATTTTTAAGGCACTTTCCAGAAAACAAATAGCAGATAACAGGAGATGAGCAGTTTAAATACATTTGTATGGAATCATTAGCAGTAGGGTGGATCTAGTGTAACGCGGAATTTAGATGATTTAGAAAGGGGTTTCAGCTCATTTCCCACAATATTTATAATAATAACTGCCAACATTGCTCAAGATTTACCATTTGCCAAAGCTCTATGCTAAGTGATCTGCATGTTATAATCATCATATGAGCTTGATAAGGTTGGTACTATTACGATCCCCATTTTACCAGATGAGGAAACAGAGCTGCTGAAAGAATAGTCAAATTGTCTGCTCAGAGTCCACAGTTAGTGAAATTCAGCCCCAGCTGGGCCTGAGGCACTTAATATTGTAGGGCAGCATTGGGCTGAGCAAGGTAAGATTCAAGATATAATCCCACAAACGTGAGGAGTATCTATTAATGCTAAACAATGGGCTGGAAGGAGAAAATAAAAGGGAAAGGGGCATAGCCATGAAAATATGCTTATTACATTGCATCAGAGGTGGTGCCAAGAGCTAGGATAGATACAGAATTGAGATTTAAAGGAATTGGGCAAGGGGATAGATAAAGTTTCCATCTGGGGTGACCCTAGGATTTCTATTATCACAATAAGGATTTGACTCAGCTTGATGGGGCAGAGTAGTAATCTTGGGCCAATTTAAGGTCGTAAAATGGTCCAGAAATAACGATCAGCCAGGTAAATGAGTCATTTATTCATATAACCAGTAAATTGTTAAGGGTCTACTTTGTACTAGGCATTGCTCTGGGCACTGAATAGCTATAAACTAAACTGAAAAAGTCCCCATTCTTGTGGAGTTTTCATTCTGGTGGGGAAGAGAGACAATAAAAGAACAAGTCTGCATGCACATGTATAATGTGTTAGGGGTGGTGGATGCTGTGAACTTGGTCAAGGGGACAAGAGAGTCTGGAGAGGTTGTGGGGGCATCAGGGCAGGTGCCCTGATTTTTCAGAGACCCAGTTTCCTCAGAAACCAGAGGAAGTAAGGGCCTGTGCCACTGTGTGTATCAGAGGGAAGAGAGTGCCAGGAAAAGGGAAGAGCAGTAGCAAGGAGCTCCCTGTGGTTGGAGTGGAGGGAGCAGAGGGAAAGTGGGAGGGGAAGGGTTAGGGATGAGCTGGGACAAGCCCTGTGGGGGCAGAACTTTGAGACTCTATAGGGATAAGGACTTTCATTAAACTCCTACTATATGGATATATGGAGCACTTCTTTCTGAGTTTCTTTGAAAAATTAAAATATTTCTTAAAAATAAAAAGGAAAAAATGCTTGCAATTTTATCATCTAACATGGCCTTTTTCAGTTTCATATGTTCTTGTCTAGTCTTTTCCATATTCATGCACATTTTACGTTTATTTCATAGTTATAAGTACCTGTACATTTTGTTTGTTTTACTTAGTTTCAGATCATACTTGTTTTTTTGTTTTCATTTTTTAATTTAAAAATTTTTAATTAATTTTTTATTGGCATATAGTTGATTTACAATGTTGCATTAGTTTCTGCTATGCAGCAAAGTGAATCAACCATACATGTACCTATATCCACTCTCCTCCAGACTTCATTCCCATATAGGTCATTACAGAGCACTGAATAGAGTTCCCTATGCTATACAATAGGTTTTTATTTATTATCTTTTAAATATAGTAGTGTGTATATGTCAATCCCAATCTCCCAATTTATCGCCCCTCCCTTTCCCCCTTGGTAACCATAAGTTTGTTTTCTACATCTGTGACTCAATTTCTGTTTTGTAAACAGGTTCATATGTACCATTTTTTTTAGATTGCACATATAAGCGCTATCATATGATATTTGTCTTTCTCTGTCTGACTTACTTCACTCATTATGACAATCTCTAGGTCCATCCATGTTGCTGCAAATGGCATTATTTCCTTCTTTTTTATGGCTGAGTAATATTCCATAGTATATATGTACCACATCTTTATCCATTCCTCTGCCAATGGACATTTAGGTTGCTTCCATGTGCTGGCTATTGTAAATAGTGCTGCAGTGAATATTGGGGTGCATGTACACTTTCAAATTATGGTTTTCTCTGGATATATACCCAGGAGTGGGATTGCTGGATCATATGGTAGTTCTATTTTTAGTTTTTTAAGGAACTTCCATACTGTTCTCCATAGTGGCTGTATCAATTTACATTCCCACCAACAGTGTATGAGGTTTCCTTTTCTCCACACCCGTTCCAGCATTTATGGTTTGTAGATTTTTTGATGATGGCCATTCTAACCGGTGTGAGGTGATTACCTCATAGTTTTGATTTGCATTTCTCTAATAATTAGTGATGTTGAACATCTTTTCATGTGCCTCTTGACCATCTATATACCTTCTTTGGAGAAATGTCTATTTAGCAGATCATACTTACTTTACAGGTTGATATAAAGCCTTCTGAATAATCAATCTAATGGTTGCATAATATTTCAAGTGAATGTACTACTTCCTCTTGGACACTTGGTTGGCTTCCAAATGGTCCCTATGACTGGTGATGCACAAATATTTTTCTAGCTTTGGATTATTTGAGAGCCCTTCCTCTTCCTCTTAATATTTACATAGTGAATTTGCATAGATATGAGGTATTTCTTGATAATCCCTATAGGTTTGAAGTTATGAGACTAATTACCTGCTGATGATAGTGGTCACCTTTTCAGAATAGATGCCTTCTGGTACTGGTTCATATACTGCCTCCACTATCTGCAAAATAAACAGACTAGAATGATGGAAGTAAAGGAGCCACAGGTACCTTTGAGTGGTGATACTTGGCCACGACACAAGAGTTACTTAACAAGCATCATAATTTCATGCACATATTTTCATCAGAAACAAAAATATCCCAGCAAATTAAAAATTAGCATTAATTAAACTGTTCTTGAGCATAGAACTGTATTCTTCAAGCTGAGTTAAAGTTAACCTCAGATTCATAATAAATGATGTGTAGGATAATACAATATGATAGATTGAGGGCAGTTCAAACCACAATTAAGAAAAAAGACCAAAAGCAGTTTGATATATTTATTTTTATAATTTTCTATGATAAATTGAAGACAATTATAAGGGGAAATGTGCCATAGCACATGATGTAGATTTAGAAGAAAGGAGGAAAAATAAACTGGATCATGTGGTTAATAAAACAATGACTGCTTTTAAGTGACAGTTTTATTAAAATCACAAAGGTTCTACTTAAGAAGAAAAGGAATGGTGTTTTTGGCAACATGAGACCCTTTTGTCTTCCAAGGTTGCTTACTTTTGTGGCCAGGGAGAGCATGTTTGTGCTGTAGAAGGGAGGATTCAGAGTCACCATCTGATAAAGGATGCAGCCTGCTGCCCAGACATCAGCCTTCTCCCCATACGGCTCACTCTTCAGCACCTCAGGGCTGAATTAAAATAAGGATGTTAATGCACAATGAAAAAGGGAGAAGTCAGTACAGAAAAAAGTTCAATTTTCAAGCTATAGTTGGAGATATAAGAAAAAAATGGAAACTCGATCATCATTTCAAGTAAACATATTAAGATGTATCTTTGAATTCTCTCAGACTCAGGTGAATCAAGAAGCACAACGAAGCAATTCTAATTTAAGCAATAAATGTCAATAAACAACTCCTATTAAATGTCCTTTTACTTCCAGAAACAACTACCCCTCTGTGGTAGACGGAATGACTGGCCCCAGTTCTCTCTATTCTGGAGGTTTTGAATACCCCACTCCTTCTTCTTGGTGGGCAGTGTTTGCTACCCACTCCTGCCTTTGCTTTTGTTGTGTTGGCCAGTGGAATGTGGAAGTGGCAGTGCAACAGATCAGGGCCTCAGTCTTAACATGTGTTGAGTGCTTCCATTTGTCCCTACAGGAGCTTCTGTCCAAAAGAACATCGTATCCCAGGTAGCTAGGATAGCCCAGCCTAGGCCCAGCACAAGACACATGGAGCAGATCTGCACACATAAACCTGCAGCCTGAAGGAGACCCAGCCCAGGAGACCCACAGACCTGTGAGTCTGACAATAAATGCTTATTGTTGAATACCACTGAGATTTCATGGTGATTTGTTATGCAGCATTATTATGAGCAAAATTGACTGACATAGCACCATCCCTTTGCTATTCAATGCTAGCTTATAAAGTAGGAAGCAAGACCATATTTAAATGTGTTGCAGAAAATGACAATTTACATCATGTTCATCTCTTCTGAAATTTCATATCTAGTCTGAATAAGGATGCTGTCAGCCTTTAAATGAAGTTAAGCTGTGAGGGTTTATGGGCTTGACATTTTTTTTAAAGTGGAGGGGTGGGTAGTTCCCTTGGATATTTTGAACTGATAGAAGTTTCCTCTCTCATATTTGTAGACTGAAACTCAGCAAAGTGTTAAAAGCGCTCAGCACACACACACACCCTAAATTAAGTAGTTTGATGATTCAGTTCTAAAGTATGTATTTAGGACTGTGCTCAACCCTCTAAATTAATGGAGTAGGAATTCATGGTTAACTTGGGCAGTGGACTAAGATATAAAGAAACTCATAAATTGGTATCAGTACAGAGCAAGTATTGGCTGTTAAGAATAACCAAGGAGTTGCAATTCTTGTGAGATTATGGAAAATGATTCCTGGTTTAAGATTTACATTATGTATTTACAGAAGAAGTGAGATTTCAAGATCTCTCAGTTAAGCATTTCCATAGGTACTGTCTTTGAGTTCAATAATATGGCAATGGGGGAATCCGGGGTGATTTCCAGGGCTCTACTGGTCCTAAGTGTATAAAAGTGTCCCCTGTTGTCACTCGATCAACTGCTCACATTAAAAAATGCCATAAAAGGAAAAAAATGTCTTCAACAAAAAAATGTCCTTGGCTCCACACAAATGGCTCATGTTTTAATCTACTGAGAACTCAGAAGATTTCATATTTCCAAAAGCTCAGGAAGCAGGTGCTGTGAGTGCTCCACCCATCACCCCCTCAGATCTCTTTTCCATTTCCTGTTTCCTGTGTGCTTTCACTCTCAACAGCCAGTGTCTGTACTTCTCTGGAGGACAGCCTTCATTTTTCCTCAAAAGATAACTACTCAGTGTAGAGGAAAACTCTTGTAAGAGTAGAATTTACTTAGTTTATTTTTCTCATCATTCCATCTCTTCCTTCATCTCACTAGAGACCACACACTCCTTTCATCCCCACAGGCATGCCCCTTTGCAATATGGCTGTGCCACTCCTCCCAATAAAAGATGGACTCTATTTTGTACCCCTTGAATCTGGGCTTAACCATATAACTTGCTTTGGCCAAGAAGACATCAGGAAAAGTGATGCAAGGAGAGAATGGAAAAGCACTTACTCTTTGTGGCTTGCTCTCTCTTCCTGCTCTTGAAAACCCTACAATCACAAGCAGGTGATTGAGCCCAGGCTTGCCTGCTGGAAGATGAGCATCACATGGCTCAGTTACCTCCAGCACCCCTACCCACAGCCACTCTACCACCACATCCATCAGTGAAGCCTTTGAAAACCAGGTGACCACAATGCACAGGTGAGCCCAGACAACACAGATAAGCAATCCCAGCTCAATCCAGCCAGCGCACAGTATATTGAGAAGAAGAAGAATAAAAAGGTTATTGTAACCACTAAGTTTTGAGGTCCTTAGTCAAAGTTAACTGACATGACAGCTTTCATCAGATTCTCAAAGCTGTCCATGCCTCCCTGAAAAAGACAGAGAATCACTTCTCTGGAAGAGAACAAGAAAGGGCAATAAAAGACAACACAGTTGCCAACTATCACTTTGCTTCTGGGGTCCAACTTCAAATATTCTCTAAGATAAAAGAGTTTCATAATTACAATTAAAAGCAATGGCAAACACAAGACAGAGCCTGATTTCCAAAAGTCACACAAAATGTTCTGTTATGTTATGTGTGTCCCCCCAAAATTCATGTGTTGAGTCCCAACCCCCAGTACCTCAGAATGTAACTGTATATACAGATAAGGCCTGCATGAGCTGATCAGAGCTGCCATTGGGGTGGCCCTAATCCAGTATGACTGGTGTCTGTATTAGAAGAGGAAGAGACACCAGGAGTGTGCAAGGAACAACCACGGGAAGAGGCAGGAAGAAGGCGGGGCTGGCATTTGCGAGCCAAGGAGAGGCCTCAGAGGAAACCAAACCTGCCAACATCTTGATCTTGGATTTCAGCCTTCAAATAAATTTCTGTTGTTTAAGCTACCCAGGCTGTGGTATTTTTTTATGGCAACAGGTTCTATGAAGAAAAACTATTCATGTGTTTTTCATCTTTAAAAAGAACCCAGCTTTTGGGAAATATGGCTAAAGTAATGACTCAATCACTACTTATTTTGGTGATTATTGTTTAGAAAACCATTGTAAAATAATTCACTGTCTTGTAATAATTTCCAATTTCTCCACTTAAGGTGAGCCCAACCACATTTAAAGAAATACAGAGTTACAGCTAGCAATGCTCACTTAAGAGAAAGAAGTTAAATAGTACACACACACACACACACACACACACACACACACACACACACACACTTTAAAATGGGTTTTCTCGGGCTTTCCTGGTGGCGCAGTGGTTGAGAGTCCGCCTGCCGATGCAGGGGACACAGGTTCGTGCTCCGGTCCGGGAAGATCCCACATGCCGCGGAGCGGCTGGGCCCGTGAGCCATGGCCGTTGAGCCTGTGTGTTTGGAGCCTGTGCTCCGCTACGGGAGAGGCCACAACAGTGAAAGGCCCACGTACCGCAAAAGATAAATAAATAAAATAAAATTGGTTTTCTCTTTCCCAATCAGAAATATTCCTCTGTATTTTAAAAACTGGATATTCCTATGTGATTTGGTCATCTAAAATCTTTTAATGGTAAAGTAAAGCATAATTTATGATATTTAATAAAAATAAGGGTTTTTCTGGTAAAGGTTAAACATATGCAATTAAATGTGTAAAAACTTACAGCCATTATAAGTTGTACTTCAATTAAAATATTATCATTTTTATTATTGCTGACCTAACATACATGGTGACTATATTTAATAATAATGTATTGTATACTTGAAATTTGCTAAGAAAGTACATCACAAGTAATGTGATAATTGAATCTTTTGAAGTAATAGATATATTAATTAGCTTGGTTGTATAATCATTTCACAATGTATACAAATATCAAAACATCACATTGTAAACCTCAAACATATACAATTTTTAATTGCCAATAATACCTCAATAAAGCTGGAAAAAATTTTAAGTGAAGCCAGGGATAGTATAGTTAGGTAGATGGCAAGGACATTCTTTACTTATTACTATATTTTAATAAATAAGTCAACATAGCTCATAATCAGCAACCTTTGAGAGGGGGCTGGAGGAAAGTTTATCTAAATACTACCTCTGTTTTAAAAAGGCATAAATTTACAAACTGATAATGAAAGCAATGTGGAAAAACGATGAGGAAGGAAGGATGCTTAATATAATTTTTTAAAAAGACAAACTGTTTAGATTTTTAAATTCCATTAGTAGTCCCTCACTGATGTGAACAATTAGGTTGCTAATTGCCAAAGATTCTTATTTACTCATTATTGAAGTAAACAAGGAAAGTATTGAATCTAGATGTTTTTCAAAACAGTTTAAAATATGAACATTTTGCTATTTCACAAATAATTCAATACTATGATGATTTACGTAAGTTGGGAGGGCGACTTCTTTCCTTTAAATGCAACAAAGTACATTTACAAAGTAAATGAAATGAAATGATATGTTAAAAGGTTCTGAGTGTAGACAGTATATTCTTCTTTCCTACAGTGGTCATGTTGTCATCTTTGTTAAAAGTTTGATTATTGTGCTCATTTTGTCAGCACATATACTAAAATTAGAATGACACGTGAAAATTAGCATGACCTCGGCACAAGGATGACATGCAAATCTGTGATGCATTCCATATTTTAGAGGCAGTAAGATGACAGGCAAAAGATGAGGACTATACTCTAGTTAATAAAGTTGTTTCTCATAGGGGTAAAGATTAACAATTTTGATACTGCTATACATGTATACCAGAATTCAACAATTAAGTAAATGAGTGGCAGATGGCAGAAGCCAGGTTTCTCACTATTGGGAGTGGAAGAAAGGTTACAGATAAGCAAGGAAAGGAGTAGGGGTACTCTACAAGGAGGTAACAGATTAGAGTTGGAGACAACAGTATAAACCCATGTTTAGCTTAATATTAATATAGATGGTTACATATGAAAATATTTATAGTTATGTGAATATACACAGGTTACTATGCACATATATATCCTTGCACATATATATCCTGTGCACATATATATCCTTTCATTCTGTCAGATGAAAAGGCCTAGAATTGATGACCTCCTAGTAGCAATGAGCACACTTAGCACCAGATCTTGGTTTTTTTTTTTTTTTTTGCGGTACACAGGCCTCTCACTGTTGTGGCCTCTCCTGTTGCGGAGCGCAGGCTCTGGATGCGCAGGCTCAGTGGCCATGGCTCACGGGCCTAGCCGCTCCACGGCATGTGGGAATCTTCCTGGACCAGGGCACAAACCCGCGTCCCCTGCATTGGCAGGTGGACTCTCAACCACTGTGCCACCAGGGATCTTGGTTTTTAACACCATTCTCCAATTAAAAGAATCAGGACCATTGGAGAAATGACTGATAATAGGACTGGGGCAAGAAATATACTAAATGAACCTGGAGCATCTTCTAGTTCCAGAAAGTTAGTCTAAAGAAAAAAAAGCACAATGATGGGGGTATGCCAGAGGGGTATGGAAGACAAGTCAACCAGCTCCCAATGGCCAAATGTAGAAAAGTTTGAACAACAAAATAAAGTATTGTATTAGTCAGCTTGGGCTGCCATAATAAAATACCAATAACGGGGTGGCTTAAATAGAAATAAACAGGAATTTATTTCTCACAATTCAGGAATCTGGGAAATCCAAGAGCAAGGTGCTGGCTAATTCTGTTCCCCAATGAGGGCCTTCTTCCTGGCCTACAGGTGGTTGCTGTGTCCTCACATGGCAGAGAAAGAGAGAGAGAGAGATTGAGCAGAGTTTCTGATGTCTCTTCTTATAAGACCACTAATCCCATCATGAGGCCCCCACCTTCGTGACCTCATCTAAATCTACTTAACTTCCCAAAGGCAACAATCTCCAAATAACATCACATTGGGGTTTAGGGTGTTAACGTATGAATTTGGGAGGGGGACACAATTCAGCTCACTGAAAGTTTTATTAGATTATAACCCAGGGTATAAAATAATTATCCGTGAGTCCATACTGATATAAATTTTAAAAAACCAAATAAATAAAAAACAGGAGGCAATAGACAAATCTCTTGAAAAATGACAAATAATTTATGTGGAGACTCCACCTTAAGGAAATGAAGCATAATTCCCTACTCCTTAAGTTTGGGGTGCATGTAGTGACTTTCTTTCAAAAAGTACCCTATAGAAAGAAAAAAAAAAGAGTAAATTTACAGTAGAGAGACCTGATAAACACTATCTCCAGCCAGCTGATCAAGATTAACATCAACAGTGTTAAGTCATATTGATAGTATGTACCCATGAAAAGAGAATGGCAATTTACACCTGTGATCTTCCTCCCCAAACATATTCCAGTCTAATTATTAGAAAAATATCAGACAAATCCCAATTGAGGAAATTCTATGAAATTCTTAACCAATAATTCTCAAAACTTCCAAGGTCATTAAAAACAAGAAAAATCTGAGAAATTGCCAAAATCAAGAGGAGTCTAATGAGAAATAAAAGATTACCTGGTCAACAAGTATCTATAATATTAAGATGATAGGGTTTTTATTCTTAGAAGAAAAGGTATATGATAAATTGAAAATGAAAATATTTGAAGCAAGAAAACAAATCACTTCTATCAAGTATATCCATCCATTGTGCCACCAATTAATCTTATTATCAAACATAGAATGCTAAAATTACAGGCTATTTCTTCTCCTATGTTACATATACAGTTGACCCTTGAACAATGCAGGGTTTAGGGGTACTGAGGTAGGAGATAGATGGGCCCCTGGGCCAGACAACTGGTGTCTGTCAAGTGGAGTAAAATTGAAGCTTTGTTCTCACCCAGACACTCCAAGGACAAAGCTAGTGGCAGAAGCTGAGCTCTGCTGAAGTAAAGAGATAAGATGACCACTCCTGAGGTCAAGGAACACTTCCTGTCTGCACATGCAAAGGAAGGCTCCTTGGGTGTCAAAAAGGGAGGGGGTGCCACCCCATAATAAGTGTGGACATACATCCACAGGCCTCTGTGGTGGGATCCATCTCAACAAAAAGTTGCACATGCATCTTGGGGAGGGTGGAAAAAGAAACAAGATAATTAGCCAAAGGTAAACAAAGACCCAGAAGGACTGTCCTATATACAGGATTTAAATCACCTCTTTACTGTGCTCCTCCTCATTAGAGAGCACTCCCACACCCCTTCTCTCTGGGTGTGTATTTCTGCCTAGCTTCTGACTTAAGTAAAATAAACTGTTTCTTTGCGTGCTCTCGCATACCTTGTGCTGTGCCTCTAATAATAAACTTTGTACCTGTTTTTACAGTTTTTGCCTCATTGAAACATTCTTGCTTTCAATGGGGGTAAGAGCCAGGAGAATTTTGCCTCTAGCCACTAGCCCCTGGTGAACTAGCAGCTAGGATTCCTGGTTTTCATTCAGGCTACCCAGGTTCAATTCCTGGGCAGAGAACTAAGATGTCTCTTCAGGACTGCTCATTGCTGTCTCTCCAAGATCAGTACGCCCCTCCATGCTGTTGAAAATCCATATTTAATTTATAGCTGGTCCTCAGTACCCGCAGTTCCGCACACTCAGGTTCAACCAACCATGTCGTGTAGTACTGGAGTAAAAACTCCAGTAGTGAAGTGAAAAAAACTAGTGAAAAACTCATGTCTCTGAAAAAACTCTCATAGTTCAAATTTGTGTTGTTCAAGAATCAACTGTATATAACATGTCATCAAAGATTTTTAATTTTTCCTTCGAAGTTTATATACTACCTCCTCTTTTTTAAAGACTTATTTTTTTAGAGCACTTTTAGGTTTACAACAAAATTGAGAGGAAGTTATGGAGATTTTTAATATACTTCCTTCCCCCACATCCCCTTTCTTTTTTATTCTCGTTAACAGCAGGCTTAAATCGGCTTACACCTGGATTATCACAAAAGCCTTACTCCCTTAAAAGTGTTTTCATTTGTTCATTCATTGAAAAATTATTTACTGAGCACCTACTATATACCTCTCTTTCAGAGAGTTTTGTTTTGAAAGAACAGAGAAGAGTGGGTCAGTAGCTGGAAGAGAAAGGGAAAAATATGAGTTTTTGTTTTTTAAGATGGGAAAAAAATGTCAGTATGCTAGTCAATTGGTAGGAATGAGTCACTGGAGGCAGAGAAATTAATGATGCAGAATTGAGAGGGCTTGTCTGGAGAAAATGGTCTCCACTAGGACTGCAGGAGTGCAGGCCATTCAGGGGCATGGGGCAGGCAGCTGGGAGGACATGGAAGCAAAGCCTGTGGAAGTTCTCTTCTGAAGTAGGGAGCAGAGTCTCTAGTGTAAAGGTGAAGTTCAAACTCCTCCCTCTTGCCATTAATCCAAACCTTACTCGGTCAAACACCCTCTCCACAGAAGCCTCTGCACACACTGATTTCTCATTTCACTAATCTCCTGATGCCCCTTCAACTACCCATGTCCTCCGCCAGGCTTGCTCTGTTATTCCCCATCTATGTGGCAGCAGAGGGGGGTTGTTATAAACACTGGATTCCATCAAAACACAGATTATTTGCCATTCATTCATTAGTACTGTGAATAAAAAATGTTGCCTGCCATATCAGCAAACAAAGGATGCTGAGGCCATTAAGCCACTACCACTGACCCCTAGGGTGATCCCTGAGGGGACCCAGACTGGGAAAGAACAGGACACTGGCCCCAGATGGCTAAGGTGTATATTAAAGGAATGATTTCAGTAAGTTCAGACTCTTGTTCTTCCCATACCTAGATAAGCACTAAATTCCTTAACTTGAGATGTCTGGTTTCCTTTTATTAACAGTAATCTTTGATGTTCCGACTATTTTGCAAAAACCCCTATATATCCTGGCTCCTCCCTTACCTCTTGGGAGCAGTCGCTCAGACCTATCTGAGAGGCTGTCTTCCAGGCTGAAGTCCTCAGTTTTGTGCACCAAGCAAAACATACTTCTCAACTTTTAGGTTGTGTATTTTTTTCAGTCAACAGTACAAAACTTGAAAATATATATCACTAGGTAGGTGATAGCATTAACTAAGGAAACAATTTTACTCATATGACAAGAGCATACACATCTTTTGTTAACTGTATATGAACAGATATGAGAAGAGGCCTTGTTAATTGGGGAAGAGCCATATGCGTGACTACTTTGCCAGTGGCCAACAATTTGGTCAGAAACGACCTAGACAAAAAGCATTCAAGTTAAGACTGACCTAGTTCAAACTCTGACACAGATATATATAAAGGCATAGGAACTTCTAACCAGCTATTTTTAATTTAGTGGTCAAGAAAAAAATCTGGTGAAAATGAAAATTTCTTTAGAAAATGAGAAATTGATCACCAATGAATATTCCCAGTCATTGGATTTTCCATATATTGATAATTATTTTGCCATTAAAAATTCTTTTGCTTTCTTATTTCAAGTTAATTTTTAGCCGATTATATATGCCCTGTGTTATATGAATTAGGGAGAAGCTGGAATTTGAATGTCTTAAAAAAAAAAGGGCTGGTTGAATAAATTATGATTTATCCAGACAATAAAATGTAATTCAGATATTAAAACTGAAGGTACAGGAAAGCATTCGTTAACATCAGTGAGTGTGTGTGTGTGTGTGTGTGTGTGTGTGTGTGTGTGTATGGTTTTCATAAGAAAGGATTTGACATTGGGATGCCAAGTTGTCTTCTGTGAGTTTGTTCCCCACCTCAGGATTAGTAGGATTATGAGTGTTCTTAATGGAATTTTTTCTTTATTTTCAGCAATGAGAATCGTAAAAATTAATAAACAGAAATCTAATATAAATAGAGTCAGGAGACCAAAGTGGGTGTTCTCACACCCTCTGATGACAGCAGAGCCCAACAGGAAGAAGAAAGACTCCTTTCCTGGCCAGGATTCAGCCAATGACAAGCCCTGGACTCTTTGTTTCCTGCAGTCTCCTGACTTCCTTTTCCTCCCTATTGTTGCAATAAAAATAGAGGTGAGGTTTTTTTCCCTCTCCTGAGAACAAAGAAAATAAAGGGAACAGTGAACAGGCTAGAGAAGGAGCAAGCCTGAAAGAGTTAATCACTCATAGTTTTATTTTAACTGTTACTAATCTGTAGTGTCTGTAAATAGATTTGTACTTCACAAAGCTAACCTATCACTCCCTAACTCTATGTAAATTACATCCTGCTCCTGGTGTTTACATTCTCTGCACTCCCTTGTAACAAATCACCCCTGTAGCTTTTCAGAAAGTTGCAGGCCGATAAACCAGAGATAAATGGACCCAATTACTAGGCTGCCTGACGCCAGCTATGACTGTTTTGAAATAATGCAAGAAGAAGAAAAATGCAAGACCTTCACTACTTTGATCCTTATCATATACCCCAGACTGCGAACCTCACCTATAAAATCCTCTCCAATTCCCCAGGGAAGCGGGCACAGTTCTTGAAGCACTAGCCTGATGTGTTTTCCCCTTTGCCTGGCAAAGGAATAAAGCCATCTCTTATCCTCTAAAATCTCTGTCTCCATATTTCTGTTCAGCATTGGTGCACAGAAGCTGAGAGGTCGGCAACACCATGAAGTGTTCTCCTTCCCTTTTCGTGTAGAGACCTGCATGTGGCTTGCTATGTCTGCAGACCTCGAACAGCAATTCTCTGCTGATCCCAAATAAACCCATCTTCGCTGGCAAAAAAACTAAGTCTTTTTGTTTCAGGTAAACATTTTGGTGGCCCATATAGGGATCAGAGAAGACACCTGACAGCTGTGAGGCTGGTGAGCAAACAGCTGTGGTACCCTCAATTGAGCCCACTGTCACTCACTGCCTTTCTCACCATCCTTGGAGGTTGAAAGTACATCTTTCTCCTGGATCCAAGCTCAGGCCTTCTTTGCATTTGAAGCTCTCCAGGCTTTATTTAGGATCTCTTTAAAGGTTTCATCTTTCTGGTCAAGGCCCTGTTCTGTATGTGAGTACTTGTTTGGCATTTGGGTCTGATTTTGAGATTAGGCTATTTCACTGAAACAGGCCGAGATGTTCAACCTATTCCTTTGGGAACAGGGGTTGTTTCTCTGAAACGGTGCTGGGTTTTTCAGCCTTCAGCCTATTCCTTTGGATGCCTGTGGAGACTGCCTAAAATAAAAGCCTCAGTCAGGCTCCTCCAGGACCATGCTGTCTCCTCCTTAGGACCAGGTGGGATTAGCTTGCAAGCTGTTTAGATTATACTACTTGTGCTGTAAACTGTTTAAGCTATTTGAAAATTGTTCTTTACTCTAGAGGAAAAACCTCTAAGAAATGGGATTCCAGTTATCTAAGTATTTTGAAGATGTCTCCCCCATAGGGACTCTGGCGAATTTTATGTTTAAAAACCATGGCCCTTTCTCATGTGCATTTCTAACTAAATGGACTGACCTGACCAAAGGCAATTTAGAACATCAATGGCCATTATGGGGAATTTTTGAAATCCTCAAATCGAATTTCCTTAAATCCAGATTGGACTACAGTAGCTCAAAAATTTCTAGAACTAAGTGAAATGCTGATTTTAACTGGTATTTTGAGGCTTCCCAATGTTATCAAGAGTCTCAAATTGCCTCTTGGTAAAATAAGACTTTAAGATTAACTAAGGCAAACAAATGATAAAAAGATAAAATGGCTCCCAAAGTCTCAGTTTCCTCTCCCTCAGCTTCTTTGTCTCCCTCTGATAACATCTTGTCTCTCTGCGTTCTATGCTGCACATGCCTCCCCTAGGCCATCAGTCCCCCAACACTGCTGTAGCAGAAACTAGATGAGACGCCCCCCAGGTTGTTAGCCCTTGTTCAGCCCTTATTCTTTCTGCTTTTCCCCCCTCTCTTTCTTGTTTAATTGCACTCTGAAAATGACTGCCTTCCAGTTAAAGTTGTACTGTGCACCTGGTGTTTACTTCTCCAAGACAACAGTCCCTAACACTCCTTTCCTTTGTGAGCATTCTTCATTCTAGAAAGAAGGTCATGGAACAATAACCTCAAGGACCACCAGAACCACCTGACGCCAGCTCTGATGATCTCAGTGTCTCCACGAGGAAAGAAAAATGCAAGACTTCATCAGCCCCGATCCTTATCTACAGCCCTATTTTCCACCCTGAAACTATAAGACCCCTTCCTATTTCCCAGGAAAAGGGGCACAGTCTTGAGGGTGTTAGCCTGCTATGGCCTCCTTTGCCTGGCAAAGCAATAAAGACACTCTTTTCTACTTCTCCAAACTCTGTCTCAGCGTCTCTATTTGGCACTGGTGAACAGAAGCCAGGTTTCGGCAACAATACTAATTCTCTCACCAAACTTCCCTTTTCTCTGAAACTCTCCCCTCTCATTTTTCCTCTGAAGTTAACAGAAATGGTTCCTTTAATATCAAGCCTTCTGAGAATCCAGAGGCTAAACTTTTAATTTCTTATATTCCCTTGACTGAAGCTGAGAGCCATAGTCAAGGATTTTCCCAAAGTAACTAAAGATCTATATACATTTGCTGAGGGATTTAATATAGTCATTCAGATTTATCAACCTGGTTTCTCTGACTTATATCACCTAGTTCATGTGCTTGTTGGTAAAGGCCAGGCCCAGTATTTGATGAAAATTGCTAATTGGGAAAGTCCTGAAAGGTCTCTAGAATTACAACTGGGAGCCTAGCCCCCTGACTTATTATATGATCATGCTCAGGCAATTGCTAGGTGACTTCAATAAGCAATTTCTAGGGCTTTTCCAAAGCCTGTTGATCAGAACAAAATTCAGGCTTGAACACAAAAATCTAATGAACCTGTTCATGACTATTACAATAAACTTCAGACTGTTTCTAAAGAAAATTCTGGTCTTCCTTCAGATGATGATTCTACCCTAGTAGCTTTTAAATCTATGTTTATTAATGGGCTGAACAGGGACTTTTCCCTTTTAGTAAAAAGGACCAGGATGGAATGGGAAACTATGTCCACTCCAGATTTAGTTAATGGCAAACCAGCTCTCTTGTACTCAAATGGGTCACCTCCAAGGAAGGTCACCAAAATTCTTACTCTTCCACTCTAGCAACTGAAGGCTCCTAAACGAAACCAAAACCCTTCTAGTTTTTGCTACTATCACAAAGAGCCAGGACATTGGAAAAATGATTGTTACAAATTTACACTTTAGGTGCCTTCAGCCCTCTAACCAGTCTTTCCATCATCTTCCCAATTCTCAGTGATGGGGCTCTGAGGAACTACAGGGCCTCTTCCCAATCCTCCTCCTTAATTGACTTGGAGAAACATTTTTCCAGATTGGGGAAACATTTTTCCAGATTCTGGAAACATTTTTCCAGATTGGGGATGAATCTCTCAGGCTGACACTAGAGCCACACTCTTGGTGCTCAACCCCACTACTATGAAGCAGCCCCTGCCTTGGAGTACTAAAACACTTCAAATAGTGGGATCTCTAATTGAAGCAGGAAAGACAGGGCTGGGCCCAAGGACAGCCTCCTCATGTATAGGCATTAGGCATTCCTGCACATTTGTCTCCTGAAGCCACGATACAAGAGCTGTTTTCCCTTAAACCATCCCTTACTAGTCGAGCACCACATGTGGAAGGTCATACAGGGTAATCAGCAACATGTGCATTTTGATTGCACATGCTCCATGGTTTTCATGGTTAAAGTTTCTTGCTCAGATACTACAAAGTTGCTGTTCTAGATGCCATTCCTCCATGCCTCATTAAGTGCAAAATAAGGAGGTGGCTTTGCCTTCTGCCTAATGCCTAGCATGGGGAGGCTGTCCTTGGGCCTGGCCCTGTCTTTCCTAACTCATAATGAACCTCAAAAGGTTCCTGTCTCTGAACCTATTCCCTTTTGTTTAGGCCCTTTGAAAGATACACACCCTTTTCTCCTTAGTTCCTCTACTCCTACACATTTATTAGGCCTAGAATTCTTAGAGAAGTAATATGCTGGAATTTCTTTCTCCTAAAAGGGGGAAATAGTTCTATAAATTGACAGTAGTCATCAAAGTAATTCTCCAGGTGAATTAAATGACCCCTCTACATCTTTTATTTGTTCCATCTCTGATGGTACTAGAGCAGATTCTGGAAATACTGATCATTTGTCTCTACTAAATCAGCTACCACCTTCCTTACAGGCAAAATCTCAAACTGATGTTGGCAAAATTCTCAGTGCACCTCCCATCAACATTCAAACAGATCCCTCGAACTAGGGCACCTACCAGGCACCGGTGGGGGACGACGGACACCTAAGGGGATGGGAGGAACCCCCAGTGACCGGGTAGGACGTGGGGCATGGGGGGAGTGAAGGGGGAGGAGAAGTGGAGGCAGGACGAGATTGGTGCCCCTGAGGGGTGGCTGGGGGAGGGGAAGGTATCCCATGCCCAAACGGGGAAATTGGGGAACCATTTGAGGGCAGAGGATCAAAAGGGAGTGTGGTCAGATTTCCCCTGCCCACTTGGCCCTCCAGGAACCTGTTGAGGTCCTGGGCTTGATCTTCTGTTCACCGAGGTCCCCTCCATCTGTGCAGATCCTGAGGGAGTGGGAGGGCGGGAAGGGGGAGCAAAAGTAAAGGTCGGACCTCCAGGACCCGCAGTCCTGAGGGGTGGCTGGGGGAGGGCAGGAGTTCCTACACCCAGTGGGACCCACCCACGGTTAGGGATCCAGCTGTAATGGGGGAGACCCTGGGGGAGACAGTGGGGGAGGGGTGTGAAGGAACAGAAGGGAATAGGGCCAGTGCTTTCCCTGTCCACTTAGGCACTGGGGCCTGTTGGACTACTGGGCCTAATCCTCTGCCCTTGGAGCCTCCCTCCTAGAGTGCAGAACCCAAGCGCCGCTCCTGCACCCCTACTCAGGGCCCTACCCCTACATTCGGAGACCCCCCTCCAACGAGCTGGGCCTAAACCCAATCCACATAGCCTCACTCAGGGCCCCACCTCCAAACTCCGGAACCCCCACACTCCAGAGGCCCACCTTTCGACTTGCTGCCTCTCCCCTTCTGCAGAGGTCTTAACTAGAGGCCCTGCCCCATGCTTGAACGTTGCCCCAGCCCACCCAAACCCACGCCCCTGCCTAAGTTCCACCCCCTGCCTAAATTCTGCCCCCATAGTCAGGGCTTTTCTTTTCTTTTCTTTTCTTTTTTCCTCCTTTAGATTGGGGTTCTGTTTTGCCTTCTTGATTCATTGTTGTTGATTCTTTTATATTTTTATTTTTCCTAATAAATCTTTTTTCTAATTTTACTTTATTCTTTATATTTTGTTAGTGATCTCTCCTTTTGGATTGTTCCCCCCCACACACTTTTTTTTTCCTTTTTTCTGTTTGGTTTTATCTTAACATGTTGCATTTGTTTCAATTAGAGTTTTATTTTTCCTAATATATTTTTTATCTTTCTAATTTTATTTTGTTTTTTATTCTTTGATATTGTACTTCTCCTTTTCTTCTTTCTTTCTTCCTTTTTTTTTTTTTTCACTGTGCCACAAAGCTTGTGGAATCTTGGTTCCCAGGCCAGAGGTTGGGTCCGAGCTCCTGTGGTGGGAGCTCCAAGTCCAAACCACTGGAGAAAGAGAGAACCTCAGACCTCAGGGAATATCAATCAGAGTGAGGCCTCCTGGAGGTCCTCATCTCAGCACCAAGACCCAGCTCTATCAAACTGTCTGCAAACTCCACTGCTGGATGCCTCAGGCCAAACAACCAGTAAGACAGGAATACAGCACCACCCATCCAAAAAAAAAGAAAAAAAAAGAAATGAAAAATAAATTTGTTACAGATGAAGGAGTAAGGTAAAAACCTTCAAGACTAAATAAATGGGGGGGAACCTTGAAGATGGCAGAAGAGTAAGACGCGGAGATCACCTTCCTCCCCACAGATACACCAGAAATACATCTACACGTGGAACAACTCCTACAGAACACCTACTGAAGGCTGGCAGAAGACCTCAGACTTCCCAAAACGCAAGAAACTCCCCACGTACCCGGGTAGGGCAAAAGAAAAAAAGAAAAAACAGAGACAAAAGAATAGGGACGGCACCTGCACCAGTGAGAGGGAGCTGTGAAGGAGGAAAAGTTTCCACACACTAGGAAGCCCCTTCGTGGGCGGAGACTGCGGGAGGCGGAGAGGGGAGCTTCGGGGCCGCGGAGAAGTGCACAGCAACGGGGTGCGGAGGGCAAAGCGGGGAGATTCCCGCACAGAGGATCGGTGCCGACCGGCACTCACCAGCCCTAGAAGCTTGTCTGCTCACCCGCCGGGGTGGGCGGGGCTGCGAGCTGAGGCTCGGGTTTCGGTTTCGGACGGAGCGCAGGGAGAGGACTGTGGTTGGCGGCTTGAACATAGCCTGAAGGGGTTAGTGCACCATGGCTAGCCAGGAGGGAGTCCGGGAAGAAGTCTGCACCTGCCGAAGAGGCAAGAGACTTTTTCTTCCCTCTTTGTTTCCTGGTGCGCGAGGAGAGGGGTTTAAGAGCGCTGCTTAAAGGAACTACAGAGACGGGCGCGAGCCGCGGCTAAAAGCACGGACCCCAGAGACAGACATGAGATGCTAAGGCTGCTGCGGCCACCACCAAGGGGCCTGTGTGCGAGCACAGGTCACTCTCCGCACCCCTCTTCCGCGGAGCCTGTGCAGCCCGCCACTGCCAGCGTCCCGGGATCCAGGGACAACTTCCCCGGGAGAACGCACGGCGGGCCTCAGGCTGGTACAAAGTCACGCCGGCCTCTGCCGCCACAGGCCCGCCCCGCACGCAGTGCCCCTCCCTCCCCCCCGGCCTGAGTGCGCCAGAGCCCCCGAATCAGCGGCTCCTTTAACCCCGTCCTGTCTGAGCAAAAAACAGACGCCCTCCAGCGACCTACATGCAGAGGCAGGGCCAAATCCAAAGCTGAGCCCCTGTGAGATGTGAGAACAAAGAAGAGAAAGGGAAATCTCTCCCAGCAGCCTCAGAAGCAGCGGATTAAAGCTCCACAATCAACTTGATATACCCTGCATCTGTGGAATACCTGAATAGACAACCAATCAACCTAAATTAAGGAGGTGGACTTTAGGAGCAAGATCTATGATTTTTTTCCCTTTTCCTCTTTTTGTGAATGTGTATGTGTATGCTTCTGTGAGAGATCTTGTCTGTATAGTCTTGCTTCCACCATTTGTCCTAGGGTTCTATTTGTCCATGGTTTTTAAAAAAATATTTTTTCTTAATAATTAATTTTAATTTTAATAACTTTATTATACTTTACCTTCGTTCTTTCTCTTTCTTTCTTTCCTTCCTTCCTTCCCTCCTTTAGACAACGAATCATCCCAAATTGAGGAGGTGGTCTCTGAGAGCAAGATTTATGATTTTTCCCCCTTTACCTCTTTTTGTGAGGGTGTATGTGTATGCTTCTGTGTAAGATTTTGTCTGTATAGCTTTGCTTCCAAAATTTGTCCTAAGGTTCTATCCGTCCTTTTTTTTTTCTAAATAAGTATTTTTTAATTCAATAACTTTATTATACCTTATTTTATTTTTACTGTATCTTCCTTCTTTCTGTCTTTTTTCCTTCTTTCCCTCCTTCCTTCCTCCCTCCCTCCCTCCCTCCTTTCTTTCCTTCTTGTCTTCTTTCCTTCTTTGCTTCTTTCTTTCTTTCTTTCTTCCTTCCTTCCCTCCTTTCCTTCATTCTTTCCTCATACTTCTACTAATTCTCTCTACTTTTTCTCCCTTTTATTCTGAGCCGTGTGGATGAAAGTCTCTTGGTACTCCAGCCAGGAGTCAGGGCTCTGCCTCTGAGGTAGGAGAGCCAACTTCAGGACACTGGTCAACAAGAGACCTCCCAGCTCCATATAATATCAAACGGCGAAAATCTCCCAGAGACCTCCATCTTAACACCAGCACCCAGCTTCACTCAATGACCAGCAAGCCACAGTGCTGGACAACCTACACCAAACAACTAGCAAAACAGGAACACAACCCCACCCATTAGCAGAGAGGCTGCCTAAAATCATAATAAGGCCACAGACAACCCAAAACACACCACCAGACGTGAACCTGCCCACTAGAGAGACAAGATCCAGCCTCATCCACCACAACACGGGCACTAGTCCCCTCCACCAGGAAGCCTACACAACCCACTGAACCAACCTTAGCCACTGGAGACAAACGTCAAAAACAGTGGGAACTACGAACCTGCAGCCTGCAAAAAGGAGACCCAAAACACAGTAAGATAAGCAAAATGAGAAGACAGAAAAACACACAGCAGATAAAGGAGCAAGATAAAAATGCACCAGACCTAACAAATGAAGAGGAAATAGGCAGTCTACCTGACAAAGAATTCAGAATAATGATAGTAAGGATGATCCGAAATCTTGGAAATAGAATGGACAAAATGCAAGAAACAGTTAACAAGGACCTAGAAGAAATAAAGATGAAACAAGCAATGATGAACAACACAATAAATGAAATTAAAAGTACTCTAGATGGGATCAATAGCAGAATAACTGAGGCAGAAGAACGGATAAGTGACCTGGAAGATAAAATAGTGGAAATAACTACTGCAGAGCAGAATAAAGAAAAAAGAATGAAAAGAACTGAGGACAGTCTCAGAGACCTCTGGGACAACATTAAACGCACCAACATTCAAATTATAGGGGTTCCAGAAGAAGAAGAGAAAAAGAAAGGGACTGAGAAAATATTTGAAGAGATTACAGTTGAAAACTTCCCTAATATGGGAAAAGAAATAGTTAATCAAGTCCAGGAAGCACAGAGAGTCCCATACAGGATAAATCCAAGGAGAAATACGCCAAGACACATATTAATCAAACTGTCAAAAATTAAATACAAAGAAAACATATTAAAAGCAGCAAGGGAAAAACAACAAATAACACACAAGGGAATCCCCATAAGGTTAACAGCTGATCTCTCAGCAGAAACCCTACAAGCCAGAAGGGAGTGGCAGGACATACTGAAAGTGATGAAGGAGAAAAACCTGCAACCAAGACTACTCTACCCAGCAAGGATCTCATTCAGATTTGATGGAGAAATTAAAACCTTTACAGACAAGCAAAAGCTGAGAGAGTTCAGCATGACCAAACCAGCTCTACAACAAATGCTAAAGGAACTTCTCTAGGCAAGAAACACAAGAGAAGGAAAAGACCTATAATAATGAACCCAAAACAATTTAGAAAATGGGAATAGGAACATACATATAGATAATTACCTTAAATGTAAATGGACTAAATGCTCCCACCAAAAGATACAGATTGGCTGAATGGATACAAAAACAAGACCCTTATATATGCTGTCTACAAGAGACCCACTTCAGACCTAGGGACACATACAGACTGAAAGTAAGGGGATGGAAAAAGATATTCCATGCAAATGGAAACCAAAAGAAAGCTGGAGTAGCAATTCTCATATCAGACAAAATAGACTTTAAAATAAGGACTATTAAAAGAGACAAGGACACTACATAATGATCAAGGGATCGATCCAAGAAGAAGATATAACAATTGTAAATATTTATGCACCCAACATAGGAGCACCTCAATACATAAGGCAAATACTAACAACCATAAAAGGGGAAATCGACAGTAACACATTCATAGTAGGGGACTTTAATACCCCACTTTCACCAGAGGACCGATCATCCAAAATGAAAATAAATAAGGAAACACAAGCTTTAAATGATACATTAGACAAGATGGACTTAATTGATATTTATAGGACATTCCATCCAAGAACAACAGAATACACATTTTTCTCAAGTGCTCATGGAACATTCTCCAGGATAGATCATATCTTGGGTCACAAATCAAGCCTTGGTAAATTTAAGAAAATTGAAATTGTATCAAGTATCTTTTCTGACCACAACGCCATGAGACTAGATATCAATTACAGGAAAAGATCTGTAAAAAATACAAACACATGGAGGCTAAACAATACACTACTTAACAATGAAGTGATCACTGAAGAAATCAAAGAGGAAATCAAAAATACCTAGAAACAAATGACAATGGAGACACAACGACCCCAAACCCATGGGATGCAGCAAAAGCAGTTCTAAGGGGGAAGTTTATAGCAATACAAACCCACATTAAGAAGCAGGAAACATCTCAAATAAACAACCTAACCTTGCACCTCAAGCAATTAGAGAAAGAAGAACAAAAAAACCCCAAAGCTAGCAGAAGGAAAGAAATCATAAAAATCAGATCAGAAACAAATGAAAAAGAAATGAAGGAAACGATAGCAAAGATCAATAAAACTAAAAGCTGGTTCTTTGAGAAGATAAACAAAATTGATAAACCACTAGCCAGACTCATCAAGAAAAACAGGGAGAAGACTCAAATCAATAGAATTAGAAATGAAAAAGGAGAAGTAACAACTGACACTGCAGAAATAAAAAAGATCATGAGATATTACTACAAGCAACTCTAAGCCAATAAAATGGACAATCTGGAAGAAATGGACACATTCTTAGAAGTGCACAACCTGCCAAGACTGAATCAGGAAGAAATAGAAAATATGAAAGGCCAATCACAAGCACTGAAATTGAAACTGTAATTAAAAATCTTCCAACAAACAAAAGCCCAGGACCAGATGGCTTCACAGGCGAATTCTATCAAACATTTAGAGAAGAGGTAACACCTATCCTTCTCAAACTCTTCCAAAATATAGCAGAGGGAGGAACGCTCCCAAATTCCTTCTATGAGGCCACCATCACCTTGATACCAAAACCAGACAAGGATGTCACAAAGAAAGAAAACTACAGGCCAATATCACTGATGAACATAGGTGCAAAAATCCTCAACAAAATGCTAGCAGACAGAATCCAACAGCACATTAAAAGGATCATACACCATGATCAAGTGGGGTTTACTCCAGGAATGCAAGGATTCTTCAATATACGCAAATCTATCAATGTGATAAACCATATTAACAAATTGAAGGAGAAAAACCATATGATCATCTCAATAGATGCAGAGAAAGCTTTTGACAAAATTCAACACCCATTTATGATAAAAACCCTGCAGAAAGTAGGCATAGAGGGAACTTTCCTCAACATAATAAAGGCCATATATGACAAGCCCACAGCAAACATCATCCTCAATGGTGAAAAACTGAAAGCATTTCCACAAAGATCAGGAACAAGACAAGGTTGCCCACTCTCACCACTCTTATTCAACATAGTTATGGAAGTTTTAGCCACAGCAATCAGAGAAGAAAAGGAAATAAAAGGAATCCAAATCGGAAAAGAAGAAGTAAAGCTGTCACTGTTTGCAGATGACATGACACTATACATAGAGAATCCTAAAGATGCTACCAGAAAACTACTAGAGCTAATCAATGAATTTGGTAAAGTAGCAGAATACAAAATCAATGCACAGAAATCTCTGGCATTCCTATATACTAATGATGAAAAATCTGAAAGTGAAATCAAGAAAACACTCCCATTTACCATTGCAACAAAAAGAATAAAATATCTAGGAATAAACCTACCTAAGGAGACAAAAGACCCGTATGCAGAAAATTATAAGACACTGATGAAAGAAATCAAAGATGATACAAATAGATGGAGAGATATACCATGTTCTTGGATTAGAAGAATCAACATTGTGAAAATGTCTCTACTACCCAAAGCAATCTACAGATTCAAAGAAATCCCTATCAAACTACCAATGGAATTTTACTCAGAACTGGAACAAAAAATTTCACAATTTGTATGGAAACACAAAAGACCCCGAATAGCCAAAACAATCTTGAGAAAGGAAAACAGAGCTGGAGGAATCAGGCTGCCTGACTTCAGACTATACTACAAAGCTACAGTAATCAAGACAGTATGGTAGTGGCACAAAAATAGAAATATAGATCAATGGAACAGGATAGAAAGCCCAGAGATAAACCCCCGCACATACTGTCACCTTATCTTTGATAAGGGAGGCAAGAGTATACAATGGAGAAAAGACATCCTCTTCAGTAAGTGGTGCTGGGAAAACTGGACAGCTACATGTAAAAGAATGAAATTAGAACACTTCCTAACACCATACACAAAAATAAACTCAAAATGGATTAAAGACCTAAATGTAAGGACAGACACTATAAAACTCTTAGAGGAAAACATAGGCAAAACACTGTATGACATAAATCACAGCAAGATCCTTTTTGACCCACCTCCTAAAGAAATGGAAATAAAACCAAAAATAAACAAATGGGACCTAATGAAACTTAAAAGCTTTTACACAGCAAAGGAAACAATAAACAAGACAAAAAGACAACCCTCAGAATGGGAGAAAATATTTGCAAATGTAACAACTGACAAAGGATTAATCTCCAAACTTTACAAGCTGCTCATGCAGCTCAATATCAAAAAAAAAAAAAAAAAAAAACCCAATCCAAAAATGGGCAGAAGACTTAAATAGACAGTTCTCCAAAAAGATACACAGATTGCCAACAAACAAATGAAAAGATCTTCAACATCACTCATCATTAGAGAAATGCAAATCAAAACTACAATGAGGTATCACCTACACCAGTCAGAATGGCCATCATCAAAAAATCTACAAACAATAAATGCTGGAGAGGTTGTGGAGAAAAGGGAACCCTCTTGCACTGTTGGTTGGAACGTTATTTGGTACAGCCACTATGGAGAACAGTATGTAGGTTCCTTAAAAAACTGAAAATAGATCAACCATATGACCCAGCAATCCTACTACTGGGCATATACACTGAGAAAACCATAATTCAAAAAGAGTCATGTACCACAATGTTCATTCAGCACTATTTACAATAGCCCAGAGATGGAAACAACCTAAGTGTGTCCATCAATAGATGAATGGATAAAGAAGATGTGGCACATATATACAATGGAATATTACTCAGCCATAAAAAGAAATGAAATTGAGTTATTTGTAGTGAGGTGGATGGACCTAGAGTCTGTCATACATAGTGAAATAAGTCAGAAAGGGAAAAAGAAATAGTGTATGCTAACATGTATATATGGAATCTAAAAAAAAATGGTTCTGATAAACTTAGGTGCAGGACAGGAATAAAGATGCAGACATAGAGAATGGAATTGAGGACACAGGGAGTGGGAAGGGTAAGCTTGGACGAAGTGAGAGAGTGGAATGGACATATATACACGACCAAATGTAAAATAGCTAGCTAGTGGGAAGCAGCTGCATGGCACAGGGAGATCAGCTCCATGCTTTGTGACCACCTAGATGGGTGGGATAAGGAGGGTGGGAGGGAGATGCAAGAGGGAGGGGATATGCGGATATATGTATGCCTATAGCAGATTCAATTTGTTATACAGCAGAAACTAACACAACACTGTAAGGCAATTATACTCCAATAAAGATGTTTAAAAAACAACAACAACAGGGGCTTCCCTGGTGGCGCAGTGGTTGAGAGTCCGCCTGCCGATGCAGGGGACGCGGGTTCGTGCCCCGGTCCGGGAAGATTCCACATGGCTCGGAGCAGCTGGGCCCATGAGCCATGGCCGCAGAGCCTGCGCGTCTGGAGCCTGTGCTCCGCAGCGGGAGGGGCCGCAACAGTGAGAGGCCCGCATACCGCAAACAAAACAAAACAAAACAAAACAAAATAAAAGAAAACAAAAACCAGATCCCTCAAAACTTCTTCCAATAATTAATCAATATCCTATAAATAAAGAAGCACTTCAAGGCATAAAACCCGTAATAGAAAATTACAAGGCTCAAAGCCTCATTATCCGTTGTCCCTATAACATAGCTGTTTTATTGGTAAGAAAACTTAAGGGCTGAGGGTGGAGGTTCGTCCAGGACCTCTGAAATAGGTGGGACCTGGGACCTGGGACCCTTTGCTGTAGTGCTTACACCTGGGCAAAGGTCTCCTAGTCTCCTTGAGCAAAAAAATACAAAGAAACTCTAAGGGATTAAAAATAACTGCTTACATGTGCAGTTGGTACAAATTATGAACAACAAGATACAAAAAGACCAAAAACCCAACTGCCACTTCTGAGGTGTCACGATCAAAAGCAGGTCCTCTGCATGATCCCTGCACACAGCACCACCAAGTGGGGGGGCAGACCACCTAAGCCACCCCTCCAGTCCGACCCATGTATCTCCCACTAGGCTCACCCCATTTAAGGGACCAGCTCGCCCCTTCCCCCCCCCCCAGCTTAGGGAGCGAGCAAGGGACCCTGTTACTTGTTTTTGCTCCCTCCTGCTGCAGCATGAGTCCCAATAAAGCTTATCTGAACTTCTCATCTGGCCTTTTATCAATTTCTATGGATTAAGGAGGCCAAGAACCCTGGTCAGTAACACCTCTGAGCAATACACAACATTGTTATCTCTGGGTACCCTGTTGCTCCTAATCCTGGTACATTACTAACATCCATTCCAACTGGAAGTCAGTTCTTTACTGAAATTGATTTATGCAGTACATTCTTTAGTATTCTAGATGATGAAGCTGGCCAATACCCTTTTTTTTTTAAAGCCAGCCACTTTTATTATCATTCTTATATTTTATAGGACAAAAAGAAAAAAAGAGGAATGTAGGTTTGTCCTGGTTGCTCTATTTACACCCGGGGCAGGCTCTCCGCGACATCAGGCACAGCAGCTTTTCCGAGGCCCCTTTGCAGATGCAGCCCTGGGCACACTTGGCACAGCCCGGAGGGCAGCAGGAGCAGCAGCTCTTCTTGCAGGAGGTGCATTTGCACTCTTTGCATTTGCAGGAGCCGGCACACGTGCAGGATCCACCCGCGGTGCAGGAGCAGTTGGGATCCATGGCGAGAGGAAGCGGAGGCTGGGGTCCGGAGACTGAGGCACGATGTATGGCAAGGACGTCGAGGGGGCGTGGCCAATACCCTTTTGCCTTCACTTAGGAAGAAAATAATTCACCCGGGCAGTAGTACCTCAGGATTTTGCTGAATCCTTTTTATTTCTCACAAATCCTGAAGGCTGATCTGAATGATATAAAATTCCCTAGAGTTTCTACTTTGTTGCAGTATGTAGATGACTTGCTTCTTTGCTTTCCTTCTCAAGCCTCCTCACAGGAAGACAGCATTCACTTGTTACAGCTTTTAGCCTTAAGGGGACATAAGGTCACCAAAAATCATTGCAGTTTGCCAAACCCAGGTTCCACTTTTAGGGCAGCTTAGAACAGGGGCTACACCCAGATCCAGATAGACTTCATGCTGTCCTAAGTTTCCCCAAACCCAAAACTAAGCACCAACTTCGAGGTTTTCTCAGGCTAGTTGGTGATCGCCAAAACTGGATTCCAAATTTCTCTCTTACGGCCAAACCTCTCAACAATAACAACCCGAACTCAATTTTATGGGAAGAACCGGATGACATAGCTTTCAAGGCCTTAAAAGAGAGTTTGATGAACCCACCTGCTCTTGGGCATCCCAATTATCAGATTCCCCTTTTCCTTTTGTATATGAAAAGGAAGGTAATGCCCTTGCAGTACTGACCCAAAAACATGGGGACCACCATCAACCCATAGTATATTATAGTCAGCAACTGGACCCTGTGGCACAAGGATACCCGCCTTGCTTTAGAGCCATTATAGCTACTGCTCTTTTGGTGAAGGCTACTGAGAAAATTATAGTATACCCTTTAACCATTTTTGTACCTCATGCAGCAGAATCCCTTCAGAATTCTCAACATGCCCAACACTTCTCATCAAGCCACCTCACCTCCTATGAAGTATTTTTGTTACCTGTCCCTCACATAATTCTTTTACGTTGTAATAACCTTAACCTGGCTACTTTTCATCCCTCCATCACTGATTAATTCCCTTATGACTGTTTAACGCTGATGGACCACTTCCTGACTCCTTGAAATGACCTACAGAAAATCCTTGGGTAAAGGTGACTTTTCATGGTTCACTGGTGGTTCTTATTTAAAAGGTAACAATGGCAAATACTCTGCTGAGGATGCTATTACAACTTATTTTAATGTTGTTGAGTCAGCATCTTTACCTATGGCTACTTCAACCCAACAGGATGAATTGTACTCTTACATGGGCTTGTACTTTATCCTAGGACAAAACTGCCAATATTTATACTGATATGCTTTCAGAGTAGCTCATGATTTTGAAATAATGTGGAAGAAATGTGTCTTCCTTACTTCCAGAGGAAATGAAATTTAAACTGGCCCCTATGTTCAGGAATTATTAAATGTAATACTGCTACCGGCCACTTAGATTCCAGGGCATTCTAAACTTGACTCTCTGGAAACCAGGGGAAATAACCTTGCTGACATTTCCACAAGGAATGCTGCCCTTAAAGGGACCAACAGTAGCCAAACCTCTGTCACGGTCCAAAGGGATATTTCCCCAAATGATAGTTTAGAAAAACTGGCTAGAGAAGCCCAACAACTGGCCTCAGGAAAGGAAAAACAACAATTGGAAATTGTTGGAAATTCAACAATTTTTGGTTTGATAAAAGAGAAACCTCTGGTTTGAACCAAATAACAACCCAGTCCCACCTAAGGCTCTAAAATTCTCACTCCTCACCACTGTGCATGCATTCAACCACTGGCCTACTGACAAAATGACAGCCTTCATGAATCAATACTGGTGGGGAAACATAAATGAGGCTACAAAAGGTGCCTGCCTCACTTGTCCCACCTAAAATACAACCCAGAGAAACTGTTCATACTGCTCCCAGACATTTTAAATTGCCTAATGGACCATTCAAGTTCTGGCAAATGGATTTCATACAACTTCCTCTGTTTCATGGATGTAAATATGTTTTAGTGTTGGTCTGTATGTTTTCACACTGAACTGAAGCCTTCCCTTGCAGACAGGCTACCGCCTCCTCTGTGGCTAAAGTCCTTTTGTAAAAGAATATCCCTACCTGGGGAACTTCTCTCAAACTTCATAGGGATCAAGAAACCCATTTTACTGGCCAGGTGCTTCAGCACATCTGTACTCTTTGGCTTGTCTTATAGCACTTTCACTGTGATTACCATCCTCAATCTTCTGGTTTAGTTGAATGCAATAATGGCATTATAGGACTCAACTGGCAAAATTTTTAGAGGCCCTCCATACACCTTGGCCAACAGCATTCATGTTGGTCGTTCTAAATCTCAGATCCACCCTTTCGGAACTCAAACTCTCACCCTTTGAGGTGGTCACAGGACACCCAATGCACTAGGCTCCTGCTTCTTTTGACCCACAACTGATAAAAGGAGAGGTGCTCCAACATTGCAAAGCCCTAATTGCTTCTATTAAAAATAACCAAAAACAAAAACCAAAAAAAAACCATGTTGGGCTTCCCTGGTGGTACAGTGGTTGAGGGTCTGCCTGCCGATGCAGGGGACATGGGTTCATGCTCCGGTCCGGGAAGATCCCGCATGCCTCAGAGTGGCTGGCCCCGTGAGCCATGGCCACTGAACCTGCGCGTCCAGATCCTGTGCTCCACAACGGGAGAGGCCACAACAGTGAGAGGCCTGTGTACCGCAAAAAAAACCCAAAAAACAACCATGTTTTGGGTAGAGCAATCTTTTCTCAGTGTGCTCTCAAGAGACAAAGACTTTAAGCATCACACATTGCAACCTGGAGATTTTGTCTATTGAAATAGACACCTCCAGAATAAATGCTCTTCACTCTTGCTGAAAAGGCCCCAAGAAATACTGTTAACCAACCCTTGTGCCACAAAACTCCAAGGAAGACTCTCTTTGGATTCTCATGACACACCCAAAGAAAGCACCAAACCCTGACTGAGCCTGCACATCACCTGGTGACCTGAAAGTAAAGATTTCCCAGAATTGGAGCAGATGACATCTGACGACACAGCTTTTGCAAGATAGCTGGACCAGGTCTGTTGGAAGTTTGTCACCAAATGTTTGATGATGACATAACACTATCATGTGATCTCCAGTGTCCTTGGTCTTGATAACATATGGGCTTTAGATAAAAAGTGCCTGAGAGTTCTCCCTCCCACCATTCCTTGTTACTTGAGTGTGACCTCAGTAGGTTTCCAATCTGTGTACTTTCCTTCTGATGTGAGAAACCACACCCAGGAAAGGTCTTTCCTGACTTGGAGGGACAAAAAAGCTGCTGAAACTAGAAAACCTGACTCCTGATCAGTGATACTTTCAGAGAAAGGTCTTGAACAAAAGGGAAAAATATGAAAACTGATATATAGAAGCCTCAATTAAATAGAGTTGAGAGACCAGAGTGGTGGCTCTGGTGCCCTGCAAAGATAGCTGAGACCAACAAGAAGAAAGACTCTTCTTTCCCAGCAAGGACTCAGTCCATGAAAAGCTATGGACTCTGTTTACTACAGCCCTCCTGAATTCCTCTTCCTCTCTGTAAAAGTGTTCTCCTTCCCCCAGTGTGCTGGGACTTGCATGTAGCTCACCATGGTTGTAGACCCCAAAGCTGCAATTCTCTGCTGATCCAGAATAAACTCATCTTGGTTGGAGAAATATCTGGCAATCTAGTTATTTCAGGTCAACAGAATACACTGCTTTTGTAATAAAGAAACAATAGAAAGCCTGCCAGATTTGACAATATTTTTAGATAATTCTGTTTTAAATGGATTATATGGATTTAAATGGATTAAATGGATTATATATATTATATATATATTATATATATATAATTGGTAATCTAACTTTTCAATTAACAATATATTGTAGATAGGCTCCTAGGTCAACAAACAGATTACTATACTATCACTTACAAATATTTACCTAAACAACCCAACCAGCGTCACATTTCAACTGTACAATAACCACAATAACTGAAAATGAATTAAATAAAATACCAAATACACAGGGAATAAAAGGAAAATATTTTAAATAGGTTAGAATGTTTATATGTCCAAAAACAATGTAAAAATTCCTGAAAATTAGCAATAAATTTTAAAAATCAGTGATGAAAAATAATTATTCATAGTAATTTCTTTATTTTGATTATATTATCACCACAACCAATTTACTTTTGATCAAATTCTTTCCAAATTGCCTGAAGCCCAACTGTGTATGGAACTCCAGGATTTGTAGTGAGGGTGATCATGGGGAAGGAGAATGGGAAGAGAAGAAAGATTGGAAAATATTTTGGGGGCATTTAGAATTTTAATTTGCTCCATCAGTCCTGAAGTAAAAATATATATTTGAGTCAAAAATGCTACACTGAAATTGCACTTTAAAAAAGAAATTGGGATTCCTCCTTATCAGATTAATTCATGCAACTTTCCTAAGACATGGAAGGTTTGGAATGAGAAGATTCTTTTGTGGAATATCTATAAGTCTGATTTAAATTGTTAGAACTATGAATAAATAGGAAATAAATTTAGAAAAAAGACTTAAAGAATTTTTCAGTATGTGAAAAATTATTAAATGGTAAGTAGTGACCAGCTGCTTTGCATGGCCACTAAAATCCAAAACAAATGTCAAGTTATAAGAGAAGGACTTCATTTGACATAGGAACACTTTTGGTCTTTTGTCTTTCTTGGTAAAGAAATTTTTATAGGCACAAATGAAAAGAATTTATAAATCACTTTTCTAAAAGATGTTTTCCCCTTAACCTGTCATGAAGATGGTGAAAAATAAACCAAATAAGCATTTATTAGGTCTTGGCTTCAAGAAAGGAAAACAAATTAAATGGTCTTTTTCAGGTTCCTCTAATCCTAATGCTTTATGGATGCTATTAAGAGGCCTATAATGGAAACAAATTAAATATAAATACAGTGAGGAGTGTGGGCAATTAAACAAATGGACCATGGGAGGTGTGATGATCAAGGCGGCAGGTTAGGAGCATGCTGGGCTCACCTCCACTCATGAACACATCCAAACAACAACTCTTGCTGAAATCAACCTGGGGAAGAGCAGAACAGCTCTTCTGCAACCAAGGCTGTAAAGAAAGATCCACACGGAGTCCGGTAGGAAGGGAGAATGATGTGGTCGGGACCTTCACCCTTAGCAGGGACACAGGAGAGGAGGGGACATCACAGGCTCAGGGATCCTCCCTGGGGAGTGAGGGATTCCAGCCACACATTGGACAGCCCAGCCCTGGGATACAACACTGGAAGACAAGCCCCTTAGCTGGTTTGAAACCCAGTGGGGCTTACCAAAGGGCTGTAAGAAACTGGGCCTCTGCTGTTGAAGAGCACACAGACTTGCTTGCTCCCAGTCAAAGTGTGGAGGCAGCACATTGAAAACTGCCAGGGGCTCTGACCAGCTAGCCAGGACTGCTGCATCACAGCCCCCGCCCACCCCTCACCTGGCTCCTGCTCTAGCCCCTCTTGCTCCAGCACTGCTTCCCACTAAAGCAGAGGGTGCCACTAACTACGAGAGTGTGCACACTTGGAGGGAACAGAGCTGGCTTTGATCCAAGCCCTGCCTCTGACCAGGGTGTAGGCAGCCATTGCCAGCACATGTGTCCCTGAGCACTCTTGGGAGGGAGCAAACTCAGCTCAGTAGTGTGATACCAACCCCTCCAGCCACAACCCAGCCTCTAGCCAAGCAAGCACATCAGGGATAAAGTGAAATCAGAAAAGAAGTACAGCCTTAAGCCCTCAGGCCCTGAATCTATACCCCAAACCAAGGCTGAGACTGCCAGCACACCTGGAAGAAACCCAACTTCCTCAGGGCTTCTGTTCCAACCCCTGTGGCTCTGACCACACCCTTGACAGGGTGGTGATGGCCACTGAGCAGAGGAGAAGCCCCAGCTTGCACCTGGCTCTACCTCTAGCCCCTCCAACTCTGCCCCTACCTCCCACCAAGGTGGTAGCTGCCAGCGCACACTGGGAGAAGACGTGGCCTATGCTAATGTCAGACCCAGCTCTCCCACCAAAGCCACTGGGCACACACAGACTTCATAGGGACAGTCCCACACAAGGACACACTTTCAAGATCAGAGTAGGTAACTGTTTCACCTAATTTTACAGAGACAGAGGAAGTCAAACAAAATGAGAAGACAGAGAAGAATACATTTCAAAAGAAATAACAAGAAAAAACCCTGAAAAGAAAATCTTAATGAAACAGAGGTAAATAATTTACCTGATAAAGAGTTCAAAGCAATAGTAATGAAAATGCTAACTGAACTTGGGGAAAAAAAGAATACAAGAACACAGTGAGAATTTTAATAAAGAACTAGAAAATATTAAAAAAAAAGAACTGAAGAATACAATAACTGGTATGAAAAGTACAGTAGAGGGAATTAACAGCAGATGAGGTGATACAGAAGAGCATATTAGTGATCTGGGAGATAGAATAATGGAAATTACCCAATCAGAACACCAAAAAAAAAAAATTTTTTAAAAATGAGGCTAGTTTAAGGGACCTCTAGGTCAACATCATGCATACTAACATTCATATAATATGGGTCCCAGAAGGAGAAGAGAGAGAGAAAGGGATACAAAATGTATTTGATGAAATCATGACTCAAAAATTTCCTGACACCAAAGAAGGAAACAGATATTCAGGTATAGGAAGCACAGAGGGTCCCAAGCAAGATGAACACAATGAGACTCCCACCAAGACCTATCATAATTAAAATGGCAAAAGTTAAAGAGAGGATTCTAAAAGCAGCAAGAGAAAAACAAAGAGTCAAAACAGTTACAGGGAACTCCCATAAGGCTTTCAGCTGATCTTTCTGCAGAAACATTGCAGGCCAGAAGGGAGTGGTATGATATATTCAAAGTACTGAAAGGGAAAAAAAAACCTACCACTTAGGATACTCTACCCAGCAAGGCTGTCATTCACAATTGAAGAAGAGATAAAGGGCTTCTCAGACAAATAAAAACTAAAGGAGTTCATCATTACCAAACCAATCTTTCAAGAAGTGTTAAAGGGTCTTCTTTCAGTGAAAAAGAAAAGGTTACTACCAGAAGGAAGAAATTATAGGAAGGGGAAAATCCTTCTGGTAAAGGCTGTGGGTCAACCATTAAATAAGATTAATAGGTTAAAAGATTAAAACACAAAAATTGTAAAATCAACTATAACTACATAAATATTTAGGATAGCCACGATGATTTAAAATATGACACCTGGGGCTTCCCTGGTGGTGCGGTGGTTGAGAGTCCACCTGCTGATGCAGGGGACACGGGTTCATGCCCCGGTCCAGGAAGATCCCACATGCCGCGGAGTGGCTGGGCCCGTGAGCCATGGCCACTGAGCCTGCATGTCCAGAGCCTGTGCCACAACAGGCCACAACAGAGGCCACAACAGTGAGAGGCCCGCTTACTGCAAACAAAACAAAACAAAACATGACACCAAAAACACAAGGCTTGGGGAAGGGAGTAAAAAATGTAGAGCTTTTAGAGAATGTATTTGAATTTAAATGACTATCAATTTAAAACAAGTAGATACAGGTCAACATATATGACCTGCATAGTAACCACAAATCAAACCTATAATAGGTATACAAACACTAGAGAGGAATACAAACTTAACACTAATGAGGGTCATCAAAGCATAAGGTAAGAGACTAAAAGAAAATGAAAAGAACAGAGAAGAACTACAAAAAAAACCCCCAGAAAACAAATAACAAAATGGCAATAAGTACATACCTATCAATAATCACTTGGACTAAATGCCCCAAACCAAATACATAGAGTGGCTGATTGGATAGAAAAAAAAAAAGACCCATCTATATGCTGCCTACAAGAGACTCACTTCATAGCTAAAGACACACACAGACTGAAAGTGAGGGGATGGAAAAAGATATTCCATGTGAAACAAAAGGAAAACTGTGGTAGCAATACTCATATCTGACAATATAGACTTTAAAACAAAGTCTATAATAAAAAACAAAGAAGCACATTATATAACAATAAAGGATTGATACAAGAAGAGATAGAACATTCGTAAACATATACGCATCTAGTACAGAGCACCTAAATAACTAAAGCAAGTATTAACGGATATAAAAGGATAAACTGACAGTAATACAATAATATTAAGGGACTTTAACACCCCACTTACATCAATGGACAGATTTTCTGAACAGAAAATCAATAAGGAAACACTGGCCTTAAATAACACATTAGACCAGTTGGATTTAATAGACATTACAGGACATTGCATCTAAAAAAGGCAAAATACACATTCTTTTCAAGTGCACATAATATTTTCTCCAGGATAGGTCACATTCTAGGCTACAAAACAAGTCTCAAGAAATTTAAGAGGATACAAATTATATCAAGCATCTTTTCCAACCACAATGGCATGAAACTAGAAAGCAATTACAGGAAAAAAAGGGGGAAAACAAACATGGGGAGACTAAACAACATGCTATGAAAAAAACTAATGGGTCAATGAAGAATTCAAAGACAAAATCAGAAAATACCTTGAAACAAATGAAAATAAAAGCACAACTTTCCAAAATCTATGGGAAAAAGCAAAAGAAGTTCTCAGAGGGAAGTTTATAATGATACAGGCCTACCTCGAGAAACAAGAAAAATCTCTCAAATAAACATCTTAACCTTAGAAAAAGAAGAACAAACTAAGCCCAAAGTCAGCAGAGGAAGGAGATCATAAAAAGATCAGAGTGGGAATAAATAAAATTGAGAAAAACAAAAAAAAATAGAATAAATCTATGAAACCAAGGGCTAGTTTTTTTTTAACAGGAAAACAAAATTGGTAAGCCTTTAGCAATGCTTATTAAGAACAAAATTGCAAGGACCCAAATAAGCAGAATAAGAAATGAAAGAGGAGAAATAACCAATACCATAGCGATACAAAAAAATCATAAGAGAATACTACAAACAGTTATATGCCAACAAATTGGACAATCTAGAAGAAATGGACAAATTTCTAGAAAAATACACATGCCAAGACTGAATCAGGAAGAAACAGACAATCTGAACAAGACCAGTCACTAGTAGTGAAACTAAATTTGGAACAACAACAAAATGCCCCGCAAACGGAAGTCCAAGACCAAACAGCTCAGGGAAATTCTACCAAGCATATAAAGAAGAGTTAATACCTATCCTTCTCAAAGTATCCAAAAAAACTTAAGAGGAGGAAATACTCCCAAATTCATTCTACAAGGCTACGATTATCCTGATACCAAAACAAGACAGACATTACAGAAAAAAGAAAATTACAACCCAATATCTCTGATTAATAAAGATGCAATAATCCTCAAGAAAATGTTAGCAAACCAAATTCAACAATATATAAAAAGGATAATTCACTGTGATCCAGTGGGATTTATAGCAGGGATGCTATGATGGTTCAATATCCACAAATCAATCAATGTGATACACCACAATAACAAAAAGAAGGGTAAAAATCACATGCTCATCTCAATAGATGCAGAAAAGCATTGGACAAAATTCAACACCCATTCATGATAAAAACTCTCAAAAAAGTTGATATAGAGGGAACATACCACAACAAAAAAGCCATTTGTTACAAACCCACAGCTAACATCATGCACAATGGTGAAAAACTAAAACAAGACAAGTATGCCCACTCTCACCATTTCTATTTCAAGACAAATATGCCCACTCTCACCATTTCTATTTAACATAATATTGGATATCCTAGCTACAGCAATTAGACAAGAAAAAGAAATAAAAGGAATCCAAATTGGAAGGGAAGAAGTAAAACTGTCACTATTTTCAGATGACATGTATAGAAAACCCTGAAGTCTCCACCAGAAAACTATAAGAGCTAATAAATGAATTCACTGAAGTTGCAAGATACAAGATTAATATACAGAAATCTGTTGCTTTTCTAAACACTAATAATGAACTATCATAAAGAGAAAGCAAGCAAATAATGTCACTTAAAATTGCATCAAAAAGAATAAAATACCTACAAATAAACTTAACCAAGGAGGTGAAAGACCCATACTCTGAAAACTATAAGACACTGATTAAGGAATTGAATAAATAAATGTAAAGATATCACATGTTCATGGATTGGAAGGATTAAAAAATTTTAAATGTTCATTCTACTCAAGGCAATCTACAGATTTAATGCAGTAACTATCAAAATACCAATGACATTTTTCACAGAACTAGAACAAATAATGCTAAAATTTGTATGGAACCACAAAAGACCCCAAAGAGCCAAAGCAATCTTGAAAAAAAAGAACAAAGCTGGAGGTATCACACTTGCTGACCTCAGACTATACTACAAAGCTACAGTAATCAAAACACTATGGGGCTTCCCTGATGGCACAGTGGTTGACAGTCCGTCTGCTGATGCAGAGGACATGGGTTCGTGCCCCAGTCCGGGAGGATCTCACATGCCACGGAGTGGCTGGGCCCGTGAGCCATGGCCACTGAGCCTGCGCGTCCAGAGCCTGTGCTCCACAACGGGAGAGGCCACAACAGTGAGAGGCCCGTGTACTGCAAAAACAAAAACAAAAACAAAACAAAAAAACCCACTATGATACTGGCACAAAACAGATACATAGACCAATGGAACAGAATAGAGAGCCCAGAAATGAAACAATGCACATATGGCCAATTAACCTATGAAAAAGGAGACAAGAATATACAATGGGGAAAAGACAGGCTCTTCAATAAGTGGTGTTGGGAAAACAGTTACATGTGAAAGAATAAAATTAGAACATTTTCTCACACTATATACAAAAGTAAACTGAAAATGGATTAAAGATCTAAATGTAAGACCAGAAACCATAAAACTCCTAGAAGAAAACATAGCCAGTGCCCTCTTTGACATAAGTCTCAGCAATATCTTTCTGGATCTGTCACCTCAGGCAAGGGAACAATAGCAAAAATAAACAAATGGACCTAATTAAACTTAAAAGCTTTAGCACAGTGAAGAAAATAATCAACAAATTGAAAAGTTAACTTACTGAATGGGAGAATACGTTTGTAAACGATGCATCTGATAAGGGCTTAATATCCAAAATATATAAAGAGCTAATATAACTCAATATCAACAAAACACACAACTTGATCAAAAAATGGGCAGAATCTAGATAGACATTTCTCCAAAGAAGACATATGGATAGCCAAAAGTCACATGAAAAAATCCTCAATATTGCTAATTATTAGAGAAATGCAAATCAAAATGACCATGAGATATCACTTCACACCAGTCGGAATGGCCATGATGAAAAAGTCTACAAATAATAAATGCTGGAGAGGGTGTGGAGAAAAGAGAACCCTCCTACACTGTTGATGGGAATGTAAATTGGTGCAGTCACTATGGAGAACAGTATGGAGGTTCCTTAAAAAACTAAACATAGAGCTACCATATGATTCTGCAATCCTACTTCTGGGCATATATCCAAGAGAAAACCATAATTCAAAAAGATACATGCACCTCAATATTCATTGCAGTACTATTTACAATAGCCAAGACATGGAAGCAACCAAAGTGCCCATCAACAGAGGAATGCATAAAGATGTGATATGTAAATATATATAGATATATATAAAGATATAGATATAATGCAATATTACTCAGCCATAAAAAGAATGAAATAATGCCATTTGCAGCAACATGGATGGACATAGAGATTATCATACTAATGAAGTCAGACAGAGAAAAACAAGTATCATATGATAGCACTCATATGTGGAATCTAAAAAAATGATACAAGTGAATTTATTTACAAAAAAGAAACAGACTCACAGACATAGAAAACAAACTTATGGTTACCAAAGGGGAAAGCAGGGAAGTGATAAATTAGGAATTTGGGAGTAACATATACACACTAAAATAGGTAAACAATAAGGACCTATTGTATAACACAGGGAACTATACTCAATATTTTTTAATAACCTATATGGAAAAAAATCTGAAAAAGAATATACGTATATATAACTGAATCACTTTGCTGTATACCTGAAACTAACAACAACATTGTAAATCAACTATATTTTGATAAAAAATAAATTTTAAATAGATGTATTTAGAGTTCAATTTGTGCAATTAAATCCTGAGTTCACTCAAAATTCCCTCCAAAGCAGATACTGTAATAAAACAATTCGGTGGGGGAGGGGCAGTTATTGAGTGCAGGGAAGGGTGCTATTATTCAGGTAAATCTTACCCCACCGGACAGAGAAGCCATAAACAGAAGCAATTACAAGCGAAAGTATTCTCACATCCCACCCATCAAGGCATGATTATGGAAAGCTCTGTTCCTCTCATTCCCTGCCTTTGCATGCTTAGCACTTTTTTCCCTTTCACACTCCTCAGCTGCTTGGGCCTGGCAGGTAGAAAAATCCTAGTCCCTACTAGTACCAAGGCAGCCTCACAGGGAGCAAATATAGAGATGGAGAGGGAGAAGGAGCTATATGTATACACAGCATAAGTAATTCTTCTCTACTGTGACTATTAAGAAATTAATCTGATTATTAGGCACAATACAATCTATATATTCAAATGAGCACTATCCTTTCACATTTCAGACTAACAGCAAACAATCACTATTGTCTAGTGAGTGCTTACCATATGCCAGCCAGGCACTGTTACAAGCACTCAACATGCATCACCACTTTTAATCTCACAATAATCCTAGAAGGTGGGCACTATTAATATCCCCAGATTACAGATGAGGAAACTGAGGCACAGAGAAGTCCAATAACTTTTAACCCTCAACAGCAGACCCAGGACTTAAACCCAGTATTATTCCAGAGCCTGTGCTTTTAATAATGACCCTACCAACCTGCCTGTCAATATTACATTCTTTTTCCAATTATGCTCTTATTCTTGAAAATTCCTCTTTAGCAATTTCCCTCAGGGCCAATATATCAGTCACAGAAGAATACTTGTCTAAGTAATTTATAACCATTCCACATTTTATTTTTTTTAAATGATAACATCTTACTTGAACTCATTATTCACTGTTCTAGTAACTATGGAAGATATAAAGATACAGCAAATAAATGGGAAAAAAATAAAATAGAACAGACCCTAGCACCAAGTATGTACTAACTGTTTCAAACTAAAAACATTTTCACTCGAGGCTTCATTGAGGCAAAAGTCAGAACAGTTCAAAAATATGTTGGTGCTAGGAAACCATCAATGAAGTTAAAAGACAACCTACAGAATGGGAGAAAATATTTGCAAATAATGCAACCAACAAAGGGTTAATAACCAAAATATACAAACAGCTCATACAACTCAATATCAAAACACAAACAAGCCAAACAAAAATGGGCAGAAGTCTAAAATAGACAGTTTTCCAATGAAGACATACAGATAGTTAACAGGCCCATGAAAAGACATTCAACACTGCTAATTATTAGAGAAATGAAAATCAAAGCTGCATGAGGTACCACCTCACCCCAGTCTGAATGGTCATCATCAAAACGTCTACAATAATAAATGCTGGCGAGGGTATGGAGAAAGAGGAGCCCTCCTATACTATTGGTGGGAGTAAATTGGTGCAGCCACTGTGAAGACAGTATGGAGGATCCTTAAAAAACTGAAAATAGAACTATCATATGATCCAGCAATTTCATATCTGGTTATATATCTGGAAAAAAATGAGAACACTAATTTGAAAAAATACATGTACCCCAATGTTCATAGCAGCATTATTTACAATAGTGAAGACATGGAAACAATCCAAGTGTCCATCAACAGTGATTGGATAAAGAAGCTGCAGTATGTACAAGGGCATGAAACTAGAAATCTACCATGGGAAAAGAAATGAGAGAAAAAAATGATTACATGGAGACTAAACAACATGCTTCTAAAACACCAATGAGTCAACAAGGAAATCAAAAAGGAAATTTAAAAATACCTTGAGACAAATGACAATGAAAACACAAGCACACAAAAATCTATGGAATGCAGCAAAAGCAGTTCTTAGAGGGAAGTTCATAGCAATATGACTTTCCTTAAAAACAAGAAAAATCTCAAATAAAAAACCTAACCTACCACCTAAAAGAATTAGAAAAGGAACAACAACAACAAAAAGTCAGTATTAGGAAGGAAATAATAAAGATCAGGGAGAAAATAAATAAAATAGAGTTTAAAAAATAGAGAAGATCAATAAAACCAAGAGCTGGTTATTTGAAATGGTAAACAAAATTGACAAACCTCTGGCCACACTCACCGAGAAGAAAAGAGAGAGAACCCAAATAAACAAAAAAAGAAGGGAAAAAGGAGAAATCTCAATTGATACCACAGAAATGCAAAAAACCCTAAGAGATTGCTATGAACAACTATATGCCAACAAATTTGACAACCTAGAAGAAATGGACAAATTTCTAAAAACATAGCCCACCAAAACTGAATCAAGGAGAATCTAGTGAACAGACCAATCACTAGAAGTGAAAAAGAATCTGTAATTTAAAAACTCCCTACAAAACAAAACTTCAGGACCAGATGGCTTCACAGGTGAATTCTTCCAAACATACAAAGAACTTACACCAATTCTTCTCAAAATCTTGAGAAAGATTGAAGAGGAGGGAACACTCCCAAACACATTCTATGAATCCACCATCACCCTGATACCAAAACCAAACAAAGACACCACCAAGAAAGAAAATTACAGGCCAACATCTTTGATGAATATAGATGCAAAAATTCTCAATAAGATATTAGCAAACTGAATCCAACAACACATAAAGAAGATCATACACCATGTCCAAGTGGGATTCATCCCAAGTTCACAAGGATGGTTCAATATATGCAAATCAATCAGTGTAATACACCACATTAACAAAAGAAAAGGAAAAAACCACATGATTATCTCAATAGATGCAGAAAAAGTATTTGACAAAATTCAACATCCATTCATGACAAAAACACTTACCAAAGTGGGTATACAGGGGACATATCTCAACATAGTAAAAGCTATTTATGACAAACCCACAGCCAATATAATACTTAATGGTGAAAAGCTGAAAGCCTTCCTTCTAAAATCTGGAACAAGACAAGGATGCCCACTCTCACTACTTCTATCCAACATAGTATTGGAAGTCCTGGTCACAGCAATCATACAAGAAAAAGAAATAAAAGGTATCCAAATTGGAAGGGAAGAGGTAAAGTTGTCACTATATGCAGATGACAGGATACTATATATAGAAAACCCTAAGGACTCCATACAAAAACTACTAGATCTAATAAATGAATTCAGCAAAGTAGCAGGACACAAGAGTAACATTCAGAAATTGGTTGCATTTCTTTACACTAACAATGAATTAGAAAGGGAATTAAAAAAAAAACACCTTTTAAAATTGCGCCAAGGTCTACAAGTGGAACAACTCCAACAGAACACCTACTGAACGCTGGCAGAAGACCTCAGACCTCCCAAAAGGCAAGAAACCCCCCCACGTACCTGGGTAGGGCAAAAGAAAAAAGAATAAACAGAGACAAAAGGATAGGGACGGGTTCTGCACCTGCGGAAGGGAGCTGTGAAGGAGGAAAAGTGTCCACACACTAGGAAGCCCCTTCGCGGGCGGAGACTGCGGGTGGCGGAGTGGGGGAGCTTCGCAGCCATGGAGGAGAGCACAGCAACAGGTGTGCGGAGGGCAAAGCAGAGAGATTCCCGCACAGAGGATCGGTGTCGACCGGCACTCACCAGCCCAAGAGGCTTGTCTGCTCACCCGCCGGGGCGGGCGGGGCTGTGAGCTGAGGCTCGGGCTTCGGTCAGATCCCAGGGAGAGGACCGGGGTTGGTGGCGTGAACACAGCCTGCAGTGGGTTAGTGCGCCACGGCTGGCCGGGAAGGAGTCCGGGGAAAAGTCTGGACCTGCCGAAGAGGCAAGAGACTTTTTCTTCCCTCTTTATTTCCTGGTGCGCGAGGAGACGGGATTAAGAACGCTGCTTAAAGGAGCTCCAGAGACGGGCGCGAGCCGCGGCTAAAAGCGCGGACCCCAGAGACAGACATGAGATGCTAAGGCTGCTGCTACCGCCACCAAGAAGCCTGTGTGTGAACACAGGTCACTATCCACAACCCCCTTCTGGGGAGCCTGTGCAGCCCGCCACTGCCAGCGTCCCGGGATCCAGGGACAACTCCCCCGGGAGAACGCACAGCGCGCCACAGGCTGGTGCAACGGTACGCCAGCCTCTGCCGCCGCAGGCTCGCCCTGCACTCCGTGACCCTCTCTACCCCCGGCCTGAGTGAGCCAGAGCCTCCGAATCAGCGGCTCCTTTAACCCCGTCCTGTGTGAGCAAAGAACAGACGCCCTCCGGCGACCTACACGCACAGGCGGGGCCAAATCCAAAGCTGAGCCCCTGTGAGATGTGAGAACAAAGAAGAGAAAGGGAAATCTCTCCCAGCAGCCACAGAAGCAGCAGATTAAAGATCCACAATCAACTTGATGTACCCTGCATCTGTGGAATACATGAATAGACAACGAATCATCCCAAATTAAGGAGGTGGACTTTGAGAGCAAGATTTATTATTCTTTCCCCTTTTCCTTTTTTTGTGTGTATGTGTATGCTTCTGTGTGAGATTTTGTCTGTATACCTTTGCTTCCACCATTTGTCCGAGGGTTCTATCCGTCTGTCTTTTCTTTTTCTTAATAATTACTTTTTATTTTAATAACCGTATTTTATTTTACTTTATCTTCATTCTTTCTTTCCTTCCTTCCCTCCTTTAGACAACGAATCATCCCAAATTGAGGAGGTGGACTTTGAGAGCAAGATTTATGATTTTTTCCTCTTTTCCTCTTTTTGTGAGTGTGTATGTGTATGCTTCTGTGTGAGATTTTGTCTGTATACCTTTGCTTCCACCATTTGTTCCAGGGTTCTACCCATCTGTTTTTTTGTTTTTTGAGTTTTTTTCCTCTTAATAATTATTTTTTTATTTTAATAACTTTATTATATTTTGTCTTACTTTATTTTATTTTACTTTATCTTCTTTCTTTCTTTTTTTCCTTCCTTCCCTCCTTCCTTCCTTGCTCCCTCCATCCCTCCCTCCCTCCTTTCTTTCTACTTCTACTAATTCTTTCTTTCTACTTTTTCTCCCTTTTCTTCTGAGCCGTGTGGATGAAAGGCTCTTGGTGCTGCAGCCAGGAGTTAGTGCTGTGCCTCTGAGGTGGGAGAGCCAACTTCAGGACACTGGTCCACAAGAGGCCTCCCAGCTGCACATAATATCAAACGGCGAAAATCTCCCAGAGATCTCCATCTCAACACCAGCACCCAGCTTCACTCAACGACCACCAAGCTACAGTGCTGGACGTCCTATGCCAAACAACTAGCAAGACAGGAACACAACCCCACCCATTAGCAGAGAGGCTGCCCCAAATCATAATAAGTTGACAGACACCCCAAAACACACCACAAGACGTGGACCTGCCCACCAGAAAGACAAGATCCAGCCTCATCCACGAGAACACAGGCACTAGACCCCTCCACCAGGAAGCCTACACAACCTACTGAAGCAACCTTAGCCACTGGGGACAGACACCAAAAACAATGGGAACTACGAACCTGCAGCCTGCAAAAAGGAGACCCCAAACACAGTAAGATAAGCAAAATGAGAAGACAGAAACACACACAGCAGATGAAGGAGCAAGATAAAAACCCACCAGACCTAACAAATGAAGAGGAAATAGGCAGTCTACCTGAAAAAGAATTCAGAATAATGATAGTAAAGATGATCCAAAATCTTGGAAATAGAATAGACAAAATGCAAGAAACATTTAAAAAAGACCTAGAAGAACTAAAGATGAAACAAACAATGATGAACAACACAATAAATGAAATGAAAAATACTCCAGATGGGATCAATAGCAGAATAACTGAGGCAGAAGAACGGATAAGTGACCTGGAAGATAAAATAGTGGAAATAACTACTGCAGAGCAGAATAAAGAAAAAAGAATGAAAAGAACTGAGTACAGTCTCAGAGACCTCTGGGACAATATTAAATGCACCAACATTTGAATTATAGGGGTTCCAGAAGAAGAAGAGAAAAAGAAAGGGACTGAGAAAATATTTGAAGAGATTATAGTTGAAAACTTCCCTAATATGGGAAGGAAATAGTTATTCAAGTCCAGGAAGCACAGAGAGTCCCATACAGGATAAATCCAAGGAGAAATATGCCAAGACACATATTAATCAAACTGTCAAAAATTAAATACAAAAAAACATATTAAAAGCAGCAAGGGAAAAACAACAAATAACACACAAGGGAATCCCCATAAGGTTAACAGCTGATCTTTCAGCAGAAACTCTGCAAGCCAGAAGGGACTGGCAGGACATATTTAAAGTGATGAAGGAGAAAAACCTGCAACCAAGATTACTCTACCCAGCAAGGATCTCATTCAGATTTGATGGAGAAATTAAAACCTTTACCGACAAGCAAAAGCTGAGAGAGTTCAGCACCACCAAACCAGCTTTTCAACAACTGCTAAAGTAACTTCTCTAGGTAAGAAACACAAGAGAAGGAAAAGACCTACAACAACAAACCCAAAACAATTAAGAAAATGGGAATAGGAACATACATATTGATAATTACCTTAAATGTAAATGGACTAAATGCTCCCACCAAAAGACACAGATTGGCTGAATGGATACAAAAGCAAGACCCATATATTTGCTGTCTACAAGAGACACACTTCAGACCTAGAGACACATATAGACTGAAAGTAAGGGGATGAAAAAAGGTATTTCATGAAAATGAAACCAAAAGAAAGCTGGAGTAGCAATTCTCATATCAGACAAAATAGAGTTTAAAATAAAGACTATTAGAAGAGACAAAGAAGGACACTACATAATGATGAAGGGATCTATCCAAGAAGAACATATAACAATAGTAAATATTTATGCACCCAACATAGGAGCACCTCAATACATAAGGCAAATACTAACAGCCATAAAAGGGGAAATAGACAGTAACACATTCATAGTAGGGGACTTTAACACCCCACTTTCACCCATGGACAGATCATCCAAAATGAAAATAAATAAGGAAAACCAAGCTTTAAAAGATACATTAAACAAGATGGACTTAATTGATATTTATAGGACATTCCATCCAAAAACAACAGAATACACATTTTTCTCAAGTGCTCATGGAACATTCTCCAGGATAGATCATATCTTGGGTCACAAATCAACCCTTGGTAAACTTAAGAAAATTGAAATTGTATCAAGTATCTTTTCTGACCACAACGCTATGAGACTAGATATCAATTACAGGAAAAGATCTGTACAAAATACAAACACATGGAGGCTAAACAATACACTACTTAACAATGAAGTGATCACTGAAGAAATCAAAGAGGAAATCAAAAAATACCTAGAAACAAATGGCAATGGAGACACGATGACCCAAAATCTATGGGATGCAGCAAAAGCAGTTCTAAGAGGGAAGTTTATAGCAATACAATCCTACCTTAAGAAACAGGAAACATCTCGAATAAACAACATAACCTTGCACCTAAAGCAATTAGAGAAACAGAACAAAAAAACCCCAAAGCTAGCAGAAGGAAAGAAATCATAAAAATCAGATCAGAAATAAATGAAAAAGAGATGAAGGAAACGATAGCAAAGATCAATAAAACTAAAAGCTGGTTCTTTGAGAAGATAAACAAAATTGATAAACCATTAGCCAGACTCATCAAAAAAAAAAAGGGAGAAGACTCAAATCAATAGAATTAGAAATGAAAAAGGGGAAGTAACAACTGACAAAAGATCATGAGAGATAACTACAAGCAACTCTCTGCCAATAAAATGCACAACCTGGAAGAAATGGACAAATTCTTAGAAAGGCACAGCCTGCCAAGACTGAATCAGGAAGAAATAGAAAATATGAACAGACCAATCACAAGCACTGAAATTGAAACTGTGATTAAAAATCTTCCAACAAACAAAAGCCCAGGACCAGATGGTTTCACAGGCGAATTCTATCAAACAATTAGAGAAGAGCTAACACCTATCCTTCTCAAACTCTTCCAAAATATAGCAGAGGGAGGAACACTCCCAAACTCATTCTACGAGGTCACCATCACCCTGATACCAAAACCAGACAAGGATGTCACAAAGAAAGAAAACTACAGGCCAATATCACTGATGAACATAGATGCAAAAATGCTCAACAAAATACTAGCAAACAGAATCCAACAGCACATTAAATGGATCATACACCATGATCAAGTGGGGTTTACTCCAGGAATGCAAGGATTCTTCAATATATGCAAATCAATCAACGTGATACACCATATTAACAAATTGAAGGAGAAAAACCATATGATCATCTCAATAGATGCAGAGAAAGCTTCTGACAAAGTTCAACACCCATTTATGATCAAAACTCTGCAGAAAGTAGGCACAGAGGGAACTTTCCTCAACATAATAAAGGCCATATATGACAAACCCACAGCCAACATTGTCCTCAATGGTGGAAAACTGAAAGCATTTCCACTAAGATCAGGAACAAGACTACCCAAAGCATTCTGCAGATTTTATATGATCCTTATCAAATTACCCATGATACTTTTCACAGAACTAGAACAAATAATCCAAAAATTTATATGGAACCATAAAAGATCCAGAATTGCCAAAGCAATGCTGAGGAAAAAAAACAAAGCAGGAGGCATAACTCTCCCAGACTTCAGACAATACTACAAAACTACAGTAATCAAAACAGTGTGGTATTGGTACAAAAATAGACATAAGGATCAATGGAACAGAATAGAGAGCCCAGAAATAAATCCACATGGTCAATTAATCTTTGACAAAGGAGGCAAGAATATAAAATGGGAAGAAGTTCTTCAGCAAGTAGTGCTGGGAAAGTTAGCTGCATGTAAATCAATGAAGTTAGAATACACTCTCACACCATGCACAAAAGTAAACTTAAAATGGCTTAGTGACTCAAACATAAGACATAATACCATAAAACTTCTAGAAGAGAGCACAGGCAAAACGTTCTCTGACATAAGTTACAGCAGTGTTTTCTGAGGTCAGTCTCCCAAGACAATAGAAATAAAAACAAAAATAAATAAATGGGACCTAGTCAAACTTACAAGGTTTTGCACAGCAAAGGAAACCATAAAAAAGAAAAATGAAGAAACCTACAGAATGGGAGAAAATATTTGCAAATGATGCGACTAAGAAGGGCTTAATCTCCAAAATATACAATCAGCTCATACAACTCAACAACAAAAAAACAAACAACCCAATGAAATAATGTGTAGAAGACCTTAATCGACATTTCTCTAAAGAAGACATACAGATGGCCAGTAGGCACATGAAAGGATGCTCAATACCACTAATTATTAGAGAAATGCAAATCAGAACTACAGTGAGGTATCACCTCACACTGGTCAGAATGGCTATCATCAAAAAAGTCTCCAAACAGTAAATGCTGGAGAGGGTGTGGAGAAAGGGGAACCCTCCTACACTGTTGGTGGGAATGTAAATTGGTGCAGCCACTATGGAGAACAGTATGGAGCTGTCTCAGAAAACTAAAAATACAATTACCATATGATCCAGCAATCCCAGTCCTGGGCATATACCCGGACAAAACTATAATTCAAAAAGATACATACACCCTTGTGTTCATGGCAGCACTATTCACAACAGCCAAAACATGGAAACAACCTAAATGTCCATTGACAGATGAATGGATAAAGAAGATGTGGTACACATATACAATGGAATATTACTCAGCCATTAAAAAGAACAAAATACTGCCATTTGCAGCAACATGGATGTGACTAGAGTTTATCATACTAAGTGAAGTAAGTTAGAAAGAGAAAGACAAATACCATATGATATCACTTACATGTGGAATCTAAAATATGGCACAAATGAACCTACCTACAAAGCAGAAATTCATAGAGATAGAGAACAGATTTGTGGCTTCCAAGGGTTGGGTGGGAGGGAGAGGCGTGGACTAGGAGTTTGGGATTGGTAGATGCAAACTATTATATATAGAATGGATAAACAATATGGTCCTACTGTACAGCACAGGAAACTATATCCAATCTCCTAGGATAAACCATAATGGAAAAGAATATTAAAAAACTGCATATATTTCTATAACTGAGTCACTTTGCTATACAGCAGAAATTGGCACAACATTGTAAATCAACTAGACTTCACTTTAAAAAAAGAATTATGAGGGCTTCCCTGGTGGCGCAGTGGTTGACAGTCCACCTGCCGATGCAGGGGACGTGGGTTTGTGCCCCAGTCCGGGAAGAACCCACATGCCTCGGAGCAGCTGGGCCCGTGAGCCATGGCTGCTGAACCTGTGCATCCAGAGCCTGTGCTCCGCAACGGGAGAGGCCACAACAGTGAGAGGCCTGCGTACCACAAAAAAAAAAAAAAAGAAAAAAGAAAAAAAAGAATTATGAGAGAAAGTATGTAGCTGGTATAATTAATAAAATTAGAGAATTTTAAATTGCTGCAGCCGTTATGGAAAACAGTATGAAGATTCCTCAAAAAATTAATAGAACTACCATATGATCCAGATATTCCACTTCTGGGTATTTATTCAAAGAATATGAAAACAGTAATGTGAAAATTTATATTCACCTCTATGTTCATGATTTACAGTATCCAAGATATGGAAACAACCTAAGTGCCCATCAACAGATGATGGATAGAGAAGATGTGGTGTATATATATATATATATATATATATATATATATATATATATATATATATATATATATATATATATATACAATGAAATACTACTCAGCCATAAAACAACGCAATCTTGCCATTTGCAACAACATGGATGGACCTTGAACATCTTATGCTAAATTAAGTAAGTCAGATGGAGAAAGACAAATACAGTATGATTTCACTCACATATGGAATATTAAAAAAAACAAGAAAACAAAACAAAATAAATAACCAAAACAAACAAACCTGGAGATACTGAGAACAGAGTAGTGGTTACCAGATGGGAAGGGGTGGGAGGGGGGTGTGAAATGGGCAAAGTGGGTCAGTTGTATGGTGACAGATAGAAACTAAACTTTTGGTGGTGAACACACTGCACTGTATACTGAAAAAGAAATATAATGGGGCTTTCCTGGTGGCGCAGTGGTTGAGAGTCCACCTGCCAATGCAGGGGACACGAGTTCGTGCCCTGGTCCGGGAAGATCCCACATGCCGCAGAGCGGCTAGGCGCGTGAGCCATGGCCACTGAGCCTGCGCATCTGGAGCCTGTGCTCCGCAATGGGAGAGGCCACGACAGTGAGAGGCCCATGTACCGCAAAAAAAAAAAAAAGGAAATATAATGTTTTACACATGATACTTATGTTATAAACCAATATTACATCAATAACTTTTTAAATAAAAAAGGAAGATGTGGTGTATATATATATATACATATATATATACATATCTATCTATCTATCTATATATATATACAACAGAATTCTACTAAGCCATAAAAAAAGAATAAAATTCTGCCATTTGCAGCAACGTGGATGAAGCTAGAGATTATTATGCTTAGTGAAATAAGTTAGAGAAAGACATGTCATGTATGATATCATTTATATGTGGAATCTAAAAACGAATACAAATAAGTGTATAGCAAAACAGAAAAACAGACTCAACAGACATAGAAAACAAACTTATGGTTACCAAAGAGGAGAGGAAGTGAGGAAGTGGGGGTACTGCATTAACAAACTACTGTATATAAAATAGATAATCAACAAGGATATGCTGTACTGCACAGAGAATTATACCAATGATCTTGTAATAACGTATAATGGATTATAATCTAAAAAAATATGAATCACTTTGCTGCACACCTGAAACTAACAATATTGGAAATCAACTATACTTCAATTAAAAAATATGTTAGTGCCTTAGAGCTTGATAAAAATGCACATGGATTTTTAATCACATTAAAGCACAGAATGTGGTACACATTATGTACAATGGAATATTTACATTTTTCAACCATTAAAAAGAAGGAAATCTTGTAATTTGCAACACCATGGTTGAACCTAGAGGACATTATTCTAGTTGAAATAAGCCAGACAAAGTAAAAAAAAAAAGTTGATTTCGTATAAACAGAGAGAGTAGAATGGTAGTTGCCACAGGCTGGGGGGAGGGAGAAATGGGGTGATATAGATCAAATGGTACAAATTTTCAGTTATGAGAAGAATGAGTTCTGAGGATCTAATGTATGGCATGGTGACTATAGTTAATAACATGCTACTGTGTACTTAAAAGTCCCGAGAGTAAATCTTAGTATTCTCAGAACAACAACAAAAAAGCGTTAATTATGTGAGGTGATGGATTTGTTAATTATACTGATCTTGGTAATCATTTCACAAATGTATATCAAATCGTGTTATACACTCTAAATATATACAATTATATTTGTCAATTTTTCCCAATTACTCTTCAATAAAGTTCAAAAAAGACATTTTAAGACAAAACCAGAATAACTTATTTTCACTTTAATAATTCAAAATATTTATTAGTATTCTGTCAGTCTGCTCCTAGAGGAGCAGGGAAACAACAGTGAACAAAACAGTTAACAGCTCTACTGTTGTGGAGTCTGTGTTTTAGTGGGAGACACATGATACACTAATCAAAATACAACATAATGCCAGAGAGAGACAAATGCTATGAAAAAATAAAGGGATGGAGTCTGAAGGAGGTTGCTATTTGGGGCAGATGATCAGGAAAACCTCTCTACAGAAGGGAACATTTAACAGAGAGCAGAAGGAAGAAAGGAGGTGAGCTGCAGCTCTGGAGGAGGAGCACCCGGTGGGCGCACATTGGAAATCTGAAGGCACAGCTGAAGGGGCAGCTGACGGGGTAGAAGGTTTGTTACAGTGTGAGGGAGAAATTTCCTTTATTTTATTACCATTATTTCGGGTACTGTTCATAGTCATACAAGTACTGGATCACTCATATAGTAAATATTTCTCGTGAGCCTATAAACCACACTCGGGCTCAGTGCTGGGGATAGTGGCCTATCACAAAATAAATATAAAATTCCACCTTGTGAAGGACAAGTGCATGGTGTGTGTAGGCCAGGGGCATCCTGCCCTGTTTTGGGGGGTTTGCCTGAGGAGGCTACATTCTAGCTGAGAGGTGAAGGGTGAGAAGAGTTAACCAGACGACAAGTGGGAAAAGCAGTATTCCAGGCAGAGAGAGCAGCATGTGCAAAAGCCCTGTGGCCACAGGGAACATGCAGGGAGCAGCTAAGAGTAGTGAAGTCTGGGTGGAGGTATAGCAGGAAGACATGGCAGAGACAGAGAATGCAGGGCTGTCCTCCTGTAGCCCAACTGAGGACGTGGTCTGTGAACTGTGTGAACTGGAGGCTACTGAAGTGTTTTAAGTCAATTAAGAGTCTCAGAGCTTGGAGATTCCTTAAGAACTTGAGAAGTACAGTTAGAAGTTGGGCAGGTTTCACTGTGTCTACTTGTTCAGGTTTTCCTACAGGTTTATTTTGATCCATCCAATGAAAACTTTAGTAGCTTTAAAAAAATTATCTAATGTAATAACATGAATGGGATTACACTAAGCAATAAAGTCGCAAAGAATTCCCATTCCAGGATTAGTCAAAGTTTTCTATTTTTATTAGATCATACTTGTTTATTATCCAGAAATCCCAAATAACGTTCTGTGAAGAACTAGCCCAAAATGTATCTCAGAGTGTCAAACTCTAAATTCTGCTCTGAAAATGCAGTTGAAGGAAGTGTACAGTTTTGGACTCTGGAATTGGAGTAAGATGTAGAGATAAAAAATGGAACCAAGGACCATATTTGGAGAATATTCTCCATGAGAAGGATAATAAAGACCTGCCTAATAATGATAATAATCAGATAAGAAATAAGATAAGATAATAATCAGATAAGAAAAGGTTTTATGGAACTTCTGTTCCAGCACAATCAGTCCAGTGCCCATAGCACAATCAGTCCAGTGCCCACAAACCACTTATCTAGCAGCTGAGATATAAAGAATGATCCGATGGGACTTCCCTGGTGGTGCAGTGGGTAAGATTCCAAGGTCCCAATGCAGGGGGCCTGGGTCTGATCCCTGGTCAGGGAACTAGATCCCACATGCATGCCACAACTAAGAGTTCACATGCCACAACTAAGGATCCCACCTGCCACAACTAAGGGGCCCATGCGCTGCAACTAAGGAGCCTGCCAGCTGAAACTAAGGAGACTGCTGGCTGAAACTAAGGAGCACATGTGCCACAACTAAGGAGCAGGAGAGCCACACCTATGGATCCTGCCGGACAAAACTAAGGAGCCCATGTGCTGCAACTAAGGAGCCTGCCAGCTGCAACTAAGGAGACTGCTGGCTGCAACTAAGGAGCCCACGAGCCACAACCAAGGAGCCCACCGGTTGCAACTAAGACCCAGTGCAACCAAATAAATAAATAACAAATATTAAAAAAAAGAGAATGCTCCCAGGCACTTCCTGCAAAAGTTGATAAAGAACTTTCTGCTATTAAATAAGTTAATACCTGAGGAAGCAAAGGCAAAAGCAAAGAGCAAAATGATATGGGAACATCAAACTCTGGGGAACGTGGAGAGCTGGGGCAGGCATCCCAGGTCCACATGAATTGGCTCAGAGGAGCTCATAAGAATTACACAAAGATTACAGAATGTGGAGAGAAATACCCTGGAAATAGATGAAGGGACAATTCAAGAAAAGGCATGAAGGTATGAGACTCAGGGTAGAGACTGTGAAAGATATTTGTTTTACTTTTGTTCAATTCACAAACTCAGAGAAAACCCAAAGGGAAGGATATAAAAATATTCAAAAGTAATTGGACATGTCAAACAATATATTAGGAAACATCTTAAATTTGGAATAATTAGAATTTGAGAGATTATACAGCTGACATTTCCAGTGCATGTCCTTGACATCATGCAGTGAACAAGGTCCCATGACTCTCTGCCTGGGGGCTTCCTCCCAGCCACCCCAGGAGGCCAGGAGTGACTGAAGGTCACCCATGGAGTAGCCCTTAGTCACTTGTGGCTGAGAAAAGAAAAAAACCCCAAAACCCCTACATTTAATTTGGCATATAGGACAACTCTGAAACATCTCGTACAATGTATCCCAGATAATAATCTATGGATCTGATTTTTTAAAAATAAATTTATTTATTTATGGCTGTGTTGGGTCTTCATTGCTGCGTGTGGGCTTTCTATAGTTGAGGTGAGTGGGGGTTACTCTTAGTTGTGGTGCGAAGGCTTCTCATTGTGTTGGCCTCTTACTGTGGAGCACCAGGCTCTAGGCACGCAGACTTCAGTAGTTGCAGCATGCAGGCTCAGTAGTTGTGGCTCACGGGGTCTAGAGCACAGGCTCAGTAGTTGTGGTGCATGGGCTTAGTTGCTCCGTGGCATGTGGGATCTTCCAGGACCAGGGATCGAACCTGTGTCCCCTGCATTGGCAGGCGGATTCTCAACCACTGCGCCACCAGGGAAGCCTGGATCTGATTATTAATGTTTCCTGTACTGGCTGCTTTCCCTTCTCTGTCTCATTTCCTCCCCCGCCCCGACCCCCCACCACTATTTCATGGAACCACCTACTAAATAAACTATTTCACTTGGATTCTTGTCTTTTGGAAAATCCCAAAGTAAGAAAGTAATGGAATGTAATTTAGAACAGAGTTCTTTTAACTCTGGTTTGTGAGCCTAAGTTTATTGTAAAACCTTGTATTATAAAATACAAGGGGCATTTCTAACAACCAGGAGAGAGGAAGGTGGGATCAGGGAGTAGAAATAAATATTTTAAAGCACTTTAAAAGAACAAAGAGCTTGATAGAAAGATGAACGGTCATACATTTGTGATATTCCTAAGTGAAATAATACCTTAACTGTATTAGGAGGTTCAGCTTTCCTAACTCTGTAGTTAATTTAAAAATTAAAAGAAAATATGAATCCATCTTTGGGCTAATAAAACAAAATAGTTGTCATGTTTTAGATTTCTTCTTACATACTCTATAGATTTCCTGCCCCCCACCTCAACACACACACAAAATTATCATAATAGCAATTCTAAACTGAATTCACAGTCTTGGGAATAAATGTGCTTATTTTTAGTTTGTATTTTATTTGTTCTGTAATTTTGATTGACAATCAAATCTGTTCAGGAATATATGATTATTTAACACTTTTATGATTAAGCTTTTATTATTTTTGAAAAAGAATACAAAGTAGAACAAATGAAAACTATTATTCCAGCAACAAGTAATGGGTGAGTCATATCCTTATTATTAAGAGATTAAGTGCCCAGATAAACTATCAGTTTTCAAGGTACAATATTAGCCTGGCCACCAATCTCTACATCTTCCCATGAAGCTAGTTTCAAAAACAAAGATGTAAGAAATTTCTAGCAAAATAAATTCACCCCTTAAAAACACTATGTTGCACATTCTTGTATGAAAGCACTTTGTAAACTGGAGCTGTTATTTCCAAATTCCACCCTCCTTGGAGAAGATTCATTCTGAATCCTACCCCCAGGACTCTGCTGCATAATAGACCAGATTAAAAAAAGAAGATGGAAGCGTCTTGATTGCTTGACCCGACAAATGAAATTTCAGAATATTTCCCTGAAATCTGCTGCATCTACGGACTACCATATCTGTTTGCTAATTTCAACAGATTCAGACAAATGATATGTGATCAGCAAAAGAAGATTCTCACCTCATGATAATTAATGGATTGCAAAGGAACCCTAAAAAGCATGCTAAAAAAGTCTCAATTCATCAAAATAATGCTCATTTACCCAAGAAGCACCAACTTTGTAAATATATGTGTAAGTATATATATCATCATTTATTCATTCACATAATAAAATTTATTCAGCACCTATTATTTGCCAGATGCTGGGACAGGTATTAGGACATAAAAACCCTTTCCTTGACCTTGAATGTCTATAGATGGACAGAGAGTAAAAGAATCATATATAAAATAGATGCAATAAAATGTTCCAAGTGTCATATTGCGTAACAAGTCTACTAATTCATTCACAGATTCATTCAACAACTCTGTACACCTACTGTGTGCTAAAGATCACTTCAATTACAAGTAATTGAGGGGCAGAGTTACCTTAAAGGAAAGATAGTTTGTTATTTTAAACACATAATGGTACGATTCTATACATGTGTATTACCTGGGTAATTGAGGAAAACTTATTAAATATGTAAATATCTTTCCTTTGCAAGCCAAGAAAAGAAATGAAAGCCCAAACCAGTTAAAAAAAGGTGTTAGAGAGCCATAAAATAATTGTCCTTACCAGGAATACAGAATTGTTCCTACAACAGATGTAAGTTTGCTGCTTTCTTGTTTTTGCTTTGCCAGGCCAAAGTCAGCTACAATTCAAGAAACAAAACAATTTGATTATATTTTCCCAGAATTAGCATTGTTCCTTAGCTTTTAACATTCTGCAAAAACAAAACAAAACAAAACAAAGAAAAAAGCTATTACAATTCACAAGAGAAAGCTTTTCTTGTTTTCCCTGTCAAAATGCCCCATGTGCCAATCTTCTGAACCACTCCCAGCCTTCATTAATGGTGTACATACATTAGGTCATTATGCTATATATATTGACATAATGAGGTTTCATTAAAAAATATTAAAAGAGTCTTTCTGACTGGAAGATAGGACAAAGTACTTATTGAACTTGTGATTCTACTTTTTTTTTTTTTTTCTGTACGCGGGCCTCTCACTGTTGTGGCCTCTCCCGTTGCGGAGCACAGGCTCCGGACGCGCAGGCCCAGCGGCCATGGCTCACGGGCCCAGCCGCTCCGCGGCATGTGGGATCTTCCCGGACCAGGGAATGAACCCGTGTCCCCTGCATCGGCAGGTGGACTCTCAACCACTGCGCCACCAGGGAAGCCCCGTGATTCTACTTTTTTAGATTACCCTTTATAATTTTCAAATAAATAAAATGAATCTAATGTTTTGGCATATGGCAGTCATCACCTCATCCGGCTAAAAAAATAAACAAATATGGTAAGCCTAAATAATCACCATGAAGGTCTGAAAACCTGAAATGGATGGTATCTATTTGTACAAAGTCATAGTAAATAATAATGTTCACAATCATCTCAAAATACTTATATAATAATATAATTATATTAATACAATGGATTCTAATTTTTAAACTAGAACACTAAATATTTATATTTAATATTAGCATTAGCTATATTTTTCAAAGCACCTTCACATACTTCTATTTTTTAAGCCACTCAATAACTTAGATCAAAGTGGTAGAAACAGATATTATTCCTATTATCATTGTATGGATTTACAAACATTTCAAGAGGTTTAATTACTAGAATTAAACAAAAAGACAGTGTTGAACCAGGGCAAAAATTCAAGTTGCTATTCCTAATAGTTTGATGTTCACAATATCACTTTTTAAGTGTACTAAATATGTATGGAATTTCACAGTAATGAATTTTAATAAAAAGTATTTGATTATCTATTCTAAAGTGTCTTTGACAGGTTGAAAATATTCTGGAGTACCTTTGACTTCAAAGTAATATTAATTCATGTTATTAATAATAATATCCATTTACAAAACAACAACCTTGAACTAGCACAAATTTAGCTGCTTACATATATTGTCTGTTTTAATACTCACAGTGCAATAGGAATTATTATAGTTAGTGCCTGTTAGTGCTTAAAGGCAAGGACTCTGGAACCAAACAGGCTCAGTTCAAATCCTGGCTTCATTATGTGCTACCTGAGTAACCCTGGGCAAGTTATTTAATCTCTCTTTGCAATAGTTTTCTTATCTGTAAAATAGTGATTGTAATAATATAGATAGTAGCGCTATAATATTAAAATCTGAATAAGTTAACATATGCAAGTGTAGTATAGCATAGTGATAATCAACTGATGTATATCGCTATTTAATCTTCACAACCACCCATTTTATATATGAAGAAACTGAGGCTCAAAGAGAATTAGTGCCTTGCTCAGGGTTTCTCAGGGAGAAATGAACAGAGTTAGACATGAATTTGATGTTGCTCAATTCTAAAGCCCCAAATTCTTATCAAAACAGAATACAATACTGCCAACAAAGAAAAATCAGGCCCAAACCATTTTATTTACAAATTCAACCAAACACTTAAGGGATAAATATCAGTTATGCATAAACTCTACCAGAAAATAGAAGAGGAGAGAACACTTCCTAACTCATTTTATGAAGTCAACATTACCCTGAACAAGTCCATACAAAGACATTACAAGAAAAGAAAAGCACAGAACAGTATTCCCCATGAGAATAGATACAAAAAATAAGTGAATCCAATCTAGGGATATATTAAAAAGGATAACACATAATAACCAAGTGGGGTTTATGCCAAAAATACAATGCTGATCCAACATTTAAAAATTAATCAATATAGTTCACCAGATCAGAACATTAGAGAAGGAAATCATACAAACATCTCAATAGTTGTATAAGAAGAATTTGAGAAAATTCAGTATCTATTCCTTTTAGCAAAGTGGAAAATAGACAGGCATTTCCTTAACCTGATAAAGGGCATCTATGAAAAACCTACTGCTAACTTTCTAGTTAATGTTAAAAGATTGAATGTCTTTCCCTTAAGATCAAAAAAACAAGGCTGGATGTTATCTTGACTTATGGTGACCATTTCACAGTATATAACAAATATCGAATCATTAAGTTACACAGCTGAAACTAATACAATGTTGTAGGTCAATTATATCTCAATTAAAGCAAAGAAAAATTTAAAAAAGATATAGCCATCTTGTTAATATATTGATAGATATTTTGAAGAGATTGTCATATAAGAACATTTTTAATGTGCCTTGATAACTGAATTTTTCAAATAAATCAGAAAACATTATTTTCTCTTTCCTTTCAAAAAAAAAAGAAAGAAAGAAAACATACTAATTACAATACCATCATAGGAACAAATATCTAGGAATAATATGACAAAGGACATGAAAGACCTATGCAGGGAAAATTATAAAATTTTGTTACAGAGTCATTAAAGAAGATTAAAATTAATGGAGAGAAAGTCCAAATTCATGGATTGGGATTTTCAATATTATATAGATTTCATTCTTCCTAAACTAATTTATGTAATTCCAATCATATGTCTTCATATTTTGGGCAGAACTTCACAAATTGAGTATAAAATTCATATAGAAATAGAAACTGCCAAGAGGAGCCATGGAGTTTAATATAAAAGAGGACGAAGTTTTCTATAGTATATTAAGAATTATTACAAGTCCATAGTAATTAAGACAAGGTAGTATAAACTCAAGGATACAAAGAGAAAAAGGCAAGGATGTCCACTCTTACCATTCCTATTCAAGATTGTACTACACATCCAAGTAAGTGCAATAATTGCATACAAATTTTTGTGCGAAGATAATTTTTTATTTCTCTTTGATAGATTCCTTGGAGTGGGATTACTGGATCCTATGATAAGTGTATGTTTAATTTCATAAAAAACTACCAAGCCAAAATATTTTCCATTGTGTTCTCACCAGAAATGTATGAGAGTTCTAGCTGCTTCTGCCTCCTCACCAGCATTTTAAGTTATCAGGGGTTTTTTAATTAGCCATTTTAACTAGTATGTAGTGATAGCTCAGTACAGCTTTCATTTGCATTTCCCTAATGACTAATGGTGCTGAACATTTTTTATGTATTTATTTGCCATCTGTGTATCTTCTTTAATGAAGTGCTTGTTCAAAGTTTGGCCCATTTTGTCATGGGGTTGTTTGTTTTCTTATTACTGAGCTTTCTTATTATTTGTATTATTGATACTAATTCTTTGTCAGATAGATGATCTACAAATATTTTCTCCTTGTCTTCAACTTGTTTTTTCATCCTCTTAGTAATAACTTTCATAGAACAGAAATTTTAAACATTAACGAAGTTCAATGAATTAATTTATATATATATATTATGGTTTTTATGTTATAGTTTATTTTCATTTATTTATTTTACTCTGGCTGTGCTGGGTCTTCTTTTGGCAAGTGGGCCTCCCTAGTTGCAGCGTGTGGGCTTTCTAGTTGTGGTGTGTGGGCTCTAGAGCATGCAGGCTTAGTTGCAGTATGTGGGATCTTAGTTCCCCGACAAGGGATCGAACCTGGGCCGCCTGCATTGGGAGCACGGAGACTTAACCACTGGACCACGAGGGAAGTCCCTTGATGTTATAGTTAAGAAATATTTGCCTAGTCCAGGCTATTCTGCTGAAGAGGCCACATAGAGAAGAGGGGTCCTGGTGAATGAGAGGCCAAGTTCCAGACAAAAGCCAGAACTAATTGCCCATCATGTGAGTGAGCCTTCTTGGAAGTGGACACCCAGGCCAAGCCAAAGCTTCAGATGATGCAGCCCTGGCTGACAGCTTGACTGAAGCCTCATGAGAGACCTTGAGCCAGAATCATCCAGCTAAGCTGCTGCTGGATTCCTGCCCCTTGAAATGGTGAGAAAATAAATGTTTGTTGTCTTAAGCCACTAAGCTTTGTGGTAATTGGTTACACAATAATGGATAATTAATACAACCACTATCACCTAGTCCAGGACACCACGAACTCTCATCGAGGCTACTGAACTATACTTTCTAAGCAGACTCCCCACAGCCATCACTACCCTCCAAAACATAATTCTCCATACCAGAGTCACAATGATCTTTGAAAGACCTAAAGCAGATATCACTACCTAAAGGTTAAAATTCTTTAAAGGCTTCTGATAGATACTAAGAATAAAGACCAAACTACCAGGCCTAAAAGGCCATACATGATCTGGGTTTTCAGAATGGTCTTTCTTGACCATACTATCAAAAACTCATCCCTGGGCTTCTCTGGTGGCGCAGTGGTTGGGAGTCTGCCTGGCGATACAGGGGGCGCGGGTTCGTGCCCCGGTCGGGGAGGATCCCGCGTGCCGCGGAGTGGCTGGGCCCGTGGGCCATCGCCGCTGCGCCTGCGCATCTGGGGCCTGTGCTCCGCAGTGGGGGAGGCCGCAGCAGTGAGAGGCACCCGTACCGCAAAACAAAAACAAAAACAAAAACAAAAACAAAAAAAACTCATCCCTTTCCTCAATACTCTCCTATTATATTTATTTAATTCTTACTATCTTTCAATCTGAAATTACTTTCTTTGTTTTTATTTACGTAATATTCATTTACGTATTGGGGTCTGTAATTCCTAACCAGAATGCAAGATTCATGAGAGCAAAGATTTTGTGTGGTTTATCACTGTAGACAGATGGAGATGTATCTTTCGATACATATATAGACATATATGCATATGTCTGAGTATATTTATCTATCTGTCCTCTCGATACAGTAGTACTACTGACAAATGAGAGGGCTAAGCCCTACAAGGTGTTTTTAAGAACTATGCAAAAGCTAGATGGCTTGCTATAACTTTTCCATTTCTCTATAGTGCAATGGAGAAAACTGGTAGAAATAGCATAGTGTTTCAATATTTTGGGGAGCTCACTATAATTTTGGCATACATAAACTTTGACCAACTTACTATCTAAAATAATACTTTGACTTTTAGTTCTAATGCTACATAGAAATTATCCTGTTTCTATAAAAATGCCACTGATTTTGAAAGGCAAAAAACCAAGGAGTGGCACTCACAATGACTCTACTCACTCCAGTTAATTGAGACAATGGCAGAAACTTGGACAGCTGTCTGCAAAATCACCGATGGTCAAGAAGTACTCTTAAAGAGGAAAAAATCTAATATTGCTTGGCTATTTAGAAAATTCTGGTAGCAGCATTAATGTTTTTATTACTCTTTCCACATCTGTGACCATATTTGGAGTGGAGGAAAAGGTTTTATTTCGGAAAGTGTGGTCATAACAGCATTCATGTGCTAAAATAGAAATTTAAAAATGACAACAGAAAACATTTTATATATAGCACATATTAAAAAGGGTAAAAACCCTCTCCTTTGGTAGAACAAATGATACCAAAAATGTTAAAGACTGTAGAATCTTTATGCTACAGCCTGAAGCTGTCAACTTTCAGATGGAAAAGATGTGTGGTTGAGACCCTAGATTCTTGCTCTGTTGTTTACTATCTGTGCAACATTGGTTACATCACTCACTACTCTGTGTTCAAAAAAATGGCCTATAAACTTACTTCTTGCAGGGGTTTCTCAAATAAAACTATGACAATGGATGAGAAGCATTTGGAAATACTGCACAGATATAAAGTGTTCCCATTCTTCTCCACATGAGCTTTCATCCATCACATGTCTGTCAGAAGCTCCCAAGTTCACAGCCAAGACAGAAAGCCCTAGTCTTTGTCTGGGGATTCACCCCTAGCCCTATGAAGCACCTGCCTCTTCACACCCCATCTGGGATATCCCAAACCGCAGATAACATCACATCTTCCCCACTGCCTAGGCTTGAAGTCTCTGACACGTCTCTCTTGCTCCTATACTTACTCACTCACCAGGTCTTATATCTGAATTTCCAATTGTTTCTGTGATCACAGTTTAAATATGCCAGTAGCCCAGGCCCTCTCTACTCCTGCAATAACTCAGGTGTACCTCATCAGAAAGCTTTTCCTTATAATCCATTCTACAAAGTATTTAACAGTGGGAAAATCTACCAACCCCTGCCTTCATCACAGTAGGTCCCCATTAAGTATCAGAAGGTCTCCTGATTACTATTCTTCATAAAGTTTCCAGCTGCCCTATCTGGCCTTCAAGATGGTACATGTACTCACTGATTCACTTATTTGTCCAACAAATATCCACTAAGTATATACTATGTTCCAGGTAACGGGCTAGGTACTAAAGATAAGATGGTAACCACATCAGAAACCATCCATATTGACACAACCCTTAGGACCAGTGGCAGAGATACACATTAAACCAAGAATCACACATATAAATGTAAATTTACAGTTAGGATAAGATCATTAAAGAACAGGTAGATATATGATATTATGAGAGGGTAATGTAAGGGACACAGCTGATCAGGAAAAGCTTCTGTGATAAAATGGTGGTTGAATGAATATATGAAGGAGGACAGGTGTTAACTAGGTAAGAAACCATCCATATTGACACAACCCTTAGGACCAACGGCAGAGATACACATTAAACCAAGAATCACACATATAAATGTAAATTTACAGTTAGGATAAGATCATTAAAGAACAGGTAGATATATGATATTATGAGAGGGTAATGTAAGGGACACAGCTGATCAGGAAAAGCTTCTGTGATAAAATGGTTGAATGAATATATGAAGGAGGGCAGGTGTTAACTAGGTAAGAAAAGAGGAGAAGAGACTTCCATGCTGAGGAAGCTACATATACAAAGGTCCTGTGATCAAGGGAGCATGGTCCATTGAGGAACTGAGAAAAAGCCAGGCTTGCCAGAGGGTAGAGAATCAGGGATAAAGGACTCTGCAGGCCATGCTCAGATGACTGACCTCTCTCATTATCAGCCAATCTAAATGTCCACTCCAACAAAGTATTGGCCTCACCCTTGTACCACACTTGATTATGAGCACCTGGGTGCCCTTAAGCCTGCCTTTTTCTTTGCCTGAAATGGCTTCCCTAAGGGAATACTATAAAGAGACTCGGTTAAAAGATGAACTCTTGAAGCAGACATGGTTCATCCCTGGCTCTGTCAACCAATTACTTGGGTGATTTAAGCAACTTTCCTAACCTCTCTAAACTTCTTCATTATCTGTAAAGATGGGAATGTGCTTGAGAGTATTGGATGAGATAAAGGATGTATAACTTTTATCTCATAGTAAATAATCAAGAGATGTAGTTATGGGCAGTTTCTCCTATCCTTCAAAGCATAGCTAAAATTTGTGTCATTTTAAAATGTCTTCCCTGAGCAAAATAAAAACAAGGAGTGACTCTGACAATTTTAGGAAGTGATAAGTTAAGATCCCCATAATACTTGGCAATGACAGAAGATTCTGCTTGAGCATAACTATACAAGAAACCAGAAGAAAGATGTCCACCTTGCAACCCCACTACATCCACTATTCTGCCCTTTCCTTCTGCTTCAGTAAATGCAGAGGTAACCTTCAACTTTCATAGCAATGGAATTATCAGTAACATCCTGTCAGTGTAGGGCTGCACAGGGGATGAGAAGTGTTTCCCAGAAAGATGCTCGGAAAGTTTTCCTCAGAAAATCCCTGTCCCACTGGCACATCAGCCTCTGTAGATCATGCAGATTTCTAATCCCTACCCCCAAAACTTCCCTCTGACCTTCCTCCAAATGAAGTACAGCTGATATTTACAATATTATTTCTAATTCAACAAGTGAAAGTCTAATCAAGTCTAAAATGGAATTCCCTAAAATCCAGAAAATAGTTAACAAAATGGCAATAAGAACATACCTATCCATAATTACTTTAAATGTAAATGGAATAAATGCTCCAATCAAAAGACATAGAATGGCTGAATGGAAACAAAAACAAGACTCACGTATATGCTGCCTATAACAGACTCACTTCAGACCTAAAGACACACACAGACTGAAAGTGAGGGGATATAAAAAGATATTCCATGCAAGTGGAAATGAAAAAAAAAAAGCAGAGGAAGCAATATTGATATTAGACAAAATAGACTTTAAAACAAAGATTTGTAACAAGAGACAAAGAAGGACATTACATAATGAGAAAAGGATCAATTCAACAAGAGAATATATACTTATGTATACATACGTATATACATACCCAACATAGGAGCACCTAAATATATAAAGCATATATTAGCAGACATAAAGGTAGAAATTGACAGTAACACAATAATAATGGGGGACTTTAACACCCCACTTACATCAGTGGACAGATCATCCATACATAAAATCAGTAAGGTCTTAATGACACATTATACCAGCAATCTGGTATAGATTAGATATATTAATCTGTATATTAATAGATATATACAAAACATTCCAACCAAAAAAAGCAGAATACACATTCTTTTCAAGTGCACATGGAATATTCTCCAGGATAGATCACGTGCTAGCCCACAAACCACGTCTCAATAAATTTAAGAAGATTGAAATCACATAATGCATCTTTTCTGACCACAATGGTATGAGACTAGACATCAACTACTAAAAAAGAAAAAAAAACTGTAAAAAACACAAACACGTGGAGTCCAAACAATATGCTACTAAACATCTAATGGGTCAGTGAAAAATATCAAAGAGAAAAAAAAAAAAACCTTGAGACAAATGAAAATGGAAACACAACAATCCAAAATCTATGAGATACAGCAAACGCAGTTCTAAAAGCAATACAAGTCTGTCTCAGAAAATAAGAAAAACCCTAAAACAAAATCTAATCTTACACCTAAAAGCACTAGGAAAAAAAACAACAAGTAAAACCCAAAATTAGTAGAATGAAAAAAATATTACAGATCAGAGTGGAAATAAGTGAAATAGAGACTAAATACACAATACAAAAAATCAATGAAATAAAGAGTTGGTTCTTTAAAAAGATAAACAAAATCGATAAACCTTTAGACAGACTCATCAAGAAAAAAGGGAGAGCGCCCAAATAAATAAAATCAGAAATGAAAGAGAAGTTACACCTGACACCACAGAAATAAAAGAACCATAAGAGATAACAATGAACAATTACATGTCAATAATATGGGTAACCTAAAAGAAATGGATAAATTTCTAGAAACATACAATCTCCCAAGACTAAACAAGAAATAGAAAATATGAACAGGCCAATTACCAGTAAGGAAATTGAATCAGTAATAATAATAATAAAAAAAACTCTGAACAAACCAAATTCCAGGACCAGACACCTTCACAGGTGAATTCTATAAAATATTTAAAGAAGAATTAACACCTATCCTTTCCAAATTATTCCAAAAAATTAAAGAGGAAAAAAATACTTCTGAACTCATTCTGTAAGGCCGGAATCAACCTGATACCAAAATCAGACAAATACATCACACACACACACAATTTACAGGTCAGTATCACTGATAAATATAGATGCAAAAATTTTCAACAAAACATTAACAAACTGAAGTGAACAATACGTTAAAAGGATCATACACCATGATCAAGTGGGATTTATCCCAGGGATGCAAGGATGGTTCAACATCCACAAATCAATCAATATCATACACCACATTAACAAACTGAAAAATAAAAATCATATGATCATCTTAATAGACACAGAAAAAGCTTCTGACAAAATTCAACATCCACTTATGATAAAAACTCTCAACAAAGTGGGTACAGAGGGAACATACCTCAACATAATAAAGACCATATATGACCTTTATTTACTTTCATCATTTACTCAATGATGAAAAGTTGAAAGAATTTCCTCTAAGATCAGGAACAAGACAGGATGCCCACTCTTGCCACTTTTATTCAACATAGCATTGGAACTCCTAGCTATATCAATCAGACAAGAAAAAGAAATAAAAGGAAGCCAAATTGGAAAGGCAGAAGTAAAACTCACTGTTTGCAGGTGACATGATACTATATATACAAAATCCTAAAGATGCTACCAAAACTATTAGAACTAATAAATGAATTGAGTAAAGTGGCAGAATACAAAATTAATATACAGAAGTCCATTGCATGCTTTACATTAACAACAAACTATCAGAAACAGAAATTAAGAAAACAATTCCATTTACAATTGCATCAAAAAAGAATAAAATACATAGGAATACACCTAACCAAAGACCTAAAAGACTTGTACTCAGAAAACTATAATACACTGATGAAGAAAATTGAAGACGACACAAACAAATGGAAAGATACACCATGCTCATGTATTGGAAGAATTAATATTGCTAAAATGACCATATTACCCAAGGACATCTACAGAGTCAATCCAATCCCTGTCAAAATACCAAAGCCATTTTTCACAGAACTAGAACAAATAATTCTAATTTCTATGGAAATTAGACCCTGAATAGCCAAGGCATCTTGAGAAAAAAAGGACAAAGCTGGAGGTATCATGCTCCCTGATTTCAAACTATCCTACAAAACTACAGCTATCAAAACAGTATGGTACTGACACAAAAACAAACACATAAGTGAATGAAACAGAATAGAGAGCCCAGAAATAAACTCATGCTTATGTGGTGAATTAATCTATGACAAAGGTAAGATTATAAAATGGGGCAAAGACAGCCTCTTCAATAAATGGTGTTGGGAAAGCTGAACAGCTACATGCAAAAGAATCAAACTGGACTACTTTCTCACACCATGCAAAAAAATAAATTCAAGATGGATTAAAGACTTAAATGAAACCATAAATTTCCTCAGAGAAAACAGGCATTGTTTGGCATTGAAATTGGTCTTAGGATTTTTTTTATATGTCTCCTCAAACAAGGGAAATAAAAAAGCAAAGATAAACAAATTGAACTACATCAAACTAAAAATCTTTTGCACAGCTATAGGAGATACCAAGAAAATGAAAAGGCCGCCCACTGAATGGGAGAAGATATTTGCAAATGACATATAAATATATAAACAGCCATACAACTCAACATAAAAAAGAAAACTGATTAGAAAATGGGCAGAGGACCTGAACAGACATTTTTCCAAAGAAGACATACAGCTGGCCAACAGACACATGAAAAAATGCTCAACGTCACTAATCATCCGGGAAATGCTAACCCAAAACACAGTAAGATATCACCTCATACCTGTCAGAATGGCTATTATCAAAAAGACCACAAATAACAAATGTTGGATGTAGAGAAAAGGGAACCCTTGTGTACTATTGATAGGATTGTAAATTAGTACTGCCACTATGGAAACAGTATGGAGGTTCCTCAAAAAATTAAGAATAGAACTACGATACAATCCAGCAATTTCACTTCTGAATATTACCCAAAGAAAACAAAAACACTAACTCAAAAATATATACGCACCCTTATGTTCACTGAAGCATTGTTTACAATAGCCAAGATATGAAAGCAACCTAAGTGCTCATCAAGAGATGAATGGATAAAGACGGTGTGATATATATATATATATATATATATATATATATATATATATATATATATATATAAATACACACACACACACACAGTGGAATATTACTCAGCCTTAGAGGGCATTATGCTTAGTGAAGTAAGTCAGACAAAGACAAATACCATAGGATTGTACTTATATATGGAATCTAAAAATCAAAACAAACAAAATAAATGATAACAAACACATAGATAAAGAGAACAAATGTATATGGTCTGCCACTGTTTGTGGCATGATTCAAGAATCTAAAAGGCTCCAATGCCTTCATTACACTTAGGAGGGTGGGCAGACTGATCAGAAAATCAGATGTGTAGTACCATACATTGCTGAATTAGTCTCTGTAAAAACAGACACTCCCACCTACTCTCAATGCTGCTTCAGAGAACACACTTCGGGAAATCTCCCAGAATAAAAATAATGTGTCCAGAGCACATCAGATTCTACTTCTTATATTAAACATTTTCTCAAAGAACTAAATTATATCCCAACATGCCCATATGAAAACACACACTAAAATAATCTCTACTTTATTATCTTTCATCTTTGGTGCTTTTATATGGACATATAAATCCAAAACTTCTGATTAACCCAACATTGGAAAGTCTTTATTTCTAAGTTTTTCCTAAAGTGGTAAAGATTTGGTGCCTCCATATTCTCTCACCCAGCCTATTGTCTCACCAGAAGAGACTAACCACCAGCGTTAGGAACTCACCCTGCTGTGACTTTCTCCCGATTACTATTCTCATCTTTTCCTCAATGCAACTGCTATTCAAATCTCAGAACTGCAGAATGACCCACTAATGGTCATAAAATCAATAATCTTAAAATTTTTTTAGAAGTTGGATTTGACTGAATTTGCTTCAATACTTCTTCATGGCAATATAAGGAAACTGTGGTGGACTTGACAGAAAACATTCTTGTTTTTTAGTAACATGAGGGCGACATGAGAGAAATTCCAGAAATTCTGTGGCTACCCTTCCAACAACAGATGCTATGAGGGTATGCAATACAAGTGACTCAATATTCTGTAGACCTTTGAGAGCACTCAAGTTCTGTGTCAGCTCAACTCGTATAGACACTAAATCTGATTAATAGGAAATAAACCACAGAACAGGCTCAAAACAAGAAGTTAGGTCAAGAGATCTAACTAATTCATTTTTCCTCTAATGACACAGATTTCTCAGCCACAGTTGAGCCAACCAACAATAATTAAAATCCTCTAATCCTTTAGAAACATTTAAAATGCCAGGGATTCTTCAATATCAAGACAGGTCTAATTTGATTTCTCAAATTTTGGTGGCATTCAGAAAGTAAAATCTTTCCTTTAGATAACTTTGGGTTACACTGTTTGCTGAGATGATAGTGGGAACTGCTTGTATCTTTCCCCATTTATGGACCTGCTTTCCACCTTAATCCCCAATTCCTCTTGCATTAAAGCACTCTGCTTAGGCGATCTTGGCTATCATATCAAGATCTCAAAATTCATTCATTCACTTGTTCATTCATTCTTCTAACTATTTATTCAACAAATATTTATTAAATGCTTTGAGAGGAACAAAGTCAAGGAAATTGGTTTCCCTTACCTCAAGGAGGGATTGGCAATAAACCAATGTCTTATGTGTAATGAGCGAGGCCAGGCCAGTGTACTAAGGGAGCCCAGACTCGGAACCTATTGGATGAGGACATCAAAGATGCCACCTGGAGGAGTGGCATTAGAAGTGAGTAGCAGCAGGGCATTCTGGACAGAGAGAGTAACACTTTGGAAGCCACAGAGCAATACAACCACAGACTGGTCTATTCAGGAAACAGAAATCTGTCCCATGAGTCCAGAGCAAAAGGCAAGGAGAGATCAGGAGGAAAGGGCCTTGGGTGCCCTAGGGAATCTAAACTCTATCTTAAATGTCATGGGGAGCTACTTGAAGAATTTTAACCAGGAAAAGGCTATAATCGCATTTCTAACTTAGCATGTTAGAAATCTCACACCTTAAATTTCCTCACCTAATTCTCTGTCAATGGTGCCACAATCTTCATAAACTCAGACTCTTTCTCAACTGTTGTCACACCTCATTAACTGGCTAGCAACCTTTTTAACTCTGGGTCCCAAATAACTGCTGAGTATAATCCTTCTGCCATATCCTTTTCTTCTGCTGCCATGGGTAAAACTTACACGTCTTTACGGAAAATTGCAAGAGCTTTAGCGGCAAATACCACAGACTAGCTCTCCAAAAGCCATTGACCACCCCCACCTCCCTTTCCCATCTCCAGCTGTACAGGCTGGGAGCTCACCTAGAGAGTCTCCCTTACAGTCAGGGGTGGTTGCATGAGTTCGCTTTGGCCAAAATAATGTAATAAGTCTAACAGGAATCCCTGTGAAAGACCCCTGTAAAAGATTTTCTTCTATGATAAAAGGAGTAGCTATTCAAAAAGAAGAATCTGATCTTTCACCCTAACTGCCACCCTGATTCCTGTCTTTGGATTTGGTAATAATGCCTGGAGCTCTGGCCAATCTGCTGAAGAAAATGGAGAGAAAGAACAGAATAACCTAGATTGTAGCTGACCTCCTTGAGCTGCTGAACCAGTCCTGGCACTGCTCACCTCCACTTCCTTTGTTATGAGATAACTACGTGTCCTCGTGTATTAAACCATTGGCATCCTGGCTTTTTGCACCCAAATATATCCAAACCGATCCACCTCCTATACTGGGGATCTGTCTCCAGTTGTTCTCCACGGTGCCCCCTCACCTGCCATCACAATGATCTCTCCATCCCAAATCTGATCACATAGTTTTCAGTCTGAAATCTTGAAGCTAAATCTCTGAACAGATGTCAGAGTCCCAGCTCTCACCCACCAAAGCCTCTACTGAGCATCTTGCTAGCCCCTCGGCACGCTGTACTGATTTGGGTCTCTAATCCTTTGCATTTGCTGTACCCCTACCTGAAACGCTGTTACCTGTCCTGCCCAGCTCCTCACCAGAAGGCTCCCCCAGGCGGAATTAGTCACATTTTCTCCTGTGCGTGGTAGTTGTGGAAGACTATATAACTGCTCACCCACATTCTTTCTGGGGGAGGAACATATCCTCACCCTGGTGAACTTGGCTGGCTTTGACCAATGAATTCTGAGCAGAAGTAATATCTGAAACTTTAGGGCAGAGCTTTGAGAGCTGAGGTATGGTTTGCCATGCTCTCTCTTCCCTACCTCTGATGTGGAAGCAGGTATGGAGGTCTTCAGCCAGCCTGATCTCTGAGCACAGCTCCCTTACTGACCTACAATGCTCATGTATTATGAACAAGACAGAGACCTTGCTGTTTTAAGCCATGGTGGACAGACTTTTTCTATAATGGGGCAGATGATAAATATTTAAGCTGTTGGGGCCATATATGGTAACTGCCATATATTCTTCCTTTTAACACCATTTAAAAATGTAAAACCCTCTTAACTCACAGGGCGTAAGAAGACAGGCCACAGCTGGATTTGTCCCACAGGCTGTAGTTTGCCACTGTTTTAAGCTGCTGAGACTTTCACATTACTTATTACTACAGCATAACATGTCCCATCCTAATATATTTTGCATAGACAATACTCTAGGCTTTATCATCCTGTAATACAACTATAAGCTCCATGAAGATAGTGATCATGTCTGGAATGCTTGCCTTGTTCACCACAGGATACGGCAGCTCAGAAAATAATTGCTGAGTGAAGAACTGAAAGTCCTTCCCGTAAGACTCAGGGGACAGAGACCATGGCTTTCATCTTCTACCCACCCCCACATGTCTAGCATACAATGGCATTTGATGAGCATTTGAGCCTTTGATAAATGTTTCATTGACTTGAGTATGCCCTTGTTATTACCAGTAGCAACAGCCACATGTCATTGGAGAAACATCTAGAAATATGCACGGCCTGTTTGGTTGCAGGATGAACATGTGACCTCTTGAGTCATGCGCCAAAGCCCATGTCTGAAATCTATTACCTATAGCTTAATGAGTTTTGTTTTTTCCTTTTTCTTCCTTTTATATTTGGGAGCAGGGAAGAAAAGGGGGCATGCAGGTTTTACATTAAAATGTGTATTTGAAAAGCCAAGAAATGTGAAATGGTGGGTTCAGAGGCAAGTTCCCTTTCAGCAGATTCTCTCCTACTTGGCAGCAGGCAGCTGGCAGCATTTAGGGCCAACTTTGTGCTTCACCTGGTGTGCCCCTGAGTCAGGGTCTGCTCCCTTGTGTGGCCTCCAAGTCTGTAAATATACTCGGGGGCGAGATCTGGGCATGTTTCATGGCCCAAATCATTGAAAAATCCAATCTTTTAAATGTAAACATATTTAGACATTAAATTAGATACCATTTGTAAAACTACACATACCCAAATATGTTATTACTTTCTTCTGCCTCATGAAGGCAAACTCCACTTGCTATATAAATAATTGCAAACCAAGCTCAATCTTAAATCATCTCATTCACCTACATTGAGAAAAAAGAGGAGAAGAAGGCAATTTTAGTTTTTCTACAACTCTTTTTTCTGGTCATATTTTCAATATATTTTGTCTCATGCATCTTAAACATCACTTGGTAATTCTGTGCTTCTTTTCTGGGAGTAAATAAACTTAGCAAAAGAAAAGAGAAAAATAAAATATGACACAGTTGTCCCTCTTTTGAGATATGCTTTCACGTGTGTACCACGGCCTATTTTTATAGGCTTTATGAATTGCAACTTTATTTAAACCTCTCAAATTATGGGAATTTTATACATTTGGTTTCAAATTAATGCCGTAAGATTTTAATTTAACGATAACCCTTCTTAGAAACAAGAGTCTCTAATGTCCATATTTATATCAATAGTGATAAACACTGAAAAACATATTTCATCACTATATTTTATTTTAAATATTTTTAAATAGTGATGTCAGTTCTCTATGGATTATCTTCATAGTCATAAAATCATTTTATACTCATTGAAAATAATGGCAGCCCATTCATGTCCTGCAAATAATTACTTTAGTGGAGAGAAACTGAACTAGGATAAAATTCTGTTCTGAGATTTATCACTGCTTCTTTATTTGAAACTAGAAAAATATTGACTCACTTAAAGCTAAAAAGTCTAAAAAATTGAAAATAATTTTTAAATTAATAACACTTAAGTATAAGCCTAATAAATAGTAATAAGAATAAGGTTAGGCAGACTTGCAATGAGGGGCAGGACAAAGAAAAAAAATTAAGGTTTTATTATTTTTGTAAAACAAAGTAACTTTTTCTAGGGAATCCTTTACAATTTGAGTGTGAGTAAAGTATAAGTATATTTATTAAAGTTATAGAGTAAACAAGGGAAGTGGGGTATTTTGTTAAGTTCAATGTGTAGACTTAATAATGTAACTAGCCTGCCCATTTTGGGTTAAAGGATGGACTGACTTATGTGTTTATCTCTTCTAGCTCTCAAAACCTTGCTAAAGTGAAGGGAAAGGAATTTTCCTTGAAAAGATACCCACAGGGACAATGAGATGTGACAACAGAGGATGATATATTCCAATGAATTTTTGGAAGATGGGAAGTAGAGGAAGGATGGTACACAGCAGGCGTCCTAACCCATGTGCCTGAGAATAGAAAGGCCAAAAGGGTGCTGCCCAAGGCAGAAGTGAAGTACAAATCAAGTCCCCAGGAATTAAAGTCAAGTCCCCAGGTCCTGTCCCATACTCACACATGGTGCTACCAGTAAATTGAGTTCTCTTTGTCACTAGAAGAAAAATAGACATTTTGCAAAGAAGCTGAACGAGAAAAGCACCAAGCAGAGTGAGGCTGAACTCATGGGCATTCAGTGAAAATCTATCAACTGAACGTTGCTCCCTGAGACCTCTTCATCCACACTGCTCCCAGAATGACAGCAGACAGAAGAACATCATCTCAGGCAAGATATTGGGAGTGCATTATCTGGAAAAAGTTTAAGCAATGACATTGGGGGTCTCCTAAGGAAATTTTTCACTGTGCTCTAAAGTCCACCAGATGACACCCTTAACTGGAACACACAGCCTTTTTAATATGTTTCTCATAAGTATTAAGGGCCAGCTTAGATCAACAGACATTTGAGGAAAATCTCCAACAGGAAATAGAGAGCACATGAACCAGGGAAAAAAAAAACCAAAGGGATCCAAAAGATACAGAAACAATTCAGGGTGTGGAAGAGAAAAGTCTATATTATACTGAGAGAGAATAAAATCAAGATTCCATGAAAATGGAATAAGGAACAAGATGAAATTTGAGGGGATTAAAAATATATTAATCAAAATTAAATATTCAATATAATCACTAGAAAATAAAGTTATAGAAATAACTATAAAGTACAAAGAGCTGAAAACTAAGAGAACAATTATTTTAAAAATTAGACTACAGCAAGTCCCCGACATACAAATGAGTCCTGTTCTGAAGTGCATTCATAAGTCCAATTTGTTCGTAAGTCCAACAAAGTTAGCCTAGGTACCCAACTAACACAATTGACTATATAGTACTGTACTGTAATAGGTTTATAATACTTTTCACACAAATAATACATAAAAAACAAACACAAAAAATAAAGGAAACATTTTTAATCTTACAGTACAGTACCTTGAAAAGTGCAGTACAACAGCTGGCATATAGGGGCTGGCACCAAGTGACCAGGCAAGAAGAGATACTGACTGGAGGAGGGAGAGGAGGTGGGAGATGGTAGAGCTGAAGGGTCATCAGCAATAAGAGATGGAGGGCAAGCTGCAATTTTACTCACACCTGCATTGGTGGAATGCACGTTCACATCTTTGAAAGTTCACAACTTGAAGGTTCGTACGTAAGGGACTTATGTATTTAGAATATACAACATCTAAGAATAATAGGAATTCTAGAAGAGGAAACACAGAAAGCAGATGGAAGAAAAGTAGTGAAAAAACAGTGCGGGAAAATTTCCCAGGAGTGAAGTTTTAAGTCTCCAGATTGAAGAGCAGACCTAGTTTCAGACACACTGAATGAAAAGAGACCCACCCAAAGCAGTGGATAAAGTGAGCATCCTAAAAGTTTCCAGAGACATAAAACAACTCATGTATCAAGCAACAGGAATTAGAATACCATTGGATTTTCTAACAGCAAAATGGGATACTAGAAGACTGGAGTAATGCCTTCAAAATTTGGAAGGATAATCATGTTCTTCTGAGAATATTACACCTAGCCAAACTAACAACCAAATATGAGGGTCCCTCAAAAATATTTTGTGACATATAAGCATCTAAAAATGAAAACTTCCAGTGGTGTTGGGAAAACTGGACAGCCACATGCAAAAGAATGAAACTGGACTGCTATCTTATACCATACACAAAAGTTAAGTCAAAATGGTTTAAAGACTTGAATGTAAGACCCAAAACCATAAAACTCCTAGAAGAAAACGTAGGCTCCTTGACATTGATCTTGGCAATGATTTTTAGAATTGACACCCAAAGCAAAGCAACTAAAGCAAAAATACACAAGTGGGACTTCATCAAACTAAAAACCTTCTGCACAGGAAAGAAAACCATTAACAAAATAAAAAGGCAAGCTACTGAATGGGAGAAAAGATTTGCAAATCACATCCCATACAGGGTCAATGCTGAAAATATATAAAGAACTCATACAACTCTGTAGCAAAAAACAAAAAAATCCCAAAAACAGTCTGATTGAAAAATGGGCAGATCTGAATAGATATTTTCCCAAAGAAGACATACGATGGCCAACAGGTACATGATAAGATGTTCAATATTCCTAATCATCAAGGAAATACGAATCACAACCACATGAGATATATCACTTCACACCTGTTAGAACGGCTATCATCAAAAAGGCAAAAAAAAAAAAAAAACAAGCATTGGTGAGGATGTGAAGGAAAGGGCACCCTTGTGCACTGTTGGTAGGAATGTAAATTCGTGCAACCACCTTGGAAAACCTATGGAGGTTCCTAAAAATATTAACAATAAAACTATCATAGATCTAGCAATTCCACTTCTGGGTATTTATCCAAAGAAAACAAAAATATTAATTTGAAAAGAGTTAATTGCAGCATTACTTAAAATAGCCAAGATATGGAAGCAACCTAAGAGCTATCATAAATGAGTGAATAAAGAAAATGTATGTGTATATATGTATCTATATCTACATATATTTACTCATATGTATATATGCATTATACACATACATATATATACATGTATACACATACATACCTACATATATGATTCAGCCATAAAAAAGAATGAAATCTTGCCACTTGCAGTAACATGGATGGACCCTGAAGGCATTATACTAAGTGAAATAAGTCAAAGACATACTGCATAATCTCACTTATATGTGGACGGTAAAAACCAAACAAACAACCCCCCCAAAAAAAACATGGAGGCACTTCTCACACACTCCAGTTGTGGCAGCCCTATTCCTCCCTGGCCTGAGTGAGCAAGTGTGCTCCAATCAGCTGCTGCTTTCATTCTCTCTTGCCTGGGCAGGGAACAGATGCCTGAGGGCAGCCCACATGCAGAGGTGAGGCCAAAACCAAAGCTGAGCCCCAGGGGCGGTGCGAATAAGGAAGAGGAATGGAAATCTCTCTGTGCAGCTGCACAAGCTGTGGATTAAATCCCCATGATCAGCTTGGTAAACCCTGAGTCTATGGAATATCTAAGGGACAACGAGTGCTCCCACAACTGAGACCAGTCTAGCTCTAGCAGCTGTGGACTTTGGGGGCAAGTACACATAGGAGTCGGGCCAAGTCAGAGGCTGAGCTGGCCCCACAGTGCCCATAGCGGGTCCAGAGACCTACCTAGAGGTATTGGAAGGCCTCCTGGGGAGGTGGGGTTGGCTGTGGCTCATGGTGGGGGCAAGGACACTAACAGCTGAGGCCCCAGGAAAATATTATTATTACTGTTATTTTTTGTTTTGTTCTGTTGTTGTTATTGTTTTTATTTATTTTTTCTTTTCTTTATAAACATTTTTAATATATTTTTTATTTTTCTACTTTTACTTTACTTTTTGTTATTTTGTGTTTTTTCTTGTTTTTGTTTTGTTTTTAGATATAAACATTTTTGATCATTTTTGTGTGTTTTACATTTTCTTTGCTTTTTTTTTTAGTTTGCTTTCTGCTTTTGTTTTGCTTTTTGTTTTTGTTAGTTTTGTTTTTATTGTTCGTTTTCACTTTGGGGTTGTTTTGTTTGTTTGTTTTCTTGATTTTAGTTTTCTCTTTTTTTTCCTCTTTGTTTTTATCATTTGTCTTGTGTTTTGTTTGTCTGTCTTCTTTTCCTTTTTTTTTCCTTCTTCTTTTTTTTTTTTGCGGTACGCGGGCCTCTCACTGTTGTGGCCTCTCCCATTGCGGACCACAGGCTCCGGACGCGCAAGCTCAGCGGCCATAGCTCATGGGCCCAGCCGCTCTGCGGCATGTGGGATCTTCCCGGACTGGGGCACGAACCCATGTCCCCTGCATCAGCAGGCATACTCTCAACCACTGCGCCACCAGGGAAGCCCTCCTTTTTTTTTTTTTTTTTTGCTGTGCCACTTGCCCTGTGGGGTCTTTGTTCCCTGGCCATGGGTCAGGCCTGAGCCTCTGGGGTGGGAGTCCAGGACACTGGAGCACCAGAGAATTCCAGGCCCCAGGGAATATTAATTAACATGAGCTCTCCTGGAGGTCTCCATCTAGATACCAAGACCCAGCTCCACCCAACTGCTTGCAGGCTCCAGTGTATACAAATATCAAATCATTATGCTGTTCACCTGAAAATAATATAATGTTATATGTCACTTATACCTCAAAAATTTCTAAATAAGAAAATTTTTTAAAGTAAAAATTATAACTTCCAAAGCACTTTTTCCTCGGAAAGTACTAGAAGATACACTTTGGCAAAATAGGGGAGTTAGAAAAGAAAGAGAAAGAGACAGGATGTAGGAAATAGAGACTCTGATCAGAAAAGGAGCATGGGAATTCCCTGGTGGTCTAGTGGTTAGGATTTGGTGCTTTCACTGCGGTAGCCCAGGTTCAATCCCTGGTCAGGGAACTGAGATTCCACAAGCCACACAGTGTGGCCAAATTAAAAAAAAAAAAAAGGAGCATGAAAGTTCCAGGACAATGGCTGTGCAGCAGACCTAAAGTCAAACCCGGTCTACATTACAGCAAAGAGGTGTAGGAAATGGGTGTCCAGGAAAAAAAAAACTGAGAGTAACTATCATGTTTGACCATGTGGAAATAGTACAGAGAGGGCTTTTATAATCCTTTTAGAAGATTTGTGAAGAAGAAATAAAAGGTACACAGAAAACTAGGAAAATAAACAGGAAGGCAATTATTAACTCTAGAAAAAACAAAAGGTCTATAAGGAAGGAGAGGTAATCAACATTGAACAATAATTACACAGTAGTAATAATATAAATACTGAATGCTGATTTAACCCCAAATTGTGCTATAAGTGTATTGCAGGATGGCAGATGGGGACAAAGAAAAAATAAGAAAATTGAATCTTCAACTATCACAATGGAAAGCCAGATACCAGAAGAAAGAGCTAAAAAGACTGAAAAGTGATTGTTTTAGGGAAATGGAACTGGGGGTTGCAAAGAGGTAGGCTTTTCTTTATAATATTTTTAGCACTATTTTATTTTGTAAACCATTTTTATGTGTGCTACTGGTTAAAGAAAATAAATATAAAAATTACTTAAAATAAGTTTAGAAAGAAAATAAATCAGGCTACTACAATAAAAGATTAATCTCAATGTATTTAAATGTAACCAAAGGAAATGACTGCAGCTAATCTTAGTAAGAAAATGGAATGTGGGGTTGGCTATTACTCAGAAAATATGACCTGAATAGTCATCTTAGAAGGATTAAACAGATCTATTAAACTATTAAATAAATCTATTTAATACTATTTAAAATTATATATACTGTTTGCTATGAAATTCAAATACACAATTTATAATAATCCTTATTAACTTATAAATTAAAATATCTACAAGCATATAAATAGTATTAAGGAAACACAAGTGTAATTTATAAAAAGTAAAAAGCTTATGATGAACAAAATTATGAGTAACTTCTAATGATTAAGCAAATGCGTATCTGAGATGAAGAGTCACAATTATTTGGTCTCATCTCACATTTCACAAAGCACTGGCTTGAAATATTTCCAAGTAACTTTGCATTGAAGGTTATCAATAAAACTTCTGTTTTAGGATATTTTTTATTTTTTAAACTGATATAACATGTTCTACTCTAAAAAATCTGGACAGTGAATCTAATCGTTGTTACTGAGCATGTGGTTATGGGTAAATGTGTACATTTGGAATTGCCTTCATGAGGAATCAGATTCTTCCAAAACTAAGAGACTCAGCTTTAAAATGTTGTCAAATGTCTTTCACATCAATAAAATTTAGGGCAGTGGCCTCCAAAGCTGGGTGCCTAAGGCAATCCACTGGCGGGTGGGGGTGGGGTGAAAAATATCAACACCCCTATTTTGAATTTTAATGTACCCCTTTATAGTTTATTTCTGTTGACTGTATGTACTATAGAATAATTATACAGTGATATGTGTACAGAATTCATAAATAAGCATACATATTGATATACTGGAGTGTATTATCAAAAGAATTTACTAATGGAATTTCATGATCACAAATATTTGCAGACCACTGATTTAGAGATGTCTCCCTACTTACAGTTGGCAAACCATTAATAGTCCATGGGAGTAACTTAAGTGTTCGTGAGTGAAGAGGGCAGGAGAAAGCTAATATATCGCTCTAAGCTAAAAAGTTCATTTTAACTTATGATTAAGAATTAGACAACTTACCTGCTACAGTTGAAAATATTGTGATAAAAAGTGAAAATGTTGAAGTATACAAATGGCTGGATTTTTTACAGCCCTTGATATGTACATTTGTTACCCATATGTCACAGACTATATTAAAATAGTCCAACAATGTGCTCATGTGGTGGTTCTAAAAGGCTTTGTTGATGAAGAAGTGTTCTACAGAAAGGAAAAAGCCTAGAAACCATTGATTTAGGAATTAAATGCCCAAGCAACCTAAGAGTATTTTATTCTCTCATATAGGCAAAATACAACTCAGTCATCAAGAACTACACTAGTCACTGTCCAATACAGTATCCACTAGTCACATAGGGATATTTAAATTAACTAAAATTTGATATAATTTAAAATTCATATCCTCAGGCACATAGGCTATCAGACACGTTTCAAGTGCCTGATAGCCACATGTGGCCAGTGGCTGCCATACCAGACAGTGCAGACAGAGAACACGCCATTCAGTGCAGAAAGTTCTATCGAACAACTCTGCCCTAGAATAATATTCAGAGACTCTCAAGTTGAAAATTTTCAGATTTTTATACTTACTAACTGTTACTCTGTCCTTATCCCCCAACATAATGTTGTTTGGCGTCAGGTCTCTATGGATGATCCTCTTCTCCTTGTGTAAGTACCGAAGAGCTAGGCACAGCTTCAAACAGCAAAGAACAAACAAATGTTATTTCCCCTATATATACAGATAAGACAGCCACTCATGATCACTACACACAATTCTAGGAAATCAGCTCAGAAGTTTACTGTTTCATAGAAAAAGTTAATGAAGATAAAAGATACCTGTATAAATATTTTCCATAGTCTCTCTTCAGCAAAATGATGTTGTTTTTCCTTCAAAGAACTGAAATGTTCTCCAAGAGGGGCCCCTTCTATAAGCTCCATAACTATATACAACCTATCATCTATATAAAAAACAAGAAAAGGTAATAGAAATAAATTCAATATAGACATTTTGAAAAAACTTATGAATTAGAATCCAAGTTTCCCAATGGGTGTTCAGGGCACAACACAAAAGAGTTAGAGACATGGACCCAATCAGCTCTGGAGGGGCTGGGGGCGAGGGGGTCTTGGGGACAATCGGAGCCCAGCAACAGTCTCTTTCAGCTACAGGCAACCTCCTAGCATAAGTTTACGCTGGCAAACTTTATCATTTTCTATGTACACCAGGATGTGGAAGGGTTGAGAGGCACCAAAGAGAGCAAGTAAATGATCCCAAATCATGGAGGATTCCCTGAAGAACAGGTAAACCCAGCTTTCCTTTCAATGGTCTAAAATTTACCTTTAAATCAAGCCAGACATTCAGACATTAAACTGCACTGTTCTTCAGTCTCGTAGATTTACCTTACAGTATTTTACAATGAAATCATACCGTGGTTTAGCAATGACCCCACTGGATATACCACCCATGATGGAAATTTCTGTGATGCCAGCTCAAGAGCTGAGAAAGCTGGCCTCCTCCAGATTTCAGCTCATGGATCCCAGGAACCTCACATAACTGACTGGGTTTGTCTCTTTGCTTTGGATGCCAAGAAACAGAAGTAAATTCTACTTTCTCCTCCAAAGTCAATATGTAACTATTAACAACAGTATGTGATATGTATCTTTTGTAATGTTTTGGATGTATGTAAAATATGTATATATACAACATTTACAGAAATGAAGCCACACCATGCATATTCTGCAACTTATACCTTTTTCATTCAACATTCTTATATGTTCGTCAGTACACACAGACCCACGCCATTCTTTCTGTTGGTTACATAGTATTCCACAATACAGATGTATCATAATTTATTTAATCATTCTCCTAAAGATTGACATTTATATTGTTTCCAATTCTTCATAATCCCAAGAAATATTTACTGTATGTACTAATCTTGCCCCTAACATTAATTTTCTCACCTTTTATTTCCTTTTATCATGATTTCTTAATCTATTTTATCTTATGCTTTTTTTTTTTTTTTCGGTATGCGGGCCTCTCACTGTTGTGGCCTCTCCCGTTGCGGAGCACAGGCTCCGGACGCGCAGGCTCAGCGGCCATGGCCCACGGGCCCAGCCGCTCTGCGGCATGTGGGATCTTCCCGGATTGGGGCACGAACCCGTGTCCCCTGCATCGGCAGGCGGACTCTCAACCACTGCGCCACGAAGGAAGCCCTATCTTATGTATTTTTAAGCCACTGCCAATTCTTTTTGGGAGAAGTCAGGTTATTTTGTTTTTAAATTAAGACAAGTTATGTCCCTTCAGTACAAGTCAGAAGCTAGTCTAGATCTCTTTATGATGGGATATGCACTAAATTATGGGAAATTATTCTAATATCAAGAACAAATGGCCAAGGGGGCAGGATGTACTGAGGAGTTTCAGCACTGAGTTCCTCTGAGTCAACCAGAGGAAGGGAGATGGGTAAAATCATAACATGGCAAAGTACACAACAGGTTTGCATAACAATAGCACTGATAAAGAGGCAGCAAGGAAGCCCCTTTAAAGGAGATTTATTTTGAAATTTCACAGGTGAAGCATATAAGGTCTATTAATATGTATATTACTTCAGTCAAATGTCCTATTTTTTTTAAAACAAGTGACTGAGTTTGGTTTCACCTCAAGATTTGATTTCATATTCCATCATCCCAATGATGACGCAGAATCAGTCAGGGCTCCATCGCCACCTTGTGGCAATTACCTGAACTTGAAGAAAAAGAAATCTCAAAAAATCTAGATCCAATTTATTTGGCGGGTGGAAAATGTCATTTTTTCTAAAAGATGACAAAAAAATGTCATTCTTTCTTAAAGAAGCTACCAACCTTTAGTTTTCTTTTCTCCTGATCCTACTATGGGCTTTTTGTATATGAAAATAGCAATAATTATTATTTTGGTTTGTTCATGCAGTCTTACATATAGGGATCTAAGAATTTTATAAGTATCTTTTGATCATTGATTATCAGTGTCTCACTGATCAAGAAATGCCATCCAAGGTCATACAGACAACAAAAAAGGTAGAGAAAATAGTCGACTAAGCTTATTTTGTAACATTCTAAAATAAAAATATGTAAGTAACATAGATACATTATTAGAAATATCATGGAAACTCACACTTACTTTCCAGAAATGTTTTGTAATAGCGTACAACATTGGGATGATAAAGCTATAAGAAAATAAATAACAAACATTATACTACTTCAAAATATAAACTTGTTTTCACAGACAATTTAGTTGGATTTCATACTTGAAAAGAACAAAGAAATCATCATATTTATATTTATTTATAAAACAAAGCATTTCAAGATATCATCTAATTTTTCAGGATTCTTTTTATTTGCTGCTCACAAAACTGTTCTGAAAATAGCAATCTCCCATATAGCCTTACCAAATAGAATTGAAAACTGATTGTGCTTTATCACCTAATTTAACTAAATTAGAGGACTGTAGAACTGGAAGCTATCTTAAGAATTAATTTAACACTTCCTGTTCCAACATCACACACAGACTGCATAAAGGAGAAAACTGAAATGAAACAATTAATTTTGAACACATATACCTATGCTCTTAACCTCCCCCTGCCACTTAAATGTTTATATACACTGTGTCTATTTACACGACTGGTGTCTTTCTATGCTCTCCAAAATTATTAGTTTGAAACTGAAATAACCTAGGAGTTATTAACTCCATTAAAATAACAATAATAATTGCCAAGGACTCCATCCTTGAACAAAATTAGGTCAGGCTCCTCAGAGTCCTCCTCTGGACCAGGCCTCCTCCTTGGCCTGCCTGATTTCAGCAAGAATCCTGCTAAGCCAGTTTAGTGAGCATCTCTGCCCTCTGGATATCCAATCAAGTTCCTCATCCCCCCATCTTTGTTACCTAATCAAGTTTTTCTTCCCCCAACCTGATAACTAACCAAATTCCTCTTAGTAACTTTCCATCCTTTGACCCCCCCTAGCCCTGCCTTTTGGTTGTAAATCCCCAGCCATCCCTGTTGTGTTCAGAGTTGAATTCAATCTCTCTCCTCTACTCTAATAGTTGGACTTCTATTGCAGTGGTCCTGAATAAGGTCTTCCTTGCCATCTAAAAGTTCTTATCACAAGGAAGAAATGTGTAACTACATGTGGTAGATGTTAACCGGATTTACTATGGTGATCATGTCACAATACATACAAATACTGAATCATCATGTTGTACACCTGAAACTAATATGCAGTCATATGTCAATTATACCTCAACAAAAAGTGTCCAGGCACCAAAGAGAGCAACAATTTCTCTTTGGCATAGTTTACCTCAGAATGTAACATGGAAATTCTATTTTTTTTTTGATGGAATTTCTTTAATAGATGCATTCCTATTCAGATTATCTTATTTCTCCTTGTATGAGTTCTGGTAGTTTGTGTGTTTTAAGAAATTGATCCTTTTCTCCTACATGGTCAAATCTGTGGCTATAGAGTTTTATGCAGTATTTTTTTTTTTTTACCCTTTTAATGTTCATGTGATCAGTAAGGATGACCCCTCTTTCATTTCTGATATTGGTAATCTGTGTCCGTCTTTCTTTTTTTTCCAAGATTAGTCTGGCTAGACATTTATCAATTTTACTGGTCTTTTAAAGAATAAACTTTTAATATTGTTGATTTTTTATATGGAATTCTTGTTTTTTATTTCATTAATTTCTGTTTTACTTTTATTTCTTCTGCTTGTTTAAGGCTTGAATTGCTCTTTTTTCTTTAAGACGGAAACTTAGAATAAGGAGTTTAGATATTTCTGTCTTTTAATACATACATTTAATATTTTATATATATATATTTATATGTATATGTATCTTTCTAAACAGTGCTTTCATTGCAGCCCACAGATTTTTATAAGTTGTATTTTCATTTAGTTCAAAAAAATTTCCAATTTATATGAGACTTTTTCTTTGAGCAATGTGTTATTTTGTAGTGTGTTTTTTTTTTTTTTACATTTTTATTGGAGTATAATTGCTTTACAATGGTGTGTTAGTTTCTGCTTTATAACAAAGTGAATCAGTTATACATATACATATACATATTTTCCCATATCTCTTCCCTCTTGCATCTCCCTCCCTCCCACCCTCCCTATCCCACCCCTCCAGGCAGTCACAAAGCACCAAGCTGATCTCCCTGTGCTATGCAGCTGCTTCCCACTAGCTATCTACCTTACGTTTGGTAGTGTATATATGTCCATGCCACTCTCTCGCTTTGTCACAGCTTACCCTTCCCCCTCCCCGTATCCTCAAGTCCATTCTCTAGTAGGTCTGTGTCTTTATTCCTGTCTTACCCCTAGGTTCTTCATGACATTTTTTTTTCTTAAATTCCATATATATGTGTTAGCATACGGTATTTGTCTTTCTCTTTCTGACTTACTTCACTCTGTATGACAGACTCTAGGTCTATCCAGCTCATTACAAATAGCTCAATTTCATTTCTTTTTATGGCTGAGTAATATTCCATTGTATATATGTGCCACATCTTCTAATAACATAATAATAACATAACATCTAATAACATAATAATTTTCTACAAGAATACTAAATTTTTGTGGTTGTTTATTTACAATTTGAGTTTCTAAGTAAACTGAAATTTGTTTTATCTCAGAATAGTCACTGGTACATCATAAATGGCTTGCATCTCTTTCTGGCCTTTCTTCTTGCCTTCTTTTGAAGGAGAGTCTACTGGTTGTCCACCAAAAATCTGCTCTCACACCCCTCCACTCCATCGACTTGTAGCAGGATGTGCTTCCCCATCACAGATCACACCTCTCAGTCTCTCTCACAGCCTCAAGGGGCTCATCCCTGAGTTCTCCCCAGTGGAGTGTGAGGGGAATCCTGTGTCTGAACCCAAAACGCCGGGTGCACCAGCAGATATAAATGTGCCTTGGCAGGTGCAATGGGAGAGGAAGAGTGGGCATCCCTGTGTGACCTCATGGAGCAGAGCACCACACCCTGGACTCACAGGAAGACAAAACCCATTGCACGGTGAGACCTCTCCTTCAAGCCCATGCACTTTGGGGCTTCTTTGTTACTGCAGCTTAATCTTAATATTAACAAATACACTCTCCCTTTCTAGTCCCATTTCTCTCACTTCTGTCTGCCATTACCTCCTCCTTTTTGACTTCAATTTACTGTCCTTTCATTGGTTTAAGCCCGTGGTGCAAGCACAGTTCTACAATTTTGAGCTCCCTCAAAGTTCAAGCAGAGGTCTCTTATATGGCCCCACCCTGACACTTTCTTTTCTTAGAAAATATACTAAAACCAATAGTCTACCTCATCAACTAGCAAATGGCCAGCAGATTTTAAACAATATGGAACTAGGTAAGCAATAGAACCATATTCTAGACCTAGCTCACTGGCCAGGACTACATCCAGATTTGGGTTCAAATGAAGATATTAGACCAGCCTAGGGCAAAAGCCATGCTCTAGCCTTGTGCTATGAAACAGCACACCACCCAAGGCTAGAGTGTTGGAATATGAGCAAACACTAACTTTTCAAAATCTAATCTCTTTGTACATGAAAGTCAACTATAAAACAACCTATTAATGATATTTACTGTAAATTATAAATTGGAGTGGAACTAGAGATTTCAATGAATAAAGATCTTCATATTTATGGTTATGTCCTAGCACAGATGCTATGCAAATTTAACTATTTGAAAACAAAGAGCCATGAACTGATAGGTCTCCCCAGGAGTTACAGACAAACAGTATTCATAATGAATGTATAAATAAAGAAAGTTGAAAAAAAACCAATGTGTTCTTTGATCACAAAAAGAATTCCCATTTCTCTCTGACACGTTTATTCTTTTTCCTGAAACAAACCTTCATAATGATACATGAGTTGTGAACATTATGTTAGAATGTTTTGCTCATGTCAATAAATAATAACCCATCTTGAAAATTCACATTTTAGATTACATAAGCCATATCTGAGGAACGTTAACAACTTGGTTCCATTTGACAAAAGTCAGGGAAGTCTTAGTCATATTCTTATGCATGTAACAAAGTAACCAAATATTCTACAATATAATAAGAAGGAAATGAATATGCTTTCTCATATATAATACTCTCTGTGCTGTGAACTCAATTGTTCTGCATCCCTGGCCCTGATATAGTTATGTCTATGGTTCAGTGTCAAGCCTTAGGAGAAAACCTGGTGATTGATATCACCTCAATGCCAATTATATTAAACAGAACCAGTTCTTACACAGCATGGACAAGGACAGCACATGAATTCTACTTTTTTTGATGACATTTATTTAAGGAAACCGTCTTCATAAACAAAAGCATTTACCTGCTCTTTAATTATGGTTAATTCAGAAACAATATTCCTTACACTGCTGTCTCGATCTTTTTTATCCTTTCCAAATGCTGGGTTATGTAAATTGACTTCTTTCATTGCTAAAAGATTTTGACCACTATGCTTTCTAACCTAAAATAAAGGAGACAAAAAAAAAAAAAAAAAGAATGGTTTGGGAGTAGAGAGGGGAAGAAAGTGATTAGATTAATAAGGTCACATGATTAAGCCAAATCATCTAAATAAGTCATATATCTTTAAAAAGTAAATTTGTATTTACACTAAGCTCACCTCAAAAAAATTGGTATATCCTGGATCAGTCTGCAATATTTCATAGGATTTTACTTGGTACATACAGAAACACTGGTGTGAACTTGGAGAATGTGTCATGCATTGGGACAAACCATTTTGACTATTTGTATGAGAGATTAGTGACAGCTTTTGTCTTCAAAGGTCAGTGACCAACTTCTAGAGCTGAGAGCTAAGGTAAGACAACATCAGTGCAGCTATCTGTTGTACAGAAACCACCATTCTAATTTTTATATCTATTTGTTCACTGACAAGGGCTCCAATTCACTTGTGTGTGGGTGTGCAGGGAGACATGCAGTTTGTTTGGGAACATTGGAAATGTTGTTCAAGGGCAAGGTCACCTTGTAAACACAGCCAAAAGCTCCACTTCCAAGATGATCCAAAACTGCATAGTTGCCTATATATTTCGAAGGAGCTTTATTCTGATTAATGCTTTCAATATTTTCAGCAATTTGCTTCAGTTCATCCTCCTAACCAAAAAATGAAAAGGAAATGGGTTGCTATGATAAGTGCATCCTAACTGCATAGCAGCCTGACAAAATATTTAAAGCTCAAGACTTACCACTAATAAATTCAACTTTGATACTAATTCTTCATAAGCACTGATATCACGAACATAATGTCCTATGTCAATGAAGATCTCAAACAAGTCGGTGGGGAAAAGTCTACAGAGAAAAATACACACACATACTTCCTATAGGAGTTGGAAACTCTGGCCCATTCCTTCCCTTTTGGACCTGGCTCACTTATAGGTTAATTACATTAAATACACTGCCAACAAATGGGGGAATAATACTCACCAACTTATCTCATGAAAATAAACTAGAGACACAGTTCTTAAGAGGTAAGGAAAAACAATTGGAAAGGAAAGTTCCAGAGATCTACTGTATGACACTGTGCTTATAGTTAAGAACACTGTATTGCACACAAAAATTTAAGAGGGTAGATGTCATGTTATATGTTTTTTGCTACAATAAGATATGATACAGATTTTACAAAAATCTTATTTGTAAGACATTTGGGGGTGTAGTATTAAATATACTAGGAATGAATGTTGATTGGGTGTTTATTGAGCACAGAGCACTTTCACAAATACAATTTGATTTAGTCCTCATGAAAATAAAATTAAAATACAGGTGAATTTAAAAAATGAAGAGATTTATGCATCATTTCCAAGCTACTGGTTTCAAGGGTTTAGGTTTATTAAAATCTTTAAGCCCACTGATGTGGATGATTTAGGGCCTTGAAATGAAAGGTTATAATGAATAACGAATACTTCCTTTTCTTCCCCTAAATTCAACTGTTATATAGAAATAAAATAAAAACATAAAATGCCCCATTCTTCCAAACAAAAGATGTTATATTAACTCAAGATTTTATTTCCATTTTGCCTTATCAATAAAATTCTAGTAAGAACTTGGGCCTACGATTTGGCTAACCTGCCACCTCTATGGCACGCAGACCACACCTGTAGGTAACCACGGTCTGCTTCCCAAGGTGGTGGTTTTTCTGTCATGCTCACCACACAACCTTCTGATCCAGGAACATCCAGCCTCCTCCCCTTCAAATGGGTTCCTATACTGTTAAGGACATCCAGACAAATACTTTCTTTTCTATTGATTAAAAGGAAATGACTAGATCAACTTTGGACATTTCTGAATGGGCAAAAACAAGCACATATTTTTATTTCATCCATTAAAAATGTTAATGTCTTAAAAAAGAAAAACTAAAATCCATAGCAGTTACATGTAATTAAAAGAGTTGTGTTGATGTGATTCATGTGCTTTCCTCATCATTTTGTGAATTTTCAGAGTTAAGATATCACTAGGGCTGCTCAGTATTATCTGTGGATTTTAAGAAATCTGAAGGCACATGTTTTGCATACTGACTCTTTATTCTCTTACTGTTTGCATCTAAATCAGGTACATGAAAACAGTTGACTCTAATGACCACTGATCACTTAAATTTCTCTAAGCTCATACCTTTTAAAGAGTGGTCTGTTTCTTTCCATACTGAAGAGAAACCTCAAGGCTCTGAAAGCATAACACTGGAAATAAAAGGATATATGATTCTCAAATGGTAGCTGAACAAAGTAAAACATTTTCAGGATAGCATGATCATGAAGTGAACATTAACGTGACTTTTTAGTGAGTGTGGCTGGTCTCTGTGGGAGCCACAGCTTGTAACTGAAAACAGACAACATCAACACCTGGGCCAGTTCTCATGTTTAAAAAGTATTTGCGTTGTGGAAGGCTAGGGATCTGGGCCTTGTTTCACTCAGTGCCTGTCATTAGTTCCTTTCTAGAAAGTACAGAAGGAGCAGAGAGACAAGAAATAAAACTCCTACGCCGAGAAAACCAAATGTCCCAAGATTTCCAGGAGCTCAAGGTTTATTTTCTTTCTAGCCTGCTATGTATGCCTCAGTATTTATATAGTTTCTCTGAGAAAATAAACACTAGAAATAATGACATAAAAATAGCCACAGGCACACTGGACTCAAACTTGACAAACTGGTCTCTTGAGTAAGGTCTAAAGCATTCCCCAGATAGAACCATCTACAGTAACTCCTGAGAACACTCAGAAAGAGGCCTGTGAGACTTTAACAAAGAAAAATAAACACTGGACATTTTGCAGTGCTGAGAAAAAAGAGAGAGCCCCAGGCTTGCAGCTGTACCTGTACAATAGGCCACCACTGGGGTGACCAGGGTCTGCTGAATTCGAATCTGGAATCATTTCATGAAATTAGTGATCTGAATATAGAAGGGTCACAAACAAAACTGTCTGGAGAAGCCAGGCAGATAACAAGACCACACGAAGGAGACTGGTGAGAAAGCAGTGGAGACTGTGAGAAGCGAGGAACATGCATGTGCCTTGAAAGAATTTCCATACATATTCTTTAAAAGCCTCTACTGGCTTAACAGAATACATGTGCAGGAGGGAGTGTACTTTACCATGGTCCAGCACAGTGTCATGCATCAGTGCTGTACTAGAGAAGTAAGTCCCACGCCTGTGTGTTCTCAGTGGTAGCTCTCCAAAATCTCTGCCTGCCAGCCCACAGATACCACCAAAAATTCTCTGCTAGGTTTGACCATCATTCTGGCTGAAAGCTCTTAAATCAGATTGAAGGCAAATGTTGTTTTTTACTTCCTGTTCTAACGACTTGAAAAAAAGATAAGCTGCAGCTACTGCAAAGGCTTACTTTAAATTGATTTTATCATGCCAATGTCTTTGGGGACACTTGCCCCCTGGTGTCCACTCCTCAAAAAAGCACATAGAACCCTGCATAATGTGGCCCCTTCTTACCTTCCAGGCCTCATCTCCTAAGGTAGGGGTCCCCAACACCTGGACCATGGACCGGTACTGGTCCGTGGCCTGTTAGGAACTGGACCGCACAGCAGGAGGTGAGCAGCAGGTGAGCGAGCAAAGCTTCATCTGCCACTCCCCATCGCTCCCCATCGCTCCCATTACTGCCTGAATTCTGCCCCCACTCCCGCTCCCATCCATGGAAAACGTGTCTTCCACAAAACCAGTCTCTGGTGCCAGAAAGGTTGGGGACCACTGTCCTAAGGTACTCCCTCTACCCCACACACCACACCCACCCCACTGAGCAGCCTAAGCACACTCTAAGCTGCCAGGCTCCTGTCCTTTGTCCACGCTCTTCTCTCTGTGCGGATGCCCGTCCGCCCTGGAGCAGATATCATGGGTGCCCACTTCTATCCCTTTACTCACCTGACCAGCACCAGCTCATCCATCAAGATCCATTTTACAGGTTTGCCTTTGTAAAGGTGAAATGCTACTGACTGTGGTCCGTGCTTAAAGATGGCACATAATTTTCCCCGTAGTATTATTTTGATACACAAGCAATGTTTTTAAAACATAGAACTTACAGATAAGCAAAGAAATGTCTAAATAAAATCACCTAAATCCCTACAGAGAAACTACTGTTAAGCCTTCTACATTGTTTTTTGGGTTTTTTTTTTTTTTTTGCGGTATGTGGGCCTCTCACTGTTGTGGCCTCTCCCGTTGCAGAGCACAGGCTCCAGATACGCAGGCTCAGTGGCCATGGCTCATGGGCCTAGCCGCTCCGCGGCATGTGGGATCTTCCCGGACCGGCGCATGAACCCGTGTCCCCTGCATCGGCAGGCAGACTCTCAACCACTGTGCCACCAGGGAAGCCCCTCTACATTGTTTTAACAGCATTTGTTTCCATGCCAGCCTCCCTCACCAGATATTCTTCCCTCTCGGTCAGTACAGGGGACCAGTGCTAACCTAAAAATTCTAAAATTCATAGATTATATTACCAAAATTTCCCCAGATTCCAGTAACTTGATGTTAAAGAATAATGGATATGTTTATTACCTGTAATAGATTAGTTTTTGCTGCATTCTTTTGTTTATTTCGTAAAATTAATTTTGCTATTGTATATATACCATTTTCCTGGAAGAATAAAGATGCCATGTTATCAGTGACCAGCAACAATGCTATGGAGATACACAGCATAAAGAAGGAAGGAACAATTTTAAAATATTAAAGAAGAAATGTTAGTATAATTTTGGAATCAGGAGTAAATATTACAGGACAATACTAAAAATGTCAGTGTAATACTTTTAAACATCAACGACTATAACCACATCATAAAATCTCAACTGTCGTTAAAGATTATAAATAACAAAGTATATCAATTAAAAGTGATTTAAATACTTTAAAAACAAAGAGTAGGGGGCAAAAAAAGGGGGCAGAGTAAAGGGATCCAAATGCCTTTATATTTTGCATTTTAAATATCTAATTATGAAATATTTCTCCCTTTATTGTTTTGTTAAACAATACATGTAGATAAACTAGTATAGAAAAGAAGATAGAAAAATAAGAGAAAAATCATAGATTTTTAAAAATGAAAGTTATTTGTATAAACGGTTAACATCTTTCTAGCCTTATTCTAATACAAATACAGACATGGGGGAATGAACAAAAAGTATTACCTTATTGCTCCATTTTTTATTATCTATTAAATACATAATTTACTGAACTCTACTCTATGTGGGCATTTATATTATAACTGTGAAGAGCTTTACCTGCCTTATTACATTTAGTCTTCATAGCTGTTCTGTGAATTAGTCTGTAATTTCCTTGTTTTATACGTGACAAAGTCAAAACTTAGGCTAAATATTTTTCCAGAGGCCAAGACAGCAAGCAATGATAACAGGACTGAGCCTCCCCCTGCCTCAGCAGCCACCCTGACCTGCTGAGCTTCCCCAGGGACTCTGATCACTGCTGACATGATCCGTTACTAACTTTATGAATTTATGTATTTTTAAGTTGATGTACTGAACAAAAAAACCTTTTCTCTGTAAAATTCAACAAGCAGGAAATAACTTTTATAATAGAAACACATACAAGGGTTGTATACAAATGTGTGTATTCACACACACACACACACACACACACACATATGACTGTATATGTAGTGAATTGGTTAATGAATTATGCTTTGTGTGCTCTGTGAAATCAGTTTCCTGGCAATGAATATTTTGTTTGGTGTGTTTTAATCACCTCTAGCTGAATAACTTCATGTCCTCTTAAAGTGACTGCTATCCTTAACTCATGGTGTCCTATGCCCCATAGGAATTAAAACAATTAAATTAAAACAATTCAGAATACTGGGTCATATGGTAGTTCTATTTGTAGTTTTTTAAGGAACCTCCATAGTGGCTGTACCAATTCACATTCCCACCAGCAGTGCAAGAGTGATCCCTTTTCTCCGCACCCTCTCCAGCATTTATTGTTTCTAGATATTTTGATGATTGCCATTGTGACCGATGTGAGATGATATCTCATTGTAGTTTTGATTTGCATTTCTCTAATGATTAATGATGTTGAGCATTCTTTCATGTGTCAATCCCACTACTGGGCATATACCCTGAGAAAAACATAATTCAAAAAGAGTCATGTACCAAAATGTTCATTGCAGCTCTATTTACAATAGCCAGGAGATGGAAACAACATAAGTGTCCATCATCGGATGAATGGATAAAGAAGATGTGGCAGGTATATGCAATGGAATATTACTCAGCCATAAAAAGAAACGAAATTGAGTTATTTGCAGTGAGGTGGATGGACCTAGAGTCTGTCATACAGAGTGAAGTAAGTCAGAAAGAGAAAGACAAATACAGTATGCTAACACATATATATGGAATATAAGAAAAAAAATGTCATGAAGAACCTAGGGGTAAGATGGGAATAAAGACACAGATCTACTAGAGAAGGGACTTGAGGATATGGCGAGGGGGAAGGGTAAGCTGTGACAAAGTGAGAGAGTGGCATGGACATATATACACTACCAAACGTAAAATAGATAGCTAGTGGGAAGCAGCCGCATAGCACAGGGAGATCAGCTCGGTGTTTTGTGACCACCTGGATGGATGGGATAGGGAGGGTGGGAGGGAGGGAGACGCAAGAGGGAGGAGATATGGGAACATATGTATATGTATAACTGATTCACTTTGTTATAAAGCAGAAACTAACACACCATTGTAAAGCAATTATACTCCAATAAAGATGTAAAAACAAAAAACAATTCAGAATAGCTTTAAAAAAAAAGATAAAGAAAATGAAATAGACTGCACGTAATATTGGGAATAAACACCATCAGTTACCTACATGGCAGTTCTTTTTAAGCTGAGTTAAAAGAGGAAGGACAAGAATATAAAATGGAATTCTACATGTTAAATAAGACATATTACAATATTTTTAAGCCATGTTCCAGGATACAGGTGTCACCTGAGGTGGGCTCCCTCCATCGTGACAGGTCCTGGCACCCTGTCCTCTCACCTGAACCACCTGGTGGGCGTTGGTGTTGTCGAGCACCAGTTCCGTGAGGGCCGCACAGCAGGCTGCAACGAAAACCACCAAATGCCGTGTCTGTCGTGGCCATGGCGGCACTTGCACATCAGCAATCTCGCTCCCTGCCTCAGAGAATTTTGTTGGCAGAGACATTCCTCAAAAAACACTAATTTTCCCTCTGGCACGTCTCTGGGAGAAAGGCACCTGAGTTGTGCTGGCTGGTACCTTTCTTCTTCGTGTAGCTCACATGCATGCACACCCCATGGCAGCCTGTGGGGCACCCCTAATGCACCCCGCTGTGCATGGAGTGGGGGGGCAGGCACCGTCAGCCCCATACCCAACATGTACCCTGTGTGGAGCACGTGCTCAATGTACATGGACAATGGTCAGGTAAATAGTGCGTACTATAAATATATTATCCAAATTAACCCTTATAATCCGAGTATGAACTACTTTAGAGGGCTAACAGGTTAGGCCACAGAACTTGGCAAGCAGAGGAAAGTTTGGGGTGTCTTTAACCTGCAAGTCCAACACTGGTACCAAGAAGTTTCAGGCATCCACATGAATTTAACTTCACATTTTTTAAGTTATAAATATAATTAATATTATCATTATAATTTTATAATAGAATAATACAAGGTTAAACAGTATCAAATAATGAAACATAATAATATGATATAAATACCTGCTTGAAGAGAGAAAGTATTTTCTTGTATTTCCCGAGGGCTGAAATCTTCTGACAAATGAAGCTGCTGGATTTGGCCTGCCGCATTGGCACTAGACAGGCTTCCAATGGAGGAACGATCAGAAACAAAATTTCTGTCCCTGAAAAAGAAAAGTTAATGCACAGACCAATTTATCAATGGTAGTTCATGGTCAGTGCTTTCTGATTCCCGTTTTATAAATCTTTGCCTCCCCAGGTCATAAAGTTTTCTCCTGTGTGACCTTCCAATCCACTCAGACATGATTTTTGTGTGAAGTGTGAGGTAGGAGTCATCTCTCTATTTTTCACATGGCTGCCTTTGTTTTGAACTCTATTCTTCTGCCATTTACTTGAATACATCTCAGTCTTCATCATTCTGAGTTTTGTCTTTTTCCATTAAATTCCAATCTTCTTTTATTTTAGGAAAGTTCTCTTCTATTAGATGATTGAGGCTTTCCAAAATTTCCTTTTGTTTTGTTCTCTACCTTAGGGATATCAATTATCCACGTGTTGAGAACCCATCTTCTGCAGGCCATATCCTTCATTTTATGTTGTTCTTATTCCCTTGTCTTCCTCCTCTGCATCGTGTGTAAGTTTTCAAGCACGCCCTTCCTTTCACTAACTCCACATTCTTTCTGGTACTCAGTCTCTGCATGTTGTTCAGTCCTCATCTTCTTTCCCAGCTTCACAATCATTCTATTCTCCTTTTTACTATCCTATCATCTCATCTTTAATCTCATTTCATAAACTTCATGTTCTGTTTAATGTCTTTGATAAAATAAAGCATTTGTTTTTCTGTTTACTTAGTGCAACATCTTCCACAATAGATCATTCGTCTGTCTTTATCTGCTTTGTTCCCTTCTGTTTTACATGGTTGCCATGTTTTTCATGCATTTATTTTTATGGCAGCAGCTCTATGTAGATTTCTATATACCCAAACGTAAAGTGGATGGAGTCTCCCTGGCCTCCCTCCTGTGTCATCTGGGCCCTCTGCCCTTCTTTCGGGGAGCATAGGGAAGGTAATGGAATAGCTGCAGTCAATGATCTTTAATTATGTTAAAACTTGAATTTTAGGGATCACTCTATCTGATCAAGAGTATGTAACCTTTTAGTAACTGCCTTTGAGTTTGGGACTGCAGGTGAATGGGCGTGAACAGATTTCCTATAAACCACCTTGACAACAGAGGCTGTTCATACTCAAGCCAGCAGACAACCTGGCAACCTCACCCCTTGTACCAGCTCCAGGCAGCCCATCTCTGAAAGGATATTGTTTACACAGCTGGTGTAATAAATTCTCCCAGAGCACTGAGCCATATTTAACATAGAGTAAGTATTGACATACATCTTCTTCCCAGGGAAGACATTTCTAACATTGTACCATACAAGTGGACTGGGAAAATTACTCTTTAGATGTGAAAGAACTCTTTTCTATCAAGAATGGTTCCTCCAAAAGGGGAAAACTAGTACCTTATATTAAACTCAGTTCTATGTTGTCAAAAGGCAGGTTTTGTCCTTGAAGTATTGCTTAACTATTATATAATTTAATTTTATCATCAAGAAAATAGCTGCTCTCCACGAGGGCTACCCACAGCCACTGTAATACGTATGATGGACAAAAATAACCACCACCATCATCCTATAAACTCAAGTGGAAAAAAACCTTTGCAATCATAATTACTTTGACTGTGGGGCTAGCTCATTATGCCACAATACTAACGAAAGATTTATAGTTTATACTTTAAAGTACTTGAGATTTTTATGTGATATTCATAAAAGCAAGTAGATTGTTAACAGTCTACACATTATTTCCTTGGTTTTGGTAATGACAGAAATTGTTAACAAAGTCACGGTTCATATCTCTAGTCTGTTCTTATGCTTTGGAAAGTTCCTTCAGAGAATGGAGCTGATGACACATAGCTCCACAATATCAAGTTATCAGGCACAATAAGCACAAAGTCTGAATAATATTGATTTGATAACAAGTCATATTAAAATTGATGTTACTCTGCTTTTATTAGAATGAACTTTATTTACATACTACAGATAACTGTGATCTTTTTCCAGGCAGATATAATCCTTTTCAACTTTGATTCAGCACCTAGGGGGATGAATTATGCTCGATAATAATTTTAGGTAATAGATCCTTCCCATTGGTGGTACCAGTAATATTGTTATTCAATACTTCAATACTTGTAATACAATACCATATCTACTATTTTTTGTTATTGTTATAGTTTTTGCAACATAATTCAAGAGAATTTCAGTTTGAAACTATTTTAACAAGCCATTCCTTCCCCAGATTTATGGCTTTGAATACCACCAGATTCTTTTTTTTGTTGTTTTTTTTTTGCAGTACGCGGGCCTCTCACTGTTGTGGCCTCTCCCGTTGTGGAGCACAGGCTCAGCGGCCATGGCTCACAGGCCCAGCCGCTCCGCAGCATGCGGAATCTTCCCGGACTGGGCCACGAACCCGTGTCCCCTGCATCAGCAGGCGGACTCTCAACCACTGCGCCACCAGGGAAGCCCCAGATTCTACTTTTAAAAGAGAGACAACAAGGTCTTAATCCACCTCAGAGCACTGCCACGGAGATTAGAGAGAAAAGAGGAGCAACTGGCCCAGGGTCAGTAACATGGAATCATTTGAATAACCGTATTTCCCCCTATTTTAACTAAGGATCATACATCCGTTACTTTAATGCAGGCTGGTGATTCAAAAAATATGTCAGGGCTCCCAAGGAGCTGAAAAGATGAACGCTCCTGACATTGATTTAGAGCCTGTTTGCAACAAGTAAAAATGACTCTGTAGAACATGAATGACCAAAGAATGGGAGGGAGCCAGCTGAGCACATGCCCACCCTGCCCTCGAACAGCTGAGACCCCAGCCTTCATCAGCCAGAGTGAAGCAGGCCAAAGCCTACTCTGACTCACCCTCGTAAAATATGAAGAAGCTGCTTGATGCCTCCCCAAATGCGAATTTCCACACTGATCTCAGGGTCCTCACAAATCTGAACCAGGATCCAGACGACGCTCCACAGCAGCTGTAGGTGGTCTGAGTGCAGCAAGCTGAGGAGGATGGGGACACCCTCGTAGAGCTTCACCTGCTCTCTCACCTGGCGCTCGGCACAGAGCAGGCGCAGCAGCTCAGCCGAGAGCCTGCGAGGGATGGGCGGGAGGGGAGACTCAGCTCAGTGGTGGCTTGACTTGATTCACACGGAGCTGCCGACATGCACGGACGGTCGCGCTAACAGGCTCTATGTCACAGTCAGCTCATGTTCTCTGTAGAGGGCTGGATCACAGCCAAGTGTTTGCAGCTCTATGGGCCATACAGTCTCTGTCATGAGTACCCAGCCATGCCAACATGTGCAAAAGCAGCCACAGACAACACATGAAAACCAATGGGCATGGCTGTGTGCCAATAAATCTTTATTCACAAAAACAGGCAGGGAGCCAAATTTAGCCTGCAGGTCATAGTTTCTGGACCACTTTCTAAGTCATATCCTCATGGTATCCCCATTAGTCTGGCTAAAAACCTACTAACGAGCAAACAGGCATCAAGTACATACAATGGGACCTGAATTATGCTCAAGACAAAAGAAATATAAAAGTTTTATCCTAGTCTTCAGAAACTTACTATGTGATTGCAAAAATAAGACATTAATACCTGATGGCAAAAACACTATGATCCAGGGAAATTAAATGCAAAGTGCTCAGTGAATATCTGGAGAGTAAAATAAAGATAATGATGGCATAAGACATAAGGTTCAACTAAGCTCTGAAACATTATGATTATAGACGTTTCATAGAGCTGTCCTGAATCCTCCAGGCTCACACTCTGAACACTCTTCCTGGATGGTGTTATTTATTCCTGTGGCTTCAAACACTCCCTCTACCCTGGCACTGTGATCTCAGCCCAGGCATCACTCCAAACCTATAGAGGTTCCAGCAGTCACTTAACTGTTCCACAGGCACTAACCCCACTGTTTCTAAACTCAGTCATTATCCTCCTCCCCAAATCAGCCCTTCCATTTATGTCCCCGATCTGGACTCAGGACACCACAGTCTTTTCAATTTCCAAGCCAAAGACTGGGAATCCTCCAAGACACTCCCTTCTTCTCCAACCAGTGGAGAGCCTTTGGTGCCCCCTGTTTCCTGGGCAAGCACTGGGGTTAATTCTTCTGTGAGTCCTGCAGCTAGCTAAACCCACTGCCCCTCCATCCTTTTGAGCCTCGATTATGCTCAAGATATAAGCTTCTCGGTCACTCTGCTTGCCAATATTTCCATTCTCATCCTGCTTCACAATTCCTTTCCCTGAGCTAATTTTCCATGGCTCCTCTCCCTCCCAAACTTTTATGCTCTGACATGTGTTCTTTGGTAGACAGTACTCTTCACCTTCTCAAACTTTCTACACCAAAAATACCCTCCTTGTTCTAAGTGGATCTCATTGTGTGGCTAAATTCCACACTCCACACACTGCAATCAGAATAACTGTCCCCACAAAATCAATCTGATCATGATTAAAATCTGTGAGTCTCCATGTTCATGATAAAAACCACACTACTAGGCACAAAGAGCCCATCATGACCTCGCTAAAGGTATCTCATCTATAAAATATAGAAAGAGAATTGTAGATCAAACAAGTTAAAACACAAAAGTGCTTAGAGCAGGGCCTGGCATGTAGAAGACCTGGCCAAAATTAGCTCTATTTCTAACTTATCAAAATTAGCTCTATTTCTAACTTATCTAACTTATTATCTAACTTATAAGCCAACTTATCTAACTAGTTTTCTGGCACCCTCCCTCCTGCACTCTGCTGTAGCTGCGCCCACCCATGCACGCTCCTCTCTCACACAGCACTGCAGGCCTCCAGGTGGGAGCATATTCTGTTTTCACTTGCTCTCTTCCTCTGCCTAGACAACTGCTCCTTCTTTTAGGAGACTTGGCATGACCCCTCGCTCTGATTGGAGGTGCTGCTCCATGCCCTCAGGGTATCTATCCTGTGCATCCACTGACCACACCACCTACAATGTTGTGGTGAAACTGATGATTTGTGTGTCTGCCCCTCTCCTACACCATGCAACCATATCTTATTCATCTTTAGTTTTCCAACACCTGTGCAGAGGCTATTGGGTGAATCAATTCAGACAACCAAGTCTAAGTATAGTTTGTAAAAGAGGGTTAAATTGGCTTAGATGAAGAATTCAAGGGATTTACTATGAGTTAAATGTCAGTGTTTTATTGCTTGGGATTTCTGTTAACTATTTGCCTCTTTAGAAAATTATGACTTACTCGACTAAATATCATATGATGCAGGTAACCTAATAAATATCTGGATACAGTAAGTTTTTAGGGCAATAGGTAGTTCAAGTGAAAATGAGTTCATTTTACTCTAGATTCTGTTTTGGTCATGAAATAAGTCAGTAGCTATCTTAATGTATTTTACTTGCCTTAAGCAAAATAGATTTTAGGAATCTAATCACTTATTCAACACACAATCTGAAATTACTGAAAGTAGAGCCACCTCAGAGTTTCTTTCCTTAAGGAGACAGGATGTAAATAAATGTAATAAAAAAATATTAAAGATGTAATCATGAGATTTATATATTTCAAATCTATGACCAGTTCTAGAAGTAAAGCAGGACCAGAGACAAATCGATATATCTCTTTGCTATTGGTTACTTTATATAAACTTAAATAGAAGATAAATGCCAAGTTGACGCATGATATTCAGTTAACAATGTAAATAACTTAAGTAAAATAATAATAATCATTTTCATTAAATGTCAGACACTGTCATTTTCCCCTGTTAGCAGTCCTACCTTTTGGAAAGCAAGTCATATTCATGTAAAATCATCAGCAGATTTTCTACAATGTTGAGTTCACTTATTTTCTCCCTACATTCTGGACTACAAATTGAAAAGTATTAGTAACTATGAAAAATGTATTTTACCATATCCATGTATTTAATATCTTAGCCCTCATATTATCCCAGGAGGAGAAACAAAATGCAATGTAGCTCTATGGGGCAGGGCTACATTAAACTCCAACATTCAATAAGTATTATATGTCATAAATTTAAATTTGTTTAATAACAGTATGATGATAACATGATTTCCTTTGGAGAAAGGGAATCATATGCTGTTCACAAAAAAGCAATGATCAGCGTTACTCACAGTAGCCAAGATATAGAAATGACCTTATATATCCTTTGATAGATGAAGTGGTTAAAGAAAATGTGATATACATATTTATATATATAATTGAATATTTATATATAGTTATAATTGAATATTGTTCAGCCATAAAAAGTCCTGTCATTTGTGACAATATGGATGAACCTAGAGAACAATCTGTTAAATGAAATAAGCCAAACAGAGAAGGGCAACTACCATACGGTATCACTTATATGTGGAATCTAAAATAAACAAACAAAACCGACTACATAGAAACAGAATAGAATGGAGGGTGTTTACTAGGGGCTGGAAGTAGGGGGAAACAGGGAGATGTAGGTTAAAGGGTACAAACTTTCAGTTATAAGAAGAATGAGCACTAAGGATCCAATGTGCAGCACAGCAACTACAGTTAATAATATGGGGTTGTGCACTTGAAAGTTGCTGAGAGATCTTACATGTTCTCGTCACAAAACCAAAAAAAAGAGTTAACTATGAGAGGTGATGGATGTATTAATTATCTTGATCTTGGTAATCATTCCACAGTGTATATGTGTATCAAATCATTATGTTGTACACTTCAAATACATAAAATTATATTTGTCAATTAGTCCTCAATTAAGTTGGAAAAAAACCCAAAAAACAAAAAAGCAGTGATCCACTTACTGGTATAAAAACATATTTAAAGCTTTTTAATTTAAAATAATCATAACATCTGTAGGGGTTATCTAGAATTTTTTAAAGGGCAAAAATATTTGAAAATGTTAAAATATAAATAGGGGAGAGAATGAAGAAAACAAGTCAGGGAGATTCAACTTCCAAGACATACTGTGTAATTTTGAAAGTAGAAGTAACTGAGGGTTGGATGAAAAAACTAGGTAAATATTTCTAGTCAGGGAAAAAAAAAGAAAATTTTAAACTGCTTTGCTGCTCCAACTTAAATTCTAAAATGATGCTTTTCTATCCCGGATCCTTTTCAGTATAGTTATGGTACTTCATGTTTATTTTTCACAAATTTTAACTAAGTAGATGACAAAATAAATAGAGAAACTGATCTATTTTGCATTTCTTCCATCTGAGTTGCTAAAGCAGCAGAACTTATTAAAATACACTCACCTTTCAGCTAAACTAGCCACAGCCAGAAGGGCACCCAACAGAACGTTAGTATCTCGGGCACTGAGTAAATTTACTAATGTCTGAAAAATGAAGTAAAATAAGGTTTAATTATGTAAGTACTATAAGCTTCTTGAACAGTATGTTTCCTTCTAAAGATCATAGAGGCTTAACCTCAAAATTTGTTAAACATTCACAATCCCCAGTTCTTAAGGGGCAGGCATCCACCCCCTCTTCAGACGAGCTCCTTGTAAGCATTACTTGCCCAGGACAGGAAGCAAAGGGACCACGATACATGGCCCTCTACTTCCAAGTGCCCACGCTGTCTGCTCTCTGTCTTCTGGTAGCGACCAGTCACTGAGCACTCATTCTGAGTTGGGCATTGGCATTGTGGCAGGCACTTTCCAAATTATGAAAGTACTTTTTCAACAAAATGTTGAAGACTGTCATTTTTTCCCAAACTAAGCAAGATATGCTAACACTACCAGACAATCCATTTGCCTCTCAAATTTCTGAGTAACATCACTGAGTTGGGAGTCGTCTATATCTTATCAGTCACCTTCTCGGGATTCCCATTACTACAAATTTACATATTTTCCCTCTAAATTTTTAGAACTCAGGGTCCCCCAAAGCACACACCCAAACATACTTCAGACCAGAGCTGTATAACAGCTCAGACCTGTATAACAGCTCAGACCTGTTATTCAGACCTGTATAACAACTACTAGGCTGATTTTGGGTTTCTATTATGTGGGTTTTTCCCCTTTATGATCTTATGCATTTTCTATGGAGCTATTATTATCTTTGTTTCTCAGATCCCTTCCTCTTTTTCTTTTCTCACTTTTTGCTTTCTGTCTTCTAACATAATATTTCTCAAAATGCAGTCACTGATACATCATTTCACAATTTTTGTCATGTCCACCCTTAACACCTTAATGCTACTCAAATATGTTCTTCAAATTCTAAGTGATATCAGTGAAATATATAGCTATTGAAATAAAAAATGTTGACCTGTATTATCACTAAGAATCACCCCCCCCATACAATGAGCAGCATGTGTTAACACATTTTAGGCAACTTTGCTCTAATATATGCTGGAAAGTGGCTTCCTGGGATATAAAAACTCAACAAATTATTGAAACCTGGCTCTAGGCAGCTACCAGCTAAATAATTTTGCTGTAAATATAAATGTAGTCTGTTTTGATTAAACCTGCATTCATTCATCTTGAAATATGTATTTGACCCATAGGCTTATAATACTAAACCATCTTATTATGAAGTTAAACCATATGAAATTGACCTACACACCAGGGTAATTTCACATGGTTCAAACTAATATAACCTCATGTGTCAAATGGAATGTATTTATATGTATACATATACATATATGTATTTATTTATTTATTTGTAAACACACACCTAGGGTCAGTTTATATATAGCCAAGGTTTTACAAGCAACATTTAAATTAAGCAATAAACTTAGTTGATTAAGCAATAAAGAATTAAATGACATAGAACAAAGAAAAAAGTTTCAGAAAACCTTTATTTGTTGTTTCTATATTTACTCCTTAGGCAGGTTAGCAGAGATTGGCAATTTTAGGCTAGGTTAGCAGGCTTGAGAATTATAATTACACATGGCTTGACCACAAGGGCTCTGGACTCTAGCATGTGAACCACCACCATATGAAGCTGAAGCAGGAACTCCTTCTGGGACCACTCACCTTGTGGGCTCTGCTTGTGGTGACCCATTCTCTTTGGTCTTTGACAGCAGCAAGTTTTTGAAAAATATCTATAAAGGAATGGAATATCTCAATGAGGGATTTGAAGCTTAAAGGGGGTCAGTGCTCATAGAGCCTCAGGTCTCAAGTACTGATGGGCAAGCAAAGGAAGGACAAATGGGAACACAGGCCACACAAAAAGGACAATGGAGGGAGGAGGGACAGGGTTGATTTTTTTTACTTCAAGAATCACGTTTCAAGCTCAACTAGTATTTATTATATATTACTATTATAATAATAAAATTTGGAGATAGCAAGAAAATTAAACCTTCCCTTCCACTTAAAGTTGAATGAGTTCCTTAATATCATTACAAGTTCATAGTGAAACCTATTCTTCAAAGATAGTCCCCATAAAGATTTCATGTGATGGACTTAGCAAGGTTCCTCAGTGGAGGGGAACGGCTGGCCTCACAGAATCTTCCTGGTCCCTGAGGCTCACCACAGATTCCTCTCTCCCTGGAATTGAGAATTAAGGTCCTGTCCTGTGCACACAAAGAAAGTGGGCTCACTCTCATGAGAGCAGGAGTGTGCACTCATCAAATCCAGGGAGCACGGAAGGTGGGCTGGGAAGAGCTTCCAAAAAGAGAAGCTTTGTAAGTGGGTATTGTTATTACCCCAATCTTATAGATGAAAAATGAATAGTCTCTGACATTTTAATAGAAATCGAAGGAGGCAAAAAATATTTTTACCAAAATTTGTTTTTATGGAAGGAAATCTCTCTTGCACTAAATAAACTAAGCTTGTGCTCAATGAAAATCTTTTAAAACATGAAATCGGGTTTTTCAAGGTAAGAACTGTGATTTAAAAATCTCCCCTCTGGGTACATTTTGCCACTGAGCATAACAGCTGGCATGGACTCTCAAGCTCATAGCTGTGTGGGGACCCCCGTGAGTATTCAAAGCGTCCCCCCTTCCCTGCTGCAAATGCTATGCCCGGAAGGCCAGCTGCGTCCCGGGACCGCGCTTACACGTCATGTTGACCAGCTTGTCCACGCTGTGCTGCGCCTCCCCGGAGCCGAGGTACCCGTGGGCCACGATCTCCATGTACTGCGGCGGGGGGAGGGGGAGACCGACAGGCGAATCAGAGGGGAGGACGCTCAAGCACACAGCAGGTGAGGGGAAAGGTTGTGCACTTCTGAAAATGAGCTGTAGGTGGCACAACAGGCTCACCAAACAATACTTGGTGCCCCTGGGCCTGCTTCACTCAAGGGCAGAAGGGAGTGGGTTTCTGGGTTCTTGGCTTCTGTGGAACACCCCTAGGTGGAGGGAGGGACCTGGAAAGATTGTTTAAACTCTCAAAAGTCCCAAGATGACTCCTAACTGGATAAATTTGTGTTGCAATTTAGCCTCCAAATAAAAGATACAAGTAAGATGCAATAATATAGTACATATAATTTTAATTCTTCAATGTAACTTTTCAGCAGAATTTTAATAACACACTGCATATATTTTATCGACCTTATGTTTTATAACATCCTAAATTATATCTAACCAGCATACAAGCAGATAGCAATAATCAGAATGAAATGTATGGGGTAGTCTAATAATCCCTCACTGTGGATGACTGATTGTAATAAGTTCAGAGAAACACACATAAATTTCTGACATTTTAATGAAAGTAGAATGGATAAAAAGATCCTTTACAATATAATTTTATTAAAGATTATTTCATTAAATGAGCTAAACCTCTAGCCAATTAAAAATTTTCTTAAAAATAAAAACAAGATATGTTTTATCAATTTCCCAATAAAAAAATAATAAAATAGATTTAATATTAAATTGTCATTAAAATTAATCATCCATTAATAACTCAGGATGAGTTTGTAGGGCCACGGGTTTATTATGAAAATTATTCTTTCCATACATGGTATAGATTTCAGGAGAATGGGCTGTTTCAACTGTTTCCATGCCTGGAAATTTTGTTTGATTGTATTAGTAAGCCCAAACATTGGACTGTCTCAGCATATATATTCACCTCCTTACTTTGCCTCAGTAGTTACCAAAGCAGAAAAATAAATGAAGTCAAGATCATTCCTCACATTGTCATTTATTTTTAATATTTTAGTGAGCACAGCAATTCTTTTTTTGTGTGGAAAAGTTATGAACATCTTCATAACCAATATTTTCTCCCACCATTTGGTGTGTGCAATGCTGAAGCCTGGGGCCTGCCAGACAACACCTATTTATTTTCTTTACTAACTAAAGACAGGTGACCTTTTATGTTGATAGAACTTTCTAGTTTCAACAGGCTGGGTAAAGTGAGCCCAATTAGCCAAGAGAAAATGTCACAAGTCCCTCCCTGCTCTGTGTGTATCCTGCCTCATGCTCACACTCACAACCCTGCCTGCTCCTCTCCTTGGCATGCAGCTAAGGTAAGAAAGACATCTTCTGTCACACACCTTGTAATCTCTGCCTAAAAGAGAAAGGCAAAACCAGCCACCACAAAAGGAATCTTACCTGAGCTAGGTTTTCAATCCCACCCAAGCTATGGAGTATTTCCTGATAAAATAAAAACAACAGAACACACATGAAAGATGAGAGTGGTGGGGGGAATGTATTTTACATGCAATCTATTTATTAAGTTATGAGTTTTAATTATTCTTTGAAGACCCACATTCTAACATAAATATGGAAAACTTTAATGTTTTCCAGTCATACTATATTTAAGATAAGTTATTAATAAATATGAATGAAAGTTGGGTTGAGATTAAGAGAATGTAAGTATGCTCAGAACTGCAGCCTGACTCCTAATTCTTTTTACTTCCTCTCATGTCATCATAAAATGTTAGAGCTGGAAAAAGCTGTTAGATATCATTCCCTTCAACACCCTCATATTACAGAGTAGGAAAACTAAGACCCAGAATGGTAAACCATTTGCCTAAGTGACAGAGCCTGGATAAGAATCCAGCATCACTGAATCCCAGGACCTTCCTCTAGGCCTCTGCCTAGTGTGGCCCATGGACCAGCAGCAAAAACACCATCTGGAGCTGATTAGAAATGCAGAATCTCCTACTCCCCCCAGACCTGCTGAATGACACTATGAATTTCAACAAGATCCCTGGGAAATTCACACGCCCAATAAAATCTGAGCAGCATTGCTCTAGTAGACTAGACGACAGGGCTTCTCCTTAAAATGATGTGGCTTATCCTAAACTAATGTAAGGATAATCATTGCAAAATGTCCTCGGATATAGGTCTTTAAAATCAATTCCCAATAACAAGGCACTGCATGAAACTTCTGAAAAGTGCTTATTAAGAGAGAGAGTGCTGGGAGGCTGGAGTTGTGAAAGGAACTGGTTTGGAGCTCTCCTAACAGTTGATGCTCTCAGGTTACCCACACTGACATTTATCTTGGGGTTAATGGGTTTCAGGTGGCCCTAACCTGTGTAACTCTGTATTGACACCTCTCTCCTCACTTTCTATGCACACAAGGAAGTTATTTGAAATACAAACATTAGCCAACATTCCAACTCTGGAAAGTTCAGGGCAATGAGTACGTGACTGTGAGGGCGCGATCTCGTTCTACCCGGAAGCTGAGTGGGCAGCTGAGGAAAGGCTCAGGGGCTCAAGGCCTCCTGGGTCAAGGTTTCCTTATTCTGTGTGAAGGGAATTTGGAAGCGACATACCCTTGTTTAAATTAAGAATAAAGGTACATTTATAACGCTATTAAAAATCGTTCTATGACCACCTATTAATTTGAATTCCCATGATTGCTATTCACTTTAGAAGACCTATAATTAAAGAACGTAAGAATATTGTATACATTATCGCTAATTATGGTGGAAATTTTATACATATAAAAATAACATTTTAAAACCACTTATATATTTTTTTAACATCTTTATTGGAGTATAATTGCTTTACAATGGTGTGTTAGTTTCTGCTTTATAACAAAGTGAATCAGTTATACATATATATATACATATTTTCCCATATCTCTTCCCTCTTGCATCTCCCTCCCTCCCACCAACCCTATCCCACCCCTCCAGGCGGTCACAAAGCACCGAGCTGATCTCCCTGTGCTATGCGGCTGCTTCCCACTAGCTATCTATTTTGCGTTTGGTAGTGTATATGTGTCCATGCCACTCTCTCACTTTGTCACAGCTTACCCTTCCCCCTCCCCATATCCTCAAGTCCATTCTCTAGTAGGTCTGTGTCTTTATTCCTGTCTTACCCCTAGGTTCTTCATGACTTTTTTTTTTCTTAGATTCCATATATATGTGTTAACATATGGTATTTGTTTCTCTCTTTCTCACTTACTTCACTCTGTATGACAGACTCTAGGTCCATCCACCTCACTACAAATATCTCAATTTCGTTTTAAACAACCCAATCCAAACATGGGCAGGAGACCTAAATAGACATTTCTCTAAAGAAGGTATACAGATTGCCAACAAACACATGAAAGAATGCTCAACATCATTAATCATTAGAGAAATGCAAATCAAAACTACAATGAGATATCACCTCACACCGGTCAGAATGGCCATCATCAAAAAATCCACAAACAATAAATGCTGAAGATGGTGTGGAGAAAAGGGAACCCTCTTACACTGTTGGTGGGAATGTAAAGTGATACAGCCACTATGGAGAACAGTATGGAGGTTCCTTAAAAAACTAAAAATAGAACTACCATATGACCCAGCAATCCCACTACTGGGCATATACCCTGAGAAAACCATAATTCAAAAAGAGTCATGTACCAAAATGTTCATTGCAGCTCTATTTACAATAGCCAGGACATGGAAGCAACCTAAGTGTCCATCAAAAGATGAATGGATAAAGAAGATGTGGCACATATATACAATGGAAAATTACTCAGCCATAAAAAGACACATATTTTTTCAGCAAATATTTTTTTTTTCATTCCTGTTAGGTAAGATCCCTGGGTTAGGCTCTGAAGGGGACACAAATATATAGATGACAGAGGCTGACTTCACTGAGCTGCAAGCAAGCATAAGGCAGATGTACAAATAACTGGAATTGAAGATAGAATTGGTAAGTGTTATAAGAAAGTTATACATGAGGTGCTGTGATGTTGCAGAGGAGGGACATATAATAGCCTGCTGAGAGGACTAAGGAAAACTTTGTAAGGGTGGTAGCCTCTGAATGGGCTTAGAAGGATGGATAGATGTGCTGAGAAGACATGGGGGGAGAGGAGGAAATAAAGGGGATTCCAAGCAAAGAGAACAAAGAGGCTCAAAGGTGCATAGAAGTTGCGTAGAAAGAACATCAAGATGTTCTATTACTGTGAAAAGCACCTCCCTAACACCATGAAGGGAATCTTTGGGAATAATGTTAGAAAAATAGGGTGAGATAAACTGGACATGTCCATTCAGACGTGGACATGAGCCTGAATTTGAACTTTGCCATTCGGGCCTGATGAAAAGGTGCGAACAAGGGCCAATCAGAATCAGCCGTGAGCACATCGTCCCTCTAGTCTTAGAATGAACTGGAGAGGCAGGGGCATGGAGGGAAGCCCTGTGGGTTGCAAGAAGGGAGTGGACAGGTGGGCTGTCTTGGCAGTGGTGTGACCAACTGGGCGTGAAAGGGCCGAGGGCAGGAAGGGAGTGCAGGAGGCATCTCTGTCTGCGAGCCAGGGTGACTGGGGGCAAGGACACGATGAACCCGGGAAGGGGAGAATAGGCTGGGTAGACAAGGAGACTGAGTCTGGACATGCTGAGTTGCTGGTGGTGTATCCAAGTGACAAAAGAACAACAGCCCGGGGAAAAATGAGGCCAGGGCAGAAGACTGAAATCTGGCATCGCTGACATAAAGGAAATTTAAATTTGAAGCTTGGGAGGGAGAAGACACCAGGGAGAGAATAATGGTTAAATGATTGGTCATGGTCATCTTTAAATGTTTACCTTGACAAAAATATATCTATCCAACAATCAATGTTAACAATATGGAACTAAGCCCATGTTTCCCAAACTCTCTCCTGGGAATAATCATTTTATTCTGTGCAGTGGGTGGTACTAGGTATTCTTAAAAAAAAAAATTTCATGATCAAATGGTAGGTTAAACAGAATGTAACAAATTATCTTATCGTAGACTAAAACTCCTCAGTAAAATTAAAAACTCCTCCGAGCTTTAATATGCTGCCGTGCACTGTAAGTCTCTAGTGGGAGAACCCGTGTGCAGCTTTCCTACATATCACCGGGCAGAGCACATTTCTTTTCACAGAATACTGACCAAGTCCTGTGGAGCACCGTGAGAGAAGCGCTGCTATAAAGTACAATAAGGGGAAAATGCACTCAAGCAGTTACGCTCCATTTGTTAAACAAACACTTTCCCCGAGGCCCCGACAGAGACTGGAGCACTGCGGGGACACGCCTGCTCTGACCTGCCAGCGTCTATGGCAGAGAAGACCACGAGGCACGCATACCCCTGGGCTCAGCATTCCTGGTTACTGATCTGAAAAGCAAACAGGACTGAATGCCCTTCCCCACCTCAGCCCTCCTCCCCGGCATGGGCTGGAGGCTCATGGGACTGGGCTCTGGACTTCTGAAACTAATGGCCTGGAGAAAGTCCCCATCAATCTGAACTTCAGTTCAATGAGCCACATGTGAACAAATGTCCTTGCTCTACCCATTCCCAGAATTTTTCTCTTTTTAAAAAATTGATACAATAACATAATACTGATAAAAACTATATAGAACAATGGAGCACCCTGCAACACCAATCTGGCTGTTGTCAGTCCAGCACGATGTCACTGCGGCCCAGAGCATTGGGGCCCTTAGACACACTCCCCTGGGCCTCTCGGCCAGCAGAGCAGTGAGCTCTGATTGCTGCGCCCTGACCCACCACCCATGCCTCTGCTGTCAGGGTTCCACACCTCTCATCCCTCCGTCTCAGTTGAAGGCCCCCCTATGCCCTGGCCTTTACTTATCTTTCCAGGTGTATTAGTAACTACTCTTCTAAAAGTCTCGTAGGGGGTGAGGAAAAGTTTCCTGCCTTGGAGTCTGGAGGAAAGGTGGTGCCATTAACAGAATCAGGAGCTGATTCTGCAGGTTGGAGGAGAGGGGGGACGAAGAGGACCCTGTGCAGTTACTGAGGGTCCTGTGCATATCAGGCTCTCTAACTCTTTGGCATCTGTATGCCTTTACACACTTAGAAATTACTGAGAATCCCAAAGAGCTTCTGTTTATGTGGGTTCTATCTATTTATATATATCATATTAGACATTAAAAGTGAGGAATTTTTAAAACACAAGAGTACACAAGCATATGTTCCGTCATTACACATCCTGTAGCCTTTACAAAGCTCCACTGCACACTTGTAAGAGAGTGAGAGTGAAAAGGCAAATAACACTGTAGCATCACTTTTAAGATAGTTTTGACCTTGTGGGACCCCTGGAAGAGTTTCAGGGACCGATGACGGTCCCCAGATCACACTTGAGAATCACTGTGCTACTGTGTCATCAGGATCGCTGCCCAACATATACCTGGAAATTTGGGACTTAAATGAATGGAAAAGTCTGAGGCTGGAGATATGTGCTTGTGAGCAAAGAACAACAACAACAAAATGATAGTTGAAGCCAAGAGCTTGGAAGACAGGGGAGAAGATGACAAAGAAAATAACTTTGGGGAAGGTTAACATTTAGAAAGGCAGAATTTAAAAAAGGAGCAGGTAAATAATACAGAAAAAAGAAAAAGAAAAAATGATGAGTAAGAGCTAGAGCTTCTCAGGATCAGTGAAGGCAAACAGAAAATGTGGCAAAGGGTATGGGTTGCTAAAGAAAGGCTTGGGGTGCAAGGGCAGCGGGGAGAAGGCCACACAGCTCCACTCTCCTTTTATTGTTGTAGCTGATGTAAATGTAGCTTAGGGGCTTTTAAGAATTTTTCTTAGGACTTCCCTGGTGGCGCAGTGGTTAAGAATCCGCCTGCCAATGCAGGGGACATGGGTTCAAGCCCTGGTCTGGGAAAATCCCACATGCCATGTAGCAACTAAGCCCATGAGTCACAACTACTGAGCCTGCGCTCTAGAGCCCGCGAGCCACAAATACTGAGCCCACGTGCCACAACTACTGAAGCCCGCACACCTAGAGCCCTTGCTCCGCAATAAGAGAAGCCACTGCAATGAGAAGCCTGAGCATGGCAACAAAGAGTAGCCCCCGGTCACCGCAACTAGAGAAAGCCCGTGAGCAGCAACAAAGACCCAACACGGCCATAAATAAATAAATAAATAAATAAATTTAACAAAAAAAGAATTTTCCCTTTATCCTTGATAAGCAATGTGTTATGACAGCTTACTGTAAGGAGTCCAGGTGGACTTTTACCTTTATCCTGCTTGGGACTCCAACTACACTTGAAATCTCCAAACATATGTCGCCCTTTAATTATGGACAACTAAGAAATTTATCTTTAAAAATGGCTTCTCTTTCATCCCTTCCACTCTTTTCTTGCTGGAACCTCCATTAAGCATATACTGGAGCCTCTGGGTCAAGAAATGACGACTGGATCATGGCCCACCATGATCTTCTTAAATGACTTCCAGAGAGAACCTTGTACATAATATTCAATGAAAATTTCTACAACACATCAGTTGTAAAAGAAAGGGAGTGAGTTCAAGACCTATAGTCTGACCTTTCAATGAATGCAGTGATGAAGGTGAGATGAAGGCTTAAGGGGATAGCAGGTCAAGAAAAGGGCATTTTATGATAAAAGAAAACAGAAAGGGAGCCACTGACACTGTAACAAAGAAAACAGATGGAAGGCTGAACCTTGGCAAGGAGGAGGGTTTTCTTCAGAAATAAGAAGGGACGCAAAGGTGCATGATAATCCGAATATTTCAAGCAACAAAGAAAATATGAACACTCCTACTGGGATGGCTTCAGTTTCGCCTATAAAACAGGTAATGCTGTAATCTGATAAGAATGACAGGGGTAGGAGGGGTCTGGGTATGAGAAGTGGAGATGGTCTGGAACAGCCACTGTGGATCCTGCAGTACTGACTCACCAAGAGAGGAAGGGAAGGCCTCGAGAGGGCAGAGGCGTGCTGACATTTGTTGGCACAAGTTGTAGTAAACCCCAGCATTACTACGTGACTTCAGCCAAAAATTCTTGGCAACTCAAGATGTTAAACAACTGCTCCTCTTTGTGGACAGAGTGCCAGGAGGAGAGATTCAGGGAGCACCCCCTTCTATGGAAAGACTGGAAATCAATGGGAGGTTTGGCTTCATACGTGTTTTGGTCATAAAATCCCATAAGCAAAGAGGTCATGGGATTCTTCCCTTAGAGGGCAATCCAGTCAACCTTGTTCCAGCCCATCAAGAACTAGATTAAGAAAGGCAATACTTTATTTTTATTTTGCGGTACGCAGGCCTCTCACTGTTGTGACCTCTCCCGTTGCAGAGCACAGGCTCCGGACGCGCAGGCTCAGCGGCCATGGCTCATGGGCCCAGCCGCTCCGCGGCATGTGGGATCTTCCCGGACCGGGGCACGAACCTGTGTCCCCTGCATCAGCAGGCAGACTCTCAACCACTGCGCCACCAGGGAAGCCCAAGAAAGGCAATACTTTAGATGAAGATCAGCAGAGTATGACACAAGGGCCATCAATTCTCTGAGCAAACATGTCAAAGGCAAATATTTTGCTAACTTCTATAAGTCAAAAAACTAGACCTTCTGCTAAAAATCCACCCTCTTCCATGAATAGTTATATTAATATTATATACACAGTGTTCTTACCCAAGCTGAGGCCTGTGGGGTGTACAGGGGGCTATTAATAATGACTTGTGGACAAGGAGCTCATGGGGGTGACCCAGGCAAAGTGAAGCACATGGCCCACCCTCACCATGCGTGACCCACACAGCTTTTCTCACAGGAGAAAAGGAAAATTCCCAGAAAACTGTGAGCAACCAGGACAGAAAGCCATTTGAAGTATGTAAGATATTCAAATGACTGTGGTTGGCTAAACTAGAACAGCACAAAGACAGCTTAGAATACGGAATGAGGAAGGGAGTGACTCTTCTAAAGAAAAGATTGAAGCCATCATGAATCCCAGGAGACTCAAATCAGAGCAGGCTCTGTAGCTGGCTAGTACCAGAACGCTTTTTTTTTTTTAAAATGCCAAGTTTGGAAAAGATGGTTATTGGGGTAATGAAATTATTATTATTCTGACTCAAATAATAATTCATCAATAAAACTGAATCCAAAATAAAAGAGCTTCAGAGTGGTCTGAGCATCCCCGTAGCTTATCAGGACAGGGCATAAAAGGAGATACTTCTTAGGAAAAAAAACAATCTGTGAAAATGACTGAAGCATGTATGAATAATAAGGATAGTAAGAATGCTCTTTAGATATTTAACACTGGCAAGAAGAAACAGTAATGGTTCATAAGCAATTTGGAGGCTTCTCCAAATTGGTTGGGCAGTGGTTCTGCCTGTGTTCTCAAACTGTGGTCCCCTGACCAGCAGCATCAGCATCACCTGGGAAAAGTTGTTAGAAATGCAGATTTCCAGGCCCTCCCCAAACTTACTGAATCAGAAACTGTGGGGGTGGGTGCCAGCAATCTTTAAGTCTTCCAAGTGTTCCTGATGCACAGAAAGTTTAGGAACTTCTGCTTTATAAAAGCAGCTATCTTAGCAGCTGAGACTAGATGGAACAACTTTCATGATCCAGGTGAAGTGTTAGGTAAGCCTTTCTTTAGAGCCTCACTGCTAAAGCACTAAGTTCTTGCTAATCAAAATGTGGGCCATGAACCAGTGGCCTCAGCAGAATCGTGGGTCTCAGGGTACAACTACAGAATCCACATCCGCATTTACAAGATCCCCAGGTGATTCCTCTGCACTTTAAAGTTTAAGAGGCACTAAACTACGGCCGCACATTTAACTAACTAGTGAGAGGAGGTGAGATTCCTGCCTGCAGGCACCTCCTCTGAGACAAGTGGGAGGCCCCTTGCTCACCTCTAACTCAGGGTCTGAGGCTGGACTCTGGGACAAGCATGGCTCTGGAGCAGCTACCAAAGCTGCAGGCCCTGCCTTTCCCACTCACTGCCCCTGGAGCCCCCTGAGGAAGCCCCCACTTGTCGCTGCTGACTTTGACCTACTGAGCTGCTTGGCATAAGCATGCTCGAAGGTGTGGCCAAGTGTACACCTCTCCAAACTGACTATTGTTTAAAATGCCAGGAGATAATGCAAGCATAGACCCGAAGTTCAATCCACTTCATCCCATGTGTAATAGAGTAGAAATTTACAGGTGTTTTTGTCCCCATTAAATCACTTCTCTCCTATCATTTTAAATAGCAGGTGAGATACTTCCCAAATTTGGAAACTACTGAGTTGTGAGAGAGGAAAAAAAAAAGTTACCATGCTCTGCTTCAAAGAAAAGCCCACCAGGTTTTTTTTCATCTTCAAACAAGTAAAAAATATTTTTATTTTTTGCAACCAACCTGATAACGTGGATCCCTCATTAGAAGTCTCAGACAAATTAATACTCTCAGAAAATGAAGAGATGGGGCTCGATCAACCCACTCTCTGAAAGAAGAAAACAAGAGAGAACATGTTTGTTCATGTTTAAAGGCCAACGTGACAGTTTATGAACAATGCAAGAAGAATAAAAAACGTCTAAAGGAAGAGCATTAGTTTATCTCAAACAGTCTGCAATAGGGACTGTTATTTGATTCTTGAACACTTGACACATTTTAATGCAAAACACATAGAAACTGTCATTGTCACTACAAAGTAGAGGTCCCCAAAATTATTTGGTTCACAGGGACCTTACTGACTCACGGCAGCCCCTGACCAAAAGAAATAGCTAAAGGGTTCAACTTTAAAAGACTTGATACCCTGATAACTTAGTATCCATTTGAAAAAATAATACACAGACACTAAAAAAAAAGTCTTTTTATTTTATTCTTAATCACATTTACTTACTGATGGGGTGTGTGCACCTGTGGACACTAAACAACTTCTCCAGCCTTGGAATCAGATCTAACACCATTACCTCCATTCCCTCTTCCACCTGACTTTCCCAGGGCACTTGCTTTTTGTCACAGTAACCACTGAAAACCCAGCTACAGAAAAGTAAGCCATCATCTAAGGGAAGGCAGTACAATCTAATGTGGAAACTGTAACTACCTGAGTAGTTTGCACTGTGTCTGACAGATGTTGTATATCATTGCTGTTTTCCTTGAAATTTAAAAATATCCCACAACACCCCTGGGGGTTCTCTGCAGCTCCCAGGGCACTTCAGTGCTCCCTGTGGGAAACATTGTGATGAAGTATTTTCTTACACCTTAGATCAGTCTTCCTGGAAGCAGACTCTTCCATGAAGATTGGTGTGCGTGTGAGTGATTGAGGACATGCTCTCGGGGAGTCCACCTGGAGTGGAGAGCAGGGGTGAGGAGTGGGGAAGCCAAGTGGGCAAGGGCCCTTCTGTGCCAGCCTCACCTCCAAGGACCCCCCACCCCCACGGAGGCAAGCACCCTGGTTTTCCTGCTCCCAAAACGGCTGTCACAGTGTGTGTGGAGGGTGCTGCAGCAGGGACTAAGGAGCAAGTTCTCAGGCACTGCTGCTCTCCGGGCCTGCGGGCAAAGTGGACTCAAAACTCCAGAGCGGGGTGCCAGGGCCCAGCCGCTCACATGGACGCTGCCACCCAGTCCTCGACTGAAGCCCGAGTCACAGGGGCCACCAGCACGGCTGGGGCTCACTGCAGGCACGGCTCGCTCAGTGGGTTCCAGCTCGAGGGAGCAGAGTGGTCGGCGCAGCACCTCCGTCACTCTGGGGTGGGGTCATCGGCACACCCAGCACCCGTCCCAGCTGCTGTGCCTCTGTGAGCAGCTTCTACTTCACTGCTCAGCTTCTCTGTGCCAGTTAGAGTTAGTAGTAAAAAAAATTCAAACTGGGAAAAATTTTCAGGCTGCTCCAGTGTTGCCACTCAGGCTGCAGAGCGTGAACACTGCGAAGGGCCTTTCATGGCACTATGTAAGGATGCTTCTGCCCAAGAACCTGTAGGAACAGAGCCCAGGCTGAGGCCGGGACCCACGGCTTCCTGAGTCTCAGCTGACAGCACGTCTGAAACCGAATTCATGCCCCGCCGCCCCCCCCACCCCCCGCCACAAACACGCCTCACCCCTCCAGGCCTCCAGTTGATCAGACCGAAACCCTGGGTGTTTTCTCACCTCCTCTACTTCCCTCACGTCTTTCATCTAATCCCTCAGCACATCCTGTCTGCTCTACCTTTAAAATATCTCCCCATTCCCACCACTTTGAGGTAGGAGGTAGATGGGCCCCTGGGCTGAGCCACTGGAGTTCGTCAAGCAGAATAAATTGGAGCTTTGTTTTCCCTGGACACTCCAAGGACAGAGCTAGTGACAGGAGCTGAGCTCTGAGGGGGAGTAAAGAGATAAAACGACCACATCTATCACTACTGAAGTCAAGGAAACCTCCCTGACTGCACATGCACAGGAAGGCTCCTTTGGGGTCAAAAAGGGGCGACATCATCCCATAACAGGTGCTGTCAAACCTCCGTTAGCCTCTGCACTGGAATCCATCTTGGCAAAAAGATGTGCACACATATCGGGCAGGGCAGTAGGACAGGTCAGGTGTGGGGAAAGAAGCGAGATAACTGGCCAGAGCAGAAGGAAGACCCAGAAGAACCGCCCCATATAAATGATTTAATCGCCTCTTTATTGCACTCGTCATTCAGGAGGATGCCCACACCCTTTCCCTCCAGGTGTGTACTCCTGTTTTGCTTCTGTCTAAATACACTGTTTCTCTATGTGTTCTCCACATGTTGTGCTGTGTCTCTAATAATAAACTTTGTACCTGTTTTTGCCTCCTTGATTCATTCTTGCTTTCAAACAGGGGCAAGAGCCAGGGGAACTTTGCTTCTAGCCTCCAGCCCCTGCTGGACTAGCAGCTAGGATTCCTGGTTTTCATCCAGGCTACGCAGCTCCAATTCCTAGGCAGGGAAATAGGATCCTGCTTCAAGACCACTCACCGCTGTCTCTCCGAGATCAACTTCTCACTCCCTCGTCTTGTATGACCCTGGTTCAAGCCGCCATCATCTTTTGCTTGAACCATTGCAAAAGCCTCCCATCTGGCTTTCTTGCTTCCATCTTTGTCCCCAACTTCAATCTTCACACATCTGCCAAGGAGACAAACACCCTCCCCTGCCCTCCTCCAACAGTTCTCCTCTCACTCAGTCCTCACGGCCCCTGAGGCCCTACAGGACCCGGCCTCCCCACTGCCTCTCAGACCTCATTCCCCCCGTTCTCCACTGCCCCCACCCATGCTCTCTCAGACACACTGACCCTCTCATAACATGGCTGGGCTGGGCTTGGAACCTGTGCCTTTGGTGCTTCCCATGAAGCAGACTTCTGTGACTTTTTAACACTGGAACCTCCCATACAACTATATAGATGTCCTCCGACATGACATGAGGCCAGTCACATGCAGTTGTTCTAACCAAAGTGTATGTCAAGGTGCAGAAGCCACCAACACAGCACAGCCTGGACTCCTAAGGTGAGGAAGGGGGTCTGAGCACTGCCGAGCACTGGACCTGCCTGCATCACCTGTGGAAGTTAGTCCCTGCCAGGTGACACGTCTTACACTGCCCTCCAAACTAGTCCAACAGTGGCACTGGGTGCAAATGTTAACAAAAACCTAAAACAAAATGTGTCTGCTATTTCATACATAGCCAAGAAAAACAGAGAAAGATAATGGAAGCTACTTTGGACTAGAATCCACATAGTTTCTCCCACCCTCTCGCACCTCCATAGCTGAGCTGGTTGTACATCCAGCAAAGTTAGGATACTTTAAAGATCTGCCCCTCAGTCAAGTGAAGCATTTACTTGAGCTGCAGTCCCAAGCCAACCCTTGCATGGCTTGTCCAATATTGATCCTTGACATTTGGTGGGAAATTCAGTTTTGACTCTTCCACAATCCTGAGAAATTCAACTCTGTCCCAAACCTGCCCATCTCAGACCTGAGTGCACGAGACACACCCTCCTAGAAGGCAAGCCAAACATCTGTGGTTCCTGCCACTGGAGGTTTCACCCCCAGCCCAGCCCCCTTACACTCCGCCCCAAGCCACTCACTGTTTCTTCCATCTACTAACTTAGCTCATGGGAAGGAAGTTGGAAATATGTTTTTCCCGTAGCCTTATATTCCCAAGGATGTTTGACTGCTTCTTATAAATTAGAGCCCCCAGCAGAGGCCTGGCTCTGCAAATAGAGGTTGAGCAAGATGTCCCAAGAACATCACTGGCTGGGAGTCACTCCTCCTGTCATCACCAAGGCTCCTGGCAAGAGCTGCCTGCCACAGCCACCAGCAACATCACAGCCCTCCTATAGCCAGGGCACCACGACAGTGACACCTCTGCTACGGAGGCAAAGTTCAGTTTCTTCTGAAAATAAAGGCAGGACTCAACCCATCTAAGGCCTGCAGCCAGGCAGAATTATCCAAGGCCACAGTGGGAAGCTGCACTATATTTTATCCTAAGTTCCTTGTACTGGGAAAAATAATGCAAATTTGAACTACCTTTTGAATTTAAAACAGTCACCTCTGGGAACACTTGTAAGGATGTGGTTATTCTGAGGCTCCTATTAGAGAGAGAATACCTTTAATCTCATAAGTAGAGGGATGGCGCATGACTAGTTTCCCTTCCAGGTGCTGGGGTCATCTAAAGATAGAGTGTAGCCTGCAGTGCAGTGCAGACACTACATCCCAAAGATCTAACAGGAATAATGATCCAGTTGCAACAGCTGCTGGTAACCTCCCGAGGTTTAATGCTGGCTGTTCTTCATTATTTAAGAGGAGAAGCCATGGGACATACTGAGAGATGACTCACACTACAAATATGTGTGTACTGAAATTTTTCCTCTTAAGAATATACAATCTTCATGAGGAAAGTCCATGGCCTTTCAAATGTTTTTTCACATTAAATATGAAAAGGTTTTTTTGTTCTGTTTCTTCTCACCTCTAAAAAAAAAAAAGAAAAGAAAAGGAATTCCAGAATGGTTTTTGTTTTGTTTTTACCATAAAAGGAGTGCAAACAAATGAAGAATTCCAGAAAAGTCTCAAAGTTCTGTTCCAAGCAAATGGCATTTTTTTGTTCTACAATTTAGAACTGTGGCCCAAAGCTATTAATATTTCTATGTGATTCTGGCCTATTGTAAATGTAAATAGAATTCCTGGTGTCTGGGTCCTGCAGGGCCTCCCCTCTGAGCGCTGACCTCTGAGGAGCAGTTGTTCCCTCCATGGCTTCCAGCCCTCAACCTCCCCCCTCACCCAAGGACCTGGCTCACTGACTGGAGCTCTGCTGTTCATGGGGAATGGCATGTTCTGTAAGGTGATATAGAGCTCTGTTTGCCAAGAGTCGGGGGACTAGGAAACGCACTGAGTCTAGTGTAAGCAGAGAATTACAGAGAATAATAATGACAGACTCTAAAGATGGCTGCCTTTGTTTGACTGAGGAGGAGCCAGGTGACTTGTCCAAGAGTGCGCATAGGTAGCAGAGCTGGGCCCTGACTCCCAGGCCAGGGCTCCCGCATCCCCCACCTCCACCCGGCACAGAAAGGGGCTCTTAGATACATCTACTGCGGGGGCAGGCATGTTCTGCACAGTGGTGAGGGGTCTCCTGAGGTAGCTCTGAAAACCTTGTCTGTCGGCAAAGACAGTGTTTCCCTGGAGGCTGTGTTCCAATAGAGTAGCTGCACAGCAGCAGATTCATGACCAGGCAAATATTTATCCCCTCTTGTGACTGAACTTTTGCCACTGCTTTCACAGGACTATTACCACATGGCAGTATGACCAGGCCCCACGGCCTTTGTCCACGACCACCTGCCACATCGCTTTCGGCATCAGATGCCATTTTCTGCTATCAGTATAAAAAAAGAGAAGGAAAAATGGTACCACCAGAGACATAGCATTTGAAAAGAGAAAGGGTAGTTGGGGTTTCACCTTCCCATTCAGTCGAAGAAACCAGTATGCGATGTGAGAGTCACAAAGCTGCAGGACTGAGCACTGAGAGTCACACGGTCTGGGGTAAACTCCATCCAGGGGCTGATGCAAATGCCAGAGGTCACAACCTCAGCTGGCTCTCACCCAGAAAAAGCAGCATCTTCAGAGGAGGTGTTATTTAGATTGCCCTTTTCATTAACGCACAAAACAACCACCACCAAAAAACTACCACCTTTCACTAAAAATTTAAAAGTGGAGAAATTCAAACCTGTTTCAGTATAAATATTACCTCAAATTCATATGACAGAGCCCTATTTTTTTGGATAGTTGTAAAAGCAAAATTCACATCAAAATAGACATGTAAAACTTAAAAGGAATAAGAAAACGTGAAGAAATGAATTATAAATGAGTATTCAAGGAATATTTACTGACTTGTTCCACTATTCTTAATGGGTAGTGTCATCCATTAAACCTGTCCCAGAAGAGACACCCAGTCAGAGGTCCATCCAATTCATCATGTTGGTCCCAAAAGTCAGACAGATATTGAGTAGAAAGGACTGTTCTAGCTGTTTCTTCTCCATGGCTGGTGAAAGTTTCAGAGATTGAATGCTTTCAGATATTTGCTGATCACCTCCTGGGAGCCAGGCACTGTTACATGCCCAGGACTATAGCCTGGACAAAACCATGCCCTTGTGTTCACAGAGGTTACCATTTAGAGAAAGAAGACCAATAACACACACAAACAAACAAAACTGCACATTAGGTGGTGACCAGAGAAAAACAACCCTAAAGTTAAGGGTTTAGGGAGTCCTGAGAATGCTATTTTAGGAGAGTCAGAGAAGGGTTTTCTGATACGGTTAGCATCTGAGTGAACTGAGGAGTGAGTCAAGGTCAGAACAGCGGAAGAGTTAAGTATCTAGCTCCTGAGCAGGAGTGCACTAGTTTGCGCAAGGAAGCCCTTGGGGGCTGGAACAAACTGAGCAAAGACAGCGTAATGGGAGCTGAAGTTACAGAGGTGGTAGGAGCCAGTTCTGTAGGTCTTTTGTAGAATAGGAATAGGGATTTTGGACTTTTTATTCTGGAGAGTCACGGGAAGGCTTTAAGCAGAGGACTGACATTATGTGACAGAAATTCTGAAAAGACCCTTTTGGATGTGCTGTTAGGAACACCATACCATAGGGAGTCAAGGGTCAAAGCCAGGAGCCCAGTTAGCCCACTGCAATGGTCCAAGCAAGAGACAGTGGCAGCTAGGACTAGGTTAATAGCTGGGAAAGACTAAAGTTGAGAGGAAGGCAAGTTGAGTAAGAAAAATCAAAAGTCCCATTTTTGGCATGTTAGCTTTGAGATGCCCAAAGAAGTCCACCAATCAATACATGAAAGAAAAGACTAATTTATAGCAGGAGAGAGCTGTACTTTAGTCTCTCAAAGCAAAGCTGATAGAGGAGTTCAGGAACGGGTGGACTTTCATAAGTGGGGGTTTTGGGGGACTGATTGATTTTAGCCATGGAAAGGGGATTCCTGGAATGTGTTCCAGCTTACTCCCTGGCTCTCAGAAGCTCATGTACTGATGGGAAGCTGTCACTTACTGATTTGGTCAGGTTTAAAACAGGTTCTGGTGCTTATGTATGGCCAACTAGCAGTCATTTCCTGGGAAGGTGGGAACATTTTAATTTCATACCTGTTAGACATCCAAGTGAATGAGTTTCACAAGAAGCAATAGTGGAAAAGAGAACATAATTACTCAAGTGACACTTTTCTGTGGGGCAAACCTGAAAACCAATTTTAAACATATTGGGTTGGCCAAAAGGTTTGTTCAGTTTTTTCCGTAAGATGGCTCTAGTAGCACTTAATTTTCTTCAACTTCATTCGAAACAATTTTGTTAGATTGTATGTGACAGTTGTCATATCAGCATGCATTTGAAAAAAGACATCAAAATTGGTGAATTTTTGTGTAGCCATTTTAATATTGAAGATGGAAGAAAAAAAGCAACATTTTCGGCATATTATGCTTTATTATTTCAAGAAAGGTAAAAACACAACTGAAACGCAAAAGAAGATTTGTGCAGTGTATACAGAAGGTGCTGTGACTGATCGGACGTGTCAAAAGTGGTTTGCGAAGTTTCGTGCTGCCGATTTGTTGTTGGACGATGCTCCACGGCTGAGTAGACCAGTTGAAGTTGATAGCAATCAAATTGAGATATTAAATGAGAACAATCAACATTTTACCACATGGGAGATACTCAAAATATCCAAATTAAGTGTTGAAAATCATTTGCACCAGCTTGGTTATGTTCATCACTTTGATGTTTGGGTTCCCCATAAGTTAAGCATAAAAAACCTTCTTGACTGTATTTCCACATGCGATTCCCTACTTAGAAGTAATGAAAAAAATTCCGTTTTTTAAACAAATTGTGATGGGTGATGAAAAGTGGATACTGTACAATAATGTGGAATGGAAGAGATCGTGGGGCAAGCAAAATGAACCACCACCAACCACACCAAAGGCTGGTCTTCATCCAAAGAAAGTGATGTTGTGTGTATGGTGGGATTGGAAGGGAGTCCTCTATTATGAGCTCCTTCCAGAAAACCAATCAATCAATTCCAACAGGTACTGCTCCCAATTGAAAGCAGTCAATTGAAAGCAGCACTCAATGAAAAGCATCCAGAATTAGTCAACAGAAAATGCACAATCTTCCATCAGGATAACGCAAGGCCACATATTTCTTTGATGACCTGGCAAAAACTGTTACAGCTTGGCTGGGAAGTTCTGATTCAACCGCCATATTCACAGGACATTGCACCTACAGATTTCCATTTATTTTAGTCTTTACAAAATTCTGTTAATGGAAAAAAATTTCAATTCCCTGGAAGGCTGTAAAAGGCACTTGGAACAGTTCTTTGTTCAAAAAGATAAAAAGTTTTGGGAAGATGGAATTATGAAGTTGCCTGAAAACTGGCCAGTGGAACAAAAGCGTGAATACATTGTTCAATAAAGTTCTTGGTGAAAATGAAAAATGTGTCTTTTATTTTTTCTTAAAAACCAAAGGCACTTTTTGGCAAACCCAATACTTTGGCTAATAAAGAACCAGAGAATCTGCAAGGCAGAGGAGAACACAGTACTAGTCAAGGTTGTGCCTCAGCCCCTCAGCTACTGGATCTCTCAAATGAGGTGGAATGGATTTTGTCTTCAGGGTCCATTCCAGCTCTAATTGGATGACGCTTTTGTGTGTGCATATATACATATAGTGTGCGTGTATACGCAATTTAAGTTTGGGATAAACTCTAAATAACATTTTAGGAGAAATTAACATGTAAGAGCTAGATATTTCCTCCAAGTTAGGAATCAGCTTGAGGCCTACAAGCTTATTTTCTTCCTTTCTACATTTAACATTGTGAAACTTAGAACAAAAGGGAGACAAAAAGACAAGATTCTAAAGGATTCTACTCTGCATAAAAGCACATACAGTTGAGGAGATTTGTTCAAGATGGCAGAGTAGAAGGACGTGCACTAACTCCCTCTTGCAAGAGCACCAGAATCACAAGTAACTGCTGAACAATCATCAACAGGAAGACACTGGAACTCACCAAAAAAGATACCCCACATCCAAAGACAAAGGAGAAGCCCCAGTGAGGTGGTAGGAGGGGCATAATCACAATAAAATCATATCCCATAACCACTGGGTGGGTGACTCACAAACTGGAGAACAATTATACCACAGAAGCCTACCCAGTGGAGTGAAGGTTCTGAGCTCCACTTCAGGCTTCCCAACCTCGGGGTCTGGAAACGGGAGGAGGAATTCCCAGAGAATCAGACTTTGAAAGCTGGCCAGATTTGATTGCAGGACTTCGATAGGACCAGAGGAAACAGAAATTCCACTCTTGGAGGGCACACACAAAGTAGTGTGCACATCAGGACCCAGGGGGAAGGAGGAGTGACCCCATAGAAGACTGAACCAGACCTACCTGCTAGTGTTGGAGGGTCTCCTGCAGAGGTGGGGGGTGGTTGTGCCTCAATGTGGGGACAAGGACACTGGCAGCAGAAGTTTTGGGAAGCACTCCTTGGCATGAGCCCTCCCAGAGTCCACCATTAGCCCCACCAAAGACCCTGTAGCCTCCAGTGATGGGTTGCTTCAGGCCAAACAACCAATAGGGAGGGAACTCAGCCCCATACAACAGCAGACAAGTGGATTAAAGTTTTACTGAGCTCTGCCCGCCAGAGCAACACCCAGCTGTACCCACCACCAGTCCCTCCCATCAGGAAGCTTCCACAAGCCTCTTAGATAGCCTCATCCACCAGAGGGCAGAGAGCAGAAGCAAGAAAAACTATAATCCTGCAGCCTGTGGAATGAAAACCACATTCACAGAAAGACAGACAAAATGAAAAGGCAGAGGACTATGTAGCAGATGAAGGAACAAGATAAAACTCCAGAAAAACAATGAAATGAAGTGGAGATAGATAACCTTCCAGAAAAAGAATTCAGAATAATGAAACTGAAGATGATCCAGGACCTCGGAAAAAGAATGGAGGCAAAGATCAAGAAGATGCAAGAAATGTTTAACAAACACCTAGAAGAATTAAAGAACAAACACCTAGAAGAATTAAAGAACAAACAAACAGAGATGAACAATACAATGACTGAAATGAAAAATACAGTAGAAGGAATCAATAGCAGAATAACTGAGGCAGAAGAACGAATAAGTGACCTGGAAGACAGAATGGTGGAATTCACTGCTGTGGAACAGAATAAAGAAAAAAGAATGAAAAGAAATGAAGACAGCCTAAGAGTCCTCTGGGACAACATTAAATGCAACAACATTTGCATTATAGGGGTCCCAGAAGGAGAAGAGAGAGAGGAAGGACCTGAGAAAATATTTGAAGAGATTATAGTCGAAAACTTCCCTAACATGGGAAATAGCCACCCAAGTCCAGGAAGCGCAGAGAATCCCAGGTAGCATAAACCCAAGGAGAATCATGCTGAGACACAGACAGAGAGTAATCAAATTGACAAAAATTAAAGACAAAGAAAAATGATTAAAAGCAATAAGGGGGGCTTCCCTGGTGGCGCAGTGGTTGAGAGTCCACCTGCCGATGCAGGGGACACGGGTTCGTGCCCCGGTCCAGGAAGATCCCACATGCTGTGGAGCGGCTAGGCCCGTGAGCCATGGCTGCTGAGCCTGCACATCCAGAGCCTGTGCTCCACAACAGGAGAGGCCACAACAGTGAGAGGCCCGTGTACCGCAAAAAAATCCAAAAACAAACAAAAAAAACCTATAAAACTTAGATATATTTTATCTTACATTTAACAAAATTTAACTTATAATGCAACTCTGCCCTAATGACTAGAACAAAGCAAGAATGGGTTCTGCTGACACTTTTTGGCATATGTTTTCTGACAAAGTCATATAACATGATCCAATTTCCTCGAATTTACTTTTTACTTTTGCAGCATAAAAGAGGTTCATTTCTGCAAATATATTAGAAAGATCCACCAATTTTTCCTAATGCCCTCTCCTATTCTTTGCTATTCAAAACATGCTTTTCTGAAGTTCCATCCTGTCACCTTCCTTGTAACTTCTACAATTGTCAAGCCGTCTGATTCTGGCAGGGCCTCATCTGTCAGATCCCACCAGTTCAGCACCATCACTTTCAGTAACTTCATGGAATTCTACATCTTTAGCCAGATTCCCTAGTTTGTTTCACAAATTAGATTATGTTTTATTTGTATTATATTACAGAATCTTCACATCAGCTGGCAATCAGCAGGGAATGGACTGACAGGGGCCTCAGAGGAACAGTTACACAAAAGAGATACTGGAGTAGAGGCCGACTGTATAGTAGACAGTTAACTGGGAAATGTGTCAGCTTTGTAACAATTTTTACTTCCCTACATAATCTCATAACCCTTTGTGCTTTCCTGCACAGGCAAATGAGATGAAAAAGAAGTGGGTGTATTTTCTAATGGCAGACTCTACTGTGGACAAATGATCTTAGGGCAGAAAGAAAAGTTAGAAGATGAAAATTCATTTCCATACTCTGCCACTCATCAAGATTCATTGGCATGTGTAACCCAGAGTAACCTCAGGTTCAGTGCTTGCCCTTTGAGATCTACTGTGCGATCTTGCCTTATCTGACTCTGGGTTAACAATTCTTGTCTCATTTCAGATGCTGCTTGGTAATTTTATTTCTGAGAACAAAGGCTCAATCACAGGTCAACCTTAGGGAAAAAACCCGGAAAAGGGGGTATCCAGAAGTGTGGTCTAGGGGAGACTGCAGTTGGGGAAAGTGAAATAGAAGAGGGACAACAAGAAGAATGTCAATTGGGCATAAGTAGATGAGAATAAATTCCCAGTCAGCCATATTCTCAGGGTAAACTTGAACAGCATAACATCCAGAATATGCCAACCTTATCTATAACCAGAATTGGACCAAAGACCACACCCCCACCCCTGCAATCTCATCCATCCCTTGTTTGTATTAATACAGTTTATATTTATTACATTTTCTTTGTATTGAGATGCTGGGTAACTGGCTGATCAGAGTGAGTCCCTAGGAAGAAAGGGACCACATGTCCTACTCATCTTTGTATTTTCACCCTCTCTTCCTTCTCCACCACGTGCTCCCTCTCTTCCTTGCGCATAGTGATGATCAATAATTTGTTTATTGAATTGAATCCAAGCCTTCCAGGCAACATCAAATCTGATGCTCACAAAGAAAGGGGATAGGAAGCCATACCAGGAAAGGCCCTGAGATGTAATTCTTCTGTTAGTCTAAAGCTAGAGGGTAAAGAAACAAAAAAAGGTAGTTCTGACCAAACAAACGAGGTTATCTGGGGTGAGAAACAATGGAAGACCTTTGTACTTAATCCATCTTTTACCCAACCCTGCTTTTAGAATAGAACTGAACAAAACAACCTCTCAGCAGTGAAAGGATGACATAAAATGATGCTCTTAATGTTCAACATTGCTAAATTCCTTCTCCTACTATGAAAGCAAAGACATTTATAATCATCGCTTCCTGGTTTAAAGATTTCCAGGGACTGATCATGTTGCAAGCCTGTAACTCCATCCAATCTAAGATGCCTCATTAATCACTAAGAATCTGAAAAGGTCCTGACAAGAGATCTCTTGACTTCAGAATTGTTAAGATCTCTTTCAACGGCTGGATGCCAACCCTTACCCAGCTGTTTTCCCTAACAATTCCTGCACCCAGTGCCTTCAGTGCAGAGACACAGTAAGGTCTCTACATCCTTAATATAGGAAATCTTCTGCCTTCACCCAAAGTACCAACCTGACAAATGGCCTACTGGACATCCACTGAGGAGTCTATGATAGCTGTCTTCAAAACAAATTAAAGAACTTCATTTTCCAATACCATTTCAGGCATAATTACTCTGCTACTAACCATTGCTCTACTCTCATCAAGCTCAAGAAGAAACAGTCTAGGACAACTTCAGGTCCTTTGCAAAGGTCATTAATCTTTTAACAGTCTTTGAGTATATTGTCAAGAGCTGAGCTGTGACCAAATTACATAACCTTGGTAAAGATTCTAGGCTTCTTGTATCATCTGAGCAAGTCTAATAATCTTCTGCTTAAACCAAGTAAAAAGGCATGGCAGATGCAGTCCCAACCTTGGATTGTTTTAAACTAAGCCAATGTAGTTGGCAGTCACTGTCCAGTACATAAATATGCAATACTAAATAACCCATCCAAAAGATCAAATCATTAGACCACCACTTAGATTGTATTTAGGGATGCTTTTCTACTTACAGTCACCTACAGCACTGGACCAAGTCAGAGTTTTATTTCGGCCAGGCATTAAATTATTAAGATATTTCCTATTTTCCAGAATAAGCATAATTTTTCCCATCTCACTGGAACAGAATTCAGATATCTCAATCAAGTCCCAAAGTGATGGAGAAGATTCAAGGTTCTTCATGGACTTTTCAGCCAGTGCTTGTGCAGAAAGAGTCTGGGCCTCCCGGGAAGAGTATAAGGCCATGTCCGCCCATGAAGGATGCTGGGAACCTCCTTCTCCCAACAAAGTCTGCTCCCAAAGTCTGGCAGCAGCATAGCTCTCACTGCAAGCAACCCAGAACAGAGAGAAAATCTCATTTTGCCTGTCTATCATAAAATTCAGCTAAATTCAGGCCTAACCAGAGTGATCTAAATGAGGTCATCTGCAATGCCTATTCATTCACCTCATTCGAAATGGTCTTTGCTCTGTTTTGCCTTTTGAGCATGCTATGTTCAGTCTTGTAAACTGCTTCAAACCATATGCTAGAAATAAGATATATAAAATATGCCATTCTTGGGCAAATGTCTTTTTCTTTCCTGGGACAATCTTACCTGCATATGAGTCTATTTTTCACCAAGGCTGTAAAAATCTCCTGAAATAGTTTATGCTGGGGATGTGTGCTGAAATTTCTCTCATTCTTGTAGTTTATACTGAGATGAAACAAACAGAAAAGCATTTTATAGTAAAAATTATTTAGGCTGCCTCAAAATTACCAATGCAGAGAAAGATCACCTGTATGCATGAAGATACTGAGGGATTTTTGGGATTCAATATATCACCAAAGCAAGTATCAATTGTTAAAACAGGAAGTAGAAATTCAATTATAAAGTTAATAATAAAGATTATAGCATATATATTTCATTTTACCACATTAACTAAATTATTCCCTATAAACATTTAAGAGCTAAAACTTGTGTGAGGGAAGAAAAGGGCATATGGAGAGAAAGAATGATTGGGCACATGATCTAGACAGCCATGAAACAGGCAGACAAGAATCCCTCCCTTTACTTTACTACCCACAATGGCTCGTGGCCGCTCTAGTTGTTAACACCACTGGATGCCATGCATATTTCCTTGTGGTCAACACCACTTCAACTGTGGTTGTGGATTGTGGGTGTGGGTGTGTGTACAACAAAGTTGTGAGATATTCTAGCTTCAGTTTTTTCTTTCCTGATATTACAGCCATCAGAGAGGTTAAAAATATCCCAAAGCATTCCACTTTAAAACTGGGAAAGGATAAGAGGTAATGCACAAAAGGGTCATATCACTATGGAATATACAATACAATATTTTTGTGCCCATTAAAATAGACCAATTTAAGCCTATCTAGGCATGTTGTAAACCTGTTTGAAAAGTGACTCGGAGCAAGTTTTGTGAATGGAGACGTAGTGCTCAAGTCACATTCTGCTTTAAAAGTTGTAACAAATATAGATAAATTAAAAAGAAAAAGAAAATAGACCAATTTTAAGATCTAGGAGAAATACGCTGGAATTACATGGATGCACCACCTCAGAGGCAGGTTTTGTATCCTTATTATTGCCATTTGTTCTGTTCTGCCTTCACAGTCTTTCAGGTGTCATGGGACTGACTGTGTGTCCCTAAGTTAGCCAGGGCTGTCATTTCTTAGTACATGGACATGGGCAGACTGAATATGTAACAATTTTTAAAGAATTTTGTGTTCCTCACTAAACATGTATTTTAAAAATATTAACTCATGTAACATCATGTGATGTTTGTGGACTATTAAAGTCATTGTCATAAAATAACAGAGAAACAAAACCTAGGCCAAATAAATAAATTATCATTCTAGAATATTTATTTATATATATATTTTTTAATTTTTTAACATCTTTATTGGATTATAATTGCTTTACAATGGTGTGTTAGTTTCTGCTTTATAACAAAGCGAATCAGTTATACATATACATATGTCCCCATATCTCTTCCCTCTTGCGTCTCCTTCCCTCCCATGCTCCCTATCCCACCCCTCTAGGTGGTCACAAAGCACCGAGCTGATCTCCCTGTGCTCTGCGGCTGCTTCCCACTAGCTATCTATTTTACGTTTGGTAGTGTATATATGTCCATGACACTCTCTCACTTTGTCCCAGCTTCCCCTTCCCCTTCCCCATATCCTCAAGTCCATTCTCTAGTAGGTCTGCGTCTTTATTCCCATCTTGCCCCTAGGTTTCATGACCATTTTTTTTCTTTAGATTCCATATATATGTGTTAGCATATACGGTATTTGTTTTTCTCTTTCTGACTTACTTCACTCTGTATGACAGACTCTAGGTCCATCCGCCTCACAACAAATAACTCAATTTCATTTCTTTTTATGGCTGAGTAATATTCCATTGTATATATGTGCCACATCTTCTTTATCTATTCATCTGTTGATGGACACTTAGGTTGCTTCCATGTCCTGGCTATTGTAAATAGAGCTGCAATGAACATTTTGGTACATGACTCTTTTTGAATTATGGTTTTCTCAGGGTATATGCCCAGTAGTGGGATTGCTGGGTCGCATGGTAGTTCTATTTTTAGTTTTTTAAGGAACCTCCATACTGTTCTCCATAGCGGCTGTATGAATTTACATTCCCCCCAACAGTGCAAGAGGGTTCCCTTTTCTCCACACCCTCTCCACCATTTATTGTTTGTAGATTTTTTGATAATGGCCATAGAATATATATATTGATATTTCATGTCATTCATTATTTACATGACACTTAGTGCCAAATGACCTTAACAAACTGTAAAATAGGGAGAACCAGCTCCTGGAAGGAGGGTGGCCCACAACAATGTGCAGCTTCTAAGAGGTCTCCATGGCAACAGGAGAGCAAAACAGGGGCTGACACTTTCAACGTGAAAGGGGAGGGTGATGCTTCAACTGAAAGCCTCATGGCCTTGACAACCACAGCCTTCAGCCATCACATCTGCTCACAGCAGGTGCTTCTTTATGCCTTCTCACAGCTGGCAAGATATGCACCAGCCAAAAGCTAAAGACAAAGCTTGTTATCAGCCTCATCAGGTCAACAGCCTGAGCCATTTCTTCATGGAGCAAACACTAAATGTATGTCAAGAAGGTATCCTGAAACTCCCATGTCACTTTCACCTGCAGCCATTCAGCCTGCTATTCACACAGTACTTATGGGAACAGGTTAAGCACTAACTAAAATTATTAAACTAAGAATCCCCATGGTAAATTTTAAAATGGGTTTTAAATTTTAGCTCCTGTGACAAACTTAAATAAATCTTTGGGCTAATTAGCGGCCCAGGCTGCTGAAGGTAAGGGACATACTGGATTTCTTACCTAAAATTTTCAAGTTCAATGGCTTCTGTGGACTCGTGCCACTGACCTCGAGCTCCATGTCCACCCACCCTGATGGCAGGCTCAGACTTCGTCATGCTGCTTCTGGCACTATCGAAGTTAATGGCTGGAAGCTACAGAAATAAAGGCACAGAGGACTTGAGGATGACAATTCAGCACAGGATAAAGACAGTCACAAAAGCAGAGGCAACAGTGAAGGGAATGAGTGTTTCCCCGAGCCAACAATTAACAAGTTAGCTATGTCAAATGTAGGAGTTTTCCAAGATTTAGACATCCTTGACTTAAACATTTACTCTATCTTATGCTGCTTTTTCTTCATAGCTTGTAACACCACCTGATATCTTACAGTTATTTATGTATTTTCAGTCTCCTTGGTTATACTGTCAGCTCGACACAAGCAGGAGCTTTCCTATCGCTGTTCAATGTTGTATCCCTAGTACCTTACACAGTCCTGGGGATCCAGACCTGGGGGAGGCCTGGGCATTAGGCGCTTTTGCAGCTTCTTGGGCGATTCAAACGTGCAATCAGAACAGAGAGCTGACAGATATAGCTAGAAACTCTCTGGCCTAGAGTGGAGCCCCAAACTGAGAGTGAGTCATCTTCACTCATTCTTCATCCTTACCCGTCACGTACACTGCTTGCCAACTGGAAGAGTTGTAAAGGTAAAGAGATACTATCACTTTTAATCAGTCTGAATATCCTGATTCCTCAATCATGTTTATAAAAGTCATGAAAATATATTTTAGAATTAACCATAAGAAAAGGAAAAATTTACATTAACTAAAACAATTTGAGCATGCCCCCATTTACAATATTAACTGGTAATTATTTATATAGTAAACTGTGATGTTATCAGTATTCAAGTAGTGTCACTTACCAACATTTACCTATAATTGGGATAACCCTGAGAATTGTTTCTTGTACCACAGCAAAGCTGAACAAAGTGCAAACAAATACCCTATTCTTTCCAAAGTACAAATGAGGAATGTTCTATAATTAGCTAAGGTTTTACAGATGAGGTACGGAAAGCATAGTATAACAAAATAAACTTTTATTTTCAGTAAATCATTCTGTCCTATATATTATAATTATCAAATAATGCTACAATATGCTATGCTTATTGTCCTATTTCATCAAAGCATTTGATAGAAGTCTGCATAAAGACATGGTTTCCTCATCTAAAGAGAATATGCTGGACTTCCCACAAGGCAGTCAGCTGATAGATACATTCTAATAAGGGCGTTCTTTAATAGGAAGCAAACCTTTTTTCATCATATGCCACCCATAGTTGAATTCTCAAAATATTAATAATAAATCTTATATCCTGTAAAACTACATTTCTATCTCAGTTCAGTGGGCCAATCCACAGCCACCACAAGACAACAGGCCACAGGCACTTGAGGCACAATGCTCAGTGGTTAAGAGAACGAACTCTAGGCCAGATGCCCTGGGTTGAAATCTACTCTTAGACAACTGCATGATCTTGAAAGTTACTTAATCTCTCTGTACATCAGTTTCCACATCATTACAATGAAAATCATAATAATTCTATGTAGTTCAAAGTTATTATGAAAACTAAATGACTTAGAATTTATAAAGCACTTGCTATGTGCCAGGCATAGTTCTCAGTGCTTTATACTCTTTTAATCCCCCAAATTATTCTCATTGCACAGATGAATTTGCTAAATAAATGAGATTTGACCTTCCAAATTAGATGATTAGATGTGATAACCCAAATGATGCTAGGCATGAAGTCACAGCAATGAGCAGACTGTCCTGTGTTACTCAGGACGTGGAATGACGCAGAAAACAAGAAATAGGTTTTCCAGGCCCAAGGGCTCTCAAACCCCCTTGCCGTCACCACAACTGCCAGAATAGTGACTGCCAAAGAGAAGGTAGCCAGCACAGAGAGAACAAGCCCAGTGCACTCCAGGGAGAGGGCAGAAAGCGGCAGCAGCTTGCAGCCATTCCCTTCGGCAGCAGCACGGGCAGCTGGTGTTGGGAATCCACTCATGCACACGCAGTGGATGAGAAAGACTTGACATCTATAGTTGCAAAGACCAGGAACTTAACAGGAGAATCTATAAGCAACCAGCCTTCTTCAGATAAAAGTAACGTGAGTTTGAAACCCAGTTCAAAGCTTACAGCCTTTTCTCTTGGCTCCCCAGTCCCTTAGGCTCTTTGTGAATCCTTTATCTACCACATAAGTAGGTCCAGTGAAATCTCACCATCTGAAATAGCCACAGTCGGGGTATCCAGAGTGGAAAGGCCAGGTGAGCAGCCCCTTACAGACTTCTGTCATGTTAAGCCATTAGTTCTGTTAAGATACACTACCTCCGATGGGTTATTTTGGGCAACTCAAAATCTGAATTTTCAGCATCATAAATGTAGCATAACACAAATTCATATAGATAATTTAAAAGTGTGTCCCTTCCTACAAATGACAGACTTATAGACTCTCAGATTTGAAAACTTCCTCGAAAGGCATAGGATTCAGCCTCCAATCATCATCACCATCATCACCACCATAATAATCATCATAATGATGATGATCACCATCATGATTATCATCATCACCATCAACACAGATAACACTTGTGTGGTAGTTACCACATGCCAGGCACTGTTCTAAGTGTTTTGCAGGTTTAAATCTATTTAATCCTCATAACGACCGTATGAAGTAAATACCATTTTATGATGAGAGGACTAAGGCACAGAGGGCTAAGTTACTTAGGGCCCATAGTTCACAAGGGGCACAGCTGGGATTCAAATCCAGGCAATCGCCCTTCCTCTCCAACACTCTCAATCCTCCAGCATCTCTGATGTATCACCAATGATGAGAAACACTATCTTGAGTCAGCCCACTTGCTTTTCAGAGTCCTACTCTTGCCCAAGTTTTCCTTCAGGCTGAGATGAAAATCTGTCCCCCTGTGTTCTTTCCCTGTCTTTCAGCCCAGCTTCATCTCCTTTTACAATGTTAGATTTGACTATAAGTCCACATAAAATAAATAAACAAAAAATTGGGGTGAATAAAAACAACTCCTCAAGTTGTAGGTGCATTAAACTGGTCACCCATCCCAGAAAGCATGCAGTGTAAGCATGCATCCATTCCTGCCCAGGAGCATGCTGCGGACACAGCTGCTGACCACTTTTCAGGGCTCAGCACACACAGCTCCTGGAGATCGCCTGCCCCAGCCTCCCTGGTGGAGCCAGTCACTGCCTCCCCAGTGGCATTACTGTGCCAATCTCTCTTACAGCACTTATCACAATCCCATACTACATCTGCACAACACATCAGCCTTTCCCCCTGAATTTGGCCACCCTGACGGCAGCATCACATCTGTCTGTCTTTCTGTTCTTAGCACCTCTCACAGATCCAATGGGAATGGGATACCTACTTTCCCTACTGTGGAATGGGAAGTTCACTTCATCCCCAGTCTCTTTGCTAAACTGATTCATCTCCAGACAAGTTCATTCGCTCAGTGTGTGTGTTGCAGACACATCTCTTGCCAGATGTGTGAGACACTGGGTATATAGTGAGCAGGACAGCCACAGCCTCTTCCTTCTCAAAAAGTTTATAGCCCAATGGGGGGTCGGGGGTCATCTAGCACTAGAACACACAGCAAAATGAGTGAACAAGGGTTTGTTGTGGTAGAAAGTAAAAGAGAGATAGGGTGGGTCCTGGACCAGGATGCCTGGAATATTCCAGAGTATTCCAGGCAGATTTTTGCACAGGCTGGAAGGCAGAGAAAAACTACATATGCTCTAGAAAGTGGCAGGTCCCTGAGCAGCTTGAGTAGCATGAGTGGAAAGGAAAGAGACTAGAGATTCAAGTGAAGGACCTTCCTAAAAATTTGATCATGTCACTTCTGTCTGGAAATTTCAACCTTCTCTGTTGCTTATGTGATAGATTCAAAATTTGTAGATAGGCCTTCAGACATTGCACAGTTTCTTACAGCTTTATTTATCACTACTTTCAACAGAAATGTCTAGTCACCATTTTGCTTCAGTGTGTGTTATTTTCTTTCCTTCAGATATCTGATTATTTTACTCGCTTCACCCAGAATGCCTTTCCCATCAATTCCACCAGAGGACAGCCAGACCATTTTCCAAGAACCATGTCCTTTCCTGTGACTTGAGCTAAAAGTGGCCTCCTCATCCTCCTCAGAATCTGCCCAGCCACTGCCCATGCCTCTCCTACAGGATTCAAGTGTCCACTGGCCGTGGAAACCATAACTGCCGTTCCTAGTCCTGGTGTCTCAGAGCACAACAGTGCCTTAGACTTTTTCTTTCCACAGCATCTATCAAGACCTCTTTTATTTCAAGGCAAGTAATGGGCCTGTAATGAATTATTTTTCTATCTTTCTTTCATCTGTTTTTTTTCCTAATTGCAAACCAATTTCTCAGCTCCCTATGGTTTTAAATGTAGGAAAAAAATTTAATTCCAGCTCAAGGCAAATTATTTCAAGACTTGTGAAAATCTCTGGTGAAACCTCCAACCAACTTTATGACTTTACTTTGCTTCAACAACCCTGGGGCAATTCTTTTTCTTGAAGTATTTGGTTTTACTGGATTATGATTATTCTTACCCTGCTTATGATGAAAGGGCTCCTCTGCCTCAGTGTGTCTCTGTCCCCACTTCTGTGACAACAGAACTGTCCTCAGAACAGCAGTCTCTAAGATGGTGAAGCAAGGTACGCAGAGGCTCACAGAGCAAACGGGAAGAGAGCGAAAGTAGAACAGGGGAACAGACGCAACAATGAGGAAGGGCTTGGCTCATTAGAAATTCAGATGAAGGACATCCAGTTCTTGTAATTCTCTGCCCAAACCCACAAAGTACACTTCCCTCTGCAACTGCTTAATTAGCCATCTTGGTTCATTTGCAAGTGACAGGTCAGGTCTTGTTAGAACAGAAATTCAGGTGAGTGGGCCTTAATCCCCAGGTTTCCCTTTTCAAACTGACTGCTAAAAATCTTAGAGCCTAATGTGTGGCCAACTTGCATATTTTGATGGTCATTTCCTCTGGACTCTGAGTCTACTTTGTTCCCAGACCTTGCTTTTCTTTTATGATAATCTGAGTACTTTACATATCTTCATAAGCCACCTTACTCTCTTTCTGGAGCAATCAAGATATAAACAAATTCTTGATTTATCCTCTCCAATATCTTTCTTCTCCTATAAATGTCTCCGCATTATTTTACAGAAAGGAGAATAGGGTGTTTAGAATAACATTTATTATTTCAAAATCATAAATGCATGAAAGTTTTATAAACAGAATTAAGAATGAATTTTGTCACCCTCAAGACATTTATATAAATGAGCAGTTATTTTCATTTTTTTCTTAGAACTATGCACTTTCTGAATAATTCAAGCATACAAAAATGCATTTTTGAACGTATGAAATATTTTACAAAAAGATATGCCACGTGAACTTGTCAGACAACAGAATGCAAATTCTAAAATTGGTTAAAGGTGGCAAAACTCTTAAATTTACTTTAAGTCTGTCAGGTGTTAGCAAGGGAGTGGTGTTGAGAGAAGGCACAACAGATCCAGTGATCATGGACTTCAAAACTGGACAAGCAGAGCCCAAACCCACCACTGGTGTCTCTTTTACACTAGCCAGGTGGTTATACGTATCCATGAGGTCATCTAATTTTTAAGTTACAATTCAATTTGGTGAAAACTGATCAAGAGCTCACCGAATAGAGGATACGGTGAACCGGAAGCAAAAGTCAAAGCTGGAAACGTATAATCTCTCAGGAAATTAGAAATGTAGACAAGTCTTTCCAAAGCACAGAAAAAAATAATGCTATAATGTTGAAAGAAGGTACTTTGGGAAGAAAGGGATCACTTCTGGAATGGAAGATAAAGGAAAGCTTTTTTATGGAGGTGCTATCATTAGATCTTAGCCCTGGAAATAGGTAAGATTTTATAGAAAAGAAACTTGGGAGAAGGACAAATTTGAGAAAAAGCAAAAAGTAGAAATACTTGACATTCTGGTTACATCTTAGGATGTACAGTGAGAAAGAATGGAAACTATTGATACAACCAAATCTGTATGCTGAGTCACTGTGCTTCCTTTACTAAGAAACAGTGAACTTGATGTGTGGCACCCACTCATGACTATCAGTGAGCAGTGGGCCAGGAAGACTGTTTTAGCCGTGTGGAGATGGACAAAGAGTAAGTGATGCTGAAATAGACAGATGAGAAGAAAAGAGTTTCTGGGGTTATAGGCTTAAAAACAGAGAAGAAGGAAGAGGAGAAAAATATTTTAAGGCCATGTTTTCTTCAAATCAATGCTTATCCAGCTATTTTTTGAATTTAACTTCCCAAGTCATTTAAAAGATATCTCAGTGGTTAGAGGCACACATTGCAAAGATGGAGTATTTGGTTAGATCTGTACCTACCATTAGTTGGCTGTATGATCTCGAGAAAGCCATTTAACTTCTCTGTGCCTCAACTGGAGGAGAAGTGATGGGGTCGACCTGTGCCCCTGGGAGGAGACACAGAAGAGGAGGATAATATCACGGGTTCAGAGATCCTCCCTAGGGAGTGAGGGGTTCGAACCACATATTGGGAACCCCAGACCTGGGGGCCGACACTGGAAAGATGAGTCCCCTTAGCTGATTTGAAAACCAGTGGGACTTACAGGAGGGCTGTAAGAAACAAAGACTCTGCCCATGAAGAGCATTCACACGCTTGATTACTCATGGGAACAAGGCAGAGGAAGCAGACTGAAACTGCCTGTGGCTCTGGCTGGTTTCCCGCGACCACCCCAGCGCACACCCCAGCCCATGCCGCATGCCTGCTCTGGCCCCTCTAGATCCAGCACAGTCCCCCACTAGAGTGAAGGCCGCCAGAGCTGAGGAGGGTTCACACTTGGAGGGGGACAGAGCCAGCTTGGACCCAGCACAGCATCCAAACAGAGTGAGGGTGGCCTTTACTGGCTTTCACAGAGGCGGTGGGTCTAACTTAGACCCAACCCTCAGGGCTTCTGCTCCAGCAACTCGGGCCCCACCTTGCCCCTGATAGAGCAGTGATGGCCACTAAGTACAGGAGAAGCCCTGGCTCACACCTGGCTCTGGCTCTATCCCCTCTGTCTCCAGCCCCACCTTCAACCATAGTGAGAGCTGCCAGCACACTCTGGGGGAAGACATGACCTCGGGCTCACGTCAGATCCAGCTCTCCCACCAAAGCCACTGGGCACACACAGACTGCATAGGTATGCTCCCACACAAGGACATGACTTCAAGACCAGATTAGGTAACTGTTTCATGTAATTGCACAGAGACAGAGAAAGTTAAGCAAAATAAGAAGACAGAGGAATTTGTTCCAAATGAAAGAAGAAGAAAAAAAAAAAACCTGAAAAAAACACAACTAATGAAACAGAGATAAATAATTTTTACCAGGTAAAGAGTTCAAAGCATTATTAATGAGAATGCTAACTGAACGTGGGTAAAGAATAGATGAACACAGTGAGTATTTTAACAAAAAACCTAGAAAATATAAAACAGAACCAGTCAGAGCTGAAGACTACAATACCTGAAATGAAAAACACAATACAAGTAATAAACCGCAGACTAGACAATACACAGGAATGTATAAGTGATCTGGAAGATAGAAACCACTCAATCAGAACAGCAAAAAGTAAAGCAAATTTAAAAAGTGACAACTGAATAAGGGACCTCTAGGACAAACATCAAGCATACTAACATGCTCATTATAGAGATTCCAGAAGGAGAAGAGCGAGAGACAGGGGTCAAAAATGTATTTGATAAAATTCTGGCTGAAAACTTCCCAAACCTTTAGAAAGAACAGATATTCAGGTATGAGAAGCACAGAGGGTCCCAAACAAGATGAACCCAAAGAGACCCACACCAAGGCATATCGTAATTAAAATGACAAAAGTTCAAGAGAAAGAGAGAATTCAAAAGGCAGCAAGAGAAAAATACAGTCACATACAAGGGAACTCCCATAATGCTATCAGCTGATTTTTCTGCAGAAACTTTGCAGGCCAGGAGGGAGTGGCAGATATATTTAAAGAGCTGAAAGTAGAAAAATCTAAAACCTAGGATACTCTACCCAGCAAGGTTATTATTCATGATTGAAGGAGAGATAAAGAGCTTTTCAGACAAGCAAAAATTAACAGAGTTCATCAGTACTAAAATGACCCTACAAGAAGCGTTAAAGGGTATTCTTTAACTGGCAAAGAAAAGGCTACAACAAGAAGTAAGAATTTAGAGGAAAGAAAAAAATTCCACTAGTAAAGGCAAATATATGGTATAGGCTGTGGATCAACCACTTAAATAAGCTAGTAGAAAGATTTGAAAAAAGTTGTATAATCAACTATAACTACAACAAACTGTTAAGGGATAAACATGAAGATGACATCAAAAAGACATAACATGGGGGAGGGGAGTAAAAAATGTAGATCTTTTAGAATATGTTTCAACTTAAATAATTATCAGTTTAAAACAAGTAGATATAGTTATAAGTCAACATATATATAAACCCCATGGTAACCACAAATCAAAAACCTACAATAGGTACACAAAAACAAGAGAGAAAGTAACATAAATATACTACTAAAGAAAATCATCAAACCATAGGGAAAGAAACAAAAAGAAGAACAGAGAAGAACTACCAAAACAACCAGCAAACAATGAACAAAATGGCAATAAGTACACACCTATCAATAATCACTTTAAAAGTCAATGGACTAAGTGCCCCAACCAAAAGACATATGGTGACTGACAGGATAAAAAAACAAGACCCATCTATATGCTGCTTAATGAAGAAATGCACTTCAGAGCTACAGACACCAACAGACTGAAAGTGAAGGGATGGAAAAAAATATTTCATGAAAATTGAAATGACAAGAAAGCTGGTGTAGCAACACTAATATCAGACAGAGTAGACTTTAAAACGAAGTCTACAACAAAAGACAAAGAAGAGCATTATGATAAAGGGATCAATACAAGAAATGGATAAAAATTAGTTAACACACATGCACCTATTATAGATGCACATAAATATATAAAGCAAATACTAACAGACATAAAAGGAGAAGTTAACAATAATACAGTAACAGTAAGGGACTGTATTACTGTACAGTGGGGACTTTAACACCCCACTTACATCAATGGACAGATCATCCAGAGAGAAAATCAATAAGGAAACAGTGGTCTTAATCACACATTAGATCAGTTGGACTTAATAGATATATAAAGGACATTTCATCCAAAAACAGTAGAATATATGTTATTTTCAACTACACATGGGACATTCTCCAGGATAGATCACATGCTCAGCCACAAAACAAGTCTCAATGAATTGAAGAGGATAGAAATTATATCAAGCATTTTTTCTAACCACAATGGTTTGAAACTAGATATCAATTACAGGAAGAAAAATAGAAAAATGAACACTGGAGAGTAAACAACATGTTACTAAAAAAGTCAATGGGTCACTTAAAAAAAAAAAAATCAGGGCTTCCCTGGTGGCGCAGTGGTTGAGAGTCCACCTGCCAATGCAGGGGACGTGGGTTCGTGCCTCGGTCCGGGAAGATCCCACATGCCGTGGAGCAGCTAGGCCCATGAGCCATGGCCGCTGAGCCTGCGTGTCCGGAGCCTGTGCTCCGCAACGGCAGAGGCCACAACAGTGAGAGGCCCACATACTGCAAAAAAAAAAAAAAAAAAAAAAAAAATCAGAGGAAATTAGAAAATACCTTGAGACAAATGAAAATAAAAACACAATTTTCCAAAATCTATATAGGATACAGCAAAAGCAGTTTGAAGAGGGAAGTTTATAGTGATACAGGCCTATATCAAGAAACAAGAAAAACTCAGATAAACTACCTAACCGTTCATCTATAGGAATCAGAAAAAGAAGAAGAAACAAGGCCCAAAGTCAGCAGAAGGAAGGAAATAATAAAGATCAGAGAGAAAATAAATAAAATAGTGACCAAAAAACAATACAAAACATCAATGAATCCAATGCTGCTTTTTTTTTTGAAAAGATAAAATTGATAAGCCTTTAGCCAGACTCATCAAGAAAAAAAGAGAGAGGATTCAAATAAACAAAATAAGAAGTGAAAGAGGAGAAATAACAACCAATATCAAAGAGATACAAAAAATCTAAAGAGAATACTTCAAACAGTTATATGCAAACAAACTGGAAGACCTAGAAGAAATGGATATATTTCTAGAAATATACAATCTTCTAAGACCAATGAGGAGGAAATTGACAACCTGAACATACAGAACACTAGTAGTGAAACTGAATTAGAAGCTTAAACAATTCTCTGCCAACAAAAGTCCAGGACCAAACAGGTTCACGAGGGAATTCTACCAAACTTTCGAAGAAGAGCTAATGCCTATCCTTTTCAATCTACTACCAAAGATTGAAGAGGAGGGAACACTCCCAAATTCATTTTACAAGGCCATCATTATTCTGATTCCAAAACCAGACAGAGACACTACAAAAAAAGAACTTACAGGCCAATATTTCTGATGAACATAAATGCAAAAATTCTCAACAAAACACTAGCAAACCAAATTCAATAATACATAAAAGGGTCATACACCATGATCAACTGGGATTTATTCCAGGGTCACAAGGATATATACAAATAAACTAATGTGATACACACCATTAACAAAAGGAAGGATAAAAATCACATGATCACCTCAATAGACTCAGAAAAAGCATCTGACAAAATTCAACATCCATTCATGATAAAAACTCTCATCAAAGTTGGTATAGGGAACACATCTCAACATAATAAGGATCATATATGACAAACCCACACCTAACATCATACTCAATGGTGAAAAGCTGAAAGCTTTTCCTCTAAAATCACAAAAAAGACAAAGATGTCCACTCTCCTCACATGCATTTAACACAGTATTAGAAGTTCTAGCCACAGCAATCAAACAAGAAAAAGAAATAAAAGGCATCCCAATTGGAAGGGAAGAAGTAAAACTGTCAGTAGTTTCAGATAACATGATACTATATACATAAAACCCTACAGTCTCCAACCAAAAACTATTAGAACTAATAAATGAATTCAGTAAAGCTGCAAGATACAAGATTAATATACAAAAAATGTTGCTTTTCCATACACTAATAATGAACTATCAGAAAGAGAAAGCAAGAAAACAATCCCATTTATAATTGCATCCAAAAGAATAAAATACATAGAAATAAACTTAACTGAGGAGGTAAAAGACTTATACTCTAAAAACTATATGACATTGACACGGGTAGGGGGAAAGGTAAGTTGGGACAAAGTGAGAGAGTGGCATGGACATATTTACACTACCAAACGTAAAATAGATAGCTGGTGGGAAGCAGCCGCATAGCACAGGGAGATCAGCTCGGTGCTTTGTGACCACCTGGAGGGGTGGGATGGGGAGGGTGGGAGTGGGGGAGATGCGGGAGGGGGGAGATGTGGGGACATATGTATGTGTATGGCTGATTCACTTTGTTATGGAGCAGAGACTGACACACCATTGTAAAGCAATTATACTCTAATAAAGATGTTAAAAAAAGACAACAACTATATGACACTGATGAAGGAAATTGAAGACACCAAAGAAATGGAACGATATCCTGTGTTTGTGGATTGTAAGAATTAATATCATTAAAATGTCCATACTACCCAAGCAATCTACAGAGTTAGTGGAATCCCTATCAAAACACCTATGATATTTTTCACAGAGCTAGGACAAATAATCCTAAAATTTTTATGGAACTACAAAAGACCCTGGATAGCCAAAGCAATCTTGAGAAAAAAGAACAAAGCTGGAGGGATCAAACTCCTTGACTTCAAACTGTACTACAAAGCTACAAGTGATCAAAACAGTATGGTATTGGCACCAAAAAAGACACATAGATCAAGAGCCCAGAAAAGAACCCACAAACTTATGGTCAATTAATCTATGACAAAGGAGGCAAGAATATACAATGGGGAAAAGACAGTCTCTTCAATAAGTGGTGCTGGGAAAACTGAACAGGTACATGTAAAAGAATGAAATTAGAACATTTTCTCACACTATATACAAAAACAAACTCAAAATGGATCAAAGACCCAAATGTAAGACTGGAAACCATAAAACTCCTAGAAGAAAACATTCCTTGACATAACCTGTAGCAATATTTTTTTGGTTCTGTCTCCTAAAGCAAAGGAAACAAAAGCAAAACTAAACAAATGGGATATAATTAAACTTAAAAGCTTTTGTATAGCAAAGAAACCATCAACATAATGAAAAGACAACCTACCTAATGGGAGAAAATATTCACAAATGATTATGACCAGTAAGGGGTTAATACCTAAAATATATAAATAGCTAATACAACTCAATATCAAAAAAACAAACAATCTGATTAAAAAATGGGCAGAAGACCTGAATAGACATTTTTGCAAAGAAGACATACAGATGGCCAACAGGGACATGAAAAGATGCTCAACCTTGCTAATCATCAGGGAAATGCAAATCAAAACCACAATGAGATATCACCTCACACCCATCAGAATGGCTCTCATCACAAAGACAACATGTAACAAATGTTGGCAAGGATGTGGAGAAAAGGGAACACTGCTGGTGCGAATGTAAACAGGTGCAGCCACTATGGAAAACAGTATGGAGGTTCCTCAAAAAACTAAAGATAGAACTACCATATGATCCAGTAATTCCACTCCTGGGTATATATCCAAGGAAAACAAAAACACTAATTTGAAAAGTTACGTGCACCCTAATGTTCATAGCAGTATTATTTACAATAGCCATAATATGGAAGCAACCTAAATGCCCATCAACAGATTTATGTAGATGATATACATATCACACATATATATCACACACACACACACACACACACACAATGGAATTCACTCAGCTATAAAAGAGAATGAAATATTGCCATTTGCAACAATATGGTTGGACCTAGAAATTATTAACCTTAGTGAAATAAATCAGAGAAAGACAAATCCTGTATGTTATCACTTATATGCGGAATCTAAAAAATAAACAAACGAATATGTATAACAAAACAGAAACAGACTCACAGAGAATAAACTAGTGGTTACCAGAGGGGAAAGGGGAGTGAGGAGGGGTGATATAAGGGTAGGGGATTAAGAGGTACAAACTACTATGTATAAAATAAATAAGCTACAAGGATATATTGTACAGCACAGGGAACATAGTCAATATTTTACAATAACTATAAATGGAGTATAATCTTAAAAAGATTTAATCATTATGTTGTACCACTGAAACTAATATAATATTGTAAATCAACTATACTTCAATAAAAAAAATGTTGTAAATGCTGTAGTTCTCTGGTAGGTTTAGTGGATATAACAAAAGCCAGTAGGGCTGTATTACCACATGAGCTCATAAACAAATTTACTTAACAAGTATACCACAGTTGACTTTGGAGTCTGGCTCCCGGGGTTCAAATCCCATCCCTGCCATTTACTAATTTACTGTGCTAAATAAGCTGTCTTCATTATTATTAGCATTTCTGTGTTATTCCCTAAACCTCCATGGATAGCCTCTAATCTCTTGACTCTCTAAAGTCTGACAGAAGCTAAACCAAAAAGAAACATTTAGAGATAAATTCAAGCAGCAGTACCATTCTTTCTCTGTCTATTAAAAAAAAAAAATTCTATTGTAAAAATAGCCAAAACTCACTCCTTCCTTTCCCCTGTTTTTGGTGAGATATAATTTGCAGCAAGCATCAAAAGTAGCAAGTCGGCAGCCTCAGAAGTGGGGAAGCAGAGACGAAGGGAAAGGTGATGAACAGTGTTTTGGAGAAATCAACTTCCCTAGAGCTCTGCAGTTTCAAACATTGGGCATTCAAATGAAGAGAGCTCTGTTTCTATACTGAAATGCTTTTGCTGATTAGGACACATGGCACTGAACAGAGGATAAAGCGGGCCCCAGGCATGAGAGCAAAAGAATGAAAAGGCTGTGGATACAGAGTCTTGCATCCTGAACCTGACAGGTATGAAAGAAACAGCTAGAAGAAAGACAAAACATAAGAAAGAACAAAGAAAAATAGACTTATCGTTCACATGATGTTAAATGGATCCCTTTGGAAACATGTGATTTCTCTGTCGTTAATAGACGCACATTCTTTGAAAACACTACCTGTTGTTTGCTTGACTGAACGTTCAAAAGGCACAGAAGTCTTTTAAGATCTGAATAGTCCCTAGGAGAAAGAATAACACAAGGGGATATGGGGATATGTGTATACATATAGCTGATTCACTTTGTTATACAGCAGAAACTAACATGACATTGTAAAGCAATTATACTCCAATAAAGATGTTAAAAAAAAAAAAAGAATAACACAGTGTCAACCAACAGAAGACTCCAGGTGAACTAGTCATGTTACCCACTAGTAACATAGAACACTGCTACTTGGAGGCCTGCTTTTATAGACTGAAACATATACATGCTAAATGTTTCTGTAGAACTCTAGAAATGCACAAACATTTCAGTAAACACTGTACCCCAGAGCAGCAGTTGTCAAGGATCTACTCTATTTCTCAAAAAGCCATTAAATCTGGTTGCTGGCCACTGCCTGAGTTAATAATTAGCAAAGACTCAGAAGGGAGTTACCTGGTGATGATTCCTTGTTGTTTTTTATCGGTTGATTTTTCTGTGGTCTTCACTTTTTTGTCTTGATCAGGCATTGTAAAACATCAATGCCCCAGAATTAACATCACATTCCTTTCAAAGTAAACTAGAAGGAAAAACTTTAGTTGGGTTATGTGCTCCAACATATTCTCAATTAATGCAGGCAAAATTCACTTATAACATTTATTTAAATATGCACAAACTAACATTTATTTGTAATATAGCAATATAAATGCTAATATGAATAACATTTACTATTTATCATTCAAAGGCCTTTGGATACATTTAGGGCATAGCTTATAATTATAGTAGTACTTTAGCCTATATTTTCTGAGTCATTCTTGATTTCAAATATTCTGACCCATTACCCCAACAAGTATTGTTCTGCTTGTCAGGAAAAGTGCCCCAATTTGGGGTTTCCAAAATATGCATAAGCAAATACCTGAAGTCCAACTGACACTTTTATGCCATCTTACTTGTCTTTCTCGGCAAGTTTCCTTAACAGTAGAGTACGCTGCTACTTCAGGGAGTTCCTCTCTCATCGTGGTCATGCCCCTAAAAATCCCAGAGAAAGCTCCACCCACTTGCAAATAAGCATTACAGTGTCAAAGGCAACACACAAAATGTCCTTGGGTTTCCAGAATTCCTAAAGTTTTTAAGCTGAATCCCCATGTGAGTCAACTCTAGTCATAACCTCTTCTGCAAGAATTGGGTCAGTCTTGCACAGCCCCTGGACTCACTCAAACATCCTGTTAAAAATAAGACAATGGGCGCATTGTTTTAGACAATGGAGTTGTTTATGCTAATCTCTGGGTCACCAAACTTAACTTAATTACAGTTTTGTCTCTCCCAGAAATGGGAACTTAAACTAGCCAATCAGGAATCTCCTGATCAGCACTAGTTAGGCAAGCTGCCTGATAAAACCCTCTATCCTCTTTAGGAAAAGTAACCTTGCAATAACCAATCCGTTTTTTGACTAACTCCTAATGAAGAATAACTTCCTCGTTCCTGCCCTCTTCTGCCTATAAAAGTCTTTCATTTGTACAGTTCCTCAGAGCTCCTTTCTATCTGCTAGATTGAATGCTGCCCATTCATGACTCACTGAATAAAGCCAATAAGATCTTCAAAATGTACTCAGTTGAATTTTGTGTTTTAACAATCCAGACAGTGAGGCTGCCAGCCTGGGAACACAACCCAATAGGCATCTCACTCTTCTGAATTAGGCTTTGTAGTCATTATGGTTGGTCACCCTTCCTAGGATAAATTTTAATACTATTTCCCACTCCTACTCAAAAGGTTATTATGAGTTCACTAATGGAAACAATTTATTTGTTTACCATTTCCTTAATCAATTTCTGACTAAATTGTTTTAGAATAGAAACAAAAAGAAAGTTGAAGATACTCATACTTTCAATTACCTAGCAAATACAAAATTAAATGTACTATTGGTTTAATTCTTGACTGGATGTAAAATTTTCCAGTTGCGCTTCAATGCTACTGCTTGACTTCAGAGTGTTTTTCAGGCATGAAAAATCATGCATTATTGTCCTATAATTCCATGCCTCAATGCATTATGAAATTGATGGTCAAAATCCAAGTGTTTCAGAGGTATTTACAGGCAAAAGGAATGTGCCAATGGGTATTTTACTGCAACAGAATCTAGTGACATTTAATTTTGTGAAATGAACAAACACAGTTTATCTAAGGATTTAAAAATTATTTTCCCAATATTGTTGTCATACTTGTGACAAATAGTTGAGCTGGAACTAAAAGCTGAAAAGCAAGGCTCTCATCACAGATGCACACCAAGAAAAGCACAATATCAATATTTTAGGATTGTGCCCAGGACCTAGCACCATGGCTTCATTCCTTCAAGAAATATTTATTGAACGCTTACTATGTCCAATCTCAGACAGAAAACTACTAAAGATAAAAGAGGATATCCCAGATATAGGATTCTACTACAAGCAAAGAAAAACCCACTTAGGAACTTTAAACTATGTTTTGTGAGATATTCAGATAGAGAGATGATTTAGCATCTGTTTAAAAGAAAGAAAGAAAAAAGGAAGGAACAAAGGGAGGAGTAGGGAGGAAAAGAGGAAGAATGGATGATCTGTACATAATTTTTCAAAAGCAAGAGATCCAAGTGCTTTTCATATATAGATATTAAAATGCCCCAAAAGTTCTAAAATAAATGGAAATCCAGTCAAAATAAATATAATCTAACTTTACTTTTCCCTGAGGAACAGAGGGAAAATTCCACATAGACACACTGGCCTGTCAGCTTCAAATTCTGCTCAAACCATAGCTCCAGACCATTTTAGAAACAGGGACGTGAAAGTCACAGTGATTAGTACATGAAAATGTGTGGAAAAGCTCACAGGCTTCTGATGCTAGATGATATCTCCCACAATCAAACCCTGCTAAACACTCTGTCTTATTCCCTTGTTTAATCTCTGTAATTTTATTGACCCAGTGTGTGAACAGGAAATAATCCTCTAATAGTTTTATCAGTTTAAGATTAGCTTCTACTCTGTGAGCTGGAAGAGTGAAAATAGATAACTCTCTGGAAATGTTTCACTTAATTGAACAGTAAACAAATTCACCAGAATCAGAAGAAATAGGCAATTGCCTTTAGGATAAAAAACAAAATCCTTTCCACTTGATGGCTGTTAAAATGGAAGCTGTTCCAAAAACAAAAAAACTTCAAGAACTTGGGAATACTATAAAATATTTAATTTAATCCCATCTTTAATTAACAAAAATGATAACACTATACCAAAGGCTATACTTCAAAACTGGTGGGTGGCAGGGAGGACAGTTCATCTCTTAAGTCATTTCCTAGACGCAAACAACTTTCTGAGGAAGTGTTCCTCAGAGGGCAAGTGAGGGCAAGAGCCGTGCAGGTAGAGTTTGCCTCAGAGCCAGTGTCCAAACCTGAGGGAAGGAGTGGTTGGTAAAGGGCCCTGAGGGAGGTCCTAGTCCCTCAGGTGTAAGGGAGCAGGATCCTATGGGGCCTTCCTGGGGCAGACCCCTCCCCCATCCTCTGCTGTAGCTCCTCTCCAAAGTAGTATCTGATGCACATTTCCTGACTTGTTTTACAGATGCTAAAACCACCATCAAAAGGAAGAAATTAACTAGTTGATGATCGTAAGCACCTATTGGCATCTAAGGATTGATAATGTTAATACCCTGTAACCTCACCATCAACCAACCAGACAATTGTGCATGAGTGGATCATATACCCTGGGACTCCCCTCCCTCACCTGGCCTTTAAAAATGTTTTGCTGAAACACATTGGGGAGTTTAGGCTTTTTGAGCACTAGCTGCCTGGACTCCTTGCTGGCCCCTGCGATAGACTGCACTTTCCTTCGCCACAGCTGGGTGTCAGTAGATTGGCTTTACTGTGAGTGGACAAGCAGACCTGAGTTTGGTTCTGTGACACAGGCACTGCTGACTGGGGGCAAAGAGCCTCCAGTAGCTTGAGCAGTCCTCCCAAAAAGAGACCCAGGAGCTGGCTATTAGAAGCAAAAGAACTTTGAAGCCAATACCTGGGGCACACAAACAGGCCTTAGGGATGGGGGCTCTGTGGATGCCCACATCCCCCAAGGATGAGCGTGGGTGATGGGGCTGCAAGGGCCTGGCTGCAGATGCACACAGAGCAGAGTCGAAGGCAGTTCCCTCTTGCTTTGACCCTGACTTCTCTGAGCTCTTCCATCGTCTCCCTCACCCTCAGCCCACTGCAGCTCAGCTCCTTCAGGTCACTCAGCCTCAACTCAGATGTCACCTCCTTGCTGAGAACTACTCTGCGACCCATTCACCATCACATGCTCACACTCACCACTCTACCCTGTTTTATTTCCTTGTGGGGCTCATCAACATCAGGAGAACTCCTAGCCATTCACTGGTCTCCATGCACTTGATAATAAGCCCCATGTGGGCAGGGACTGTGTCTGCTTTATCCTCACACACAGAACAGCAAGTGGCACAGGGTAAGCACAGCGTATGGACTCAAAAAATATTTGTGTCACAATCAGTAAGGAGTGGCTCAGGTATTTTTACCAAAGTTTGTGAATTATTTGCTTTTTAACAATTACTAATTTTGGGATTAGAACCTCCCTTGACCACCCACCACCCCCCCGCCCCCAACCAAGTCTGGTGCTCCTCCTCAGAGCCCAGGGAAGCCTGTACTCCCCACGCTGCAAACCTGTGCAAAAAGTATGGCAATTGCCTGATGACCCCATAAAGCAGGATTGGGTCTCCTGTATTCACCAGACACATGGTAGGCAAACAATAAATATTTATTGAAAAAAATTAATGAATGGATGAATAAAAGAGTTTTAAAAACCAATGTCATTATTCCTTTAGTTCAAAGATCTTTCATAAAGCTTCCTTATAAATCAAATCAACTGATAAGTATTTGTAATGCTATAATAATATTGAACACACTCAGGAATGATCTAACTTATTCAATCTTTAGGAGGAAAACTGGAGTCCTAATAAGAAAATATTCATGAAGAGTGCTTCTCAAATTATCCATAAAGTTTTTTTTTCCAATCTATTATGGATCAACACTTTTAGTCCATATCGTATCCAGAAAAATAAGCCCATCACTGATCATGTGCTTGGATAGCACAGCAATGTCAAATTGCTATAAACATTTCTCAATGCTTGCTCTCAATTTTGTATCTCTCCCTCATGGACCAGTAACACTAGTCTGAAGATTACCTCAATAGCACGGGCCTAGGTACCTGAGGGTTCTCCTTTCAAATAACAATATTGTTTTCACAGTGACCCTAGATGATCCTCTGAGAATCACTGCCCTACGTGGAGTGCCTGAAAGGATTAACCCAGTCATTGTCAATTCCAGGACAACCAGGGGAGGGTAAGAGTGGCTGAATGCACTATGTCCTATTTCTCTGGGGGTCTCTGTACAGTTTCATTTGAAAACAAGGTTCCACTGCTAAAAATAAAAATAGAAAACCACTCATTTTCTAACATTTATTTTACAGATGAGATGAGGCCAGAGATTATGATACTTGCTACACAAACACTTGTATTCACTTATATTCATATGGAGATTTTCCTTTGATTCTAAATGGAAAATGTGAAATTTAGTATTTTTTCTTAAAATGGAATGGGTATAGAAGTGAAAGATTACATATAAAATACAAGTGCATATTACTTTAAGGACAGAAACATTCAGTATCTTTCCTCTGTACCTCTCAGTCATGGAACCCAAATACTATCTCAGATCAGATAGTCAAATAGTTTGGTGTTTACAGCCCTAGTCAAGTACAGGCATAATCACAGTTCTGACTCATTGTTGAATTTTTAAACCCATTTTAAAAAAGAAACTCTCGAAAGTAATTCATTCTCCTGATGTCACCTGAAATTTGGGTTAATAATAAAAGAAAGTCCCCAGAGACACACACCTCACTCAGTAATTGCAGGGTAAACACGTATGACAGAGAGATTATCCATGCCATGGTAAAATTAATTGATTGTAATTAATCTAAATTGTGCAATATAAACCCACTAACTAAATAACATGGCGAGTATTTATGATATGGTTTTCAGATTCCCTGCCCAGAAATTCCTTTTTATACCACAATTGCCTTAGCTATTCCAGAGATCCTTAAATGGCCTCATCTTTTCTAAAGACAAAACAGAAAAATCATTTGATTCATTTTGGGAAATAGCTTCATATCCCACAGATACATGTTTTTCCTTCTAATCACTTAGGTTGCATCTTTGTAACTATTCCATTTTATTTACTACCTTTACTAATGGTTAAAAAAAATAAAACCAGCACTTAGAACATAATAGCAGTAAGAGTTTGGCATGACTAAGGTTAATTACCACTTTGCTACATCAGCTTTATTATTTTTGAAAAGGCACTAAAATAAAGTGTCATGAACCCTACCATGGAAGTTAGAACTTCTTGTACCAACAACAGGGAGTCCTTCTTTCCTTGGCTGAATGACAGCTAACCTCCATGTTAGATGTCAAGATGCAGTCTGTCTGTGCTCAGGTAGGTATTAAAAACTTACAGAACTTTCAGCCCCACAAATAGATGGAAATGCAAAATGAAAAATCATTACTCCAATTCCTTTAATGTAGACATATTTCCTTAAAATTCCTTTAAAATTTGAAAAAAGTGGTTAAAATAAGATATAATTTTAAATAAGATATAATTCACATAGAGCAACCAGAAATAAGGAAAATGTGTTTAAGTGTATTGGTTAAATGCAACTGGACCCTGGCGTGCTTACAAATACACATCCATTCATCCTGGTTCACTCATGAGAACTAGGTAGGTGTTGTATTTTAATACCATCGTATGGTGCCAAACAAAGATGCATTTGCTACAGAACTGCCATTGGCAAAAGTGGCATCAGCCGAAGGCAAGTACTGTCATGTCCTTGCTCCCGAGTCAGCAGACTTGACACCTTCCTTATGCACACTTTATTCTTTAAACAACCTTCTATTTTCTAGTTAAACAAGCACTTGGGGGTAAAAGAATAAAACATGATAAGAGTATTCTGACTGTCTCCCACTCATTCCCCTGAATATTTATTGAGCACCTACTACAGGTTAGACACTCCCTTAGGAGTTTGCCTTCATCTTCTTCTGGTGAATAGTAACCCAAGGTGGACTGAGAGTGCTGTTCCAAAGTTAACTAGAATATATGACAATAGGCACCATTATCATTTTCCTATTTTCAAGATGTATTCCCATTTTAACTCATATCTTTTGTGATAAAGGGTAATGCCTGCAGATAGGAATGGATTTCCTGGGGCCCCCCTCAACTGCCACTGCACAATATTTGTGATAGTCTGTGCTCATGCTTTGTGTGGCTGCTTACCCAAGTCTATTCGTGACAAAGGGTAGAATGAACCTAAGACCCATGTATTAAGTAGTGATATTGTAAAGGGGAAAAAAGGTCCAGATGGTATGAAGAAAGAATTTATACTAACGAGTCAATGAAAATAAATAAAGTAGCACACCAAATTTCTCTTTATTCATTGACCTCCAAACATAGTAAGATTACATTCAATTCTCTGTTTCTGTGAGACAGAGAAAGGTGACAATATTTATTCATTCCTTCAAGAAACAATTTTTGATTTCCTCATATATGCTAGGCACTGAGGATACTGCACTGAATAAGACATGGTAAAAAAAAATTGCCTTCTCCCCAAAGTTAGCCATCATGGAAATAAGACATGATAATAAGTGAGTATGGATTCAGCCCAATCCTCTAGACCCTCAAAGAGTAAAGAGAACACTGGGTAAACACACTGATGTTCCTAATAATTGGTGGCACTGAATAACTTTTGTTTCATCTAATAACATTTAAGTGCATTTTTAATTTATCGTGTGCTGACTATGCACAAGACACTACTGGATGCTGCAAAAACATCCATCCATAACTCAGCAAGTGTGGGAAATGAGAAATATGTAGGTTAAACAACATGAAACTGCTGATATTGGGCCTTTAAAAAAAAAGAACAATTTCTTATGGTTCGGCCTAATACAAGGGATTAAATAAGAACACTAGAAATGTCAAAAAGCAGAGAAAATTAGTTTCCCAAGGAGATTATAAATTGAATGAATTTAAGGGAAAGAGAGACCACTGTGGGCTGAAGAAAGAGCCATGAAAAGGCACATGTGACAGCTGTGAAGCAGGTCTAGGAGAATGGCCGGGGCAGGGGAAGAATACTCCAGGGGATGCACAAAGGGAGGGAGGCCAGATCTTGAGAGTGGTTTGGGGAGACAGGGAGCAGATGAGCTGGGCTGGGGTTGATGGTGGCCTCCAAGGCTACGGCCAGCTCATAGAACAGAAGATCCTCAAATAATCTCAACTCAAGAAGAGCCCTTGGGCATGAACCTTGGAAAAATGACACTTCCTCTTCCTAAGGCCCTTACTCATTAGCTCACTATTTTTCTATTCAGTACAGTCCCTGTCTGCCCACTTCTCTCCATCCTCACTGCCAACACCCTCGTCCTCATCATTGCCCACCTGAACTACAGGAACCACTTCCTAAATGGACTCCCAACTTCCAGTTTCTCTCTCCTCCCAACAAGAAGTCTGTTCTCCACACAGCATCAAAAGCACCTTTTTATGGTACAAATCTGACCAATTGAGCCTTCATGGGCTTCCCATTTCTCTCAGCATAAAAACAAATGTAAGGAGGATTTGAGGTGCCCTGTGAGATGAAGCCTCTGCCCGCAACAGCTCCACTCAGACCTGGGCCGTGTGTCCCTGCCCCAGGCCTGCTTTTCCTGCACTCCTGCGACCTTTATTCCTAGACTCAAGTGCCAGATTAGTGCAGAAAGCCCTGGAAGGCTCATCCATCTCAACTCAAGTATTCATTCTTTAAGGAAATTTTCACTGACCTCCCTGCCTTGAAGCTCTTAATAAAGGGGCAGATTCAGGCAATAATTCAATAACTATGCATCTGTCTCCTCTAGCTTACTATAAACTAGTCAGGGATGTGGATGACAGCCAGTTTGCTCATCACAAAAGAAGTATTCAATAAATGATTGATGAATGAATGAATGAATAAACAAATTCCAAGAGAAATGTGATTGGGAAGCTCCAGCTATAACTGGAGGATCATTGTTTATAGATGGAGAATAAAGATTATGAAAAAAACTATCAGCAAATGATACATTTGCCCCAGCTGACCAGCATCTAGTTATTACAGAATGTTGGTTTGACAAAAATCTCTTTATAAACACAGGGAAGCCACAAGGTAAATAAGATATTTGTGTTAAATATGGGCTACCTCAAGTATACACGATAGGACAATAACATTTCCTACAGGAATGAGTATTCACATTTATGTCAAGTGTAGCACACACACACACACACACACATTATATGAATGCTGTGGTCTCCACTGATGAGAGCTAACAGGCTTGGGACTATGAAGTCTTCCTGTTACACGGCTGGGATGCAGGTGAAAGGAGCAGCAGTGATGGAGTAGACCTGGTTTTTACATGCCTGCTGAGTGACCTCAAAAAGTCCCCGGGCCTCTCTGATTATTAGTTTCCTCATTTACCAAAAAATAGACATAATTATATCCCCATTATAAGATGGTAGGTGGAACTAAATAAAATAAAGTGAAACTCCTTTAAAACTGTCCAGGGGAATTCCCTGGTGGTCCAGTGGTTAGGGCCCAGGTTTGATCCCTGGTTGGGGAACTAAGATTCCCACATGCCACGTGGTGTGGCACCAACAAAACAAAAAACTGTCTGTAGCTAGCTAAGTTGTTATTATGACAGCTGTTGTAAATACTATCATTGGTAATATTACTATTACTTCAGTCATGCTTATTTTAAGTCATTTGCTTATATTCACTGACTTTGGTTCACTGATGACAAATACTAGACATAAAATGAAAAAAAAGTTTTATTTTTAATGTCACAAATAGTCTTCATTTTAATTTGTTACACCTGATGTTATTTCGGGTTTACAATTATAAGCACTTTCACGTATTTGTTTAATCCTAAAACAACCCTAGGAGATGGTTGTGTTGTATCTCCAACTCACAGATGAAGGAACTGAGGTGCTGAGCTTCAGTAACTTGGCTAAGATCTCATATCTGGCAATAGTAACAACAATAATAAAAGCAAATGTTTACATGGGGCTTACCCTGTGCCAGCACCATTCTAATTGCTTTCATACGTTAACTAATATAATTCTCCTAACAAAGCTATAAGGCAACTACCTTTACTGTCCCCATTTCACAGATGACAGAACTGAGGCCCACAGAGGTTAAGTAATTTGTCCAAGTCACAGAGCTTTAAACCTCTGGTGGCAGAGCAGGAATTTAAAGCCAGGCAGGGCCTTCCCTGTTAATTGAACGCTATACTTTCACTTATTGGTGGCCTTTATCCAGCTCTCTATCTGCCTAAGTGAATTTTCTAGGTAAATGTTTATCACCTTAGTAACCAAATATTACTTCAGACACACTTTTCTCAAATTAATTAAAAGTTCCCTGTCATTTATGCAAAATACACTATATACTGGGTAACTTTTTCCTGCTGGCCCAGGATCAATGGCTGCTGTGCTTTATCCATTCTGTCTCTTGTTTTTATTTCAATTTTTGTAGGAGGGTTTTTTAGTCTCTCTTCTAGATATGTGCCATTTGATTGTGATTTTGTCACTTTGACTCTCTTGAGGGTTGTGAAGCTAGACTCCCTGTCAACTATAACTATTCCTAATACAAGACTGAATAAGCTCTGAGTTGAGCCACCCCCTTGGATGTGAGTGCATGACCTTTATTAATGACTGTTGCAGATTTCAGCTGAGATGAAGGGAAGTTTGACTTCTAGATATGAATGAGCAATCATTTTACCAAACGAAAAACCACACATGTCAGGCGGATATATGAGTACACATAGAGTTCACTTTCCTGTGGAAGACCAAGTCTCAAAAATGTAAGACTCATTTCCAAATCCAAGCCACATAACCTGTTCCCAAGGTGACACTTTCTATCCCCCCACCCCCATCCTCTTTATTGTTATCTCTTAACTTATTTCTCTCCCCCAGGTAAAACATAATAGAAACAGCTAACATGTACCTGGTACTTCCTATGTACCTACCATAGTTCTAGGAAATTTGTCTCTACTGATTCATGTAATACTCACAACAACTCCACTGTATATGTAAGGAAATTGAAGTGCCGAGATGAAGCAACTTGGCAGACGCCTTGTGTCCAGCAGTGGCAGAGCTGGAATTTGAACCCATGCACCTAGCATGAGTCTGAATTCTATGGACTCTGGGCTACCACCCCTGGGATCCTGGGCTCTGAGGGCACAGGGACTTGGTTATGCTCCCTTCTGGACGCCCAGTAAACTTCTACCTCCTCTCCACCTCTCCAAGGGCTCCACTCAGCCCACTCTGACTCTGACCTCAAAGTCTGACCGTCTGAGACAGGCCTAGTGACATTCCAGGCCCTTCTTTCACTTACTTGAGACTTTACTGGTTACACTTTCTTTTGCCTTGCCTTTATCTGGCAGAGCGCCCTGGATCCATCAGATGGTCAATAAGTTGTCACTGAATGAGTCTCTTACCTGTATCAGAACAAAGTTTGTGATCAAGTAGTATAGTGTGACTGGGTAGGAGGATGATGTCCTAGAAATTGTACTTGACTGAATTAAAAGATTGATTTTTACCTTTTGTGAGCTGACCATGGAAATTTCACAATTCCAACTTTCAGTGTTTCTTTTACTTCTTTTTTAAGACTATTTTTTAGGGCAGTTTTAAGTTTACAACAAATTTGAGAGGAAGGTACAGAGATTTCCCATATACCCCCTACCCCTACACCTGCAGAGCCTCCCTCCTTACCAGAATGGTACATTTATTACCAAGAATGAACCTACAGGGACTTCCTTGGTGGCGCAGTGGTTGAGAATCTGCCTGCCAATGCAGGGGACACGGGTTCGAGCCCTGGTCTGGGAAGATCCCACATGCTGCGGAGCAACTAAGCCCGCGAGCCACAACTACCGAGCCTACGCGCCTGGAACCTGTGCTCCGCAACAAGAGAGGCCGTGACAGTGAGAGGCCTGTGCACCGTGATGAAGAGTGGCCCCTGCTCGCCACAACTATAGAAAGCCCTCGCACAGAAACGACGACCCAACACAGCCATAAATAAATAAATAAATAAATAAAAGAATGAACCTACATTGACACATCATAATCACTCAATGTCCATAGGTTACCTTAGGGTTCACTCTTGGTGTTGTACATTCTGTAGGTTTAGACAAACATATAATGACATGTATCCATCATTATAGTGTCACACAGAGTATTTTCACTGTCCTAAAAATCCTTGTGCTCTGCCTATTCATATCTCCCCCACCCTCAGCTAACCCCTGACAACCACTGATCTTTTCACTGTCTCCAAAGTTTTACTCTTTCCAGAATGTCATGTAGTTGGAATCATACAGTATATAGCCTTTTCAAACTGGCTTCTTTTCTTAGTAATATGCACTTAACTTTCCCCCATGTCTTTTCATGGCTTGATAGTTAACTTCTTTTCAGCAATTCCATTGTCTGGATGTACCACAGCTAATTTATCCATTCACCCACTGAAGGACATCTTGGTTGTTTGCAGGTATTGGCAATTGTGAATTAAGCTGCTACAAACATCCGTGTGAATGTTCCTAGTTTTTAGACATGCAAAAATTTATTAAGTATAAGGCACTGTGCACTTGATATGGGTTATACACATTTAGTCTTTAATATAATCCTATGAGGTGGGGGTTATTATTAGCCCATTGTACAGATAACGAAGCCACAGATAAGTGGCCACAGAGCTAAAATGTTGGAGCCAGGATTCAAACCCACGCATGTCTGACTCAAAGCCTATCTCTTGCAAACTGCACTGTACTCTCTCTCTTTCCCATGTTAAACTTATGCCATATAACAACAGCTACCATTAAAATGATTATGGCATGAAATACAGACTGTGAATTGAAATAGTTTCCAAATCAAGGAGCTTGAAATTAAAGTAAAACCTGGAAGTTCAACATTCATCTTTTATAAGTGAAAGCTTTACTGGATGCTATGAAAAACAGTAACTTCTTGTTTTAGAGAATCATTCATTTAACCAGTATTTGTTGAGCCCCTGCTACTTGCAGGGTGCTATGATAGACACAACAAATGGTGAGGAAGACAAACCTGGCCTCTGCGCTCAGAGAGTCTAGAGGAGGAAGCAGAAAAGCAATTAGGCAACATTCAGAGAATGACTGGGGAGTGAGAGCAGGGTTGGGGAAGGTGCAAAAGTGGAGTCCATTGAAGGCAGTGTGAGCAACAGGGGACATCAGCACACACAGGAGAGAATGTGGCATGTTCTGGGAACAAAGATGTAACTGCTGATGGACGGCCTAACTAAGAAGTGTGGATGAGGATGACAGGGAGTCTTGGCAGGAAGTGAAATACCCTTATATGTTTTTTGGAAAGATCAGTCTAACAATAGACAGAAAAATGGATTAGATAGGGCCAAACTGCCATCAGGAAAGGTGGATGGGTGTTGAATTTAACCAAGAAACTGGTGGAAATTCTAATGTAGTGAGAAGGGATTTAGTAATGTGGGAATTGATTTGACAGCTATTAAGAAGGTATAGCCTTGATAACCGGTAGAAATGCAGAAGCGGCAGTAAGTGTCAAAGATATTGTCCAGATGTGGTTTTTGTATCTTGGTGCCCAAGACAGGGAATCCAAGGGCAAAGCACTCTGTGGGAATGGGGAAGATGGTGTTTAGGGTTGTGCACGTGTGGAGTTAACTCGCGGTTGGGTTTTGGGGTCTGGTGCTTAGTGGAGCAGCCTAGGCTGGAGGTGGAGGTTTTCAAGTAATCATCTGACATGTGGTGCCTGAAGGCACCTGAAGGCCTGGAACTGAACAGGCTCACTCACGTTGAGCAGAGAAGCAGAGGGACTGTCAGAGCAGCATCATAACATAAGGGGAAGGCAGAGAAGCGACGCCCATAAAGGGTTTTATGAAGGAGCCTCCGGAGTGTAGGAGCAGATTGGAAGAGACACACTCAGGCTTCCTGTAACCAGAATAAGTCCTTATGGAACTGAAAGGACCATCACGCATGGTTGATGGCACTTTCCCACCATCCATTCGCTAACACCAACCCGTCTGCTATGAGACAGGCTCACAGTGACTCCCGCACGCCCGACAGCCCGCACTCTCTGCCCTGCCTCCTGCCGAGGGGAGCTCACTCCGAGGCCTCGGGCTGCTCCACAAGCACCTGCGGACATCTCCCTGGAGACCCTGCCTGAAACCGCGCGCCGGCAGAGGAACGCCCGCTCCGGCCCCACTCACCGCGCCCAAGGGAGGGCCCCTCCTTCAGGCCAAGCTCGAAATCGCCCTTCTCATCGTCTCTGCTACTTACTGTCACGCTGCTCTGGATCGGGGGCCCGTCCTCCTCTCCCCTAGCCCGCGCCTGGTCCCCTCCACCTCGGGGGCACTGCTGCCAGCAGCACCGTTGGTGCATCAATCCAATCCTCCTTCCGGCCATGAAACCGGAGCGTCCTCAGCCAATGCCGACACCTCTTCTTCCACCGGCAGGGCGCCCCAGCCAATCAGAGGTAGCCATGCTGCGGCCAGCCGAACGCCGTGGCGACGGGGACGCCGGCCTCGGGTTGCCGTAGCAACCGGAGACGCGCAGGGCCGGGCCGCAGCGCGCGCTGTCGGGTGGGGCTTGAGGGCCTGTTGGCGGCGGTAGCCTCCTCACCCCGACCTCGGGCTGCCTGCCACCCAGGGTTTCCTAAACGCTGTCGGTTTTTCTGGACTCGGTGTGCCAACCTTCAGCGTTTGAAATAAAATGGGTAGGAGAGAAAGCAGCTTCATTTTGGGGTGTTTAATTTCAAGAATTGTTATGGACTAAAAATCAGTTATCTTCCAAAGCAGATACTTAGTTTGAAAAAGATCAACGGTACCTGCTGAATAGCTTTCGTGTAACGTGGAGACAGTTTCAGCGACTCTGGCGTGAAAGTACGAGTGAGCTGTGTGGGACACCTGTCACTAGTTCGTTTTGTGGCACTGGGCAAGGCTCTTCACCTTTTGTGAAAGTCTGAAGCTTCTTTTTATTGAAAAAATTTTAATTTTATTAAAGTTTTTAAAAAAATACTCTTTACATTGTGAAGCTTCAAAAAATGAAAAATATTGAGCGTTTATTTTGTGCCAGGGACTGTTCCAAACTCTTTCCTCGTTATTTCACCTACTCTTCACATCATCTGCTTATTTTTTATTTATTTATTTTTGGCTGCGTTGGGTCTTCGTTGCTGTATCCGGGCTTTCTCTAGTTGCAGCGAGCGGGGGCTACTCTTCGTTGCAGTGCACGGGCTTCTCATTGTGGTGGCTTCTCTTGTTGCAGAGCACGGGCTCTGGGCGTGAGGGTTTCAGTAGTTGAGGCACACAGGCTCAGTCGTTGTGGCTCGCGGGCTTGGTTGCTCTGCAGCAGGTGGGATCTTCCAGGACCAGGGCTTAAACCCGTGTCCCCTGCATTGGCAGGCAGAGTCTTATCCACTGCGCCACCAAGGAAGCCCCCATCTGGTTATTTTTCATCGTAGTTTAGAGTTGTAACATGGAGGCCCAACAGGGCAGAGCTGGTAAGTGATGGAGGCAGGGGAGAACCTAGAATTTCAATCCAGAGCCCAGTCTTAACCACCATGCTGTCTGTCCCCCGGACAATTTAATCTAGGACCTACTCAATCCCATTTTAATGTTGCTCCAAGTGCCCACAGGAATGTCAATTAGTGTGGTGATTCAATCTCCCAAAACCTGATTTAAAATGAATACAGTGAATGCTTCCGTGATGTTTCTCTGCTTCGAATAATAATGAAAAGTAGGCCTAATGGAATAACAACACTTAGGTCTGAGTACTTGAAAATACATATTTAAAACGAAAACAGTAAGGTACCATTTTGGAAATACAGAAAGGTGAGATGAAAGTCAAACTCAGGTGAATGGAGCAGAACTAATTATACTTCAGAAAACATAAAACCAGTAGAAATAATGTTACCAATCAAAACACAAGAAGTTGAGGGGGAAGGCAGACTGATGCTGAGTAGAAAAAGTATTCTCTACAGACATTTTAAACATTATGCAGGAGACAAAATTACTCCTCTGAACTTTTCTTCATCAGAATATTGAATGTGCTTCCCACCTTTCTTCTCCTCTCTTAAAATAAAATCTTGCTTTGTCACAGCTTACCCTTCCCCCTCCCCATATCCTCAAGTCCATTCTCTAGTAGGTCTGTGTCTTTATTCCTGTCTTACCCCTAGGTTCTTCATGGACATATATACACTACCAAACGTAAGGTACATATAGCTAGTGGGAAGCAGCCGCATAGCACAGGGAGATCAGCTCTAGCACAGGGAGATCAGCTCGGTGCTTTGTGACCGCCTGGAGGGGTGGGATAGGGAGTGTGGGAGGGAGGGAGACGCAAAAGGGAAGAGATATGGGAACATATGTATATGTATAACTGATTCACTTTGTTATAAAGCAGAAACTAACACACCATTGTAAAGCAATTATACTCCAATAAAGATGTAAAAAATGAAATAAAATAAAAATAAAATAAAATCTTAAACCAATGTTTTGGCCTTCCCTGAATGTAACTGAAAATTGCAGAGATGATTATGAAGCATGGGACACACCGGGCTCTCCAGGAGAGGAGCACCACACCCACCCAGGGCCCACACTGTACTCTGTGAGAAATATACACGACCCCAGAGGGGTCACGCCTGCATCAAGCTCATGGCTGATGTGGTAGGGTTCAAATCTGTAAGACCTAACATCCCCTTCTGGTATTTTTGAATACCCTTTTTACTATCCTGAGGTGAATCCACAGATAATGTAAATTACATACTTCGGAAGTAAAAGAGTGTAACGTGTAACTATAAGGAACGAATAAAATTAACTTAAATAGGTATTAAAATAAATATTCAGAATCAACAAGAAGAAAAAAATAATTCACCAAATTTCTAAAATACTCCTAGATCACTGGTCTAGGACAAAAAAACAAACAAAAAGAGGGCATTTTTTTTTTTTTGCGGTACGCAGGCCTCTCACGGTTGTGGCCTCTCCCGTTGTGGAGCAGAGGCTCCAGACGCACAGGCTCAGCGGCCATGGCTCACGGGCCCAGCCGCTTCGCGGCATGTGGGATCTTCCAGGACCGGGGCACAAACCCGTGTCCCCTGCATCGGCAGGCGGACTCTCAACCACTGTGCCACCAGGGAAGCCCAGACACACTCTTGTGTGGAGGCAGGAGAATGATCTTACAGAACACAGCACAAGGCAGAGCACAATTTGTAGAAAATGCAGAACTTAAATTGAGCTTTGCAAGAATAGCAGAGAAACAGAAAGGAAGGTTTTCCAAACAATAGGAATGTTTTCATTAAAAGCATAGAGGTAGTGAGATAAAGGTCACTGAACTGATACTGGAGAGATCAGATATACCTTAAGCAGCAAGATCAAACAAAAACTAGTGAGAAACTCCCTATTTCCCTTCTTCTCCCCGCCCCCAACCCCCACAAAAATCTCAAAGTTCTGTTGATGGGAATAGTAAATTGACAAATTCATTGTGGGATATCAGAAACTTTACAGTGCAGAAAACACAGGAGGAAATTGTTACATACGTGCCTAATGGAAAACAAACCAAGGCCTGTCATTAGCTATTACTAAAAAAATTTCATAATGAAATTAGCCATTAAAAACAAAAAAGCCTTGAGTCTATGAAAGTTCAGTATTAACATGCTCATTACATATCATGTAATGTGATGTGTGTTTATTACATATCCCATTGCAAAATTCTATTCTAAACAGATGTGTTTTAAAATAGGGAAAATAATGGATCAGCCTATCTTAAAGGGCTTTAATTTCAGTATTTCTTAACTATCAAAAAATCATTGTGAAACACACACTATTTTGTTTTGTCTTCTTTTCTCACTGTTTCCTCTTTTCTGTCTTCTGCTTAGGAAAATTAGGAGGCAGGAAATAAAAATCACTTATTTTTCTCCATCCCCTATCAGGTTCTCATGAGAAAGACATGCAGCTCTTCTAATATCAAAATAAAGACAATATTCAACAACTGATTCAGTAGACTTTTATTGATCTTTCAACTTCAATAACATCTCCAAAAATAGTTTTCTTCTAATATTATGAAACAGATTTGAAAGGCAGGATTATTCACATTATAGACTTGGTAGATACTTGTACTTCATATAGATGAAAAATATCACTTCTACATTTTAAATGTTTACTTTGGATTTTATTATAAAAGAAAATATTATCATTGTATAATTATAAAAGTCATAAAAATTAGAACTGTACTGTTATTATACCAAGCTATCAAATACTGTATAAATGAACAATAAAATTCAATTTCTATTTATTTAAATGTAGTAAACATTGGAAGAGAACCCCCCTACAAAAAAAACTCTTAATATGAAAGTAACAAAAGAAAAGCCACAACACAAGAATCATCAACGCACAAAATTCTGATTAAAAAAACAACTGTTAACAAGTACTCTAAGACAAATGTAGAAGTCAATATATGCTAATTAAATTTTTAAAAATGATCTTTAGACAATTCCATTTCCAACTATGTTTTCCTATTATCGACACTCAAATTACTTTTTGAAAAGTTAGAAAAGAACCAACTTTACATTAAAATTGCCAAATTTTGAAGTACGAACACTATTTTAAATTTTGGATGTCCTTAAACTCTTTAAGTTTACTTTCTAAAAAAATAATTGTTGGACTAAACCAAGACAGTTCACATAGTTCTACTGCATATGATAACAATGATGTGATCTACATAAATAAATTTAAAACATTAAATTATTTAATTTAAACGTTTTTGAATTACAATGTTATATTAATGGCTTACACATCCGAAATCTGAGCACTTTAAAACAGGATTCACATGTTACACTGTTGAGCACATTTACAGAACTTATATACATGATACAGTCCTTTAAAAACAGCAAGCTCTGGTGTCATACCTCTGTTTCGGAAAATATTTTCCTTTTTACAGAATTTTGAACCTGCTTTTGCAAAAGGTAAAAGTTATAAAGCTATTATATATATACATAAACTTTAGGTATATGGAAGAAACTTTTTTTTAGATGGAGAAAACGAAAGTAATTTTGAGTGGTAAAGAAATCTGCTTTATAAATACATGCGTTAGCACATAAAAAATTCTGTCCTACACATTTTATATGCTTGGCAAATATGAACAATGATATGCCACAGCTTTTTTAAACAACTTGACAGATTTATGATTGACAACATCATTCACACAAGCATACTCACATATACAACACCCATTAGAAAGATCGTGTGCCTCACTTCGTATATCTAATATCATTAGAGAATATATAGCATCATCCTTTTATCATAAGGAAGTTTTTAGTTCATTGTCTTCTCAAAAGCGGCAATTTTAGAGTGAAATAGCATTCAAGTGAAAGTGAATTTCAGATGGTCAACATGAGGATGTATTACAGTCCTTGTAAACAGATGTCTATAAATAAATAAAATAGGTGGAGGAAAGAATATCCTGAGGTGGCCCTGCGGCCAGGGTACTCAGTAGCACTGAGCTCCATCCTGGAAACCAAGGCATCTGAAAAAGTGCAGGGCTGTTTATATGAATTTATTTTATAAATGGAATATGCACAGGTTGAATTCTTTTTCACCTTGAGGTAAATCAGTACATAGCAATTACTACTGCTCATCTATACCTGTTTAAGGCAACATTTAAAAAGCAATATATGTAGTAAATTACATTTTTCACTGCTTTTCAAAGAATGCTATCCATGATTGTTATTTTTCAAAAATAGTGGAAAAATATCATAACCACATAAACAAGCTATTAAACATGAGTTACCTTTGCTTTTCAATGAAGTAGTCAATCAGATCATTTTGTAAGTCAAGTAGTCAAAAGAAAGTAGAAACTACTAACAATTAGAAACATAGTAAAAACACTGAGTGCAAAGCATTTTGCACGTCATGGTTTTTCTGGCACTGGACAACCAGTATTCATAAATAAAATCACATAAACACTATGATCCCAGGTAGATTTCAGTTCAAATTTTAAAATTACTTCCCGTAAAAAAGCACATTTGTTAACCCTGTGACATCCAGACACTAGGGAATGGTGTAAGGAAATCCTCTTGTTCAGGTTCATCGGGGAGATACAAAATCATAGCAGCAAATACTGGGGTCTTTGGAAATGATTCTGCTGCTATGAATAAAAAGGAATCACTTCAATGGAAGCTCATAAACAGTAACAAGCACCGTGGGTAATACTCTCTCATCAAGTGCTGACAGCATCTCTCTTCTTTAGGCAGTACCAAATGGTGCCAGCTACATTTTCTAAAGAAAATCAGCTACATTTCCAACCTCCCATATGAGGCAGAAGTTGAATCCATTATTTTAACTAGAATTGGATCACATGGTCTTAGATGTGGAAATTTTATTAGTTAAGTAGTTTAGAATGGATTGCTAGAATTGCTAAAATATCAGCTTTTGGCATTGCTCATGATCTATAAGATCAATTCTTCTTACTTTTGTACTTTAATTAAAAATGATTAAAGGAAGCATCGGAATTCCATTAAAATTTTCATCCTAACATTCATGTTATTATTTTCGATATTTCAGTGGCTTCTCAATACTCATTTGGTTTTTAGAAATCATCCTCTTGCCAAATCAGTTTCACAACCCCATTCATCCAGTCCTACAGGCTTAACAAGAACAACATTTATTTATTTCATATGGAGGTAAAAGTATATAAAAGATGACTAAAAAGATTTGCTAGAAGTTAAAAAGACAGCTTAGAAAAGCAAAATCTAAATAAAACATACAAACACAAACTAGGAAGAATGTCATCAATCTGAGCTATACATAATAGGTCTAAATTTCTTTTAAAATACAAATATGGCAGTGCTTTATATCAAAGATGTAAAATCTATCAACTGCTCTCAGATAATAAACCATAAATGCAAGTGAGCACCAACTATTTATATTAACAATTTACTCTGTATGTTACCTTTTCAAATGTTTATATAATATTTAAGCATCATATCAATTAAAATAAATAAAATATTTTAAAATGAAATCTATTAAATATTACCTATACAACAGAAAGAACAACGTAAACGGAAAATGAAAGGTAATTCGTAATAAAGTAATACTGATCTTAAACCCACTTAAGAGAATTCTGACTCCTGATTATTTAATCATACTACTTATAATAGAAAAATAATCAAGAACTTGAACCTGATACAAACTAAACCACATTTTAAGTAAAGGACAGCAAAGGCAGAGAAGAGTGGGCATTTGGGGCTCTAATAGACTACTAGGATTCAGAAAAAAATTTCTACAAAGGCAACAAAATTTAACTATCATAAATTGGTATTTTATAGCTTTTAAAATTCAAAAACTAATGAGTGGTATGGGAGTTAAATTATAAAATCACCTGCAATTATACTTGTTTATTAGAATGGAGACCTAGATGCGGAGGTTTTAAAGTTTAAAATAAATTTCAAAAACATAAAGGTCAAAATTATAGTTCTTATCTAGAAAGTTTCCACTGTTCTAACTTTATAGTGAAAAAGTTCCCATCACCTGTGAAACATGATGGACATGCATGTAATGCAACACACACACAGCAGCCAGGATACGGCCCCATCTGTGCCCCAGCACTGGCAGAGACGCCCTGTTCCTCCCACAAAGCATTAGCAGAAAGGAAGTAATATGGGAACATTTCTAGCAACTCAATGAAAAAATTTAAATACGTATCACTGAAGGTTGGTATGGACTGCCACTGATGAACAAACAGATTTAAAGAAAAGTAGATTGAATGCATTTCCCCACATTTTTCTATTGCAGAACAGAAAAAAATTTTCCAACAGAAAAATAAATATTTGACTAGTAAGCATCATGTACCTCACTTCTAAGAGACCATTTCATTATATACACAGTCTCCATGGTGCTCCTAACAAACTTCAGACACTACTTCAAAAAACCCCATAGTCATGCATAAATGGCATGACATACAATATTGTTATATATAGTGACATGAAATATTATATATACATACATATATATGTATATATATCTATAAATAATTCCTCTTGGTTCAATTCTATAATGAAGTTTCAGCATCCATGTATTTCTTTGTTGGTTCATCTTCAAAACTTATTTTCACACTTACAGGTTTTTCAGGGCTATTTAAAACAAAGAATGAGAATAAATAATTTTGAAATGGCTAAATATTACATTCAAACATGGCCAACAGTAAATATCCATAAGAGCCTTTTGAGACAACTATTAATACCATAAACATACAACTTGCTATTTCTATCTTACTGCTTTCTTTTCATATCAGTAAACTTAACTGGAAAGGCAAATATTAAAAAGTCTTAGTTTTTTAAAGATATTTTTGCCACTAAATTTCACATTTTTCTTACAACTGAAGAGGAGCTCCTTAAAATTGGTCAGTGTAAGATGACTGTGCTTGACAATAGTTTTACTTTATATATGAACAGTTGTAGCATTTGACTTTTATTTTACTGACAAATTCATTAAAAATTAATCTTTGTCAATATAAATAAGCATCAAATAATTTCCTGCAAAATGTAACAAATCTTATCTCCCCAAATTTGGTTCATAAATACAAGATCAAAATACAATTCTACATTTTCAAGTTAATATCAAATACAATGATTCCATGTATATGGATTTAACTGATTAACTGATTTGATTTAATTGTAACATGAATATCTGGGCTTTGAAAATTTTGCAAAAGATAGAAACACGCTATGGTTTGCTGCCTTCTCCAGACAAAACTGAAGGAAGATAACCCAAACATTTTTCTGTTCAACAATGTAACAAAACATTCCCTTTCTTCCCATGTGATTTTGAATTGAGGGGCAACCTGAATGAAAGGCAGAAGTATAAAAGACAAAATACTACTACTCTAAGGTCTTTCTATTTATCCTAACTATACTAACATTCTGGGCCAGGGGTGCTGACAAGGTGCGAAAAGTTACTAAGAGTAAAAAGAGTATCTAGTGAAATTCTGGCTGCATGAAATAATCCAAAATGACAAAAAGTTTAACTTAAAAACTTTTGAGATCAAAGATAGAAGTGAAGTAAACAGTCTACATTAGAGAATTAAAACTCAAGAAATGATGAGAGAAAAGCCAAAAGAGTTGATAACTGAGATTAAGTAGGAGCAAGGTTCTAAAAGCAGGTAGGGAAAGATATCTTGGGAGAAAAACTTAATCAATCATTATCAAGACAGTTGCCAGAAAGACAATAACGAAGCAGAAATAGCTATGTGATTGCTTGCCTGGAAAAGTTTTAATTTTTGACACCCAAGCAGAATATACTGACACCCAACACAGCATCTGGCACAAAGTGAACACCAAAAAAAAAAATTTGTTGACTATGAATGACTGAGTACTCTACAGGATAATACCTAATTTCTCCAGAGACCTAAGGGATCAACGTACTAATGATTATCAAGCCAAAATTCCTGAGGTTTAGGTCTTGAAGTGAGTGGGAAAGGAAGAAAAAAGGGTTATTACATAACAAGAAATATAAGCAAGGGGTTATGAAACAGTTGTGTAATACATGGTCCATTATAAAACTGAATGGCCTTTACTCCCATGGATTAAATTTCTTACAAATATCTTCTAGGAAAATGTTTACCTCGCCAGAAGAAATAGTAGGCTGAAACAAAGCAAAACAAAAGAAAGCCTTTTTTTTTTGGACCATCAGAAAGCATGATTGAGGTAGTATTCTATTTTAGTATTCAATCCCTAGTAATTATCTTTCTTTATATGGCTTCTGATCTTTTATATATTTATTCCTTATGTATATATTCATTTTTATTACAAAACAATTCTTTTTTGAAATAGGCAACTATAAATTTAAAAAATAACAGAACAATCAGCACCTATATCTGCTTCCAGTATACATGAAATGATGGATAGATGAAAGGAAGAAGGAAGAATAAGAGGAAGAAAAAAAGGTTGGTTTTGTTAAGTTAAGACAATGGTTTTCCTGAATAGCTATCCATAAGTAAACTGAAAGTTGGCTATAGTTAGAAAATGCATAAATCATTACAGCTACCTCGTGTTAGATCTGGTTACTTTGGCATTCTCAGTATTCATGGACAGTGCCTTCCACTGTGCAGTTTTGGCCATTTCATCTGATATGTTAACAACTGAGGGATCAACACTGAAGAACAAATACACTTTCTGGTTAGTATTCAGTACTTGCAAAAGCATTAATAGTCATTCCTATTATCTATATCATATTTGCTTTCATCAACTTAAAATTGAGAAAATTCTTTGTCATGCACTTAAACCAAGATCTAGCAAGATAGCAGTATTTTGGAGTTCTATTATAAAGGTCTAAAGGGGAATTGCATCTTTCTTTATAATCAAAACTAGCAATGAGACTAATTAAATTGGCAATGATGCCCAAAGGTGATTATCTTGGCTATAAGTATACTATTGAAATAACATAAAGGAATATATTAATGTGCTTATAAATATAAAAAGTGATACAGCCTCAAGTCAGTTAGAAAACTTTTATAATCTGCACAAATTTCAATTGCAGCAAACAACTATCCAAAGTATGTAAAGAAAAATTACAATTAGGATTTAAAAAAATTTTTTTCATAGCTTTTATTTATTTATTTTTTGTGGTACGTGGGCCTCTCACTGTTGTGGCCTCTCCAGTTGTGGAGCACAGGCTCCGGACACGCAGGCTCAGTGGCCATGGCTCACGGGCCCAGCCGCTCCGCGGCATGTGGGATCTTCTTGGACCGGGGCACGAACCTGTGTCCCCTGCATCGGCAGGCGGACTCTCAACCACTGCGCCACCAGGGAAGCCCTTTTTCATAGCTTTTAAAAATCATTAAAAAGAATTCTGGGAAATGGGACACTTTAAAATTAGAAATTAAAATACTTCAACAGATAACACACAAAAAAGGTTTATAAGTACTGCTTTTAGCTGGTATTACCATATCAGTAATATTTTTAGTATGAAGGTGTTACTATATAAAATTTATCAAAATCCAAATACTGTCCTTTCATTATAAGAAACAAATGTAACCATTCCATGTCTCTGTGAAATATTGCAAAAATTACCTCAAGACCCCAAATCCAATAATGAAGATATCCATAATAATTTTGGGCTCAAGGTTGTCAGTTTGGACAAGAAAGTACTAGGAAGTTAACAGGAATATATTTGCTAGTCCTTTTTCTTCACCAAAAGGAAAACATTTCATGCAAACAAGCGACAAATACAAATGTCAAATGAGATGTTAAATTAACAATGTGCTGGCAGCCAGGTTATAAATGACTAAAGAGCAGTCACCTGTTCACACTTTAAATCTCACGTCGTTTATGATGTAAGACTGCAGTAAAGAGTGAAGCGGCCACTGGAGACTCTCTAGGAATGGCTGCTTCACTAAGTGAAGTTTTTAAAAGTGCACAAATTTGGACACCCAAATTCACCATGGCAGAGCCATCCAACTTGAAACCCTGTCTACCCCAAGAAAACGTTTTTTTGCTCAGTTGCCAACTTCAAATAACTGAAGAGAGAAGTTCTTGAAGCACTTTCTAGCTTCTAAATGATCTTCTCTAAGAACTTTCCCGTTAGTAGAAATTGAGACCTTTTTTGAAGAAAGTATACATTTTGTTTTTCCCCAAAATAAAACTAGATGGGAAAAATTTTGTCTACATTAAATAAATTATTTTCATATTTTATAGGACTTTATGGTTTCCAGATGCTTTCATGTTATCTCACTCCATTTTCATGGCAAGTAATTCAAAGCTACTTAAGATTTAAAATTCTGGCAAATAAACAGGTCAGTCAGTTCCTGGCATTCTGGATGTTCAAGTTTTAATCCAAATGACATTAATCATGGTTCACGTCATCATTTAAAAGACAAAAGTAAATATACATATACTCATTCTTTTTGTTAAATATTTGACAGTGTAAGCATGGACTCCATTTAAATTTGTCAAGATCCATGTGTAATCACAGTGAGAAAGAGATAATACAGGACCTGCAGAAATTAAGTGGCAAACAATCTCAGCAAACTGGTGAGTCACCAGTAACTATCACGGCAGTTCCTATACACTTTTTAGCAACAAAGTCAATACATTAATTCATTTAACAAACATTTACAGAATCTAGAGAAGCAGAGCACTCTATTTGGATATATCAAAATGTCTATACCTGGCATTTAATTTTAGGTATATACAAATTTGAGGGAAAATCATGAAAGGTGACAAAGAATAATACCAATGATACAAGTTAATACCAATGACAAAAGAGAAAAATTACTTGTGAATTCATTTATCAAAACTAATCAACATGTACAAGTCCAAATGCGCCCTTATAAAAACTATAAACATAAGTTAAAAATGAAAAAAGGTTGAAGCAAGATAATTAAATATCAACAAACATTTTCCATTAACTGGTCAAGGAAGGAAGCTATATATATTCTAAAACTGACTTTTCTTCTATAAATGGCCAGTCATAAGTAGAATAAATGTGTAGAAGAATCAGGTGTACATAAATAATAGAGGTTTTTAATCTACAAAAAAGCTTACATCTCCCAACCTCTGTACTTAGTTCTTAGATTCAAATATAAATCGCCAAAATCATACATGATAAACTATATATGAAACTTAATTTTTCCCTAGTATGACCCGTCACTGCCAATGCTCAAATCACACCTTTGGAAACCGCAGGAGAGTTCTAGGGCCTCTAAACATAGTCACATTGTCACAGGTTATCAAAAAATGGATTAAAAATGTTTATTTTCCAGCATACACCAACCCCAGTCATAATGAAAGGCAGAAAAAAAAAAGCTGTACTACTGAGAGAATGGGAATATTCTAAGACTGATTTTAAACTTCACTGAAACAGAAGGAGTGATGAACGACAAGACAATCTCTGCTTGGCATGGATGCCAAGGTCTCCTTCACTCCTTCCTACAAGTGAGAAGGGGGATGAGCCAGTGACTTTCTTTTCCACCTACAGGAAGCCCTCCTTTAGCCCACATGTCAGATGCAGTGTTTGTCATCTTTTAAAAAACAGGTAACACGACTTTAAAGAAACATTGCATGGCTTATTCATGCATCTGACATGTAAATGAAGCACATTTTAAAGGATGAAGCTGCATCTCACCTGTATTTTAGCGCCTTAACTGGAATCTGCAAGAGGCTTCCCCCTTCAAATGGAAGATGCACAGTATCTTCACCAGCTTGAAGCATTCTCTCAGCTTCCTTTAAAGCACATACATGAAGAGATTACTTTTCCCAGAATATTTCCAGGAGGACCAATTAATATATTAATATCTTAAAGAATCAGAAAACCAAACTGACATTATTTAATCTGCCATGACTGAAAATTTTACCATGAACACATACTTGTAGCACAAGCTGAAAACCACTTGTAAAGATTAATTTTAAGAGGTTGTAACTTTCACCTCTGTAAGTTAGTCACTGATACTGTTTAAATATCAATTTAGCTACATAAATTTTATTATCAACTATGACACAGGCATACAATGAGCGACAAAATTTTGTGAAACCTCATAACTCTCATTATAATATAAGCAAAACCTCACTTGGATAAGGCAGGGTTTCTCAATCTCAGCAATACTGACATTTAGAGCCAAACAATTGTCTGGGAGGCAGTCCTGTGTATGCAGGATGTTCAGCAGGCCACTAGATGCCAGTAGCAGCCCCTTTTTGACCATCAGAAAGTCACCCCAGGTTGAGAACACCTTAGCTATGAAACAGCCAAAATCATGACACAATTATAATGGGGAGGGGTGGTCAGTACAGGAAAGACAGAAAGAGCATTCTCTCCTCTGTCTTACTGATAGAAATCCCACTACTTGGGGGTGGCGATGCACCCAGTTTTAACAAAAATAATAAAAGATAAAAAAATAAAACCTAAACTAAATTTCCCAGCACTCCTTGCAACTCAGTGTGGTGCCAGTGGAAATTCCTGGATGCCATTTCTGGAGGGCAGGGTGGAGATATCCACGGTCTACCTCCTGCTGTCTCTGATGCTGACATGATAGCTCAAACTCAGCAGCCCTTCTGACCCATCAGGGGATTCTGAGGATGAAAAGTCTATGCCGAGCTGGGAGAAAAGCAGCAGAGTTCCTGATAACTTTGTGGAGCCATCACACCAGATCACTTACTTTCATGATTCCTTTTATAGGAGAAAATAAGCTCTTGTGTTTAAGCCAGCTTTACTTTTGTTTTGTGATATGCAAATAACCTTATTCTCCCTGATACAGGAATAAGCAAGCAATTTTACCTAAGTATTTTATAAATAGATTATACCCTATTTGAAAAATCATCAAGTTCATAAACATTTACATACATAGATAGCTTTGAAGGAAACAAAGCTCTTAAAAATTTTGGAGACTCAATTCAAATGTTTTAATTAGTGTCCTAATTAAAAAGTCAAAATTTTTGTTGAAAAGTAAATACACAACCAGTAATTTTGCCATAAATCAGCACTGAAAAATCAATCGAAACCATGAAAAAATGCCAACAAGCCCTAAACGCATTTGTCTGCAAAACTTTAATAAATGCTTTTCCATAAATACTATGCAATAAGTTATAAATTATGCTGATTTCCCTCAAAAATTAGAAAAAACCCCCAGCAATTCTGAGATCTATTTAAATAGGACCACAACTTTAAAAAATGTATATCTTCTTATCTTTGATTTTCAAACAATATTCTGAATGGGAAAATTAAGTGAGGCACTAAAATCAACAAAATCACCTATGCTACATACTCAAGTGTTTTATTTGTCCTTCTTAACTAGGTTATAATATTGAGCTGGTTACTTAAAAAAAATCAAATTCAGAAAAGAGTATGTAAATCTCAGTATACAAATCAACTAAGGGTACATAATATTGAATATAAAGACTAAAGTTTTACTATACTTTCTGTAAAAAGATATTTACTTAAAGTCCTTTTTGTCCTTACACTGGGTTGGCCAAAAAGTTCATTTCCATAAGATGTTACCAAAAAACCCAAACAAGCTTTTTGGCCAACCCAATATATGCCAGATTATTAAAATGCTGTTAAAATTAAAATGTATGCTAAAATGTACTTATGTACATTTAACATAAATGTACATAAAGGCAAGGGATAAAGGCAAGTTGGTAAAATGGGTAAGAGCCTGTGTTTAGGACAAACTACCTACTAACCTCTCTCTCTCTCTCTCTCTCTCTCTCTCTGTTTCCTCATTTGTAAAGTGGGGATAATAAAAGTACCTACACTTTATAATAATAAGGTTCTTAGGAGGACTAAAGGAGTTGATTCCATCAAAGTGACTATAATAGTGCTTGCTACTTGGTACAAAATATTAAAAAAGAAGTGAACAGTGTATATTTAAAATTCTTTTTTTACCTCTTTCTCTTTTTTCTTTTTGTCGTCTTCCTTCTTTTTCTTACTTTCTGGCATGAGATCATCAAGCCAACTAAGCTCTCTCTTTGTGAAACACAGATCCATGAGTTTGCGTACAAAGACTAACGCAAGAACCTTTAAAAAGTGATGGAGAGAATATTAAGTAACATCTAAAAATATGCAAATTATATCACTTGGAGAAAAAGTATTTATTAAATCGTAAATTGAAAAGTACTTCACATATTTTATTTTAAAATGACTTCATACACCATCTTATTTTTTTGTTTGTTTGTTTGTTTTTGTTTTTACGTGGGCCTCTCACTGTTGTGGCCTCTCCCGTTGCGGAGCACAGGCTCTGGACGCGCAGGCTCAGCGGCCATGGCTCACCGGCCCAGCCGCTCCGCGGCATGTGGGATCTTCCCGGACCGGGGCACGAACCCGTGTCCCCTGCATCGGCAGGCGGACTCTCAACCACTGCGCCACCAGGGAAGCCCCATACACCATCTTATTTCAAAGAAACTGAGTCACCTATTTATCTTTTTCAACTTTCTGCTCAAAGACATAAAGGAAATGAGATTTTTAGCCTTTTCCTATATAAATCCCTTGAACTCTGCATAAAACTATAAAGCAGATTAACCATGATGAGTGTCTTCACAAACATGATTATTAATTTTTATGATTACTTTACATTATGTACATTATTTAAGTAGATATAATTTTTAAAAATCTCTTCAGCAATGCATTAGAGAACCCATTTTCCAGCATTAGGTTTTAACTTTCAAATTATATTAGTGAAAAAGACACGTTATTCTTTAATTTGCTTTCCTTTAACTGCTGCTAAGGTTGAAGATGTTTTCAAATGTTCACTGGACATTTGGATTTCCTCTTCTGTTTTTGTTTTTTACTTAATTTAAAAAAATTCTTATTTTATATTGGAGTATAGTTGATTCACAATGTTGTGTTAGTTTCAGGTGTACAGCAAAGTGATGCAGTTATACATATACATGTACCTATATTCTTTTTCAGATTCTTCTCCCATAGAGGTTATTACAGAATATTGAGTAGAGTTCCCTGTGCTATACAATAGGTCCTTGTGGATTACCTTTTATATGTACAATAGTAGTGTGTATATGTTAATCCCAAACTCCTAATATGTCCCTCCCCACCACCTTTCCCCTTTGGTAACCGTATGTTTGTTTTCTATGTCTGTGAGTCTGTTTCTGTTTTGTAAAGAAGTTCCTTTGTATCTTTTTTTTTTAGATTCCATATATAAGTGATACCATATGATATTTGACTTTCTCTATCTGACTTACTTCACTTAGTATGATAATCTCTAGGTCCAACCATGTTGCTACAAATGGCATTATTTCATTCTTTTTTATGGCTGAGTGACATTCCATTGTATATATAAATACCACATCATCTTTATCCATTCATCTGTTGATGGACATTTAGGTTGCTTCCATGTCTTGGCTATTATATTGTGCTGCAATAAATACTGGGGTGCATGTATTTTTTGAATTATGGTTTTCTCTGGATACATGCCCAGGGGTGGGACTGCTGGATCATATGGTAGCAGCTCTATTTTTAGTTTTCTGAGGAACCTCCATACTATTCTCCATAGTGGCTGAACCAATTTACATTCCCACCAACACTGAGGAGGGTTTCAATTGACTTCTGTTCATGAATTCCTAAAAGTTCTGTGTAGTTTGGACAGAAACACTTTACCTGTCTTATATGTTACAAATATTTTCTCCCACTTCACTATCTGATTTTAATAAGGACAAACAAAACAATTATCATGTGGTCAAACATATCATCTTTCTTTTACTGTCGGATTTCTCTACCTTCTTTGAAAAATTACCTTCAATCACTGGATTATACAAATAATCTTCAAGATTTTCTACTACAATTCATTTTAACATTTAAATCCTGAATTGATTTATTATTTCTTTCTGAATATGATAAGATAGCAACTTTATTTAGCTCCCAGTATTCAGTCAAATCTTCTAATACTATATACTAAATTTTCCCATTTAAATGAATTAACACCTTTAATGAAATAATCCGCTTATGTTATTCAGGTGGTAAATTCTCATATATCCTTACAAATTTCTGGACTCATTAGTCTGTTTTTCTGATCTATTTGTCAATTCCTATGCCAACTTCATACTGTATTAGCTATGCTGACTTGACAGCAATTTGTAAATATTCAGTTATCAAAACACTATGGTGGGCTTCCCTGGTGGCGCAGTGGTTGAGAATCTGCCTGCCAATGCAGGGGACACGGGTTCGAGCCCTGGTCTGGGAAGGTCCCACATGCCGCGGAGCAGCTAGGCCCATGAGCCAACTACTGAGCCTGCGCGTCTGGAGCCTGTGCTCCGCAACAAGAGAGGCCGCAATAGTGAGAGGCCCGAGCACTGCGATGAAGAGTGGCTCCCACTTGCCACAACTAGAGAAAGCCCTCGCACAGAAATGAAGACCCAACACAGCCATAAATAAACAAACAAACAAACAAATAAATAAATAAAAATAAAGGAATTCCCTTTAAAAAAAAAAAAAAACACCATGGTATTAGCATAGGAACAGTCAAGCCCCTCACCCCCGCACCCAGCTAGGAATTCTGAATTATAATTATCTTTGTTTTGTTATTCTCTGGTATTTATTATATCTTTATCTTTTCATTAATATACAATTTACATATAGTAAATAAAAAAATATCAGGTGTAGAGTTTAATGCTTCTGAAAAATACATGTACTCTTGTAAAGCAACCCCAGTAAGATACAGAATATTTCTACCATCCATGTTGTTGTGGCTCTGGTATTATTTTTCTCTATAAACTTTAAAATTACCCAGTTCACACTGATACCAACCCCCCCCCACACACAAACACATATGCAATAAAACTAGTAGGCTTCATACTTGGAAGTGACATTTTTGTAATACTAAGTATGCAAAACAAAGAACATGGTATATAATTTTGAATATTTTTTAGTGACTTTTCACTATTCATTTATAATTTAATTTATTTGTGATCAGGGAATATTAACTGTATAATTTTCACAACTTTTTAATTTTTAAAGATTTTCTTTTTGGCCATGTACATAAACCAACTTTTGCATAATATTTACAAAAGGATGCCTATTCCCTATTTGCAAAATGCAATTTTGAAATGTGATAATTTAATGATTAAATTATGAATAATTATTAAAGTATATGATAATGTAATGAATTATTAATATCATCTATAATCTTTATTACTTTTTGACTTCTAGATCTATTAATTTCTGAAAAAGATGTATTGAAATAGCCTATTAAAGAACCATGTTGCTCTGGTTGCTCCGCTTTTTAAGTTAGGCTACCATATTTGCTTCATAAACGTCCTAAACTCTGAAACTGTTTAAAAATACGGAACAGTGTTCTATACCCAAGGACTAAAAATCAAAAACAAACCAAAATTAGAAAATGACAAGCAAATTCAATTTTGAAAACTATTGGTTTCACAGCTAGAAAGGGCTAATTCACATTTCAAAACACCTAAGGTGCTTAAAATCCTTTACTCAAAGTCAATTATAAATATTAGTAAGATAAGTACTACCAAAACACATAAAAATGTTATTAATTAGTGATAAAGTCTGAAAAAAAAAAAAAAACTTACCATCATGGGAAAAACTACTGCAGCAGCCGAAGCTTTTATCACCCACAAGAGGATCAGACAGGTGAGCTGGACGACTGTGAAGACGTGGACCTTCCAGAGGGGCACGTAGCGGAGGTAAATCAGGTCGGGCTGGTGCTTAGCAGGCATTCCAAATAATTTTATACGGTCAAAAAACTGGATATCGAATGGAAAGCAAAACAAGAAAAAGTTTTCAACAAAAATATCATTTCTGTTACTTAGGAAAAGAAATTGTATTCTGCTTTAGGGTTTTGTGATTTAAACTCTAACTTCCCTGATATGCCGTGATAACACAGGAGAATGTTTCAGTTTACAACATCTTGATCCAAGGAGAAAAAAAAAAATCAAGGCAACCACTTAAACAAATGTAATTCATTAATCAGAAAACTCAAGTCAAAATGTTTTAAATTGGGGAATTAAAATATTTTGATAAATTTATCTGCTATAACCAAATGTACAAGTCATTTAATCTCTCTGACCTTGTTTTCTAATATGTAAAATAAAAGAGTAACAATCTCCCAAGGTACTTTTTAAGTCTAACATTACCAATTTTATGAAAATAACCTGAGGTAACAATTACTAATTTTTCACCCACTGAAAAGGAAACTATGAGCCAATCCCTTGGTCCTTTTGAGTTTTAATTTCCTCATTTATAAACCGGGAATAAGATCAGCCCTACATAACTCACAAAATTGTTGTAAAACAATCAGCTGAGTTAATGAGATCATCTCTTGACCACTGGAGAGTAGATACTGGACTGTGTTGGAAAAAAAAATGCTGGTGCGTCTGAGATACCCGGCAGCCGGAAGCCGGCAGCTCGGGACCACACGCTGCTCACGGCTGGGACTGGGTGAGTGGTGCCAACCCTGCCTGAGCAGCTACACGTTCTACACTAAGGCTGGATTCACACAAATCCTAATTCATTCTATCAGCTTGTTTCCCAAGAAATACTACAAATAAGACAAAACAGAGTAGTGAAAACACTAGATTCTAGCCTTGGCTCCACTGCTTACTTAGTTAAAAACCTTCAGTAAGTCTATTTCTGTTTCATGATTTACAAAATTAGTACTTCTTCCTTTCATATCCCAAAGTTGTTTTGAGGATCACAGAAAATCATCTGTATACTAGGCTCTATAAACTGTACTGCACCATACAAATGGCAGGTATTACCATGGTTATAGAAGACTAATATCTACATTTTCTTTTTAAGCAACTGAAATTACTGTTCTAACATGTCAGAAATAGCCCCTTTTCCCCCATTCCAATCCTTTTGATCCTCCCTCTTACTATACTAGTCTTCATTGATAGTTACCTTTCATTAGCTTCAATTAAAAATAGGTAAGGACATAACAGTTCATGATCTCACTCTCAGGGGGAAAAAAATGTTCAGTAAGCAATAATTACTTGGAAAATGTGGATTTGAAGTCACTAGTTAACCTGCCCCCAAAATATCAGAGAATAAATCACTACCATCAGAAAAACAATCATTGCAAATATAAAATGTTTAAGTTTTTTTTAGAAAGTTATTAAATGCTTAAGACTTGCCTGGATTCCTTTTAATGAGGAAACTCCCATATAAAGGAAAACACCATACAGAACAGGCATTGGAATAAACTGTAAGTAAAATGACCACAATTAGAACCCATGTTACCAGAACAATTTCACATAAAAAATACATAAAAACATAGTCAGTGCCTACGAGATAGAGTTAAAAGATCTTTCAGTGATGAGACTTTTCTATAACAAAGAAAAATGCTAGTAAACAATAACCTCCTTGAAGAATCATTTACCATCTACATGTTCCCTCCTAAGAAGGGACTGTGTTCCGTGGTTAAGAGCAGAAGTACTACAATCAGACTACTTGGCCTAAAAACCCAGTTTACCTCTTCTTGAGCCTTAATCTCTCTATTTTAGTTTCTGTATCAGATTGCCTTGAAGATTAAAAAACTTCAAATTCATAAAATATTCAGAAAAGCACATGGTACATATCAATCACTCAAAAAGGGTTAGCCATTATTATTACTATCACTACCCCTACAGTGACTGCTATACAATACCATTTACAATACGTATAATAAACAAACACCAGCCTGAAAAAGAATGTCCTTGTTACTTTGGCAGTTAGGGGGATCCCAAACTGCCTACCTAGTCCATGCCCAGACATCCCACAGGAAAGCCAGCAACAGGCCCCATTCATTGATTCAAACACCACAATCAGCACTCACCCAAGGGAGAGACCTATAAGGAAAAAAGACCTAACAGCCAGAGGAGAATCACACTCATTCTCTAGTAAACAACCTCGTATGTCCTTAACTAAGGACCGTGGGAGAAAAGAAAACATATCAAAAATCTAATCAGTATCCTCAGGGAATCTCAAGAAAATATTTAATCCATAAAGCAACTTCAGAATGCTAAGAGAAATGAATAACCAGAATGAAAAAAAAAAAACTCCCAGAAATTAAAGATACAATTATCAAAATAATTTAAAAGAATTTTGTAACAACGATTTTGATAAGACTAAAGAGATCAATAAAATGATAAAGAAAATAGAGGAAATTTTAACAGTGAGAGAGAGTAGAGAAGAGGAATGTAACAACATATCTGGAAAGTCTAGTATCTGTCTAATTGAAAGTGAAGAAATATCTAAGAGAAAATAAAGAAAAGGAAATAAACAACTGAAGAACACTCCCACAGTTAAAGGCATAAGTTTCTAGAGTAAAATGACCCACAGAGAGAGAAGCAAGGTAAATTAAAAGTTTCTATTTACCTAAATATCCTAGTGAAATTTCCAAACTCTAAGAGTAAAAAGGATATTTTGGTAGCTTCTAGAAAGGAAAAAGATGCTTCTGAAGACACAAAAACCAAATAGATATCAGACCTCTTACTAGAACCACTGATCTCTAGGCAACAATAACTTTAAGACTCAAAGAAAAATAAATTTGAAACTTGAAATGAATATCCATCTATCAATCATAGAGGGTAATTTTGAAACATGCAAGAACTCTGAAAGTTTACTAATTATGGTACCAGACATGAAAAAATTACTCAAGGAATTCCTTTAGAGATACAAAAAAGAAATACAAGAAAAAGTGGAACCTGTATATGTACTTTTTTTTAAGTAAGAGAAGTCAACAAATATTAAGAAAACTTCTCAGGTCTTGCGGCTTGGACTATTATTCTGAAACCGCAGGAGTCTGGGGAAATAAGGGTTATTTCTGCCTCCACGCAGGCTGATCACACCGCCTAGTCCTCAGCGAATATTTATTTCATCATAATACTGATTACGTGTTCCCAGAGGGCTTACATTGCTATAATTTAACTTACAGAAAAAGCACAGAGTGTAAATGTTGGTAACCTTTACAATAATAATAAAACTAAAAACACAGCCAACCAAAAACAACTGATGAAAGGGAGAATGGGATGTTTGGGGTAAATCCTCATGAAAGACATAAACTTAGGTCAGAGGCTCTCAAGTTTTTGGTCTCAGGACCCCTTTATACTCCTAAAAAGTACTGAGGACCCTCCCCCCAAATACTCTTACGTGGAATATATATATATATATATATATATATAGAGAGAGAGAGAGAGAGAGAGAGAGAGAGAGAGAGAGAGAGAGAGAGAGACATAGGTATAGATATATAAATAGGTATATAGGTATGTGGGAAATAGATATTCACCATATTAGAAATTAAAAGAAAAATTTTAAATAGTTTTTTTATTTTATTTTTGGCTGTGTTGGGTTGCTACACGCGGGCTTTCTCTAGTTGCAGAGGGCAGGGACTACTCTGTGTTGCAGTGCACAGGCTTCTCATTGCAGTGGCTTCTCTTGTTGCAGAGTACGGGCTCTAGGCACATGGGCTTCAGTAGCTGTGGCGTACGCGGACTCAGTAGTTGTGGCGCACGGGCTTAGTTGCTCCACAGTATGTGGGATCTTCCCAGAACAGGAATCAAACCCGTGTCCTCTGCATTGGCAGGCAGATTCTTAACCACTGCGCCAGCAGGGATGTCCCAATAGTTATTTTTAAACTCACTTCGAAATAATAATAAACCTATTACAAGTTAATATAAAAAACATATTTTTACTGGAAAACTATAATTTCCAAAGAACATAAGATTAGGTGAGAAGGGCAGCGCTGTTCTGTATTTCTGTAAATCTCTTTAACGGGTGGCTTAACAGAAGACGACTACACTCTCATATCTGCACCTGCATTAAATCTGCTACAATACATGGTTCTGGCCAAAGTCTATGAAGACAACCCGGCCTCAACACAGTCACATAAATGGGAAAGGGAGGCTCCTGCAGACCCTGGACAGAGTGTCAGGGACTCCCAGAGGTCCTTGAACTAGACTTTAAGAATCACTGTCTTAGGCAAAGAGATTCAGTCTAAAGATAATAAAGTGAAAAATAAAATTATAAAAGTATATAAATCTATAATGGTGTTAACTAACAAAATAACTTAAAAAACAAAGGAGTAAAAAGTTTACCTCTGGAGAGTTGCTTTTGGAAAGTGAGAGAAAATAGACTAACTTTTTATTTTAGAGCTTTCTTGATATTCTACTTGAATTTTTCTGCCTATAAGCAGTTAATACTTAAAAATTTTTAGAACTACTTAAAAAATGTAAAGGGCAACCTTCATCAGGAGACGCAGCATCCCCATAAGACTGCACTACATATTTCTCCTCTTGTCCCAAGCACCTCTAACAATATACTCACCACTATGCAGTAATTGCCCATTTGCCTATCTGTTTCACCAAGTAGATTGCCAAGTTTTTCAAAGTAGACAATAAAGTGTCCTATTTATTATTGTTGCCTCAGTACTTAATAGCACAGAAAGTACTCAACAAATATTTGGTCAATTAATTGGCTTCATGAAAGGAGGCCAAAGAATTCTAGTATTAACTACAATTCTTTTAGTTAATATGTAACACACACACACATACACACTCCACGTTTGTACCTTAATTTATAAATAGTTTACAACTTTTTACTTATTTTCTTTACAACAAACATAACTGAAACACCAAAAAAAATGGAGTTGAGCTCTTCCATGATGAATAGAAGATTTAAGATTAGATACTTAGCTACGTTTGCTATGGCTATTGTTTTTTATTAAATCACTAGATTAGGTAGAATGTGTACAGTAAAGATCAGATGTGACTAAAAGAGGTTTATCATAAAGTATAATTTCTTACATGCTTCATTTATAGTATTAGCTCGTTTTGTTTTCCTAATGAGTGTTACTACTCATATTTCATTTAATACATTCATTTCATTAATACGTTCTTTGTCAGGAAGAACGTATTAATTCAATTAATAGCAATATTATTTTTTACATTGTGGTCAAATAACTGTTTCATCTATCTTTCAATATTATTTCCTCTAATATGTTTATAAAATCCTCTGGTATATTCTTCTTTTAGATCATAACTAAGCCATGGATTAACTCCTTCCTAAACTCTATAGTCTTTAATACTACCCTTTTACATTATTATTATTTTTTGTTTGTTTAAACTACATTATTTTTTAAAAGGATACAATCTAACACTGATGCCTACTATACTAACCACCATTCCAAAATATTATTTTCCAAGTAAATTCTAGGAAATGAAACTAATTTTAGATATTTTAATGTTTCATTTTCATACAACCAAGTATAAATTTTATGATAAAGAAAGATTTTAAAACATTGCAATAAAGAGATTTTTTACCTTTAGTACTGAAGTCATGAACACAGACAGGCCCATTAGAATAAAAATCATTAGCCCTGTAACCCGCTGTTCACGAATTCCCAAAAACTTGGGTTGTTCCCCTGGAGCAGAACATTCAGATTCAACTTTTAGGCTGTTGACATGACTTATTGACAACACTGTTGCAGCCACAAACCATGGAAGTCCCATGACAGAGCAAACTCCCAACATAACACCAACCACGAGCAAGTCAAGGTGATAGCCAGCTCCTTTCTGAAAAGTGAAACAAACATGAATATTTGTAAGCCTATATTGTTCTTTTAGGTTAAAACTCTATACTACTTATAAAGAGAGAAGAAATTAATTTTCACCATCTCCAACTCAAAGAAACAATTCTTGGGACAAAATTTTAAAATTACCTTCAACTTGTGCTCCTTTCTGTTTATGATTACAGCTGTAATTTGTTGATCCATAAAGATGAGAATGGTACAAAGCAGAGCTGGAATAGCAGCTATTAATAAGGTCCACCAAGGATTTTCTCCCAAAGGGCTTATGATCCAGCCCCTATTTGTATCAGTAGGCTGTTAAAACATTTAAGGATTAAAAGAAGGAAAGAAAAAAAAGCTTCCTTCTCCTACTGCACAAAATTTCCACAGCACAGACTGTGTCTACCCCAACAAATGCCAAGGGATCGGAAAGGACTGGATTAAATATTGGGATATATTGTGAATTATTTGCAGAGACAGCCATAGGAATTCTCATCCCTAGAGGCAGGTCTCTTGTCCCCGTGACTCAGCCACTCTTTCCACCTAGAAGGGGAGTCTATTTCCTCCCCTTGAACCTGGGAATAAGGCCAAAGTAACCCTGTGATTTCTGAGTCCTGATCTCAAGGGACCCTGCTGCTTCTTCTCTAACCCTTCTGGAACCCCGAGATTAAGCTCTGAGTAAGCCTGGATAAGCTTTCTTGAGGATGAGACACAATGTGATGAGACACAATGTGATGAGACACAATGTGATGAGACAGGGGTGGGAGGCAATTACCCAGCTTCTTCAGCCGTCTGAACTGAGCACCCAGACATGCTCCCATCAAGGCAATAAAGACTGCAGCCACGTATAAGATCTCAAACCAGGAGACCAGAGCACTACCCAGTTAAGCCTAGTCCCAACTGTCGCACATTTATGAACAAAAAAAGTGTTGTCGTTTAAAGGTATGATGTTTTGGGAGGTTTGTTATGCAGGAATAGATAAGTGAAGTAGAGTGTCCTTTCAACACATGCCTATCTACTTCATATAAAGTGAAATCAATCTACCTACTAGATCAACTCCTAATCTAAACTGCTTTGGAGATCCTACAGACTAGTGATCTTGTCAGGGTCAGTACTAAAGTAGAACTGGGCCTCGCTACACTATTTTTCCAAAGCATTGGCTGACAAAAATCTGGCACTTTAAAAATCTATTTCAATGCTGTTAACATAAAATTTTTTTATAATAAAACATTTTTAGAGATCATAAGAGTTTAGCATTCTTGGAGGATATTGGATATATTGAAATTTAAATGCTTCTATTACTTAGATGTCATATTAAGCCTGTTTTTTCTACATGAAAACATCTGTCAACACAAAAGGGAAATTTACTGTTTTTGAATACAGATATTATAATTTTCCCACACTGATATACATTATACTGCTTCATATTCAATACTGCACATGAATAAATATGTTTTATGTATACAATGCATATATTCTTAACTGTTTCTTAACTTGTTTCCCCAAGTGTATTTTAAACCCCTTGAAATCAGTTTGCTACTTGAAAGCTAGATAAATGAATAACAAGGATATATTTGGAACCAGAATAAGGAAATGGGACCAGGATTACAGGAAATTACATTAATATAATTTATAGTTTTGTCTATTTGTAAGACTTGGTAAAAACAGAATACTTTGATATAGTCACCTCTTAATGGCCTAAAATCTTTAGTGGCTCAATATCTATGCTTTTAAACAAAGGTCTCCAAAACTTTTTAAATTATATACTCTTGGGGCTTCCCTGGTGGGGCAGTGGCTGAGAGTCCGCCTGCCGATGCAGGGGATGCGGGTTCGTGCCCTGGTCCGGGAGGATCCCGCATGCCGCGGAGCGGCTGGGCCCGTGAACCATGGCCACTGAGCCTGTGCGTCCGGAGCCTGTGCCCCGCAACGGGGGAGGCCACAGCAGTGAGAGGCCCACGTACCGCAAAAAAAAAAAAAAAAAAAAATTATATACTCTTAGCAGCAAAAAAATATATACCCAATGATGCTATACTCATTTATGTATTATGTTACTTATAATTATCCTTATAGTAAAATTCATACAATAAATATTATAAAGCTTAATTTTTCTTATTTTTAGATAAAAATATAAATAGATTTATACAATTTTGCTGGATCATTTTCCACCTCTACTTTTGAGCACCCTGGTTTTTAAAATAATGTTATTTTTCAATCCCAGAGAGAGAGAACAGACTAAATTTATCTTCGTTATATTCCTTATTCCTAATCCCCTTTAAATCTTCTGCTTATAAAAGAAGTCATATAATTAGTTAAATGTAAATATAAGCAGTGACACAAATATTTGACTATTAAAAATTTCCAGAAAGTATTCAAAAGCTACCACCTCTAATTTAGAAGGGAAAATAATTATCAAATGCTGTGTTATGCACATGATATACTGTATACAAAAGAACTGTAGTTTGCTAATGAAACCAAAGAGTTCATGGATGCTCAGATTAAGTATCATTTTTCTTGTGGAAAAAAAAATTGATTCTCTCTTGATTCTGCTGGGAAGTGTTACACAAAGCTTTCCAATTACTGTCAGATATACCACCCTTCTAAAAATTTTAATGAGGATCCCCTTGCCACTCTTATAAATTCAAGTTTGAGTTACTCCTTTATAAAGGAATAAAGAATGTTTCTTTCACCTGGAAAGTATATTGTGAACTCCAGCTATGAGAGAAGGGTCAAAAATTTTAAATGACTCCCAACTCCTCACCATGAATATTTTCATTCACTCTACCTGATGGGCCAGCTTTGATACCTTCTTGCTTATTTCCTAAATATGTTCACTTGTCTCTGTTCATCCTTTCATTTTTTTATATATGTGAGGCATATATATAATTTTTGCTTTCAAAGCATCAGCTCTTCAGAGAGACTATGCATATTTTAGAAATAACTACTTAGGAGGCGGTATCTCACTTTAAAGTACTTTGGTATTCCCAAGTAACAAATAGCCAAGTGTTTTAATCCTTACCTCGAATTTTTCAGGAACATGAAGTTTAGGAGATGGAACTCCTACAAGGTAGTCAATTGCAACCATTATTACTATGGTGAGAAATACAGCAAAGTCACTGATTGTCGATCGCACCTATGTTAAAGGGGTTTCGTTAGTATAAACACAAAAATACTATGTGTCCTTTCTAAATAATTCATATCTTTCACAGACTAAAATATGCCACTAGAAAGTGTGAATGAGGTTTTTTTTAATTAGTGACAATGTATCAGTGAAATACATTTATAACTAATATTTTTTGCAAAAGATAAGAAACACATTTGACAACTAACCTATCATCTCTCATGATAGCATTGTCTTCCTACTGTTAGCTCAGACATGGAATATACACTTTTCACTATGAATAATTTCTTTATAGCTATATGACATAAAGTACTAACTTCAAACAATATCTTATTGTTTTGAAATAAACCAAACCAAGGAAATGAAAACTAAAAACATGACTATTACAAGAACTCCAAAATTAAACCCCAATTACCTTGGTAGGAAAATAGCGCTTGGTCTTAAACTGCTTGAGGAATGAAGACAGAAAAAATGTTGTGAAAAATAAGATGACACACCAAAAGAGCACATCTGGAATATAAGGTCCATGGAGACTACAAGCTGATCCTACAAATGTACCATGAAAGATTTTACATTCCTGAAAAAAGGGGAAAAAACAGAAAAAGGAAGGGATTGAAGGGGATTCTCAGACAGCCAATAAATTACTAAGAACTTCTTTGACTCTAAGATGCTACTGATCATAAGGCACACCATTATTTTATGTTTCACTTAGAAAAAACACTATCAAGTCAACATTAACACACAATCAATTTTAAAACATATCCTGAGTTCAGAGAGGTCATGGTTTGACAAATCTGCATCTTAAGTCACTGAAATGAAATACTGTATTTTTGTCAAGTTATTCACATCATACACTCCACTCCTTTCTTTCAACTCCTTATTTCCTTTAGTGAAAGGCTCATATATCTCAATATAAGCCTTTTATTAATTCCCAAATATTTGTTTGCATTCTTGTTCAACAATTTCACTGTCTTTCCTTTACCTCTGAACAAGTTGCTTACAACAAAAGCTATAGAAAATTACGACTCTGCCTTTAGAATGCTGAATAAGAGATGGTTAAACTATTAAATTCGAATCAATAATAAAAACTGTGCTTGGCTTTTCTGACTTTTCTTTCTTTTTCTTTTAGTGAAGAAGGACATAAGCTCAGCTTTTATTTAGTTAGTTAGTTTTGGCTGTGTTGGGTCTTTGTTTCTGTGCGAGGGCTTTCTCTAGTTGCGGCAAGTGGGGGCCACCCTTCATCGCGGTGCGCGGGCCTCCCACTATCGCGGCCTCCAGATGCGCAGGCTCAGCAGTTGTGGCTCACGGGCCTAGTTGCTCCGTGGCATGTGGGATCTTCCCAGACTAGGGCTCGAACCCGTGTCCCCTGCATTGGCAGGCAGATTCTCAACCACTGTGCCACCAGGGAAGTCCCTTTCTGACTTTTCTGATGGTGAGATTAATGCATGGGACTGTGAGCAGTAAAGTGACCACTGAAATATTTCCATTAATAAAATCAATAATATAGTCAATAATATAACATAATACAATACAATTATAGAAATATATTGACTTGATTTTCCTCTGGGGGGAAAAATAACTGAAAGGCAACCAGAGATTAACAAAGGCACATGCAACTGAAGTCCTTTTTTCCTTACTTAGATTCTAATGAGACTCATTTTAAAAATACAACTCAGGGCTTCCCTGGTGGCGCAGTGGTTGAGAGTCCGCCTGCCGGTCTGGGAAGATCCCACATGCTGCGGAGCGGCTAGGCCCAGCGGCCATGGCTAGGCTCAGCCATGGCCGCTGAGCCTGCGCGCCCGGAGCCTGTGCTCCGCAACGGGAGAGGCCACAACAGTGAGAGGCCCGCATACCGCAAAAATAAAATACAACTCAGGTTTACTGAAAGAAAAACAAAGTTTCCATTATTCTCAATTTCTACGTGCTAAGATTAGTAATCCTACAATTTACAACATGGATCATAGAAATAAAAGCTATAGCTACACAAAAAAAACCTAACATGGCCCTGATGGATATCAAGAAAATACACTGAAAAGACCATATACATAATCTAAAATATTAAGACATCCTATTCATCATGAAATGAGCTTTTTTAACAAATCACTTTCATATAGGCACCTCTATTAACTCTACCTCTTTCACAACAAAATAGAGAGAGTTAATAAAATATTATTCTAATATAAAACAGTAAAGTATTATTCTAAGCTGATTACTGACACACAGTGCTTTATATCAGCACTGTCCCCAGAACTGTCTGTGATGATAAGATGTCAGGTATCTGCACCGTCCTGTACAGCCAGCCAGCAGTCAGTCACTCGACAGGACTGAGCACTTGGAACATGGCTAGTGAAGCCAAGAAACTGAACTTTTAATTAATTTTATTGAACGTACAGTTAAATAGACACATATGACAGTGACTACTGTACCGGACAGTGCAGATGTAAATTATCAATGGGATAAAATTTCAGATGAAATCCCTCCAGTTACATATTTAGGAGCTATCACCCTTAGAGAGAAAAGAATGACCTACAATTGCTTACATGATATAAAAAGCACCAGAGAAGCTCAAGGGATCTTGGTTTTAATTGATATTGCCAGCATCACTGGACATCTTTATTTCTAAATCCCAACCTGGGAAGTGTCCAAAACAGATATTTCTAGGGCTAGGACAACATTTCCCAACAGAATACAAAAATATGTATGTAATAGTGCTCAGTACCCAGTAGGTGCTCATTATATGTTTCTGTCCTTTTTCCTTTCCTTTCCTTTCCTTCAGTGCTGAAGTCATACTAGTCTCTACAAGGTAAACAGGTTCAGTACGAGCATTCCTCATCTTCTAAATGAGCAGTTGCCGGAGCAGATGGACTGATCAACAGAAGGCGCAAGTGGGTAAGAGCTGCTGGAACTGTCGACCTGAGGACCAGCAACCACAGGCCTATGAACTTATGAATCCAAGAGGAATTAGAAACCAGAAGATTATTCAAATCTTTTTAATAATTAATACCTTGGAAGCCAAATATAGTCCATCTTGATCTCCCTTCCTACCAGCTTCATTCTTTTCAACCTATACACTTCAGTACATGATAAATAAAAATGTGGTAACTTCTATTTGGTCAACACAACTCTATATTCTGAAAACATATGATATCCATCAATCAAGAAGGAAATTTAGGTTTACTAAGGAAAAGCTAAATAACAAGGTTACTGTTTGCACCAGCCTTCACTTCACATATACTCACAGAGACAGTGAGGTTCCCCCAGGGAATGTTGTGTGCCGTTACATTCCTTTCCTCCCACACCTTCAGAGTTTCATTGCCAGGGTTAGAAGGCTCAACACATACACATCTGAGAAATCAGAATTGGGTAGTTTTAACCATTCTGCATTTCATGTTTACATTTTATTAAATCAGTCACACAATGGAGTAGCTTTTAACTTCTTAACTTTTTTCCACGTTGCAAAGCATGGAGACTAAAAAGTGAAAATATCAGAAACAATGGAATGGAATAAAGTTTGGCTTATATAAATATAACAAAGCTAATAGAAATACCAATAAAATGTTTACTTAATGAAACTGGTTAGATATATCCCTTGGGGCAGTACTATTTTCTTTAAAAATCTGAGAAGACACCACCATGTTTAACACGGTCAGCCTCCACTAAATCTTACCACTTACCTCCACAGGAGCCGCTGCCACCTTCCCATCTACACACACACAACATGCACTGGGAACCAGTATAAGTTATACTCCTACTAATTCTAGCCCTACCTGCTCATGCTCATCCTTTACTCATCTTAAGATCCATCCTTAAAGTAATAGGTAAAACATAGTTTTTCAGGACAGGACTAGGAGAGTCAAAGCAATCAGAGAGTTCAGTTCATATCCAGAACTATCTCACCTGCCTGAAAAAGCTAGAAACACATACATAAGCAAAGAAATCTCTAAATATGGATTTAAAAAAATGAAAAGAAACAAGAATATTCTCAATTGGATTATGAGCTGTTTGAGAAAAGGCAGGTGGCTGGACTTTGGATTCAACTGAGGCTCTATCATTTACTAGCTGTTTGACCCAAGTCAAGTTTTAACCTCCACGAGCCTCAGTTTCTTCATACACAAAAGGGGCTACGATATGAATGGCGAACACTGACATGAATATATTACTCAACATTCCTAACACAGTGCCTGGTCACAGAATGTTAGCTGAACAAATGATGTTCACAGGTAGGAAACAGTGCTTTAACTGGTTGGCACTAGCTATAAAAACCATGCTTTTTAAAGATCAAAGTAGCAGGGAAAGAGAGAAGACAACAAATAACATTTAAAAAATTAACTAGTTTAAGAACAAAGAAAATGACACAAAATAGATTTGGCATCAAAGTGTCACTAATATTTTCAAATAGGTCAATGTCTTATAGGAAGTTTCACATCCCTCCCTCCTCTGTGCATCAAAGTCGAGAGTGTGTGAGGACAGCGAGAGGAGGAGGGGTGTGAAGTGAGGGACTGGGGCCGAGGGGGGCAGGAGGAAGGAAGGCTTTTGGTAACCACGTTCCTCCAGGAAAGTTAATCAAATGCAGGCTCATGCTCATACCAACTGTGCTCAAGACAGCAAATACAGGCATCTACCTCGGTATGTCTAATTTTAATAACCTTTTTCAAGTTTAAACAAGTTTGCCAACCCTTTGTAACTATTATAATTACTTCTCAAATCCTATTTTATTCTAGAGTCCTAAAATATTTTCATTTCATGCTTTTCTTATCACAAAGAAAATAATCCACTAAACAACATACAACACTGCACTGAAATTACACTTTAAAATAACTTCCAATAAAAATGATCAAGTTTCAAAAACGTTAATGAAAATGCAAAACATGAAGAATATATAAATATATGGTGGTTAGTTGCCAAACAACTGAATTTAAATTGGTCAATCCAATTTACACATAAAACCAAAAATACACACACTTGGACAAATTGTTTCAGTGAATAAAAATGACTGAATTTGTACAACCGCGTTTACATCCACTGTGTGCTTTGGTAAGATCTCATCTGTAACAAACAAGTCAACCTCCGTATTGCTAGTTGGGTAGTTATAGCTAGATATACAGTGAGCATCACATTGCAAAAAGTCCATTTTCTTTTGCTCAGACACCTCTGCAAAAATACATTTACTATTAGGGGAAACAGAAACACTTACGAGTAGCTGGTCAGTTCATCTAAATTGTTGTGCATATTAAATGCATATATTTCTCCTAAATGGAAGAGCTTCTCCAAAGCCTCATAGATGAATATGATGCAAATGAGAGCTGCGAAAGCCTCCTCAGTGAACCGGGTGATGTAACACACAAGGCTGCTTGCATCTGTTGCAACCAAAACAATGCACAAGAAAGAAGTCCACAGACCTATACTGGTTCTCAAAGACAGATAGGAAAGGTGATAATCTCTGTTTAGAAAGAAAAATGTGGACATGATCAACATATACATGCCAAACAGTACTGGTACTTAAAATTTTCATAACAAACACTAAGAACAGTATAAAAACTTAAGATTTCTAAAAGAGAACACATTACAGAATAACAAAATAATGACTAAAGAAAGCTCTATGTGTTTTTCTGCTTCAACTGAAGACTAGCTTCTTATTAGTAGACTTAATGATTATATTTTACTTATACAAAAGGTTTACAGTGAAAATCTACTAGGCAATAAATATTTTAAAAACAAAGACCTCACTTTAGAAATCAGTTATGAGGAGTAAATGACAGATAAGCAGCCTGTAGAACAAGTGGATGTATGTCACTCTCTCTGAAGACCCAGATGCTCCAGCGTCAACACGGCAGCCACGCCCCAGCCCCACCACCACCAGCTCCTCTACCACCAGTATCACCACAGTGACTTCATTTTCCAATTCAATTTCAAATAAGAAATTACTACCAGTGAGTCTAAAACACTTGAGGCCACTACATTCTCTATTTATGTGTGTACTGTGCCAGATCAGAATCAGAATCAGCTTGTCCAGTGGCAAAAGAATCCAAACAAGAGAAATTAGTGAATCAAACATTTAACAGCATCAAGTTGTTTCAGACTAAAATATTCAACTGCATTTATCTCACAAAAGGAATAGTACTGCCATGTCAAATTCCGAGGCTACCAGCTCCAGTAATCTGCACTAACCCCACACTGTGAGCTGCAGCTCCCTCTATGACACAGGCTTGCTGGGTAAAGTCAGCGTGAGCCTTCGAGATCCACTGCTTTCTAAACTTCCTTTAGAAGACCAACATACCATATAATAAATAATTCAGATTAACTACCTTCTTACTAGGTTGAAATTTGCTAACACAAAGGACTTTTATTGTCCCTCAAGTGATTTTCTTCTCAGCACTCAAATCCACTGAGTTTAAATTCAAGGTGACTGGGGATGAGAGTAGGAGCCAGAGTAGGGTTGACCACACAGTAGCCCCAAAATATTGAAAATATGTATACTCATCAGATCCTCTTTTTCAGCTATTAAATATACAATGTACTTTTAACTAAAGTTAGTAACAATAATATATAATTATAAACATACATAAACAAATGTGACAAGTAGGTAACTATTACATACCTGCAGAATTTAAATAAAATTTTTTCAAACACTAAAACTGGACCTGTGCTCCCCAATATTGTTAGAGGTTGCCCAGCAAACAACGAATAGGCAATCCCAGTTAATGATGCTCCAAAAAGAGACTCTATTGCACTCTGTTTAAGGAAAAAAGAAACGAATAAAGGTAATACATCATAAATATATCTCTAACCTACTATAATACACATATATAAGATACCTGGAAAATAAAAATATTAATCAAGTGGTTAAAAAAATAAAGCAAATGCAACTTTAAATCTCAAATTTAAATTTTAAATATGGAAAATTACAAATATATTTTAAATACATAGAAAAATTGTTTTGTTTTAGCATATTAAAGGTGAACTTTTATAATCAACCCTAATTTAAAACTCAGTACTACAGGAGGTAAGGAAAAAGGGGTAAATGGAAGATGGACACAGAGGCTCCAACCCTATCTATACATGTTTTACTTCTTAAGCCTATGGTGAGTATAAACATGTATACATTATTTTGAATATTTTTGCATGTCTGAAATAGTTCATTTAAGAAAATAAAAAACATACTAAATGCTCGATGTGGTGTGCTACAAAAAAAAAAGACTCCTTCAAGTAGATGAACAAGAAATTAGCATGCTCAAATTTGAAACTATCATTCTCAAACTTGCTTCTAAAGTGCAATTTCCCATACATTTTAAAGAAATTAATCTAATATGATGGGCTTAACCAACATATATAAAACATGAAATGCTTAACATAAATAATAGATGAAAAATCTCCTTAAAAAACTCCTAGAAACCATACATGAGGAAATATTATTATTAAAGTTTGGTAAAAATGATAAAATGAAAGACTCATAGAAACCTTAAATCAAAGCTAGTAGGCCAATTTTGTTTCACTACCAACATTACATCCTAACTGATTAGGTTATCAGTTGCTAAGGCATATAGGCTATGACACTCGACAGAGGGGAGGGGTCAGAAAGAAAACGGTTTACCATTCACAAACATCAAGGTCAACTGGGATATACAATTAAGAAAGGAAAAGCCCATCATCGGTAAAGCAAAGACAAGACACTTGTGAGAAACAAGCCTCCTGGAACTTGGGAGGCAACCCAGCAGCAGGCAGAGAGCAGGGCTTCAGAACCAGATCTGAAGTAGAAGACTGCTTCCCACCAGGTGCTAAACCATGGCCGTATCTCAGACTTGTCCAGCCCAACTTTTCTCATTTTTAAATGTGGGTGATGATAGCCAGGAGAACTTAAAGAAGCAGTGTTTCTGAAAACACTAGCAAGCACACTGTCTGGCATATGGAATGCACTCAATAAATGGTAGCAATTATCATCATCAGTAATAAGAGCATGTTCCAAAATCAAAATCACAACATAAGAATAGTATGTAGTAAAAGTAACACTCAATTATTAGTATAAAAATAGGATCAAACCCACATACAAACTAGACTTTCGGCAAAATGAATAAGTGTTCATATTAATAATATATTTATGAATTGTATGATATAAATTTGTTTTCTTGCCCACAGACAAACAAGAGATTGTCCTGGAAGACACTACTAAGCTATTATAAAATCTTTAGTTCAATTATAATATGTATATTTAGGAATGAATTTAGAGTTCAAATCAAAGGAAAAAATGTCTAAACAACATCTAGAAATAGAAAGCAAAAAATTGAGCAGAGAAACAAGGAAATGGCAAATAAAGAAATGCTAATGGGGTGGGGAAGGCAGTTGGGCGCAAAATTACTTTCCCTCCTCAATGTTGTGTTGAAAGAGCAGAAACTTCCAGGTGAAGACCTTCCTTTCACCATTCCCCAAACCCCTCATTGCCACATTTACTAGGTTCTTTTACCCAGACCTACTTTTTCCCAATTTTTAAACTGTTTCTATGTTCATTCCCAAACTAAAAACTGTCTTTCCCTAAAGAAATCACAGCCCTCCCTATACTGCCCTAACTAACCCACATTCAAAAGCTTCCATTTTACCCACCAGAAGCCCTCCCCTAATCTCCCCCATACGCCTCTCCACTGTATAGCACTGAACAATCCCTGCTGATCTTCCTCCTTCTCTACACCTCTATTTTGGTTTTTACAAAATTACATCATCCTGACTCCTCTTTCAGAGCTCTGATTGTGCCTGTGTCTAATTCTCTGGGCCATTGTTCTCCTCATTCTCATCCTTCCTCCATTTCATAAATGGGGATAACTTCCCACACTTTTTTCCTCTCCTTCTCTCCCTTTACATTGTTAACCTCATTTATTTTCAGTTTCCCAATTTTCATATTTCTTTCTTACCACTCTATAAATTCTGGAACTGCACCTCCTAATGTCTCCATTTCTACCTGAAGTTCCAATAAGGCATCTGAAAATAAACGCATCATCTCCATATCATTTCCCTCCATAATATTTCCGATTTCTCTATTCTAAATTATTACAACTCCTACAGCTCTTCCTTTACCTCACTCACGTGTGGCACAGAACACCACGACATAGTAACTACATATATACTATCCTATCTTTTTCTCCTAGGTTAGGACCCTGAGGATAGATGACACATGCCCATGTCTTACCCTTGTCTATGTTCCTCTAGTGCCTAAAGCTCTATCACATGCACAGGGTATTAAACAGCAGGATGAGACGGGCAGGCAGTGAGTGACAGTCCAAGAGGAAAGAAACAGTATTTCCATGATGGTAACAGACACGACACACTTCCTCAGGGACCAGCAGAGTTACATGTACAACTTGTGACAGCACATAAAGAAACTTACTAAAAATATCTATTTTGCTATAATAATATAAAAGAATAATATAAAAGAATCTAAATAATCAAAAATAAATTGAGTTGAAAGGAAATTTCAGTTGTCAGGTTTATCTCATGTTCAGCTTATGAAATACTTTAATTGAACAATTATTACTACTTAGAATTGGTTGGTTTTTAACCTTTTATCTGTAAAAAATAAATTTTCTCTAAACAGTAAATATCATTAAACAAAATATACTTAGGAATCACAAACTGTCTCATTTAAACGCCATTAAAATGTATATAAACAGCAACAAAAAAGTCTTTCCAAATTTCACGAAGCACTAGATGCTGTTCCAATATCAGGCCCCCACAGCCCCAATACAGTATCACTAAGAACAAAAAACATAAAAACTTTCATTCTAGTCATATCAAAATATAGATGCAGTTTTCAGTTATACTTTCCAATTAACACTTTGGCAACATTCACACAAATTTAATAACAGCAAAATTAAACACCACTTCAAAAATCCATCATTTGTCCAGAATTATGCTCCCTTCTTCCAAACAGTCTAGCCCAGGGGACCTGCCAGGGTGGATTAGTTAATGTTAATCATATGGCTCTAACTAATCCTATGATGCCTTAAAGGATACAAAGTGACCCCACGGATAAATTCTCCCACCCATGACCCACCCAGAATCAGTTCAATTGATCTGTCTCCTCCCACCCACTCCCCCCACAAAGACAATACAAGCCTTTTACTCAATTTATAAAACCATTCATCCAGCAAGCCATGACAAACTTTTTTCTTTCTTTCTTTCTTTTTTTTTTTTTTTTTTTTTACCTCAACTGTGCATCTTCTCCTGTTCAAATGGCTTCCCCATGTTTTCCATTGCAATTACCTTTGGGGGAAGTCTGCTTTGGGACAGGTTAATCATGCTGTGGGTAGACTCTTCAAATAAAAGTATGAATAGTGAGACAAATGCACACAGACACTTGCCTCTGAAGAGCTAAGAGCCTGGCCACTACCAATCTTTGTACTCACTATTCTGCCTTCTGTAGCTTCTCCAAGCAGCCCTCCAAAAGTGATTACAGGAGACATACAGGCACAGTATAGGAAAAGAATCGAGGCCAGGCACTGCAGACTTAATGCATCCTTGAAGTCACTCAAGAAAAAAGGTGCTTTCCTTTTGATGTCAAGTATCAAACCACCAAAAAGCCTAAATAGGTGAGATGAAACTCGTCAAACTGTACACTAGAGGATTCTGGCTAGTTCAAACTAAAACTATGGGCTACATAAAACTGCTGGTGCCTAGCGTTTTGTCAACAAAAATCAATATCCTATTTAAATAATGGTATAAATTATAGAAGACAAACTCATTTAATCTAATCCACTGATAGTGGAAAGGCAGACCTCACTAAGTTAAAAGAGACACAAACATCTGTATCATATGGACTATATACTGAAAAGACTACAGGCAAATGACTATATGAGTAAATGCAATAGATATCAAACACAAATGTGCAAGGAAATACATAATAAAAATAAATAAAACCTAACAACCCATTCATGAAAATGTGCATAAGCAATGCTATTAATCATTATTTATATTATAAATCTTAAAGGCAAGTGTCAGAAATACCAGGAATGAAATTATAATATAATCATAAGTCCCCAAATACCCTTTAATATGAATATAGTATGCTCAGGCCCACTCAAGTAGTGAATTAAATAATTTTAGTTTTAAAATTTTAGTACTTCAAACACATGAATACTTCTGGTCTAGAAAAAAAGCCTAAAAACTATTTCAGTGTATGTAATTTACTGTATATGTAGTCAAACCAGTGTGCATATTAATAAAACTAAGAGGTTTTAGTTAGTAAATTTAAAATCTATATTTGCATATCAAATCATTTCAATGACTTATCATTTCAGTGTTTTTTAAAATCAGACTTTTGGATACATCTAACTTGAAAGCATTCCACTACAATATAAGCTCTGTGAGGGGCAGGGACCTTTTCTTATTCACTGCCATTATCTCCAGTGTCTAGAACACTGCCTGGGAAATAGTAGGTACTCAATAAATACCGGTGACAAATCAGTAATTTAAAAAGATTTTGTGACTCATAAAATATCATTCAAATCCTTACTGCAGAAAAATACACCAAACAAATTAATCTTATGCTTTCAAATGCTTTAGATGTTTCAAGCTTTACCATTCTAGCTTTTTCCAAAGTTAATACTGAAATAAAGCCTAAACATACATTGACACCTGGAAGAAGTTATCCTATAAATAATATGACAGCAAGGGGACTGAGAAAACTGTAAAAAAAGGTGCCAACTTGCAATAAAAATGGTGCCAATGATAATCTAGAAAATGAAAGTATATCATCAAATCAATCATTTATATGAGACTCTAGGGTAACATGAGATCACTGGGGGTATGGCTTGGTACTTCTCAGTGACTAACCCTACCTCAGTTTTAAGTCTGAAGAAGTAATAATAATAATAACTTAAATAAGCCCCTTTCGCATGGGGACAGAGTCTTACTCTATTATACTCAGAGACTACTATATTAGTCAATGAATTAAGACATCCTGTATAAGCTATCCTGGATTTTTAAACAAATATTTAAGCTTCAAGATCTTTAGTTCTATAGGGACCACCAATGGATAAAACAGTATCAACATCCACATGCTTTTTTCTACACAATGGTAATACCATATCATTTTCTACCTCTACAAAATATTTTAAGACAATGTTTGCACTGGTAACATTTCTGTTCTTTATTCCAAAAATTAACTTCTGCAACAATTTTTCTAACTAGGTTTCCAGAGACTATTACTACGGTTTAATTATGCTTGTCTGTCGAATTTTACATTACCTCATGATGTACTGCTCATGGAAGAGTTTTACATCTATGCACACACACGACACATTGGTTACAATTCCTCTCTGTTCCCATAATTCTCTAACTTCATATGAGAATGGCAATAGGACACCACACTTTCCTCAAGAACCTTCTGTACAGGCAGTTAAATTAACCTACTATAGAACTACAATACTCTTAACATATGCTGCATAATATTTTCATTTTAAATTAAATCCTGGTATACAGAGCCCAATATAGTCTAGTAAACTACTTTAAAGTGCATATTAATTATCCTTAACATTATATACCTATAAAATAATATACATTTTTTAAAATATGGAAAAAATACTGTACAAAATTACTTTCCAAATATTTGCAAAGAAAAAGAATGCTTATGCCTTTTCCATCAAATCAATCTCTAGCCCCTAAAAGACACCCACACTGTATCAGTATCTGTACCCACCGTCCAGTCCTCTGTAGCTCAGGCCCAGCATGGTGTGGGGCCTCCTTAGGGGTCTCACCCGAGCTGGGGGCAGATCCATTGGGAAATACAGGAATCTTTCTCTTTTCCTGCATTTCACAAAAAACACATTTTCAGAATTGTTTTAAGGAAGCTGAGAAGGCATCTTCAATTAGAGGGAACATGAGATATCATACTGATTATATATCTAACCAGTATTCCTAGAAAAAAATGCTTCCTAACGTAAACTTCCACTTTAAAGAAACTGTACTTTGAAATAGAATCTAAAATTTGTCTCTATTAATATTTCAAATTTATATTGTTTTCTTCTGCTTTATATTCTAATATCAGATAAACTATAAAACACCCACACACCCCATTTCAAATTACTACTCAGCAACAGAAGCAGAAATATCCAATAAAGCATCTCTCCAACTAGAATTTTTTAAATCTTACTCATGTTAACTATAGAAAAAATACACTTTACATTAAGAGTAAATGCTATTTTTTTCCTTTTTAAAATACTTCCCTTAAGACATAAGTAGCACAAGAGTTATTAAACAAATTTTCATAAAAATCAATTTCCAATTAAGTTTTATTACAAATTCAAGAGTACTATTCTCATGATAAAAGATCTCCTCCTCCTCACCAGAGTGAGCTTTTAATTTGTTACCTCCAAAGGTCAGAGGTTGCTGGACTAAAAAAAGTGTGTGTGTGTGTGTATGTGTGCGCGCGCATATGCGCGCATGTGCAGGGGGGGTGGGTGGGTGGCGGGGTTTGGGTTGGGGTGGGTGGGAGACCGCTAGAGGGAGAGAGAGGAGACCAAAGAGAAAGGGAGAGGGAAGAGGAGAAAGAAAAAGACGGGGTTGGGGGTGGTGTTTATCCTAGGAGGTCCCCCGGATCAAAGACTCTGGATCAACTAAAGACTTAAATTCCCTGGTTCACATGTTCAGTATTTATAGAGCAGCACAACTTATCTATAATCATAAGATCACCATTTGAAAATGCCAAAATTGGGGCTTCCCTGGTGGCGCAGTGGTTGAGCGTCCACCTGCCGATGCAGGGGACACAGGTTCGTGCCCCGGCCTGGGAAGACCCCACATGCTGCGGAGCGGCTAGGCCCGTGAGCCATGGCCGCTGAGCCTGCGCGTCCGGAGCCTGTGCTCCGCAACGGGAGAGGCCACAGCAGTGAGAGGCCCGCATACCGTCAAAAAAAAAAAAAAAAAAAAAGAAAATGTCAAAATTAAAACTAACTTACATCATAGCTCAAAGGGGAAAGGGAAAATAAAATTACAGAATTCCTAGAAAACAAATCTAAAGAAAAATACTATATACCACAATCTATGGGATACAGCAAAAGCTTCATTCAAGAAAATGAAGCACTTACATTAAGAAAACTGGAAGAATAAGTGTATTAAGCATTTAATTCAGGAAATGTGAAAAAAATCTTTGAAGGATGGTGAAAGGAATAAAATAAAGCTGCTAAAAGCAGAAATCGAGTTACAAAACACAATATACTTTTTTTTTTTTTTTTTTGCAGTACGCGGGCCTCTCACTGCTGCGGCCCCTCCCGCTGCGGAGCACAGAGGCGCAGGCTTAGCGGCCATGGCTCACGGGCCCAGCCGCTCCGCGAGATATGGGATCCTCCCGGACCGGGGCACGAACCCGCGTCCTCTGCATCAGCAGGCGCACTCCCAACCACTGCACCACCAGGGAAGCTCCACAATATACTTTTTTAAAAAGGAGAACTGAAATAAATTTTAAAAGCTGCTCTACTGGAAAAATATGATAAACTATTAGCTAATATACAACCAAAGATATGATAAGAGGGCAACTTCATAAATTTTACATATATATAAGAAATATATGTACAAAGAGAGAGACAGACTGCACAACACAACCCTCTGCAAATAAATGAAAAATTTTGATGAAATGGGTAATATACCAAAAAACATAATTTCCCAAAATCGACACCAGAAAATAGGTAATTTTCTATGGTATACAGTTTACCAAAACTGACTCCAGAAAAAAGAGAAAGCTTACACAAACCAATTTCCACAGAAGAAATAAGCAAGTTGTTGAAGTCTACGACACAAGAGTCAAGCTCAGAAAATCTTTCAAACTTTCAGAACCAAATTATTCCAAACCACTTAAGGTTTAAAGAACACAGAAAAAGGAAAACTTACGAATTTGTTTTTATGAAACAAGAATAATGATGATACCAAAATGTGAAGACTGCACAAAAATCTATATACCAATCACTTACAAACAGAGGATGCAAACAACTTAAATAAAACATTAGACAAAGAGTACAGGCACTGTAAAGCCCAAGTTGGCTTATTCCAACAATGCAAGAGTGCTTTCAAATTAAAGAACCTATTAATGAGATTTACCATGATAACTGATAAATATATATATATTTTTTTGGTGGTACGCGGGCCTCTCACTGTTGTGGCCTCTCCCGTTGCGGGGCACAGGCTCAGCGGCCACGGCTCATGGGCCCAGCTGTTCCGCGGCATGTGGGATCTTCCCTGACCGGGGCATGAACCCGTGTCCCCTGCATCAGCAGGCGGACTCTCAACCACTGCACCACCAGGGAAGCCCGATAAATAAAATTTATATGATCATCTCCAGAGATGCTAAAAAGCCCTTTGACAAAATTCAACATTCACTTATATTAAAAATTTCAATAAAACAGAAATTAGGGTACTTTCTTAACATGATAAAATGTGTACTTTGGCACTAAAGACAGTAACTTAATGAGAGAAACACTAGGAATATTGACTACAATCAGGAAAAAATTAAGAAATGCCCTTTGAAGTCAACTACTACTTAAAACTATTAGAGATTTTAATCAATACAATTAACAGAAAACTTGTTAGAGGTATAAGAATTACAAAATAAGGGATAAAATTATCTCTTATTGCAGATTACATGACTAAAAAACTACTACATACAATAAAAGCATTAAGAAAGGTAGCAGGATACAAAAGAAATATACAATAACCAATAGCCTTCATAAATATATATATATGTGTGTGTATATACATACATATAAATATATATATATATATATATATATATAAAAAGCAACAAGCAGATGATATAATGGAACAAAGATCTCATTTATAATAGAAACAAAGATAAAATACTTATGAATACACTCACCAAGAAGTGTGTAAGGCACAGATAAGGAGAACTTTATAATATTCTTTAAGGACACAAAAACTGACTTGAAATAGGAAAACAACTGGGGAAAGATGTACCATGTTCTTGAATAGATTCAATATTATAAAGATGTCAACTTTCCCTCAGTTCATTTGGAAATTTAATTTCCATCACAATTTTTTTTAAATCACATCTTATTTCTGTAAGTAAAAAGCTGATTTTAAAGCTCATGTGAAAAATAAATATGCAAAGATGGCCAAGAAAATTCAGAAAAACAAGAGTAAGAGGTTGAGAATGAATGCAGACCTACCAGATATTAAAATATAACAAAAAGCCTCAGAAATTAAAGTGTGAAATTGGTCCATGAATAGACAGACCACTGGAAAAGAAATTCCAGAAACAGACCTGAATGCATATGGAAATTTAATAAATGATAAAGAACATCACCAATCAAGTGGAGAAATGCTTTTTAATAAATAGGGACAACCAGGCTGCAATTTAGAAAAAAGACAAACTGCATGCATTCTCTACATAATACATCATGATAAATTCAAAAGGATCAACAAATGATTTAAATGTTAAAAAAAGTGATGGAGGGTGATGAGCAAAAAATATTCAGGAATATTCAACTTCACTAATTACAGAAATGCAAATTAAAACCACATTAAAATACCAGATATAGTAAGATAATGATACCTATCAGACTGACAAATATCCAAAAGTTTGACAACACACTGTGCTATTGAGGCTGTAGGGAAACAGGCATTCTCATTCATCACCAAAATGAGTCCACAACAGTTCAACCTGAAGAGGAGATTCTGGTAATATCTGCTAAAATTATAAATAAATTCCCACGTGAGCCAGCAATTTTATTCGCGTGAATCCATCCTACGGACAGACACATCTGCACAAGACTAAAATGGCAATATGAACACTATGGTATGGTTTGTAATAGCAAAAGACTGAAAACAACCTGCACCAGAAACAGGACAAACTATGGTGCATCCATACTGGAATAAAACACAGCTGTGAGGAAAGGAAGAAGGAGTATTTCTATGATTTCTTATGATCAGATCCCCAGGAAATATTGTTACATGAGAAAAGCAAGGTGCAGAACACTACAAATAGGATGTTAACTTCTGGTAAGAAAGAGGAGAGAACAAGACTATATGTTCATATTTCCCCGTACTAAATAAAAGCTGGAAGGATAACAAAAAACTAAAACAAATGGTGACCCACAGGAGGTGGGGACAGGGGTAAGAAGGCAAACAGGACACAGTGGGGAACAACTTCTTTGAGAGTAGTTCTTCATATAGTTTTTGAGTTTTAAAAATGTATAAACCAAGAAGTACTGTGTGGATTCTCACCTGAGAAGGAACGCTCTTCGGCGGCTCTATGCGTATGGAAGGGTCCCACTCTCCTGGAGGTAGGACAGTCACTTGATCTAAAAATTCATCAATTCCAGATAGGAGGTCATTTCTGTCTTTTGCTTTATAAGCTACATCATGAAAAATCTAAAGAAAAATACACATATTGAGTAAAAGGATTGTAAAGCTGAAAGAAAATTCTACACATAGTAATCCACTTTCGATATCATAACTAACTCTACATAATTACCTTAACTCTTGTTCCCACTCTCGCTAATAACTTTAAAAAATAACCCACTATTAGTATTACCAGATGAATTAAGAGTAACAAACAACAAAAGAAACCAGTGATGTGTTAATACACAACAATTTTTAAAAAGAGAATATTTTACTTGGGAAATAATAAATACAGAATAAAATAATACTGTAGGTGCATCATTTACTTTTATGACATTTTAATGTCATTTATCCTAAAGGAATAATCATGGGTATGCTAACAATCTTACTTAAATAACTAATTTGATCATTTATATTTACTGAGTGCCTACTATTTGGCAGGCACAATTCTGAGCACTATGGACACAGATATGGCAAAGTCCCTACACTCAAGAACTCAGGGGGAAAGACAGTGAAACAGGTAATTACATAAATACACAACTGTAGGTAATAATAAATGTGCCTATAAAAATAAAGCAGGGTAAAGGAAGGGAAGCTGATGGGGAAGAACTGGGTGGCCAAGGAAGGTCTCTTAGAGAAGGAAACACTACAGGAGAAATCTGTCTGAAATGAGGGACAAAGCATGCATAGGGTGGGGTGGAGGTGGTAGAGTGAGCACTCAGGCAAAGGGAAGAGCAGCAATGTCCAGGGGCAGCAGTGGGCATAGCACATCTGAGGAACAAAAAGGAAGCTGATGTGGACGGAGCAAGTGGTAGAGAAAAGGTGACTACTCAGTCATAGCATGTAAATTTCCAAAAAAAAAAGCGTACAGAGGCTAGATTAGGCAGACCCTATTAAGACAACGGTAAAGATTTTAAATTTAAACAAATATACAATAGGATGTCATTGATACATCTGGATCAAGGAAATGATTTATTCAAATCTGCATATTACTGATAGTACAGAGGAAAATACTGTAAGAGAAAGGCCCATATGATCCACTTTTGTCACCAAAGAAAAGAAGGTAAGAGAGTCTAAGCTGGAGGGAGAAGTGATGGTGCAGATGGAAAGGAGATGGTAGATTAAATGCAAAATACACAGAAAAGGTAAAATCAATAAAATCTGGTTACTGACTGAGACAGAACAGAGAAAGGAGGTCAGTTCAGACATGTGGGGTTTCAGATGCCTTAGGGACACAAAGCAGAGATGTCTAACAAGTACCCAACTATAAAGCTCTCTCCCAAAGAGACAAAGTCCTGATCAATACAGGCCATGGTCAAAGATGAAGTCCGCAAAAGCAAGAAATTATAAAGAAAAAAGGGGAAAACACAAAGTCCTGAGGAAAACCCAAAGAACCAATATCCTGAAATGCAGGATGAAGAAAATTTCAAAATGTCAAGAAGATGGTCAATAATTTCAACTTGGGGGAGGGGGGGAGGGAGGAAACCAAACAGTATCCACTGATCCCTGACAGAAAGGTCCTAAAGACCTTGCAAAAGGCAAATAGTGAATATGAGATAAAATAGTAAAGACAAACAAGGACAATTTTTTAAGCTTCACTATGAAAGGAGAACTATAATATGCATTATATGCTTTTTAATTAGTGTCCATGTCAAAGGGCATTTTAATTACCTCATCCGTCATGAGAGTGGCTATTGATCTTCCAATTTCGTGGTACTGTGGCGCCTTGCCTGCAGGACCCAATAACAGAAACAAAAACCTAAGGAAACATGAAAACACAGATTTAAACATAAACAACATACACACATAAATCTAGGAATCATAAAGAAATCATTCAAATGTAAACACAGAAACAACACTCAGACCTCTTTTCCGTCCTCACACACCAATGGCTGAAAAGAGGATGGAACTCTATTCAGATGAAAACAGATCACAAAACTACGAAAGGCATTCATAAATAACTTTCTACCAAGTTATTACTTTTCATCTTCCTTAGAGTAAAAAAGTACTTAAGGAATTGGTGTTTTACATTAAAAGTTCCCATCTTCGATATCCTTTTGAATTTTGAGTAACAATTTTTTCTGGTCTGTACTGATGAAAAAAAGTAAATTAGTAAATAAAGTGAATACTAATCCCATTTAAGTATTTACTTTGGCTTAATAAAATAGCTAAGAGTATGCACAAGAAATCCATGATCCCTCAAACTACAGTCTGGATAAAGACACTAATGTGGTAAATAAGGGACTAATCCCTTTGGAAGGAAGAGCATTTTTATTTACAACTCCAATTTTAACATCAAACCTCTTATTATTTGATTTTAATTTATTTATAGTGACTAAATAAAAATTACTTAACTTCCTACTTAGTTATATCATTGTTCACACTACAGTAAAATATTAATATTCACAATAATCCAAACTGGAAGTATTCAGCTTCCTGCTTTGTAAGAATTTAAATGTGAATCTATGAAATTATTCTTCTCATTTATCTTAATACTATACCGTTAATGCAATTCAGTAAAGCTTATTAAGAACTGGCACATATATTTCAATCAAGCTGCAATTAATTCTTCTTGTTTACTATTATATGAATAAGAAAAAAATATTTTTAATTATTCTCATTTGTAATTAAGTTTATACAATCAGTAGCTAACAAATTGATAACCCTTTATAACACAACTTGCTAATTCGTAAGGATATGACCCCCATTTTAATTTTTACTTATAATGTATACTGAACAGAAGATTTGATCAGGTCAGAACAAAGCATTTTGCCTAATTCAGAGGCATTATTACATTTAATCAACCCTGTGAGGTACTGCTACCCTCATTTTACAAATAAAGCTTAGAGAACTGAAGTCTGGCTTGACCGTCCCACAAAAAGTGGCAGAGCAAGGATTCAGTTCCATTCCCTCTGACTTCAGTGCCTGCACAGAACATACTATGTCTAAAATGATGAACTGTTTTTTAAACCAAGGCTCCCAAGATACCGCACTTCTTGTAAAAATATAAATCCAATGTATTTTTTTTAATTTATAATTTGAGCTTTTAAATTTATCAATTTTTTAAACAGATCTTTATTGGAGCATAATTGCTTCACAATACCGTATTAGTTTCTGTTGCACAACAAAGCGAATCAGCCACATGCATACACATGTCCCCATATCCCCTCCCTCTTGAGCCTCCCTCCCATCCTTCCTATCCCACCCTTCTATGTCATCCCAAAGCACCGAGCCGATCTCCCTGTGCTTGCTATGCTGCATAAAGCAACATGTTCCTTCAGTGAATAAAATTTTTTAGATTTTGGACATTCTGGGAGAATGTAAATTGGAATTAACCCTCTCTTTACCTTGTAGGAACAGGGACCTCGGTCAGCCCTGAGAGAAGAACTGCAGGAGCCAGTCTCACAAACGCAATTATAGGTCTTTCCAAAAAATCCACCTCTCCCACCAGAACATTGGATGCCTCAGCTCCTGAAGGAATTTTTCTCATGAAATTCATATCAACCTAGTGACAAATAAATAATAATTAAAAATAAAGTGTGCATGGTATTAATAAGACCAGAGGGAAATAGGAAAGAAAAGATGCTTTTAAGACTACTATTTGCTAATCAAAACTGGTGATCTAAAGGATGTAAAAATGCCAAAATTCTCACAAATACAAAAGACAAATACAAAAAAGCAAGCAAAACACATCTACCAAACAATACTCCCAACTGTTTTACTGTCATAGTCTTTACTACTTCAGAGATCTAAATTACCAAACATACAAACTAGAGAAAATTTTCAATGAATATAGCAGTATTCATTAAAAACTATTAAAGACAAAAATATAGTTCACAAGCTAACAGTGGTCCATGAAATTATACACAGTGCTAAAAATATTCATTTAATTATTATCTATTGTTTAATCTTAGAAATCAATTAGTTCCTTTATATTTTATATATTTTTATAAGTCCTTTTTATTTTAAAGAACTCTGGGCATCCCCCAGTATTCTCATTAAGCGGGAAAAGTTATGTTTATTTAAAACTAAAATAGCCATAATTGGTATACATATATGGTAGTGCTATATAATCAAATTCAGTTGTCTGTGTATAATTACAAAGAAAAGGTTACGAGCATAATATCAAAGTATGGCAACTTCTTCGTTTATACGCAGTTTCACACAAGGCACTAAACAACCACTTACAGGGCTATCTATTAAAATAAAACCAGCACTTACAGCGGGCCTCTTGAGTCCCACACCCAGTGTGCCACAACTACAGTGCCAGGAGGCAGACTCCTGCCCAACAGGAGATAAGGAGGTGTACACAAGGACAGACCAAGTAAAAAAAGGAAAACTGTGACAGAGGAACAAAAGTAAATGGCATCTGCCATGTCTAGAGGAGATCTATAACTTAAACTATAGTAATTTATTCGTTGCAATTTAGTTACTGAACACTTTACACTCATCTGAAATAATTGGTGCACCAGTAAAAATATGATCGACTTAGAACAGTACAATGTCCCATAAGCAAGGCTTTTTTTTGGCAAAGCTTTTTATAATTTTAGAGCATAAAGCTCAGCAAAGCTATACCGCAAATCATCATTTAAATGCCTTTTCTGCAAAATGTGATTTATAGAATTTGCATCATAAGATAAAGGCTTAAAAAATGAATCTTAAAAGTCTGACATCGTATCCTACAGTAAATACCAATAAAAAAATTTACAATGGCCACAGGGGATCAATTATTCAGGGGCAGTACTCACAAAGTATGCTTTAAATTCAATTGTAATTTGAACTTGTAGTTTTTTGTCCTGTTCTTTTGAAATAAGTTCTTTTTATATTTCATTTAAATACTCGTCTACCACAATTCAAAATCATAGTTGAGATAGGTGAATTGTTTTTAAATCCATGCCTTTACCTTTACCTACCCATGGGGAAGCACCAATGTTTCCCAGTGACATTCCAGAAAGTACTGACACCATAAGACAATAATTCTGGGATCACATTACAGCCGAGAAAAAGCTGAATCATTACTGCTATAACATCATTACCAGAATTAATCTTTCTAGTAGCTCCAGAACAAACGACTGTAATTCAAAAGGTACTGAAGTTTCATGATATCTATGGGTAGGTATAGATGAAAATACCATATTATTCATACATTCTTTTTTCAGAATTTCTAACACTAGTAAGATATAATGTTATTCAAGTGCTATGAGACTGTTACCTTTCTCACAATTTCTGATCATAAATTAACATATCATAAGCATCACATGCAGGTTTATAGGCACCAGTTATTAAAAAATTATTATAATCAATGTTAAGAAAGCCACATTGCTACAATTTTCTCAGTAAAAATGACTATGAAAATGTATAGTTAGTAACAGAATTACCTTGCTGAAGTCAACAGTACTATTTTCTCTGCTTCCTCCACTTCCATTACCTTTAATTTCTCCACTTTTACTATTGTCCAAGTTTCCAGGTGCAGACTGTGGAGAGGCCAAAATACCTGTATTTAAGAACAAACAAATTCCAAACTAGTAAGGAGAAAATTCACTTTGTAACCTGAATCTGCTCATATCCTGAAAGTGATGGTTTATTAAAAGCAAATGTGCTAGGTTAAAAAAAAAAAAAAAGGTGCCAAGTGTTAGTACCATACCAGCAAGAGTAGATTAACATTTTAAGCAATAATGAAGCTATATATTTTAACATTTTAAATAATATAATTGGCATTTACAAAAATGGTGGCCTTTTGAAAAAAGAGAAAAAGTGAGTAGAAGGTAGAAGACCTGGGTCTGATCACCACTAGAAATACTTAGGGCATCCATTTTCAAGGTATCCAATAGACATGTGAACTCCACATCATTAAGTTAGCTTAATGATGTCTAGCACACTTACATCAATAACAATATAAAATTTCTGATAAAACCTAAATGTAACTCAGAAAATGTAACTCAGAAAATGTAACTCAGCTACGTCAACTAAACGTACACGAATTTTGCCATAATCATCCCTAATCTTAACAGTTTCCTCAAGAATTTTCATTCTCTTGTGTGAAATTTATGTGCTGCCTACTGTCATTATTCCTAAGAAATATGTTAAAACATAATAGTAATGTTTTTACTATTTTAGATACACGTTCTATTAAATTAGCTTATTTGTATTACAAATGATAGATATATGTTCATGCATTATGTATACTCATTTCAAGTAACACTCAGCAACAATTCACATAATAACATAAAAACACCCAGTAGAATATGATCAATCATTACCACTACGAATTTTGCATAAAGTTCAAATCTCAAAAATGTTTAAGTACTTAACACAGATTTCTACCATTAAATGTATCCAATTTTTTCAAAACACCCAAGACTTTTTAGTTCAAGAATACAGATTTAATATTACCCAAAACACTGAGTATCACAGGAGAAGATGCACTAGACAATTACAACAGTCTTTACTTTTAGTTTTAACTCTGCCACTCAAGACAATCTAGTGACCCACAGAAGTTCAATTAAATTGTTTGTAGTTAGATCCTATAAACTTTAAAGTTAATATTCGTAATTGAGTTCCAAAATTTTAAGCATATCAGATATATTCAATGCCTCTAAGGGAGTTTTCATTTTTACAGAATACAACATACACTAGTAACTTTAAGTCATTTGAGTTTACTGCTTAAACTTAGTGAAAGAAGACCTTTGTGATACCCACTTCTATGTTAAATATCTACGCTAGGATGTCACTCTGACCCAAAAATCTCAGTGTAAAAAGTATGCGCAATCCCCTTAGCCATGTGCTCATTCCCTAGAAGTATTAAACAATTCTGAAATAAAAACTATTTCCTAAAACTTAACTAATTTATCACCATTTTAGCCTCTTCTTTGAACTTTGTCCCTACACTTCCATTATAGAGTCCATTCCTTTATTAAAATACATGCCCAAGTGGAAAAAAAAAGTGAACCAGTATTTTTCAGTGGTTTCCACCAACTCCCACACAAGAAAATGAAGAGTATCATTAAGGCCCTGGCAGCAACTGCAATGACCATCAACACACACACACTGCTGACTACTAAATGCATCCAACCTGCAAACGTGTAACCAAAAAAAAACATAGGCACAGCTTCCCAGAACAGTCCCAGGCACCAGATTTTGGGGAGAAGAGTGGAATGGGGAGAAGGCTCTGGGGGAAAACAAGGATACAGTAGAATGGGAAGAAGAAATAATATACAACTCAATACTGACAAAGCCAGAAGAGATGACGTGAAGTCATGGGCTCACCTGGTCATCTCGAACCTGTTAAAGTCAGCATGCCAGGCACACCTTAGAGATCCCACCATCGCCTTCTCCATGCAATCCTTCCTACTCTCAGTTAAGTTAAAGCTATTTCCTCAAAAGGTTAAGGAAGTATCCCTGCTCCTACAGTAAATTCCTACAGCTCAGAATTAAATGAGTAAATTCCCCAAAATTAAAACTATAATTAGCACAAATAACTCAGAAGGACTTTACTTGCTTTGAGCAAAAGAAAAAACAAATATGAGTATGTATACAATCAGTACTGGGATTTAAAAATCATACCCTGGTAAATCTATTATTGTGCCTTACATTCTTTTTCTTAAAATAGCAAAGCTACCTAGAGAAACAGAAATCAAAGATATCAGTTTTCTGTCATTAAAAGTTTGAAAGTAGAAGTATTTGGAGCAGTGGTTCTCATCTGGGGAAGATTCTGCCCCCCAGAGACATCTGGCAACGTCTAGAGACATCTTTGGTTGTCACCACTAGGGAGTGTACTGGCGGCTAGTGAGTGGAGGCCAAGGGTGCTGCTCAACATCCGACAACGCACAAGACATCCCCCACCACAAAGAAGTGTCCACCCCAAAAGGTCAATAGTGCCGAAGGTGAGAAACACTGAGTCAGAAGACAGTTACAAACACTAAAAGTGAGTTACGTCTTTTACATAATTATTCTCCAAAAAATAACTACTGGGAAACACCACTTTCTTTTTTTCTTTTTACTACAGATATTCACAAATCATGACCCCGTGCCACAAAAATCTATGACATTAGTCTCTCAAAAATGATGCCAAGGCCACCTTCTTCATCAGACTTCAGGAAAACTTATAGAGTTTCCAGCTGCTCTAAGCAGCAAAGGTAACTAAGGCAAGGAATAATATAGAGTTGCCCCTATTATTGTAATTACATTCCTCCTATAAATGTCTTCTTAAACAGTAATTATGAGCTCTCCCTTTTCCTTAGAAATTCCCTCTTTTCCCTACGTTCTAATTTCTTTTCTTCAGAAAGGCTAATAAATCTCATGGCATACTTAATGGCAGAGGGGGAAATAATTTAATCATGTCCCTCAATTTTCAGTTAATTGTTCTTTTTATCCTCTTAACAACATGACCTAATAAGCCATTGTGAACCTGTACATCCCTTCCTTCCCATATAAAATTTATAGTCCCTTATCACTGATAACATTGAAACTGGTAAAACAAGAACTGTCCAGTATTACTGACAGATATAGGTAAAAACAAATGCAAGGGGAAGTAACTTTGAAGTCATTTTTGTTCAAGAAAAGTAGTAAACCTTGCTAGTCCTTTTTAATTAAAATAAGAATGTTTGTTATTTCTGAGTAATTATTTCTAGATTTTTTTCTTTTGTTTAGTTACCTCATTATATAATACTCTATCTTTTCCACAGAGTATTAAAATTTACAATTAAATTCTATACTATAGATTTTGTTGTATGTGGATCTGGGTTCAAGTCCTTGCTCTGGTCATTTACGGTATAACCTTAACATCTCTAAGTCTTAATTTTCTTCATTTTACAAACAGCGATAACATGAACTCATCAAATTGTTAGACAAATTAGAAATATGATATTTGAAAAGTACACATCACTGTGTGTGACAACCTATGAAACAATGGTTACTATAAGTACTATCATAATTAATGTTACAATGATTTAACCACAAAACTTCTATTTTTTAACTTCTAAAAGTATCATCTTTTTTTGGCAACTACAATGAGCTTTGATTAAATGTATTTAGTATGTCTGGATACAGCCAATAAAGAGAAGGAGAGGCTGGTTGGTCATATACTGGTAGGAACACAGGATGTTTAGTCAGAGGACATGGGCTGTCACTTACTAGATATATGATCCAGGGGAATTTATTTAACTTAGCTGAGCTGAGCCTGAGTTTCTGAAAATAGGTATATCCACCCAACTTACACAAAATTTTATACACATCAAACAGGCTACTAACTATAAGCTACTATTGAAGCGTTACATATTATTCAGTGTTATGCAGAAATGTGATAATAATTATGTGATTAAAACCACTATAGTTAGTGTTCATATGTCACGTTGATGCTTAGCTGTCAGTAAAACATAGTCACTAAAGAATACTTTTTTAGGGCTTCCCTGGTGGCGCAGTGGTTGAGAGTCCGCCTGCAGATGCAGGGGACATGGGTTCGTGCCCCGGTCTGGGAAGATCCCACATGCCGCGGAGCGGCTGGGCCTGTGAGCCATGGCCGCTGAGCCTGCATGTCCCGAGCCTGTGCAGCGGGAGAGGCCACAACAGTGAGAGGCCCGCGTACCGCAAAATTAAAAAAAAAAGAATACTTCTTTATATGAATTGGGTAGAAAGATAAATATGTATAAATATACATATAATTAATATATAAGAGGAAAAGCCAAAATTATAATAATATATAATAACCCTTAAGTGAGTTACAAACCTTTTATGCACTAAGAAATAATTTTTCTAATTCACATAGAAATATATCCTAGCCACAACTATTGGAACTCTAGTCCTGAAAATTTCAAGGTGAATTAGGATTAAAAATAGATATGGCATTAAATAAAGGACAAGTAAAGTCTATGCCAAATTATAAAACTAGTCTTGAAATAATGATGATCCCAGGAGACAAAATGAGAAAAAGAACATTCAATTCTATTTTTTGTTAGGAAGGTTAAAACATACTGCATTCCTTGAACAAAAGCACCAAATAGTAGATAAAAGGCATATCACCTCATTTTACTTTATGTAAAACATGTGTTCATTCACCTTATGGAATGAAATGCACAAGAAGAGCCACCATTTTTTTAATCATGGCAAATTAAAAGATTACTTGTAAAAATGTCTACATTTTTTGAACCATTCAAATGCACTGACCTGTAAAATCTCAGTGAAATTTTTTGAAAAAAAAATTAAATTATGTGTAGTCTTATTTGGAGTCTTTTTAAAATTTTAAATAATTCTATCCTTCTCTGTAATATACTATAAAGAAAAAAACATGCAGAAGTCAAAATAAATTATAAGCATTATCTATGTATGCTGCTAAAGCTATGTGCTTGAAAGGCATTCCAAGTGCAAGTGATCTAGAGGCAGAAAGCACCACACATGGAGGACTTTGAATAGTTGCCTGAAGTTATGTCAACATTTTCCTCATTCTTCTGCTCCTGGCCTCGCAGTGCTTCTAAGTCTTCCTCAGGCAGATGAATTACTACTGTGGGAATATCGTCACTGGCAGGTGAAACCAGTAGCTCTGGGGCCTGAAGCTGCCTCTGCTGGGAACTTCTGGAGTTCAGGCGACTGAGCCTAGGGCTGGAAGGAGGACTGTTCTGAGGGGTAGGTACTGGGGTTGTACACTTCGAGCCTGCAGGGGTTCCAGCTCTCGAAGAAGGAAGAAGATGACTGAGAAGAAGAGATAAAGGTGATTCTCCTCTCAATGAAAGGTTTGAGGCAGACAGACCTGTTCGCAAAGAGTGGCGGGAGGCTGAAAGGCCTTCCCCTGAGATAAAACAAATAAATGAAAAGTGATGAAGTTCACTGCAGAAGACAAATGAGACACAAAATATCAATTTACACCATAAACTGCAAGGTTTAAAAAAGATCCAAAATTTCAAATTCATGCTATCAGGGTTAGTATAACAATCAGATTTTTAAATATTAGAAAATCACTGAAAAATGTCTTAAACTGTAATTAGTTCTCTGAAGGTGTATCCAAAAATCAAAACAAAAAATAAAAAACAATGCTAATGATAGATGGTCGGGGACGATATTCTGTTAGTAATGAGAATGTCCAATAGTGTGGCTTTAAAATTAAAGAATAATATCAATGGAAAGCTGCTGCTTAAAAAAATGATAAATAGCAAATCAGAATATAACACAAAAATAATCTAAGAAATAAAACCCAAAACAAAACTTAACAGCACTGATATTTAGTGCATTTTATCTACATTGCACCGAACCACTACATATTCTCTCATAAGAAAAGTCCACATTAATGGTATCTAATAATTCTTAACTTAAAGGTGATATCAATAACATTAAGCCAATAGGGCATCACCTACTGATAGCACTCTCAAGTAAAATTTAAAAACATAAGACATGTTATAGGAATTTTTTTTTTTCAAAAGAGAAACGTCAATTTTAAAAGATACATATTCTTGAGCTCATTATCTGATATTAATAAATGCCCTAAAATATGCTTACATTTCTAAGGCAGCAGATAAATTAAAACAAATACATACAATCTCTAACTTAACTAGCTAAGAATAAAGTATTTCTTACCAACAAGAGTGATGAGGAAGTTAAGTCTACAGTATTTCAAAACGTCAGGTATAGTTATACTTCAAAAACTTGTTTATTCTAATTAAGTGTGGCTTAATGGAATAACATTGTTTTTTCAGGAAAAGCATGAGAAATATAACAACCCCACATGATCTAAGTAATCAAAGCTACATGCTCAAGAGATCCCAGAAATATTAAAAATATGAACTTTTAATCCATAAACCACCACTATTTAGTTAAAAAATAAGCTACATGCAGAAAAAATTGTTAAATTACAACTATAACAAAATAATGAAATGCCCATGCTAAAATGGCATCTAAAAGAAAATAGGCGTTGTCTTATGATTAAAAGGAATCAACTGACAATTGGAGAATAATCAGGAACCACTGCATATGGGGAAGAAAGATTTAATATGGTCTCTCTAGGCAAACAAATTCACTTCACTGAAGTAGAGCATATGCAATACATGGAAAGGTGAAAAAAAGACATGACATAGATGGCTTGCTTTCAGATTGAACTTAGGTCCATAAGAGATTTCTTTCATTCTTAAGGTTCCTTGAATATAGAAAGGCACAATTTTAAATAGATTAAAGAGTTTTATTGGTCAAATGCTCAGAAGAAAATGGACTTAATTATCTTACACTGAGCTGCAAACGATGACTAAGTACTGTCAACTTTAAACATGTTATATCCTACCACCTGTGACTGTGTGCTTGTAGAACAGTTAAAAGCCATACTCTTTTCAGAGACAGAAAAGATGAGCAGAAGGATTTGTGGCCCATCCTCCACTCCTCTTCACTGTAATTCTCACAAGCCTTGGGTAATGGTAGCAACTAGAGGCAGCAGTGACCCTCAAAACCAGCTCCAATTCTTTGCAACTGGATTTTTCCAGTCACTGTCATCAGAGCATCTTTGAGACCCAAAATAGAACCCCAGTGATAGCATGCCAGCCTTAAGACAGTGACAGAGGTAAATGGCTACAAAAACACATTCTCCCCATGTCCCACATAACCCATGCTAGACCGTGAATGAGAGGGGAGAGCAGCAGTGTGTGGGTCTGTGCCATTCTCAATGGCTTGAAAAAATCAACTGCATCATCCCTAGCATAAAACAGGAACAAGCACAAAAACCTTTCACCAATTATGTAAATAAAAAGCAGTGAAATCAGCAGACCAACCCCAAAATACTTGCTTATGCCTAGCAAGTAAAGTATACTCAGGAGAAAAAAAAAAAATCTCCAGGAAAAATCTAATATTAAAGGCCCAAACACAAGACTTAAAATTTTCAAAAGATTAAATTTATAGATAATAATTTATGGCTCTTTTATCAAATATACAAGAATTCTTCAGCAGAAACAAAAAAGCAAGAAGGAGAGTAATTCAGGGTTACGTATAGTGTAGTGTTTAAATATTACCAATACTTATCCCATTTTAACAGAGTAAATGCTTAATTTTTTCATCTAAGTAATTTCTACAGATAATTCTGTCACGCTGTAAAGACATTTTAGAAATGAAATCTTTAAATGCACAAATTATTATTTTAAAGAGAATTAAAAAGATAAAGGCCTATGTAATTATCTAGAAAAAATATGTTTCTTTTCCTGAATGCTAATTGTAACACACTGGAATGCCATTAGTGTAGACGTGTTAGCAAAAAAGGAATGCCACAACTTATCTCACCATTCCTTTCAAGCAAGTGAGGGTCAGAATGTTTCTTGCCTATATCTGCAAAAGATCGAACAAGGGGAATCCGGCTGGTGAACCTTTTCTCATTCTGATGATGGTGCCTCTTCAGAAGGGCTTCTCTGACATTCTCTCTTATGGACTCGTCCAACTGGCCAGAGGCGATCATGTTGTCCAATACCATATCTAGGCAAAGAAAAAATACATAGATAACAATCATTTTTATTAAATAAACTAATACTTGGATGACTGTAACACAGAATAAATCTTAAGTGAAATCTTACCAGAAAAATAAGACTCTTAAATAGCTCTAGAAAGTATCATTCTCTTCTAATATTGAATAATGGATGCATAAAGATAAATATGAACATTATCCAACAAAAATGAACATATTAATAGAGACCCTTATTTTAATAAATACTAGTATTTATTGAAAAGCTACTGTTATTCACCAATAGCCTTCCTATATAGTTGAAGGTGCTTTACTGATGATACAATAAATTCTATTAAAATGGATATTCAAATATTGGCTTCCTAAGAAGTGAAGGTATTTTCTTGCTTCACCTCATACTTTTCCCCAAAACTGTAGATGAGTATCTGTACTCATTCATTCAATCATTAACTATTTACTGAGTACCTATTACGTGTTGGGAATATAGCAATTAACTAAGCAGATCAAGTTTCTGCTCTCACTCATCCACAGGTACAAAAACCAGTGAGTAACTGAATAGATAAAATATGAAGTAATAAGTTTTAGAAAGATGACTATATCAGGCTGTGAGGGAGGTGTGGGAAATGGGGAGATTGATGGCAATGACATTTTATACATTACTGCGGTGCCTGGACTATTTTTTTTTTTTTTTTTTTTTTTTGCGGTACGTGGGCCTCTCACTGCCGTGGCCTCCCCCGTTGCGGAGCACAGGCTCCGGACGCACAGGCTCAGCAGCCATGGCTCACGGGCCCAGCCGCTCCGCGGCATGAGGGATCCTCCTGGACCGGGGCACGAACCCGTGTCCCCTGCATCGGCAGGCGGACTCCCAACCACTGCGCCACCAGGGAAGTCCTGGACTATTTTTAATTTATAAAGGACATATAAATATTTTTTAAAAGTGGCAGTAACTTGATATAAAACAGTCAGGCTTTCAAATCTATGATAAGGTTCCTCTGAGAGAAAATTAGATCAACCTAGCAGGTAAACTCTTAACAGCAACACCATGACTACAGGCTACCATACAAATGAACACTGGATTATACATTTACTAAAATATTATATTGTATTACGTGATCATTAAAAGCCAAAGTAAGACATATTGAATATGTCTGAATTCAATATTCCTAATCCTACTCAGTTTTTCAGTCATTTATATAGAACAAGAAAGGACTTCCATAACTTAAAGATTTGCAGCACAAGGTCAAATCTATCAATCTGGTAATATCAACATACTGGTATTTCTAGCCTGAGAAATTCTAATAAATTTACGGTCCTCTTGAAGATCAAATACAATAGTTTTTTGTTTTTATATTGGACAATCTATAATGGTAGTCACACTATCAAATTTATTACTATTGAACTTGATATTGGTTTTGAGCAACTTCAGTTAATGACCAAATAGCTTTATCACAGCTATCTTTTCCTTCTTTCTACCTCCACAGTATCCTTCAATTTTCTCTCCTTTGTTTCCATTGCTACTACCTACCAGACATCAGATCGTCATCACTTCTTGCTTAGACATTCCAAGAGAATAAATGACCTCCTTGCTTCTAATCTCTTCTTATCCAAAGCCACCCTACCTCTTCTTGCCAGAATGATATCCCTGACACACATCGAGATCATACTATTCTCCAACTTAAAAATCACTGAGAGCCAAAATGCCTACCAAATAAAATCCAATTTCTTAACCCAGTAATTCAACGCTAGTCACAATCCACCTCTAATTTATTTTTCTAACATATCTCAAGAAATCTGTATACTCACAGATAATTGACTTTTCTGAGATTCATAGCTGTCTATACTTTCTAGACTTTTCTTCCTTCTCTTCCTCCTCCTTAGAATACTTTCTTTTCTCTTGCACCACCCTGCTCCCTATCGCCATGTGTTCAAATTCTATGGATAAGTTGAATAGTTAATGTACTCTCTGTATCTTCCCCAGATACCTTGGTCCAAAAAACAAAGAAACAAAAAGCTCCTTCCTCTGCATTTCCAGAGAACAGACTCCATATCCTGCTTATGGCACTAGTCACTTTCTTCTTGATAACTGTAGTTACATCTCTCTAATTTAATCTTTTAGACTCCAAACTTATCAAAGACAAAAAGGGTTATTTATATGTCTACTCCTCATACTGCCCTGCACAGAATGGAAGCTCAACATGTAACTGTCAAATCAATGGTCTAAAATTCCACTTTATTTTCCTTATTTAAGTATCTCTAACTTCAATACAATTTAACTATAAAGAAGTCACTTTGCTATCACCTGCTATTTCATCAAGAGTGCCTGCTCTCATATCCAGCATGACTGTTCCATTTAGGATGCAACTTCTCAGTTCAAAAAGACTGTGCAAAGAGAGGGTCGCCACGTAAGGCTTACTCCACCGGTCACCACCGTCTTCAACATCCTCTTCAAATTTCAGCCATCTGAAATGTATAATGTATAACAATATTTTACAAATAATGATTCCATTTGTTTATTTTAATATGATAAACATAAGCTTTTTCTTTTAAACAGAAACAAAGATCACCACCACCAAAACAAAATTTCGCTACAAACACATTTTTACAAATTAGGCTAATGGTCTATAATGTCGATAGGCACAAGTTACCTTTGTAGTTCCTCTTTCTATTCTAGCTATCACTGTAGTAAGTTTACAGAAACAAACTCTGGAATTTCAGTTTCAGCTTCCAATCTTATTTTAAACTTTAAATATGCAAGACATTGATTTTTCAAACTTGTTTCCTCTAATTAAAGACATTAAAATCTACAGTAACATATTTCCTTTTCTTATATTATAGTATTAAGAATTATTTAAGGAAACAAATTTTGAGAATAAAGATAAAATTTCCAAACAGAAGGAAATTCTCTACTCATTGTTTTAAAGTACTGGATGTCTCAATTTCAATCTTATATTCTCATTACAAAAAGAAACCAAGTAAAGGCAGTTAAAAACTGAGAGAGTATCATCACCTGGCAGTTTCTTTCCATTCATACTCTTCTCCATCTCTGTAGCACAGCTCATCCATTTCCGTGAAGAGATCATGGGGAATGTGTTCTTCATCATCATCTTCGGTACCCAGAATGAACTGGACTCTCTGGGATGGTGTGTCTTGACAAAATCAGAATTTAAAAATATACACTCAAAATTTTCCTCAATTAATACAAAGGTAAATTCAAAATTTTGAAAATGAAATGCTTTTCTTATAAATATATTCCATCAGAACAAATTTCTTTTCATTATTATTAAAATACTATAATTCTGGAAGGAAACAAGGACCAACAATCTAGAACAAAAGAATTTCACAGAAAGATCACCTCCACAGATTAAAAAGAAAAATTATACGTTAAAGTCACATTAATCTTTAACAAACCAATGTAAATCAAACAAATAACAGTAAGCAACATCCAAAACCAAGAAAACACTATGCATGAGACAGGACCTTTTCCTCACCAAAAATAGATGGAAATGTTAGATAATATAGAACATTTCAAATATTTAATTAATATGTAGTTAAGTTCAAGAGTAAAAAAAGAAATCCCCAAGTTCAAAAAACAGGATGAGAAAACTCAAAACTAACTTTTCCTACTATCATGGAGAAGCAAAAGTCTGTCAGCTGAGGTTAGGGAGGTAGACAGGTCACTGCTGCTCATGACATCTGAGTTTTAAACTACTTGTGTGGTACAGGATCCCCAAACAGAGAAATTAGCGTACATTCTAGTCCAGGACAGTTGAAAGCCCCAGGGGTCCCAGAATAAACACTGAAGCATACAACAAGCATCAATTAAAAACAAAATCAAATTCTTCCAAATATAATAGAGGAGGTCAAACACAAAATTTACATCTAGGTAAACAAACCTCCAGGAACTTATAGCTGCAAGAGGGATATTAAAACAGGTTAAAAAGTAAATTAGAAGGACTTCCTTGGTGGCACAGTGGTTAAGAATCCACCTGCCAACGCAAGGGACACAGGTTCAAGCCCTGGTCCTGGAAGATCCCACATGCCACGGAGCAACTGTGCCCGTGCGCCACAACTACTGAGCCTGTGCTCTAGAGCCCGCGTGCCACAACTATTGAAGCCCACGCACCTAGAGCCTGTGCTCCACAATAAGAGAAGCCACCGCAATGAGAAGCCTGTGCACCGCAACAGAGTAGCCTCCGCTCGCCGCAATTAGAGAAAGCCCGCGTGCAGCAACGAAGACCCAACACAGCCAAAAATAAATAAATAAATTTATTGGAAAAAAAAGATTAGAAATAAAATTGTTAAAGGAAAAGACAGAAATAAGGAGGAGGTTACACAGAATGCATCAATGACAAATAAGACAAAACACGCAAGGTTAAGAGATATAGAAAACAGAATAAAAACGTCGCACAAGAAAAACTCCAGAAAGAGGAAAAACGGGAAGAGGCAGTATGAAAAACATATCTGAAACTTGTCCAGTATGTACACGACATGGGTCTTCATAATGAAGGAATACTCTTAAGACCAATGCAGGACAAACAAAAACACAATGTAACTGAACTTCCTAATATTTGAACCTTTCAACAATTAGGTCTTGCACATCTTTTGTGAAATTCATCCCCAAGTAATACTTCTGGTGCTATTGTGGTGGTGGTTTTTTTTTTTTTTTTTGAGGTACACGGGCCTCTCACTGTTGTGGCCTCTCCCGCTGCGGAGCACAGGCTCTAGACGCACAGGCTCAGCGGCCATGGCTCACGGGCCCAGCCGCTCCGCGGCATGTGGGATCCTCCCGGACCGGGGCACAAACCCGTGTCCCCTGCACCGGCAGGCGGACTCCCAACCACTGCGCCACCAGGGAAGCCCTATTGTGTTGTTTTTTATTTCAGTTTCTGATTGCTCATTGCTACTATACAGAAATACAGTTGATTTCTGTACACTGATTTTGTATCCTGTAACCTTGTTAAACTCACTCAGTTCTGTAGTTTTGTAGATTGCTTAGGATTTGCTACACATATGATTCTGTAACTGTGAATAAAAACAATTTTACTTCATTTACTTTCTGCATGCATTTCATTTCTTTCTTGCCTTATTACACTGGCTACGTGTGCCAGTACCATGTTGGGAGAAAACATTCAGTCTTTCACCAGCATTTCTAAATGCTCTATATCACACTGAAGAAGTTTTCTAATATTCCTAGTTTGCAAGGAGATAAAATTCTAGAATAGAATTTAGAAAATTTCTAAATAAATAGAATTTGTTAGATGTAGATAAATAGAATTTATCTAAAGACAGTTTTAACTCCTAGCAAACAAGGGGGGTGGAATTTTGTCAAAGGCTTTTTCTGTCTTATTGATATGATTATATGGGTTTTTCTCCTTTATACTATTAATATGTTTATTTACACTGATAGATGTTTAAATTTTAAACCAACCCTGCATTTCCACTTGTTTATCGTATTAATTTCCTATTGCTGCTATTACAAATTTCCACAAACGTGGTGGCTTAAATAACACAAATTTATTCTCTTACAGTTCTGGAGACCATAAGTCCAAAATGAATTTTACACAGGGCTAAAAAATCATGAGCTGGTTCTTTCTGGAGGCTCTAGGGGAAAATCCATTTCCTTACCTTTTCTAGCTTCTGGAGGCTGCCTACATTCCTTAGGTCTGGATGCCTCCTCATTCCATCACTGTAACTACTGTCTCCTCTCTGACCTTCTGACTCCTTGTGATGAATCTGGCCCATCTGCATTAATCCAGCATAATCCCCACTTCTCAAAATCCTTTAACTTAGTCACATCTAGAGATGCACTTTTGCCAAATAAGGTTAACATTCACAGGTTCCAGACAGTAGGAATATGGACACTGTAGGGGCCACTATTCAGACTACCACCATCATGATGTATTATCCCTCTTAAGTATTGCTGGATTAGATATGCTTTTATTTTGTTAAGGATTTCTGAATCTATATTCATGAGAAATAATTAGTGTGTAGTTTTATTCTATTGTAACATCTTCATCAGGTTTTGGTATCAGGGAAATACTAGATTCACAATATGAATGGGAAAGTGTTCCCTCATCTTCAATTTTCTAGCAGAGTCTGTGTTATTTCTTTCTTATATGTTTGATGCCATTTGGGAGTAAATTTCCATTGTGGGAATGCTTTAGACTACAAATTCAATTTCCTTTTATACATGTAGGATAATCCAAGTTATCCATTTCTGCTTAACAGCATGTATTCCTAAGAAACTTCCCCACTTAATCTGAAGTATCAATTTTGTTGGCATAAAATCATTCATAATATTCCCTCCTTATTCTTTAATATGTAGAATCTGTACTGAAAATTTCTGGTGCTGGTCATTTGTATCTTTTTTTCCCTCACCTGATCAGTTTGGCTATTTAGATTTCTCAATTTTATTGATCTTTTCAAAGAACCAGATTGCAGTCTGACAGATTTTTGCTACTACTGGTCTGATTTTTATTTTATTCATTTCTGCTTTCATTTTTATTGTTTCCTTTCTTTTGTTTATTTAGGCTTAATTTGCTCTATTTTTTCCTTCAATTTCTTAAGTTACAAGCTTAAATCACTGATTAGGTCTTTCTTGTTCTGCGTTTTTTAAATTAACCTCTTTATTTAAATTTATTTGTTTGCACTGGGTCTTAGTTGCAACAGGTAGGCTCCTCAGTTGTGGCATGCGAACTCCCGAATTCCCACCTGCGGCATGCATGTGAAGTCCAGTTCCTGGACCAGGGATCGAACCTGGGCCCCCTTCACTGGGAGCACGGAGTATCTACCACTGTGCCACCAGGGAAGTCCCTTCTTTTCTAGTATAAAAACTAAATGCTATACGTTTTTCTCTAAGCACTGCTTTAGCAATATCTAACAAATTCTAATATGTAGGCAGTCCTCACTTTGCACAGTACCATGCTAAATGAAACCTGTGCGTGTCAGAACTGTGTCCTCACTTTGCAAGATTTTCTCTCAATTTTCTGCCTGTACCGTGTTTTCGTTTTCTTGAGTTCAACATATTTTCTAATTTCTGATGTGACTGCATCTTTAACCCATGGGTTACTGAGAAACTTCGTGCTTAATTTCCAAATATCTGGGCATTTTTCATAATATCTTTTTAGTTTAATTCTATTTGTGGTCAGAGAATACACTTCCAGTCTTTTTAAATGTATTAAGACTTGCTTTATGGTCTAGAATATGATCTTGGTTAAATCTTCAATATGCAATTGTAAAGAATGTGTATTCTGCTGTGGTTGGGTGAAATGTTCTATGCATGTGACTATCAATCTGACTTACAGTGTGTTATTTAGGTCTTCTATATCCTTACTGATTTTTTGATAACTTGCTCTATCCATTACTGAGAAAGGAGAGTTGCAATCTCCAGCTATACTTGTGGATTTCTCTCTTCCTCTTTTCAATTTTTTCAGTTTTTGTTTCATGGATTTTGAAGCCGTTGTTATATACATCTAGGACTGTTATGTCTTGGTTTCAGCAGTTTAATTTTTATGTAACTTTGTGCAGTTTTTCTTCATGTTTCTTCTCCTTGCGTTTTGCTGAACTCCTTGGACCTGTGAGTTCAGACTTTTTATTAATTTTGGAAATTTCTCTGGCACTCCAATTATACATATGATAGACTACCTGATACTGTCCAACAAATTACTGATGCTGTTTATTGGTCTTCAGCCTTTTTTTGTTTCATTTTTATTAGTTTCTATCACAGTATCTTCAAAAGTCACTTATCTTTTTTATTCTGTAATTTCAACTCATCTGTTAATCTTATCTAGCGTAATACTCATTTGAGATATTGCATTTTTCATCTGTATAAGTTCCATGTGGGACTTTCATATATTTTCAGCCTCTCTCTTCTTGAACATATAAAGCATATTTATTATATTGCTTTAACATGCTTGTTTTCGAAATCCATTAACTTTGTGATTTCTGGATCTGTTTTTTTTTTTTTAACATCTTTATTAGAGTATAATTGCTTTAAAATGGTGTGTTAGTTTCCACTTTATAACAAAGTGAGTCAGTTATACATATACATATGTCCCCATATCTCTTCCCTCTTGTGTCTCCCTCCCTCCCACCGTCCCTATCCCACCCATCTAGGTGGTCACAAAGCACTGAGCTGATCTCCCTCTGCTATGCAGCTGCTTCCCACTAGCTATCTATTTTATGTTAGGTAGTGTATATATGTCCATGCCACTCTCTCACTTTGTCCCAGCTTACCCTTCCCCTCCCCATATCCTCAAGTCCACTCTCTAGTAGGTCTGTGTCTTTATTCCCGTCTTGCCTGAAGGTTTTTAATAATCATTTTTTTAAAGATTCCATATATATGTGTTAGCATATGGTATTTTTTTTCCTCTTTCTGACTTACTTCACTCTGTATGACAGCCTCTAGATTAATCCACGTCTAAACAAATGACAATTTCGTTCCTTTTAATGGCTGAGTAATATTCCATTGTATATATGTACCACAACTTCTTTAACCATTTGTCTGTCGATGGGCATTTAGGTTGCTTCCATGATCTGGCTATTGTAAATAGTGCTGCAATGAACATTGGGGTGCATGTGTCTGTTTGAATTATGGTTTTCTCTGGGTATATGCCCAGTAGTGAGATTGCTGCATCATATGGTAATTCTATTTTTAGTTTTTTAAGGAACCTCCATATGGCTGTATCAATTTACACTCCCACCGACAGTGCAAGAGGATTCCCTTTTCTCCACACCCTCTCCAGCATTTGTTGTTTGTAGATTTTCTGATGATGCCCATTCTAACTGGTGTGAGGTGATACCTCATTGTAGTTTTGATTTGCATTTCTCTAATAATTAGTGATGTAGAGCAGCTTTCCATGTGCTTCTTGGCCATCTGTATGTCTTCCTTGGAGAAATATCTATTTAGGTCTTCTGCCCACTTTTTGATTGCGTTGTTTCTTTAATAGAGCTGCATGAGCTGTTTATATATTTTGGAGATTAATCCTTTGTCCATTGATTCATCTGCAAATATTTTCTCCCATTCTGAGGGTTCTTTCTTCATCTTGTTTATGGTTTCCTTTGCTGTGCAAAAGCTGTGAAGTTTCATGAGGTCCCATTTGTTTATTTTTGTTTTTATTTCCATTACTGTAGGAGGTGGATCAAAAAAGATCTTGCTGTGATTTATGTCAAAGAGTGTTCTTCCTATGTTTTGCTCTAAGAGTTTTATAGTGTCCGGTTTTACATTTAGGTCTCGAATCCATTTTGAGTTTATTTTTATTGTTAGGGAGGGTTCTAATTTCATTCTTTTACATGTAGCTGTCCAGTTTTCCCAGCACCACTTATTGAAGAGACTGTCTTTTCCCCATTGTATATCTCTGCCTCCTTTGTCATAGATTACTTGACCATAGGTGCGTGGGTTTATCTCTGGGCTCTGCATCTTGTTCCATTGATCTACGTTTCGTTTTTGTGCCAGTACCATATTGTCTTGATGACTGTAGCTTTGTAGTATAGTCTAAAGTCAGGGAGTCTGATTCCTCCAGCTCCGTTTTTTTCCTTCAAGGTTGCTTTGGCTATTAAGGGACTTTTGCGTCTCCATACAAATTTTAAGATTTTTAGTTCTACTTCTATAAAAAATGCCATTGGTAATTTGATAGGGATTGCATTGAATCTGTAGATGGCTTTGGGTAGTATAGTCATTTTCACAATATTGATTATTCCAATCCAGGAACATGGTAATGTCTCTCCAACTGTTTGTATCGTCTTTAATTTCTTTCATCAGTGTCTTATACTTTTCTGCATACAGGTCTTTTGTCTCCCTAGCTGGTTTAATGCCTGGTGTTTTATTCTTTTTGTTGCAATGGTAAATTGAAAGAGAAATTATGGAAACACTTCCGATTTTTCATCATTAGTGTATAGGAATACAAGAGATTTCTGTGCATTAATTTTGGACCCTGCAACTTTACCAAATTCATTGATTATAGTAGTTTTCTGGAGGCATTTTTAGGATTCTCTATGTATAGTATCATGTCATCTGAAAACAGTGACAGTTTTACTTCTTCCTTTCCAATTTGTATTCCTTTTATTTCTTTTTTTTTCTGATTGCCGTGGGTAGGACTTCCAAATCTATGTTGAATAATAGTGGTGAGAGTGGACATCCTTGTCTCGTTCCTGTTCTTAGAGGAAATGCTTTCAGTTTTTCACCATTGAGCAGGATGTTGGCTGTGGCTTTGTCGTATATGGCCTTTGTATGTTGAGGCAGGTTCCCTCTATGCCCACCTTCTGGAGTTTTTATCATAAATTTGTGCTGAATTTTGTCAAAAGCTTTTTCCACATCTGTTGAAATGATCATATGGTTTTTATTCTTCAATTTGTTAATATGGTGTATCACATTGACTCATTTGCGTATGTTGAAGAATCCTTGCATCACTGGGATAAATCCCACTTGATCATGTTGTATGATCCATTTAATGTGTTGTTGGATTCTGTTTGCTAGTATTTTGTTGAGGATTTTGCATCTATACTCATCAGTAATATTGGTCTGTAATTTTCTTTTTTAGTGGTACCTTTGTCTGGTTTTGGTATCAGGGTGATGGTGGTCTCATAGAATGAGTTTGGGAGTGTTCCTTCCTCTGCAATTTTGTGGAAGAGTTTGACAAGGACGGGTGTTAGCTCTTCTCTCAATGTTTGATAGAATTCACCTGTGAAGCCATCTGGTCCAGGACTTTTGTTTCTTGGAAGATTTTTAATCACAGTTTCAATTTCATTACTTGTGATTGGTCTGTTCATATTTTCTGTTTCTTCCTGGCTCAGTCTTGGAAGGTTATACCTTTCTGAGAATTTTTCAATTTCTTCCAGGTTGTCCATTTTTTTGGCACAGAGTTGCTAGTAGTAGTCTCTTAGGATGCTTTGTATTTCTGCGGTGTCTGTTGTAACTTCTCCTTTACATTTCTAATTTTATTGATGAGTCCTCTCCCTCTTTTTTATTGAGTCTGGCTAAAGGTTTATCAATTTTGTTTATCTTCTCAAAGAACCAGGCTTTAGTTTTATTGATCTTTGCTATTGCTTTCTTTGTTTCTAGTTCATTTATTTCTGCTCTGCTCTTTGTGATTTCTTTCCTTCTACTAACTTTGGGTTTTGTTTCTCCTTCTTTCTCTAGTTCCTTTAGGTGTAAGGTTAGATTGTTTACTTGAGATTTTTCTTGTTTCTTGAGGTAACATTGTATTCCTATAAACTTCTCTCTTAGAACTGCTTTCGCAGCATCCCATAGGTTTTGGATCGTCGTGTTTCCATTGTCATTTGTCTCTAGGTATTTTTTGATTTCCTCTTTATTTCTTCAGTGCTCTCTTGGTTGTTTAGAAACGTATTGTCTAGCCTCCATGTGTTTGTGTTTTTTACGTTTTTCTTCCCGTAATTTGCTTCTAATCTCATAGTGTTGTGGTCAGAAAAGATGCTTGATATGATTTCAATTTTCTTAAACTTACTGAGGACTGATTTGTGAACCAAGATGTGATCAATCCTGGAGAATGTTCTGTGTGCACTTGAGAAGAAAGTGTAATCTGCTGTTTTGGGATGGAATGTCCTATAAATATCAATTAAATCTATCTGGTCTATTGTGTCATTTAAAGCTTCTGCTTCCTTATTTATTTTCATTTTGGATGATCTGTCCATTGATGTTAAGTGAGGTGTTAAAGTCCCCCACTATTATTGTGTTACTGTCAATTTCCTCTTTTATAGCTGTTAGCAGTTGCCTTATGTATTGAGGTGCTCCTATGTTGGGTGCATATATATTTATAATCGTTATATCTTCTTCTTGGATTGATCCCTTGATCATTATGTAGTGTCCTTCCTTGTCTCTTGTAACATTCTTTATTTTAAAGCCCATTTTATCTGATATGAGTATTGCTACTCCAGCTTTCTTCTGATTTCCATTTGCATGGAATATCTTTTTTCATCCCCTCACTTTCATTCTGAATGTGTCCCTAGCTCTGAAGTGGGTCGCTTGTACACAGCATATATGTGGGTCTTTTTTTTTTGTATCCATTCAGCAAGCCTGTGTCTTTTGGTTGGAGCATTTAATCCATTACGTTTAAGGTAATTATCGATATGTATGTTCCTGTGAACATTTTCTTAATTGTTTTGGGTTTGTTTTTGTAGGTCCTTTTCCTCTCTTGTGTTTCCACTTAGAAAAGTTCCTTTAGCATTTGTTGTAGAGCTGGTTTGGTGGTGCTGAATTCTCTTAACGGTTTGCTTCTCTGTAAAGCTTTTGATTTCTCTATCGAAACTGAATGAGATCCTTGCCGGGTAGAGTAATCTTGGTTGTAGGTTCTTCTGTTTCATCACTTTAAGTATATAATGCCACTCCCTTCTGGCTTGTAGAGTTTCTGCTGAGAAATAATCTGTTAACCTTATGGGAGTTCCCTTGTATGTTATTTTTCGTTTTTCCCTTGCTGCTTTCAATAACTTTTCTTTGTCTTTAATTTTTGCCAATATGATTATTATGTGTCTCAGCATGTTTCTCCTTGGGTTTATCCTGTATGGGACTCGCTGCGCTTCCTGGACTTGGGTGGCTATTTCCTTTCCCATGTTAGGGAAGTTTTCAACTATAATCTCTTCAAATATTTTCTCTGGTCCTTTCTCTCTCTCTTCTCCTTCTGGGACCCCTATAATGCAAATGTTGTTTTATTTAATGTTGCCCCAGAGGTCTCTTAGGCTGTCTTCACTTCTTTTCATTCTTTTTTCTTTACTCTCTTCCACAGCAGTGAATTCCAGCATTTTGTCTTCCAGGTCACTTATCCGTTCTTCTACCTCAGTTATTCTGCTATTGATTCCTTCTAGTGTAGTTTTCACTTCAGTTATTTTATTGTTCATCTCTGTTTGTTCTTTAATTCTTCTAGGTCTTCGTTTAACATTTCTTGCATCTTTTCAATTTTTGCCTCCTTTCTTTTCTGAGGTCCTGGATCATCTTCACTATCATTATTCTGAATTCTTTTTCTGGAAGGCTGCCTGTCTCCACTTCATTTAGTTATTTTTCTGGGGTTTTATCTTGTTCCTTCATCTGGTACATAGCCCTCTGCCTTTTTGTCTTGTCTATCTTTCTGTGAATGTGGTTTTTGTTCTACAGGCTGCAGGATTGTAGTTCTTGCTTCTGCTGTCTGCCCTCTGGTGGATGAGGCTAAACGATTGATGGGAGGGACTGGTGGTGGGTAGAGCTGACTGTTGCTCTGGTGGGCGGAGCTCAGTAAAACTTTAATCCACTTGACATGATGGGTGGGGCTGGGTTCACCACCTGTTCATTGTTTGGCCTGAGGCAACCCAACACTGGAGCCTACTTGGGCTCTTTGGTGGGGCTAATGACAGACTCTGGGAGGGCTCATGCCAAGGAGTACTTCCCAGAACTTCTACTGTCAGTGTCCTTGTCCCCACGGTGAGCCACAGCCCCCCTTCCCTGCCTCTGCAGGAGATCCTCCATCGCCAGCAAGTAGGTCTGGTTCAGTCTCCCCTGGGGTCCCTGCTCCTTCCCCTGGGTCCCGATGCACACAGTACTTTGTGTGTGCCCTCTAAGGGTGCAGTCTCTGTTTCCCCCAGTCCTGTCAAAGTCCTGCAGTCAATTCCCACTAGGCTTCAAATTCTGATTCTCTAGGAATTCCTCCTCCTGTTGCCAGACCCATAGGTTGGGAAGCCTGACATGAGGCTCAGAACCTTCACTCCAGTGGGTGGACTTCTGTGGTATAAGTGTTCTCCACTCTGTGAGTCACCCACCCACCAGTTATGGGACTTGATTTTACTGTGATTGCACCCGTCCTACCGTCTCATTGTGGCTTCTCCTTTGTCTTTGGATGTGGGATATCTTTTTTGGTGAGTTCCAGTGTCTTCCTGTCAATGATTGTCCAGCAGCCAGTTGTGATTCTGGTGTTCTCCCAAGAGGGAGTGAGAGTACGTCCTTCTACTCTGCCACCTTGATTCCCCCCCTACTTTTAGATTTTAAGGAACCTCCATAATGTTTTCCATAGTAGCTGTATCAATTTACATTCCCACCAACAGCGCAAGAGGGTTCCCTTTTCTCCACACCCTCTCCAGCACTCTGTAGATTTCTTGATGATGGCCATTCTGACCAGTGTGAGATATCCCACTGTAGTTTTGATTTGCATTTTCTAATAATTAATGATGTTGAGCATTCTTTCATATGTTTGTTGGCAATCTGTATATCTTCTTTGGAGAAATGTCTATTTAGGTCTTCTGCCCATTTTTGGATTGGGTTATTTGCTTTTTTGATATTGAGTTGCATAAGCTGCTTGTAAATTTTGAAGATTAATCCTTTGCAAGTTGCTTCATTCGCAAATATTTTCTCCCATTCAGAGGATTGTCTTTTAGTCTTGTTTATGGTTTCCTTTGCTGTGCAAAGGCTTTCATATTCCATTAGGTCCCATTTGTTTATTTTTCTTTTTATTTCCATTTCTCTAGGAGGTGGGTCAAAAAGGATCTTGCTGTGATTTATGTCATGGAGTGTTCTGCCTATGTTTTCCTCTAAGAGTTTTATAGTGTCTGGCATTACATTTAGGTCTTTACACCATTTTGAATTTACCTTTGTGTATGGTGTTAGGGAGTGTTCTAATTTCATTCTTTTACATGTAGCTGTCCAGTTTTCCCAGCACCACTTATTGAAGAGGCTGTCTTTCTCCATTGTATATTCTGGCCTCCTTTATCAAAGATAAGGTGAGCATATGTGCATTGGTTTATCTCTGGACTTTCTATCCTGTACCATGGATCTATATTTCTATTTTTGTGCCAGTACCATACTGTCTTGATTACTGTAGCTTTGTAGTACAGTCTGAAGTCAGGGAGCCTGATTCCTCCAACTCCGTTTTTCATTCTCAATATTGCGTTTCCATACAAATTGTGAAATTTTTTGTGCTAGTTCTGTGAAAAATACCAGTGGCAGTTTGATAGGGATTGCACTGAATCTGTAGATTGCTTTGGGTACTATACTCATTTTGACAATGTTGATTCTTCCAATCCAAGAGCATGGTATATCTCTCTATCTATTTGTATCATATTTAATTTCTTTCATCGGTGTCTTAAATTTTCTGCATACAGGTCATTGTCTCTTTAGGTAGGTTTATTCCTAGATATTTTATTCTTTTTGTTGCAATGGTAAATGGGAGTGTTTTCTTGATTTCAATTTCAGATTTTTCATCATTAGTGTATAGGAATGCAAGAGATTTGTGTGCATTAATTTTGCATCCTTCTAATTTACAAAATTCATTGATTAGATCTACTAGTTTTCTGGTAGCATCTTTAGGATTCTCTAGGTATAATATGTCATCTGCAAACAGTGACAACTTTACTTCTTCTTTTATGATTTGGATTCCTTTTATTTCTTTTTCTTCTCTGATTGCTGTGGCTAAAACTTCCAAAACTATGTTGAATAATAGTGGTGAGAGTGGGCAACCTTGTCTTGTTCCTGTTCTTAGTGGACATGGTGTCAGTTTTTCACCATTGAGGACGATGTTGACTATGGGTTTGTCATATATGGCCTTTATTATGTTGAGGAAAGTTCCCTCTATGCCTACTTTCTGCAGGGTTTTTATCATAAATGGGTGCTGAATTTTGTCGAAAGCTTTCTCTGCATCTAGAGATGATCATATGGTTTTTCTCCTTCAATTTCTTAATATGGTGTATCACATTGACTGATTTGTGTATATTGAAGAATTCTTGCATTCCTGAGATAAACCTCACTTGATCATGCTGTATGATCCTTTGAATGTGCTGTTGGATTATGTTTGCTAGTATTTTGTTGAGGAGTTTTGCATCTATGTTCTTCAGTGATATTGGCATGTAGTTTTCTTTGGGACATCGTTGTTTGGTTTTGGTATCAGGGTGATGGTGGCCTCGTATGAGTTTGGGAATGTTCCTCCCTCTGCTATATTTTGGAAGAGTTTGAGAAAGATAGGTTTTAGTTCTTCTCTAAATGTTTGATAGATTTCGCCTGTGAAGCCATCTCATCCTGGGCTTTTGTTTGTTGGAAGATTTTTAATCACAGTTTCCATTTCAGTGCTTGTGATTGGTCTGTTCATATTTTCTATTTCTTCCTGGTTCAGTCTCGGAAGGTTGTGCATTTCTAAGAATTTGTCCAGGGCTTCCTTGGTGGCGCAGTGGTTGAGAATATGCCTGCTAATGCAGGGGACACGTGTTCGAGCCCTGGTCTGGGAGATCCCACATACCGCAGAGCAACTAGGCCCGTGAGCCACAACTACTGAGCCTCCGCGTCTAGAGCCTGTGCTCCGCAACAAGAGAGGCCGTGATAGTGAGAGGCCCACGCATCGTGATGAAGAGTGGCCCCCACTTGCCACAACTAGAGAAAGCCCTCGCACAGAAATGAAGACCCAACACAGCCAAAAATAAAAAAAAAATTTTAATTAAAAAAAAAAGAATTTGTCCATTTCTTCCAGGTTGTCCATTTTATTGGCATATAGTTGCTTTTAGTAATCTCTCATGATCCTTTGTATTTCTGCAGTGTCAGTTGTTACTTCTCTCTTCTCATTTCTAATTCTATTGATTTGAGTCTTCTCTCTTTTTTTTTGATGCATCTGGCTAATAGTTTATCAATTTTGTTTATCTTCTCAAAGAACCAGCTTTTATTTTTATTGATCTTTGCTATTGTTTCCTTCATTTCTTTTTCATTTATTTCTGATGTGATCTTTATGTCTTTCTTTCTGCTAACTTCGGTGTTTTTTTGTTCTTCTTTCTCTAATTGCTTTAGGTGTAAGGTTAGGTTGATTATTTGAGATATTTCTTGTTCTTAAGGTAGGACTGTATTGCTATAAACTTCCGTCTTAAAACTGCTTTTGCTGCATCCCATAGGTTTTGGGTCTTGGGTCATGGTGTTTTCATTGTCATTTGTTTCTAGGTATTTTTTTTATTTACTCTTTGATTTCTAGAGTGATCTCTTGGTTATTAGTGTATTGTTTAGCCTCCATGTGTTTGTATTTTTTACAGATTCTGTCTTGTAATTGATATCTAGTCTCACAGCACTGTGGTTGGAAAAGACACTTGATATGATTTCAATTTTCTTAAATTTACCCAGTCTTCATTTGTGACCCAAGAAGATATGATCTATCCTGGAGAATGTTCCATGAGCACTTGAGAAGAATGTGTATTCTGTTGTTTCTGGATGGAATGTCCTATAATTATCATTTAAGCCCATCTTCTTTAATGCATCATTTAAAGCTTGTGCTTCCTTATTTATTCTCATTTTGGATGATCTGTCCATTGGTGAAAATGGGGTGCTAAGTCCCCTACTATGATTGTGTTACTGTCAATTTCCCTTTTATGTCTGTTAGTATTTGCCTTATGTATTGAGATGCTATGTTGGGTGTATAAATATTTACAATTGTTATATCTTCTTGGATTGATCCCCTGATCATTATGTAGTGTCCTTCTTTGTCTGTTGTAATAGTGTTTGTGTTAAAGTCTATTTTGTCTGATATGAGAATTGCTACTCCAGCTTTCTTTTGATTTCCATTTGCATGGAATATCTTTTTCCATCCCCTCACTCTCAGTCTGTATGTGTCCCTAGGTCTGAAGTGGGTCCCTTGTAGACTGCATATATACAGGTCTTGTTTTTGTATCCATTCAGCCAGGCTATATCTTTTGGTTGGAGCATTTAATCCATTTACATTTAAGGTAATTATTGATATGTATGTTCGTATTACTATTTTTTTTAATTGTTTTGGGTTTGTTACTGTAGGTCTTTTCCTTCTCTTGTTTTCCTACCTAGAGAAGTTCCTTTAGCATTTGTTGTAAAGCTGGTTTGGTGGTGCTGATCTCTCTCAGCTTTTGCTTGTCTGTAAAGCTTTTAATTTCTCCATCAAATCTGAATGAGATTCTTGCTGGGCAGAGTAATCTTGGTTGTAGGTTTTTCTCCTTCATCACTTTAAATACTGCCACTCCCTTCTGGCTTGCAGAGTTTCTGCTGAAAGATCACCTATTAACCTTATGGGGATTCCCTTGTGTGTTATTTGTTGTTTTTCCCTTGCTGCTTTTAATATGTTTTCTTTGTCTTTAATTTTTGATAGTTTGATTAATATGTGTCTTGGTGTATTTCTCCTTGGATTTATGCTGTATGGGACTCTCTGTGCTTCCTGGACTTGATTAACGATTTCATTTCCCATTTTAGGGAACCTTTCAACTATAGTCTCTTCAAATATTTTCTCAGTCCCTTTCTTTTTCTCTTCTTCTTCTGGGACCCCTATAATTCGAATGTTGGCACGCTTAATGTTGTCTCAGAGGTGTCTGAGACGGTCCTTCATTCTTTTCATTCTTTTTTCTTTATTCTGCTCTGCAGTAGTTATTTCCATTATTTTATCTTCCAGGTCACTTATCTGTTCTTCTGACTCAGTTATTCTGCTATTGATCCCTTCTAGAGAATTTTTAATTTCATTTATTGTGTTGTTCATCACTGTTTGTTTGCTCTTTAGTTCTTCTAGGACCTTGTTAAACTTTTCTTGTATTTTCTCCATTCTATTTCCAAGATTTTGGATCATCTTTACTGTCATTTTTCTGAAATCTTTTTCAGGTATACTGCCTATTTCCTCTTCATTTGTTAGGTCTGGTGGGTTTTTATCTTGATCCTTCATCTGCTGTGTGTTTCTCTGTCTTCTCATTTTGCTTAACTTACTGTGTTTGGGGTCTCCTTTTCGCAGGCTGCACGTTCGTAGTTCCCATTATTTTTGGTGTCTGTTCCCAGTGGCTAAGGTTGGTTCAGTGGGTTGTGTAGGCTTCCTGGTAGAGGGGACTAGTGCCTGTATTCTGGTGGATGAGGCTGGATCTTGTCTTTTTGGTGGGCAGGTCCATGTCTGGTGGTGCATTTTCAGGTGTTTGTGGCCTTATTATGATTTTAGGAAGCCTCTCTGTTAATGGATGGGGTTGTGTTCCTGTTTTGCTAGTTGTTTGGCATAGGGTGTCCAGTCCTGTAGCCTTCTGGTTGTTGAGTGGAGCTGGGTCTTGGCGTTGAGATGGAGATCTCTGGGAGACTTTCGCCCTTTGATATTACGTGGAGCTGGGAGGTCTCTTGTTGACCAGTGTCCTGAACTTGGCTCTCCCACCTCAGAGGCACAGCCCTGACACCTGGCTGGACCACCAAGAGCCTGTCATCCTTATGGCTCAGAATAAAAGGGAGGGAAAAAAAAGAAAGAAAGACGAAGATAAAATGAAATAATGTAAAAGAAAATAAAGTTATTAAAATAAAAAAGATTAAAAAAAAATTTTTTTAAGAAAAAAAGAAAGAAGAGAGCAACCAAACCAAAAAACAAATCCACCAATGATAACAAGTGCTAAAAACTATACCAAAAACCTAAACAAACAAATAAAATGGACTGACAGATCCCTAGGACAAATGGTAAAAGCAAAGCTATACAGACAAAATCACACACACAAGCATACACATACACACTCACAAAAAGAGAAAAAGGGAAAAAATATATATATATAGTTGCTCCCAAAGTCCACCTCCTCAATTTGGGATGATTCGTTGTCTATTCAGGTATTCCACAGATGCAGGGTACATCAAGTTTATTGTGGAGATTTAATCCGCTGCTCCTGAGGCTGCTGGGAGAAATTTCCCTTTCTCTTCTTTGTTCACACAGCTCCCGGGGTTCAGCTTTGGATTTGGACCCGCCTCTGCATGTAGGTCGCCTGAGAGCGTCTTTTGTTTGCTCAGACAGGACGGGGTTAAAGGAGCAGCTGATTTGGGGGCTCTGGTTGACTTAGGCCTGGGGGAGGGAGGGGTACAGAGTGTGGGGCCAGCCTGCGGCGGCAGACACCACCATAACATTGCGGCAGCCTGAGGCACGCCGTGTTTTCTCCCGGGGAAGTTGTCCCTTGATCATGGGACCCTGGCAGTGGCAGGCTGCACAGGCTCCCAGGAGGGGAGATGTGGATAGTGACCTGTGCTTGCACACAGGTTTCTTTGTGGCTGCAGTAGCAGCCTTAGCGTCTCATGCCTGTCTCTGGGGTCTGCGCTGATAGCCACAGCTTGCGCCTGTCTCTGGAGCTCCTTGAAGCAGCACTCTTAATTCCCTCTCCTCGCGCACGAGGAAACAAAGAGGCAAGAAGAAGTCTCTTGCCTCTTCAGCAGCTCCAGACTTTTTCCTGGACTCCCTCCTGGCTAGCTGTGGCACACTAGCCCCCTTCAGGCTGTGTTCACGTAGGCAACCCCAGTCCTCTCCCTGGGATCTGACCTCCGTAGCCCGAGCCTCAGCTCCCAGCCCCCGCCCGTCCCAGTGGGTAAGCAGACAAGCCTCTCAGGCACCGATCCTCCGTGCGGGAATCTCTCCGCTTTGCCCTCTGCACCCCTGTTGCTGTGCTCTCCTCCGTGGCTCCAAAGCTCCTGCCCCCCCACGCCACCCCCATCTCTGCCAGTGAAGGGGCTTCCTAGTGTGTGGAAACTTCTTCCTTCACAGCTCCCTCCCTGAGGTGCAGGTCCCATCCCTATTCTTTTGTCTCTGTTTTTTTCTTTTGCCCTACCCAGGTATGTGAGGAGTTTCTTGCCTTTTGGGAGGTCTGAGGTCTTCTGCCAGCGTTCAGTAGGTGTTCTGTAGGAGTTGTTCCACATGTAGATGTATTTCTGATGTATTTGTGGGTAGGAAGGTGATCTCCACGTCTTACTCTTCCGCCATCTTGAAGCTCCTCCCTCTGGATCTGTTTCTATTGATTTATTTTTCTCTTGGTTATGCCTATTTTCCTACTTCATTATATTCCAAATAATTTGTGGATGTCAGATATTGTGCATTTCTCATGGTTAGGTGCTAGGTTTTACTGTATTTCTTTTAGTAGTACCAGACTTTCTTCCAGCATGCAGATACCTGAAGTCAGTTTAATTCTTTCAAGACCTGCTTTCAATTTTTTTTTTTTCTAGCAGATCCAGTGCAGCCTTTAGTGTAAAACTAATTTAGACCTACTACTAAGGCAATACCCTTCTGAGACCTCTATCTAATGCCCTATATGTCACAAGGTCTTTCCACTCTGACTGGTGGGAACACATCCTATTCTCAGTCTTTGTGTGAAATCCAGGAATTGTTTACCATACTGCTTTCTGGTGGCTATTTATCAAGCCTCAGGTAGTTTCCTGTCACACATACTCAGACTAGTACCCAGCCAAAGATTTAAAAGGACCCTTCTTCAGACCTTTAGAACACTCTCTGTGTGTAGCTCTCTACTCTCTGGCACTCTACATCTTAAATCCTAACCTACTAGGCCTCCCCAAATTCTACACTGTCTCCTCAACTCTGAGAGCCTGCTACTCTCTGTCTGGGTTCCTCATGCTGTGGCCTGGAAACTGTCTCACAGGGATGAACTCAGGACCACAGGGGTCATCTCACTTGCTTCCCCTCTCTCAGAGCTCAGCATCCTATGCTCTCTGTTGTCCATTGTCTGAAAATTACTGTTTCATATATCTTGTGCAGTTTTCTAAGTGTTTAAAATTGGAGGGCAAATTCAATTCCTGTTATTCCATCATGTCCAGAAGCAAAACACCTGTGTAATCTCTTTTTGGAGAGTGGGGGTTAGAAAGAAGGGACTTCATAGCAATTTCTAGGATACAGATTGGAGTTAAAACCAAAATAAACCCAATTCTGTGGCATAAAACTTTTCTAGGCATAATTACTCTATGAAAAAGTTATAAATATTTTCTCCACCAAATTTATTTTCAAACCACTATATTTAGACTTCATATTTCAGACCTCAGCTTGAACATTAAACCACCTAGCCAGGTGAACATATAAACATACTTACAGTCTAGTAAGCCACATTCCTATAAAAAATATGGTGTGCCTTTTTATTCAGAATGAAATAGAGAAGCATACTGATCCACTCACAAAATAACAGCAAAATACTTCTCAACTACCAATGTCATCAAGGTCCACTAATAATGCTTTCTAAAATTACTGATTTTTCCTTCACCAGCGACATATTTTTGTTAGCTATATGACCACTTAATAGTTTATTGGGCCATCAGTATCTCTTAGTACTGGCTAAGAGATTCCCATCATTTAGCCTAAGTTGAAGTTTCTCCATCTATATAATGAAAACAATAATACCTATCTTTAATTTTTTAAAACTGCTGAGAAGGTTAAGTCAAAGCACGTTGTCAAGGGCTTGGTGGAATACTTAGCAAAGAATTGGCACTTAATATTTTACTAGGCAATCAGTATCTTCTTTCTTATGATCATGACATAAGCTGTAGTATACACAGTAATTCTTTCCCTCTTTACCTCGTCAAAAGAACTTTCCTTCAGCACAGCACACAAGTGCCTGAGGGGGTGCAGCTCACATGGCTCCTCGAAAATGCACACACTAGGACCTATGGCATAGATGGCCATATGGGCCACGATGTCCTAAAAAACCAGTGACACCCTACATGTCAACTGAGTGCAATGTCCTGCTCAAGCCACACAGCTATTTTTTTGGGCTCTCGCCTTTCCAGCTTTCAGGAGCACTTAAATAACTACTAATCTTTATTATCAGATAATAATTCATTTTCCTCTACCATATGCCTTTTTTGCCTTCTGAGATTCCCATCATTTCCTCTGTCTACTGGCACTTCTTTATTGCTCTGCTTTCAAACAAAAATTCTGTCCTTCTGAAGACAATACTATTAAATCAAAGCACTCTTTTCTGCACAGATAACCAAGTAATCCAGCTTTATGGATAAAAATCTTCTGGCAAAAAATGTATTTAAGAATGAAAAAAAAATTTTTCAATCTCTTCCAGGAGCCTAAGGATTCCAGATATTTGTTCATTGCATATGTTAATTGTGAAATATATAATAGAGAAAAGGAAATAAAAACCCCCCTAAATTGCATTTTAAGTGCCAATACTCAACATTTACAAGTCCAAGGCTGGAATACAATAAAGAAACCAAAGCCCCTTACTTTTTTCACTCATCCTAAGTAGATCTTAACCTATAAACTAAGCATTTTTCTTGTAGAAAAAATATTCTCACTTCAATTAGTATTCCTCAATGCATATACTGTGTCTGAGTTATAGCAGAAATATAATTTTAAAAAGGAAATATTTAATTAAAAAAAAAAACTTTCCAGGAAAGAACCTTAAACTGTTAATGGAGAACTTTCCATTCTCTTACCGTAAGAAGGAGATTCCCGTCCATCTTCTCTGTCTGAGTCTTTGTCTTTTCTTCTCCGGTGGTGATGTTTGTGTCCACGATGCCTGTGACGCCGGCGACTCTCTTTACTAAATGGGACGTGGACACCTATATACACAGCTCGATGACCTGGTAAAATGTTCGGAAACATTACTGGCAGACCTCATTTTATTGCACATCACAGATACTGTGTTTTTTTCAAATAGAAGGTTTGTGGCAACCTTGCATTGAACCAATGTATCAGCACTATTTTTCCAACAGCATTTGCTCACCTCCTGTCTCTGTGTCGTGTTTTGACAGTAATTCTTGCAATGGTTCCAACTTTTTCATTATTATTATATTTGTTATGGTGGTCCATGATCATTGATCTTTGATTTACTATGGTGATTGTTTGGAGGCACCACAAACCATGCCCATGTAAGATGGTGAACTTAATCGATACATGTTGTATGTGTTCTGACTGCTCCCCTGACCATCCGTTCACCCATCTCTCTCCTTCTCCTTGGGCCTCCCTATTCCCTAAGACACAGCAATGCTGAAATTAGTCCAATTAAAAACCTTACAACGGCCTCTAACCGTTCAAGTGAAAGAGTCGCACATCTCTCACCTTAAATCAGAAGCTAGAAATGATTAAGCCTAGTGAGGAAGGCATGCTGAAACTGGCATAAAGCCAGGCCCCTTGTGCCAAACAGCCAAGAAGTGAAAGCAAGGGAAAAGTTCTTGAAGGAAATTAAAAGTGCTACTCTAGTGAACACACAAATGATAAGAAAGTGAAACAGCCTTACTGCTGATAAGGAGAAAGTTTTACTGGTCTGGATAAAATGTAGACAAAACAGCCTTCTATTGGAAGAAGATGCCATCTAGGGCTTTCATAGCTAGAGGAGAAGACAAACGCCTAGCTTCAAAGGACATGCATGCTAATGCAGCTGGTGACGTGAAGTTGAAGCCAATGTTCATTTACCATTCTGAAAATCCTAGGGCCCTTAAGAGTCATGCTCAGTCTATTCTGCCTGTGCTCTATATATGTATTTTTTTTCCTTCCTTCCTTCCTTTCCTTCCTTCCTCCCTCCCTCCCTCCCTTCCTTCCTTCTTTCCTTCCTTCCTTCTGAAAATCCTAGGGCCCGTAAGAGTCATGCTGAGTCTATTCTGCCTGTGCTCTATATATACTTTTTTCCTTCCTTCGTTCTTTCTTTTTTATTTAACTTTAGTTGATTTACAATATTGTGTTAGTTTCATGTGTATAGCTTCAGATTCTTTTCCATTATAGGTTATACAAAACCTGGATGACAGCGCACCTGTTGACAACAGAGTTTACTCAATATTTTAAGCCCACTGTTGAGACCTACTGCTCAGAAAAAAGATTCCTTTCAAAGTATTACTGCTCATTGACAAGGCACCTAGTTACCCAAGAGCTCTGATGGAGATGTACAAAGAGATTAATGATGTTTTCATGCCTGGTAACACAACATCCATTCTGCAGCTCATGGATCAATGAGCCATTTCAACTTTCAGGTCTTGAAGGCTATAGCTGCCATAGATAGTGACTCCTCTGATAGATCTGGGCAAAGTTAATTGAAAACCTTCTGGAAAGGATTCACCATTCCCTCCCAGATGCCATGGACAGCATTCATGATTCATGGCAAGAGGTCAAAATATCAACATTAACAGGCATTTGGAAGAAGTTGATTCCAGCCCTTGTGGATGACTTTGAGGGGTTCAAGACTTCAGTGGAGAAAGTCACTGCAGATGTGATGGAAACAGCAAAAGAGCTAGAATTAGAAGTGGAGCCTAAAGATGGGACTGAATTGCTGCCAGCTCATGATAAAACTTGCTTCCTACTGATGAGCAAAGAAAGTGGTTTCTTTGGATGAAATCTACTCCTGGTGAAGCTGCTGTGAAGATTGTTGAAATGACAACAAAGGATTAGAATATTGCATAAATTTAGTTGATAAAGCAGAGGCAAAGGCAGGGTTTGAGAGGACTCTAATTTTGAAAGACATTCTACTGTGGGTCAAATGCTATCACACAGCCTTGCAGGCTACAGAGAAATCATTCATGAAAAGAGGAGTCAATCAAAGTGGCAAACTTTATTGTTGTCTTATTTTAAGAAATCAACCCCAACCTTCAGCCACTATCACCCTCATCAGTCAGCAGCCACCAACATCAAGGCAAGACCCTCCACCAGCAAAAAGATTATGACTTGCTAAAGGCTCAGATGATGGTTACCATTTTTTAGCAATAAAGTATGTTTTAGTTAAGGCATGTACATTGTTTTTTAGACATAATGCTATTCACACTTTAAACAGACTACAATATAGCATGAACATAACCTTTATACGCACTAGGAAACCAGAAAAATTCATGTGACTCACTTTACTGCAATATTCACTTTATTGCAGTGGTCTGGAACCAAACCTGCAGTATCTCTGAGTATTGCTAGTATCAGTTTTCCAAAAAGGAAAAAAAGTAACATACAAAAAAGTATACCAAAATTTACTATGATAAAAAAGAACTATGGGGCTTCCCTGGTGGCGCAGTGGTTGAGAGTCCACCTACCGATGCAGGGGACACGGGTTCATGCCCCGGTCCAGGAAGACCCACATTCCGCGGGGCGGCTGGGCCCATGAGCCATGGCTGCTGAGCCTGCGCGTGCTCCACAACGGGAGAGGCCACAAGAGTGAAAGGCCCGCGTACCGCCAAAAAAAAAAAAAAAAAAAAAAAAGAATTATGTATAAGTTCATGTAATTAACAATGCTAGTCTCCTGTTACTTCTCTTATTTTACAGAGCACCAAGGGCTCTGTTATACCAAGGGCTAATTACACCAAGGGCTAATACCATCGACTGATAAATACACTAGATACACAGGTTACTTTAAAAGAAGGTTTTTTTTCCATTTCAGGAAGCAAATGTGGAGAACACTTATTTTTGTCTCTTTCCACCTCTTTTTGTAAAGCAATGGCCCCATTCAGCTGTCACAGAAGACTTTAACTCAAAAGTATAGGTCTCAAAAAGACCCCAAAATAAGTCTATCAGAACATCTGCCACGAACACCACCTTAAGCAAGTGTTCAGGGTTAACATAACAGGGTAAGTTATGTCGATAACAGGCTAAGTTATGTCAATAACACCTGTCCACAGGTGAGAGGGGCACATCACATGTGGTATGCTCCTCACATACCCATGATCTGGGCTATGAGATTATAATGTCACAATGTGACATTAGACAAACCCACATTTTGGGACATTCTATTAGTATCTAACCACTACTCTTCCAAATGTCAAGGTCATGAAAAAGGGGGAAAGATCTAGAAATTGTCATAGATTACAGGAGACTAAGGAGACCTGACAACTAAGTGTCCTATCACAACCTGAGCTGTTCAACGGGATCCTGGGACAGAAAAAGAACATCAGTGGAAAAACTAGTAAAATCTGAATAAAATCTGTAGTTTAGTTAGTAGTATTGTATCAACGTTAATTTCTTCATTTTCATAAACTTACACCTAAATAAAATGTTAACATTAGAAAAAGCTGGGTGAAACGTATACAGGGGACACTCTGTACTACCCTTGCAACTCTTCTGTAAATCTAAAATTATTTCAAAAAAAAGAAAGAAACAAAAAAACCATTTGTCAGGACTTCTTCCGGCTCAGGAAAAACAGATTGGCAAATAACTCATTTGCTACACAATTCTATGCTGAGGTTTTTATAAGTACTTTAAAAGGCTGATTAACAGACATATAAAATGAACATTTAGATGACAACCAGTCATAACTGTGGCTTATTAGTCTGGCACGCTATAGTTTGCTCATAATTCAAATTACCCAGGCTGTTAGAAAAACAATTAAAGAATTAACTCATTTTATAATTGTGGCATTTCAATTTCCAAGATAAGTAATGGTAACCATCAGTAAAGTTTGAAAAGCATTCTGATATTTATATTTCAGGGAATGTTCTATTTGCAGATATGGGTAGTGGTTAAATGGGGTTTTGCTGTATTATTCTTCTTTAAACTATATTTAGAAAAGTGCTGAACACTCTTCTAAATGTATGCTCTACAATGACAACAACAAATATTTCAACAAATAATAGGTAAAGGACACTAACAAACATTCATTAGTAATTTATCCTGCTAATCAAGTTATTTTAAACAAACTTACTTTCTAGTTCTTCTTTTTCAAACTTGGTGTTCACAGTTGAGCTGGTTTTGCCAAGATCTACAACAGCTTCTTCATCGGGACCCTAAAAAGAAATTATTCCCATTCACTCATGAAATCAATATATACTGAGGACCTACTTACTAGGGTGTGTTATTTGAGACAGCCAAAAATATGTAACAGATTGCCTTCCTCTCAAAGAACTGAATTCGTAATACAGCTAACTGTATTCTTTCAAAAGTATGTTTATAGGCTTTTTTTTTTTTAATCCACTGAAGACCATTCAAAAATCTCATGGAAAGAACTGAAATGACAAAGATTTTTCACTGGTCTTCTATGGAAGTTACTGGTAACTGGTACACATACTCACTTCAATGGAACAACCCTCCAGATCAGAAATTAAAGAAAATCGGGGATGAGGGAAACCCTTAGATAGCAATATAGAATACTTTTTTTCTTTCCTTCTTCTTCTTTTTTTTTTTTGCTCCTAGGTACTCTTAACCAAAAAAAAAAAAAAACCCCGCTTATTAGCTCAGCTACATTGGATATTGGATTGGATTATGGTTAAACATATAATGATCAAAAATAAGTCCATAGACTTAACATGTAGTATCACTTTCACTCATAAGTTACCAAGAAACAATCAAAGTTATATGAACTTTTTATTTCTCTACAAAGGAAAAGCCATGCCAAAATGTAACCTCTAAGGAGAGTCCAGCTTTGAGCTGTGGAAGTCAACCTTTACAATTTTGTTCCATTCTTCAGCTCAACAAAAAGACTAACCATATTTACTGTAAAACACTACACAGACTATTTTTAAAAGAAAATTTTAGCTTAAATTTCCCTTCTCAACTTCTTAACTTTCAAAAGAACATTATATAATCCTCATTAACTACTTATTATGAACTTAGTATGTACAAGATTCTGCGTCACTGACTGAGACAGATGGACGAAGCCCCTTCCCTTCAGAGGTCTTAATGTGAGCTGTGGCTCACACTGGCCTCATGCCCAGCAGGGCTCTGCAGCCTCACAGACCTTCACTGCTGACGGGCATGGCCAGCAGAGCCACCATGAGGTGGCCCTACAGGTGCACCCAGACTCAGTGGGCAAGAGTGATGAGGAGGACAGCACCTGCCACTTCCAGTTCCTCAGGGAAGTCTGTTCCGTCTTAAGTGACAAAGACGAGAGAGCAGAGTACAACGAGCAGGGGACAGTGGATAAGGACTCCGCTGTACTCAACCATACCTGGGACTGGGACACACACTGGAGGAGGACACTCAAGGTTCTGAAAAGATAGACAAAGGTTCTGAGGAAGAGCAGACTGATGTGACAAAGGCCTATCTGAACTTCAAGGGTGACATGGATCAGTTTGTGGAGTGTGCATGTGTGTAGTACAGAGGAACCCAGAATATGGAACCTCATTTGGAAAGGCACTCATACTGGAGAAATCCTGTCCCACAATGCCTCTGTCAAAGGATCAAAGCAAGAGATGAACGGAAGGAAAAGGATGGCCCAGGAAGAGGCTAAAAAAACACAGAAATGAGCAGAAAGGAGCGAGGGATTGATGAAGAGGTAGATGACCTAACCAGCCATTCAGGGCAGGCAAAAGATGGGCAACTGGAAATGGATGATATTCCTGCTCAGAAAGAAGCAAAGTACTACAAACCTCCCAAAGGAGAAGAGGAAAAAAACCCCAACAGCTTTCAAGAAAGAAAAGAACTAATCTAATTTGTTCTCTTTCATGGTCTTTATGCTTTAATTGATAACTTTATAGTACTCCACTATCAGTTTTCTAGAAGGAAGTTATCTTATCCATCAGATGACAGTCATTTTTCCCCATGGTCTCTGTGGTTGCTCACTGCCTAGCACTTCCTCTCCACTTAAAACAATAAACCAGAAGGACATATAACGCAGTCAGCTTCTCACCACTTTCCATGTCCAAGCATCAATTGGAGGGCCAGTTTGTTTTAGAAAGGATCAAACAGGAGTTTGGGTAAAATGATCTTTTAAGGTCTCCTCTAACTCTTGACCTTAAAATATCATACTTTTTGGGTATAGGGTTTTTTTTTCAGTGCATACAAAATAAATTCATATACAATTATTCCTTGCTATCCAAACTCTCAGTGTCTTAATTCTTATATCTTAAAACTCAGGAACTGAATCAATTTGATTAAATTTTCAAATATATTCCCTACTATCCAAACCCTCACTATTTGCTACCCGAAACTCAGAAACAGACACAGTATATTAAGAAAATGCAGATCTCAATATCCAAACTTACTTTCTGAAGGAAGGCTAGATATCCAAACTGTAGAATCAAATAGATCTGGATATCAAGAGGTACTTGTATGACTCTAAAGGACTGGGATTCAATTTAATACAGGAAACTCAGAAGTTAAATGACTTGCTAAGGCTTTATATCTAAAGGACTGGGAAACAGGCTGTGTAGACCATTATACGTTTTCATATAGTAGACTAAGAAAGAAGAGACAGCTGTATGTGTGGTAACCTACCTCACAGCAGTCACACTCCCTTAATATTGAGGAAAGGCTAAAGTAGGAAACACACACACAGGTACAAGAATGAACAACTAATCATTACCATCCATTATGCATACCACACTCTAAAACCATTCCTCCAATGATGTCATGTTATTTAGTCACTAAGCATGCACAGGTAGGTACAAAAAAGAAGCTGCCTCTCAAACAAAAGACACAGATGTTGTATGATCCAAGAGGTAGCACACTGTGTATTCTAAAAGGGATTAACTGCTCCCATTCCAAACTTGCGTTTCGACAGAACAACTGCCAAGGAAGCAAAACAATATACTTAACTCTCATCCTTAACAAACAAACAAAAAAACCTCTTTTATTCATATGCAGACGTACTTACATGTTTAGATGTACTAACACTAATCAGCTAACACTATGAAACAGCTGAAGTTGGGCAAGCTCACAATATTTATTTATTTAAAATACACATACTCTTTGACCTGTAAACATCTATCACAGAAAAATACTGCCACGTGTGCCAAAAGGGGCATGTAAAAAAGAGGATGTCCATCTATTCATCTTCTCATGGTCCACTCACCTTGCTCTCCTTAGATACCCTCTTTGAAGCCTGGAGTAAGTGACTCAAAGCCAAGTGAATATATAATTTTATTGTTACTGTTTGGGTTTTCAATGAGAATGCTTTCATGCGTAACTTGTAGAAAAAACTAAGGTTAAAATTTTTGAAGTCTGGAAAATTTACAACACAACACTGTTTAAAAAAAAAAAAAACAGGGAGGGGGTATCTGCATTCTTCCCTTAAAAACATTATCTACTTTTCAACAACTGTGAAACATGAATCAGAAAGGCACACACATTGCCCATCTCAACATATTACAAGTAATTCATCGAAATATGCAGGTGCATATGGCTATATATTGAAAATATATATATTTCCTGAGGGATAAATATATCCCTCAGAACGAAGGGATTGACGTTTCAAGGTAGAAATACACTTCTGAAAAAACACTGCATTTTTAATTCTATCACCTTAGGATAAGCTTTAAGCCATGTTTCTAAATATAGATCTAGTTAAGACACTATATAAAGTACAATTTTATTTGAGTTCCTTTTTGAAATAGATGTAAAAAATACATGTAAATATTTAAAAGGTTAAACATCAAACCACTGACACTGTGTCACACGGATGGCTGGGGAAGCAGAAACAGACAACCCTGTAGTGTTTAATTTTCTGTTAACAATAAAAATGTAATTTTGGTAATTTTTAAAAAGAATAAATTCAAGTTTCGATTTAATGTGTCAGTTATTTTTAAATCTGCATCTAGAAAAAACTCTTCTTCATTTTTTAACTCCAAGAATATAGTGGAAAACTAAAAATAGCAAAAGCAAAGAGCCACCCCTGACATCAAAATGTTTTCATTCCTAACCTCAGATGAGTAAGCCACACAAGCCAGTCCTTATAAAGCCTACCTAAAACGAAATAAAGCCAAGGCACTGGGAAAACTCAAATACATGGAAGAATAAAAAGGCACCCTAAGTATACCAATGCAAGATTGACTCACTCTAATCTTAAGAAAATTATTTTGCCTTGGTTTCAATTTTTTATTTATAAAATAAGGTAACTATCCAGAATACAACTGCTCTACAACACAGAAGACAACAGATTTAAGAATTATCCATATAAGATCACTAAGAAAGTTTAAATTCTCTTTATACGACATAACAAATGTGCAAGGTTATTTACTGCAGCTTGTAACTGGAAAAGACTGGAAACCATCCCCAGGGGCCCTTAAAAGAGGAATGGCAATGTATCTGATGGAATACCAAGCTACTAAAAAAAATTAAGATGCTATATACTGACATGAAAAATATTTAAGACCTATTATAAAATGAAATACACACTAGGTAGAGAACCACACGTACAGCATACTACTTTCTGTATAAGAAAGTCCCTAGAAGAGGAATATCTGAATTTACACAATGAACACTGAAACTGAAAGAACATACAAGCAAACAGTGTAACTGGTTACCTCTGACTTCTGGATTTATTGTTTTTCTTATATTGCTTTGATTTATTTTAACCATGTGAACACAGAGGTAGACTTAAGTATAAAATCTTTTGAAAGCCATGTCACCTATCTACTTGGTCCTCATCCACAAGTGTTACTTGCCCTTGAAAGAGCTGTGAGGCGAGGTGCCATGTGAGTGTGCCAAGCACAAGGGCACAAGCACAGAAGAGGCCCACATTTTACTGAATCTAAATATGGAGACTAAAAATGCTTTCTCATCTACCATACAGCTTTAAAACTAGATTAATTAGCAAAGTCTTAACAATTACAGAAACAAATCCCTATTAATTTCCTAATTAAAACTGATATGAAGATTCAAAATATATCCTGAAATAGTATTGTGGTTGTATAGGAGAATTATTCATAGGAAATGCGTTCCTAAGCATCTAGGATGAAATGCCAAGAGAAGGCAACTAACTCTCATAAGGATCTAGAACTGTATTACTTTAAGAGATTTTCAGATTTTATGATATATTATAAATTCAGACACACCTAGAGAGTTTGTTAAAATTCAGCTTCCTGTGCCCAGTGCTGGAGATGCTGACCAGTAGTTTAGGTGGAGCCCAAGCACCCGTATTTTCAATAACCTCTGTGTGATTCTGCTGCATGCCAGTCTGCACACCATGTCCTCAGTTATGTTACAGACTTAAGCTATATATATTTAAAATGCTCTTCAAGAGAGGCTGCTTCCTGCCCTTAACCATTTTAGGAGGCCTTATAGGGACCACTCTCACTTCATTCACATTGTTTTAATCCTTCAGAAAATGAAATATACATTCCAATTCACAAGAAAACACTGTAAAGTTACTATATACTTTCACTGTATTACAAGCAACCCTAAATCTATTTCTTCCAAATATTGCCAATTCCCAATCTTATCCCACCTACTACCAAGAGTTGAACTTAATATTAAAAAAACTTTAAATTTATGGGCAAAACGCTTAAGGGTAAGCAAATAACCTTTCCTAATCCAGGTAAAAGGAGAAATCATCAGTGAATACTGTTTCACAAAATAAAAAGCCAAAGAATGATATTCAGTTTCTAAAGAATTCACTTGGCATTTTTTGATTGATTCATTACTCTAAAATAGATGGACGAGACATAAAAGGTATATGGAAAATTAAAGCAATTTAAAATCACAAATTTTAAACTCAGGCAATCATGTGATTCCGACAGAAAAAAATTTAAAACCCTGGGAAAAATGCTTTGTCACCAGACAGAGGAGGAACTGGATAGATTCAGATACTGGAACACAAAGTTTCAGAAATTTTTATTTTAAATACACACCCTAAGAAAAAGTTACAAAGGGAAAAAGTGAAGAGGTCAAAGAATATAAGAGCAAGAGAACTCAAAGAGGTGTGAGGTGTAAAAACTCACAATTGACAGATTCCAATAATAAAGAAGATTATTAGTGAAACACTATTGTCAGAAACTTCATTACAAAGCACAAGAGTCATGGACAAATGGAAAGCCTCATTAGGGTCTATCTGAAATTATAAATCACAAATATTTATGGCACTCTTGCTATGAGGAGATACTTATATTCATTCCAAGTTCTAACTCAGCACACACACCAAAAAACACATAGGAATCACTTACTTTAGGTTATCGAGTATATATAAATTGATTAACAGAAATGAGGATAATAATAAAATCTATTTCTGAAATGGGCTTTTAAAAAAACTACCTCAACTTTATCAGTAACTAAAATGTATAGAAAAGTACAGGCATTCTGCACAAAAGGAAAAACACACATACACAAAGATCCAGTAGATGTTTTATAGCAGAAGGTCTAGCAGGTATTCTGTCAAAATTCCCCAATTTCGGTCAGTTGGGGTTATCGTTAGCTAGGTATTTTTAGAATTCCACTGAATTTTTTTTACCAAAAATCGACAAGAGACAACCAGGAAATCCCTCAGCAAGATGGTCTATTTGCCTATTCTTTCCCTGGTTAATACCCCTGACCGTATGAATCTGATGGACCATAAAAAAAAGTCTCATTTCCTTAAATAAAGACTAGGAGTTTGGACTCATCCATTCATTCAACAAATATCTACTGAGTGTAAGTACACTATGTGCTGAGCATCATTCCAGATACGGAGGATACATCAGTGAATAAAAAACTGTAATATAATCAAATGGCCAGCTTATCAGTTAATTTACAGCTAAGGTAGGGCTCCCCATAATAAGAAATCAAGGCGTAAATGAATTATCTTCTCCATTCCTGATGAATAAATGAGGTCTCACAGACTCATAGGTATGGATGGGTTTTACTTTTCCATTTCAATCTTCTCATTTTACACACACACACACACACACACACACACACACACACACCCCACAGAGCTTAAGGGACTTGTTCTTTATCCAGGAGACAAGAGACCAAGGTCACTGTAATACAAGCTGAGAATACACAGTACTTTATAGTATTTATTAAAACTTGTAATTATATATTTATGTAACTAGCTGCTTAACTGTTTCCCAGCCTGAACAATAAGCTCCAAGAAGAAGGGAATCATGTCCATTTTGCTCACCACTGTCTCCTCAGCATCAAGCAGGGCCTGGGCCTTGGTTAAATACTCATTGACTGCTGTGTATATTCCAAAGGACAAGACACTGGGCTAAAAAATTTATATTGGATACACTTAAGGCCTCCTTATGAACACAATTAAAGCTTAAACATAGATAGGTACTCAATAGTTTGGAATTTAATCAATCAGTTTATAAACAAAAAAGCCCAGCACCAACACATGATAAAATCAAAATTCAATTCACTAGTAGGAATTCCCAGCAAAATCTAATCTAAGTTTTGTATCAAACAGGTCTTACCAATATCTCTCATAGTCATTTATCCTGCCTGAAAAGCCAAAATTCACAATTTGTACTGTCTTGGTCAAATGATAAAAATGAGACTTTAACATGCCAAAGGCATATTAGGGGGAAAGGAGTGTTAAAAGATTATTTAACAATAAAGTCACAAACCTAGGCTATTATCCTCTTCTGACACCTGAGGTTTACGAAATCCATTATTAAAACAGCATCAGAAGATCCCTATCACAAAGTAATTTCTTCATTATAAGACATATGGCTACAGCCCAAAAGTAACACCTCCCATAAATTATGATTATTAACCATGTAATTTCAGTTATCAAATACTTCAGTTTAGCTTCAAAACATATTTAACCATTAAGACAAAGTAATTTCTTTCCTAACATCTTAGCCATATAAAACTGCTTAAAGCCTCATTCAAGTAATACTAACTAATCAAAAAATGAATTCTACAGAATAATAAAAATGCTACAGACATTGTTAATATAACACAAGGATTTACTCCTTTCAGCAGATGACTTCCACAGCCAAGGACACAGAGGATGATACTATTCTAAGCCAGTGCTAGTAAGCCTGACATTTCTTCAAGCTTCACTATTAAACTCTGAAAGATTCAAACTTGTTCATAAATAAAACACAAGATCATAACTGGGTACATACAGGTAACTTCTTCTCCAGCCGAAATCTTTCCATAGTGGTATATAAATGCCTTGTTTTTGATAGTGTAGTGCATTAAGTCCCTTGCAGAGTCCAGGGGCAGTGAGGACATAGCTGATTTAGGTCACTGTGCTTTACACAGATGAACCCTCTAAGTTGCTTTCATGGTACAACCAATCAGGGTCCTCTAAGTTACCTAATCTTCCAAGCTAATAACTACCACTTACGCAGGGTCAGAGCATAAGAGATCTGACAAGTAATACACACATTTAGTTATAACTGAAAATACCAAAAGAAGAATGTAGCAACCAGTTTTCAACTGAAACCTTTCTATAACAATTAATTCAAAAGAAAGCATACACTAAGGATATATGTAATGGGTGTGTGTATTTCTTTTTTTAGAGAATAAATTTTCAACAACATAGTTAAATCTAGCTCTTAATTTCATTTAAATTCAGGAAAGATCCAAATATATTTTCGCCTGAAGAGAGTTTTGCCTTTTTATCATTACTATATTTACACCAACTTATTGTAACCATATACTAATAACAGGATTAATAAGTCATATTGTGGCTTTAATTATCATTTTACTCCCAGTTAAGTATTCATATGGATAACAGCTAAAAGGGAAAAGGTAATAAGCAGCACCCCTCTAACCTTCGGACTCAAGATCTCTTTCCACCCTTAAAGACTACGTAAGACCTCAAAGGGCCTTTGTTTATAAAGTTTACCATCTATACTAACGATATTGGAAGTAAAACTAAGAAAACTTTAAAATATTTATTTAAATTCATTTTTAAAAATAAAGCCACTACATGTTAACATAAATAACATTTTAGTTAAAAAAATTTTCAAAAACAAAACAAGATTTAGTGAGAATAGCTTTTACATTTTTTCAAATCTCTTAATATCTGACTTAAGAGAAGATGATTGGATTCTCATATCTACTTCTGTAAGTAGAAGGGCACCCGTGAAGCCACCACCAGGGAAGCCCAACAAGTAGTCATTCTTAAAGGTTAGGTTGCAAGGTGGAATCTGAAACCATTTCAAGTGAATGTTTTACATACTGCTACATTAAAATCCATTGGTCTATCATATAGTTTGAATGGACCTCTCATCCATTTGTAAAATTTCACACTTCATTATACAATATTTTTAAAAATCACATTTGTTAATATTATCAATCTCGTAAGTTTTAAGTGTTGAGAACAGATACGTTTTTCAAAATTATAATTTTGTTTTATGAAAGCTAGACTCATTATCATTAGTAGCAAGTACCATGAGTTGTTTTTCTTGAAGTGACAGGCTCACTTCATTTCTTTCTGAGGAAATATCTGTCGAAGGTCAAGTCTGAATAACCATAGTTAGTTTGTCCGTTCTTTCAAGTAAAAATGGCATCCTGAGAAAAAAAGCAGCTAGAGGAGCTCACAATTCAAGTAAACACACCAGAGCTTTTTCTCCAGACAACCCACTGTACCTCAGTATACAGATGTATTTCTATGCATGCTTCCTATTCTGTCATTTGGAATATTAAAGCAATGTGTTCTCAAAGGCTCAGATTTAACAAAATCATAAGTTTTTACTGCTTCATCAAGGACATTCTTTTCTTCAGTGAACAGTTTTGTTTTGCTTTTAAACGGAGAGTGCCTGGTGGTGCTGCCTGGTGCCTCCCTGAGTCTCACCCAGCACTGCTCCCACACCATCCGCACAAACTTCAACCCAGGGGAAAAAGGGAAGTAGTGTCCCAGTATTATTATGAAAGTAATTTTGATCTTGCAGATCCTCTGAAAGGATTTCAGGGACTGGCAGGGGTCCCTGAATAGCACTTTGAGAACGATTAAAAAATTCAGGTTTAAAATACAGAACTGGGCTTCCCTGGTGGCGCAGTGGTTGAGAGTCCACCTGCCGGTGCAGGGGACACGGGTTTGTGCCCCGGTCCGGGAAGATCCCACATGCCTCGGAGCGGCTGGGCCCGTGAGCCATGGCTGCTGAGCCTGCGCATCCGGAGCCTGTGCTCCGCAACGGGAGAGGCCACAACAGTGAGAGGCTCGCGTACCACACACACACAAAAATAATAATAATAATAATATATATATATATATAAAAAATAGAACTGAAGAATTGTAGGTGAATATTCTTTTCATTTTCTCTATGATGCTGTTTGTTCAATGAATATTTTAATGTGTATAGAAGGAGAGAAGATTAAAAAGTATTATCTTGTTATTCTGTTTTCTAGAAAAATGATAAAACATATTTATTATACCTATTATGTGCTAAAACTATGCTAAACATTATCATATATATTATACAGCACATTCAGATATTTCATTTTCTCCTCTCAGCTCTGACTAAAGCTCAGAGAAGTGAAGTCACTTCTCCAAAGTCCCAGAGCTAGTAGGCAGTGGATTTAGGATTCAAACCTAGTCCTTCTCAATTCATACTTTTCTTCTACTCCAACTACATATAATAAAATTTAAGAAAAAATTTTCAATAATAGTTGAATAAAACAAAATTCTAACTGAACACAGATGAATAAAATAAAACGTTTACTGAATTCAAATAAAATGTAATCTAAATTAAATCAGAAATATGTTCTGTGAATAGACAGACTTGCTTCCTGGTAAACAAAGCAAACAAATGATAATTTCTATACAAATATCTATATCCCAAAAGTAAAGTCTTACTACCAGCTAATCCTGTAGAACTTACTGACAACATGCACCAAATAACAAAAAAGAAGTTTAAATTGAAATAATATATATCAAACAAAAAAACACTTTATTTTATTTTATTTTATTTTTATTTTTTGCGGTATGCGGGCCTCTCACTGCTGTGGCCTCTCCCCCTGCAGAGCACAGGCTCCGGACGCGCAGGCTCAGCGGCCATGGCTCATGGGCCTAGCCGCTCCGCGGCACGTGGGATCTTCCCGGACCGGGGCACAAACCCGTGTCCCCCGCATTGGCAGGCGGACTCTCAACCACTGCGCCACCAGGGAAGCCCAAAAAAACTTTATTTTAATCTTCCATGATCTATATGAAACAGTAGATACCAGGCACCAGGCAAAAGCCTTCAAGTACAGCTTTGGTTTTAGTAAGCTTCTCTAAGAATTGGAGACCCCAATGACATCAACAGCTACAATAAAAATTTTTAAAAACTTCAACCCTTCTATGATTTACACTTGGCAAATGAACATAAATCTGAAGAAACAAATAAAAATGTATGTTATTCACTGATTTTTAAAATCCTCAATACATCAATCCTGGAGTAAAGAACATCTACAAACAATTAGGTTCAAAACCAATTTCCACAATGACTTCTTGAAATTTACCTGCTGTGGAAATTCTTGGCCCTTGCCACTGGTATTTAAGAGCTTAAACTTCTGGTGTGGCACATGTCTCACGCCCACTGGATTACAAGAGCCCTCAGCATAGGGACTTAGGTAGAAGGAAGGGAGGGAGAGAGAAAAAGAAGCTTAACAGGCCTCAGGGGAAAAGGAGGAATTCGGTGCATACAATTTTTTAATTTCCCAAATTGCAAAACAAATGTTATTCATCAAAATACAGAAGATCCATCTTTCCAATATGTTACCTGTTATGACACTATCCTGGGCACTACTAAACCAATATTCAAATAACAATTTTAAATCAAGTTTTACAGGTTAAATAGAAAGGTAAAGTCAGTTTTAGTCTACTACTTTCTTGAAAAATAAAGATATTAACTCAAATATAAACTCAGGAATTTTAATCTGGCTAGTCCTTTAAAGATTTCTTTTCAGTTTTATTTTACAGCAATACTTAATCCTTTTAAACCAATCTATTGAGGTATGACTGGCATGTAAAAAGCTATACATATTTAATATATACAACTCGATTGAGTTTGGGGTAAGTATACACTCATGAAGCCATCACCACCTTCAAGACCACAGACATATCTGTCACCTCTCAAAGTTTCCTCCCAGCCCCATATTATCATTATTATTTGTGTGTGTGTGCCTGTTCATGTGCGTGTTAAGAACACTTAACTTGTAAGATCTACTCTTAAAAAAATGTTAAGTATACAATGTGGTACTGTTAGCTATAGGCACTATGCTGTACATATTACTTATCTTGCTTAACTGAAACTTTGTACCCTTTGACCATCACCTCTTCATTTTCCCCACCTCCTAGTCCCTGGCAACCACCATTCTACTCTCTGTTTCCATGATTTTGACTATTTTAGATTCCACGTATAAGTGAAATCAGACAGGATTTGTCATTCTGTATCTGGCTTATTTCACTTAGCAATAAATATGTTTACACGGATCAAAAAAGTCTCACTTGTTCCCTTGGTTTCTCTGCCCGATTTTCAACCTTTTCTCCATCTTCATAACACAAATATAAGCATATATGCATATACACTTACCAAAAAAGGTAGCTACGTACAACTCATTGTTGTATACATAACTTACTTTTTTCCACTTAAAAATCCTTGTTTTTTCTGCAGCAGTATACGGAAACTACATTTTAATTTTTATTTATTAAATTAACCTGTGTATAGTAGAAAAATTCAAGTCTTACAGAAGTGTTCCCAAATAAGCATTCCTCCCATCCCACTTCCACTGACCAAATATAACTACTTTCTGTTTCTGCCTTATAATTGTTCTTGGTTGACATCATAATTTTAAATAATGTACCATTTGAGACAATATCTGTTTATTCTACAAAAAGAAAAATTAGATTTTTTTTCACCCACATATACCTTTTTCACTTACAATCTCCCTTCCACATCTCGGTTTTAATTAGATTTTCATTTTTATATCAAGATTGATAACACTTACATTCTCCATATTTATAATGAAGTCTTCTAAGCTGTGTCCTCTAGCTAATTCTAAAATTTTAAAACCTGTGCTCAAAAGCATTTGAAGGCACATGTGCATGCACTACCCAGAAGTACATGGAGGTAATGCCCTGGTGGCCACCCCTAACCAGTGGGGTTTGGGAAGCTGATAAATGCTTTGCATGCCTCCTCCATCCTTCAGGCAGACAGGTCTGAGACACAGTACACAAGGGTCCTCTGAGGGCCTGCGGGACTGAGGGCCAGCCACTCACTGCAATGGCCAGTCTCTCACTTATGCTCGCAGAGGCTTCCTCGCATCTCTTTAATTCCCTGTCCCTCACTCTTGCTTCTTGATCTCACTTCACAAATAAATTACCTGCAGAGCCCTTGTCTCAGACTCTACTTCTGGGAAAACCCATGCTAACACATCCAACAAAAATGTATACATACATGCACCAAAAAGACATGTAAAAGAATGTTCATAGCAGCATTATTCATAGTAATATGAAACTGGAAATGATCCACATATCCAAAAACAAGAATACAAATAGATTGTGGTATATTCATACAATGAAATTCCATGAAACAGTGAAACTAAACAAACCACTGCTACAGGCAAGAACATGGATAAATCTCACATAATCTTGAGAGAAAAAAGCCAAACATATAAAACTATTCTTATGTTTTTAGTCAGGATAGTGTTACAGCAGGAGGGAGGAAGCAATGATGCGGAAGATGCTTAAGAGGGTCTTTCTGGAACGCTAGCAATGTTCTACTATTTCTTTTCTAAAGTGATAGTTACATGGATTTGTTTACTTTCTGATAATTGGCCACATTTACTATTTGTACATGTTTATGTACGTTTTACTTGAATTAAAAATAACTAAAATAAATAACTACATTATCACCAAGAAACAGAACAAGAAAGAACTTTGGAAAATTAAAAATAAGATTTTCAATGTATAAAAGGGCTAAGACTTCGAAGATAAAATATCTCAAACAGTGTAATAAAAAGAAGAGTTGGAAAACATTAAAGATAAGAGAGATAAACAATCAACCAATTCACAAGGTTCAACTTCCAAATAGTATGAGAGCTAAAAAGGGTAAACAGAAAATGGATTAAAGGAAATTATTACCTAAAATAAACTATGAGAATTTGCTAGAATGAAAAAGAGATATGAGCCTTTAAACTGAGCAGGCCCTGAGTGACAAGTGCATTATCTTAGGTAATAACTGTAGACTCTCAGGGAAATGTGGGTTTAAAAATGAATGTTATAGAAGGAAGTGGAGGAAGAGGACAGAGACTATTATCAAGTTGGAGTTGTGAACACATTCTCTTGCTCAGCCTCTCATATTTCCAGGAGCTTTTATAATTGCTTTTGTTTGTTTTACATTCCCTGCCTGTTATGGACTGAATTGTTTCCCCTAAAAATTTATTATATTGAAGTCCTAACTAAAAATAACAATAATAATAATAATTGGGAATATTAGGATTACTTAAATACTATCTGATTCAGAATCAAGATTAATGACTGGACCAACAGAAAAAGAGACCCTCTCAAACATTAAAGTCAAGTAGGTCCCTTTCCTTGTGACTTAAGTATAATGGGAATAAAAAGAACCTGCCTAAAAATGATGAGATTATTGACCAGTTACCGAAAGCAAACATATTAAAGTGCAAAATACTAAAGAGTTCACTCTTTATATGAGTCATAAGTCTCCACTATCTCTAGGATAATCCATCAATTTGTATGCTGTAGCTAATGTAACAAAGAAACAGAATTTTAAAAACCCAAAATTATCTTTATTTGCAGATGATATCATTGTGTACCTAAAATACAATAATTCCACCAATTAGCACAAATGAAAAGATTCATTTGATGGCAGCCAGTTACAAGATAAATAAACACCAATAGCTTTTCTTTAAACTACAGATAGCAAACTAGAGATAGAGGTAGAAAAAGATCCTATAAGGATTTTTGTCCTATAAGGACAAAATGATAAACTACATAGGAATAAATTTAATCTAAAAAAACTATAAAATTTTATTGAAGGACACTAAATAATCTAAAGATACTCTATTCTCCTGGGTGGGTAGACTTTAAATATACCAAGAAAAATATAATAAAGCTTTCTATACTAATATAGAAATTATAAAGTGAATCGGAATCCCAAAGGGTTATGTTTATCTTTTTTAAATGATTTTGAAGTTTCCATAAAAACTAGAATTCTCAATAAAATCATGAAAAAAATAAGGGAGCACTATGCCTAATAAATATTCCAATATACCAAAAAACTATGGTAAGCTAAACAGTATGGTACCAAAATGGAAACAATTCAATATAGTAAATATTTTCAAGACAAAACAGAATGAAGAAACAGATTAAATATATATTGCAGGAAGGACCACTTGGCTCTCCAATTTGATGAAGCTGTCTACATCAAACCACAGGTAAAAATAAATTATAATGGATTAAAGATAATTTGAAGGGTAGTATTTAAAATTTAGAATAGTACTTTATATTACTGGAGTGGGGATGTATTCTTCGGCAAGATGAGAAACCTAGAAGTCATAAAGAAAAAGACTGATATAGATTTTTTTACTGTATTAAAAAAAAAAAATTCGGACTTTCCTGGTGGCGCAGTGCTTACGAATCCACCTGCCAATTCAGGAGACACGGGTTCGAGCCCTGGTCCAGGCAGATCCCACATGCTGCGGAGCAACTAAGCCCGTGTACCACAACTACTGAGCCTGCGCTCTAGAGGCTGCAAGCCACAACTACTGAGCCCACATGACACAACTACAGAAGCCCGTGTGCCTAGAGCCCGTGCTTCACAACAAAAGAAGCCAGTGCAATGAGAAGCCTGTGCACTGCAACGAAGAATAGCCCCCACTCGCCGCAACTAGAGAAAAGCCCACCCGCAGCAATGAAGACCCAATGTTGCAATAAAATAGATAAGGTATCTAGAAAGACAGATAGATAGTATCTACAAAAAAATAAAAAATCCAACATTCGTCTAAAGCAAAGAAGACAATAAAGAGACAAGGTAGAACAAGAGGAAATATACACAGTATAACAGACATGGCATTAAATATTTGTAATCAAGAAAATTCTTGATTTTACAGGGAAGTGAAAGGAATACAAAAATGGACAAAGAATGTGAACCAAGTAATTCCATTAAGAGAAAATACAAATGGCCAATAAATAACCACATATTAAGATGGATACTCTCACTGGTGGTTCAACAAATCTTATCCATCAGATTAGCAAAAAAAACAAAAAAAAGTCTAACATCTAAAGCTCACAAAGGCAGGGAGACACAGAGACACTCTCATACTTTCTAGTGGGAATGTAAGTTGCTCAAAACTTTCTGGAGAGTATGCTAGCAAGAATTCATTTAAAATTTTGAGAATATCCTTTGCGTAGCAGTATCACTTTTGGGTACCTACTCCACATAAAGATGCGGTCAAGAATGTTTACTGTTCAAACTGGCAAAAACAGAAAACAACCTGAAAGTAAATAAATATGGGAATGGCTGGTTACCGTGGAATATTATGAAGTATAAAGATGAGACAGAACTACAAGCTCCCAGTCAAGCAGTCAGGAATATATTGGTAAGGAACAAGCAAGTTGTAGAGTTATATGCTTACTATGATCACATTTTTATGTTTTACAAAGGATAAAACTATTCTAGGATAAGGTATTACTATCTTAAACATATAAAAGAATAAATTTAGGCTCTAAAATTAAGTAATTTTCCCAAGGCCCCACAGCTGTACGTGGAGAAGCTAGAATTTAAAATCATGTCGTCGCCTGCAGGGACATGCACTTTTCAGCAGGCCACTTACAAACATTATTTTTAATTCTCACTGTAAGAAACTCTGTAAGGTAAACTGGCTGATCATTTTCCAACCCAGGTCCATCTGACTTCACAGCCTAAGCTCTTTCCGCTAGGCCACATACCTTCCCCTAAGTTATATTACATGTAATTTTATTTGCTCATCTGCCTTATTTTAGGGAATTATAAGTAAAATATAAAGTATTCAGTCACAAAAACATTCACCTAATTATTTTTGAATGCTTTAAATGTATTAGAAATTCAGTAACAGCTAGTAACTACCATAAAAAGCAAAAACTTTAACAAAATAAAATCAGCATCAATATTATAATAAATACGTGAAGATATTGTTTTAATTTGGTTTCCACAGAGATATTTGAAGCAAGCAGCCAAGAAAAGAAGAAAAGCTCCTGTAAAACAAATGGAAACCTGTCTAATTTTAAAACACGTTTCAAAGAGTAGCACTGCCAGTCCACACCTTTCACCGTTGCTAAATATCACCACTCACACCAATTCAGTTTTCACCACCTATCACTAGCCTTCACCAGTGTAGTATAAGCTCTCCATCTGGTGGCCATCATTAGACATGTGGATTTTTTCTCTCACGCTGTGTTTATGATGAAGAGCAAAGAAACTGAGTTTGAAAAAACTTCCCTGACAGTTTTTTTTAAAAAACCTGGACATTTAATTTCATTCAAAAAACACTTAAATACTAAGAAGGTAAAAAACTATTGAATAAATATTCCGTTTATATATTAGGATATTCAGGATATAGTGGAGTCAAATTCTTCATATGGGCATTTATACTTACCACTGAATACTCAACGTGTTACAGTGAAATAGAATTCCAGTCATGTTTTTAACGCTGTTTCAAATACCCGCAGCATTTTGGAATTTTGTTTTTAAACATACTTAGAAGTATATCTGTAATTTCATGAGAATGAAACAGTTGAAGACTCTAATTCACAGATAAAATATAGTTAACACAGGATAAAAATTGTCTGTTTTATCAAAAACTTTCCAGAAACATACACATCATGACAGAAAATGACAAGTGTACTTGGCAAAGTGTATCTGTATTTTTGTTAATAATACTCCACATTTAAATGTTAGGAAGAAAGAATATGTAGTTCAATTTACATTGAGAAAATATTAGTTTAGTTATAGTGTTCCTAAATATTAATTATTTTTCGTTCTTGTAGGTCTCATCTTGGGCTACCATTAGCTAGGAAAATTAATCTAAGATATTAAAAAATAATCTGATTGGTAAGAATTTAAATACAACTGAAACTGGTTTAATACACAATTACCAAAGTCAAAATATGGCTTAATAAGTGAATTCAGATATATTTAAACTCAAGCTTTCAGCAGAAGTGAACTCCTCTCTCACTCCCTCTAAGACATTCAAAACCAGTGAGGGGTGATTTTTCTAAGTCCAAAAAATCCTCTATCTTCTCTATTTTGAACCTTGTGACCTTTTTGCTCTATAATCCTTGAGTCTACGGACAGGGTTGCTCAGCTCTAGCACTGTTGGCTTTCGGGCTGGATACTTCTCTGCTGTGGGGTGGTCCTGTGCATTGCAGCATAGTCAGTAGAGTATCTGGCCTCTACCTACTCCACACAAGTAGCACACATAACACTTCTCTCCCCAGTTGTGACAAACAAAATATATCCAGGAATTGTCAAATGCCCCTTAAGAAGTAAAAACACACCCCGACACTCACACCCATTTGAGAACCACTGCTTTAGAGATAACTGGGAGCTGCTACTCACTTCCAGCACTTTAAAATGCTGTGAAGAAAAAAAAATTTACCAGATTCTTCCTCATAAGTCACCATGAACGCAAACATAACCTAAAGCCTCCATCCTTTAATAAAAACTACATTTAGCAAATGAACTCTACAGGAAGAAATGCATCTTTTTTTTTTTAAGAAATGCATCTTGAACTTGCATTTAGAGTTTCACTGAAAGCTACTTGATCTCAGTGTATAGACATATAAATGATGTCATGTGGATAATTGTATTCTAAAAAATATGCCTACTGTAGTTTCAATATAACACTTCCAGCTAAAGGCGAGATAGAAATGTTTTTTAAATGCATACTTTTAAAACTTTACAGGTCGAACACTCAGGTTTTTGAAATGCAGAGCACCTCTACACTGACTCATCCAGACCAACTAACTACACTAGAAAATCACTGTAACTTGTTCCTGTGTGCATTTCACCACAACACAGTTTTCTGGTTAATCTGCTAAATTAAAATTCATAGTCCTACCCTGCTTAGAAGGATGCAGACTAGAGACTCAGTCAGCTTGACAGAAAAAAAGAGGGGGGGGGGGATTGAAGTAGATGCAGATATAAGAAATAAGCGACTTTAAGTGGTACCTGACAAAGAAGCCATACATCAGAGATGAGAAAGATAAAGATTAGAGGTAGCTGTTTTCTGTTCTCCTTCCTCTTTCTGAAGTTTTTGTTCAGCAAAAACTCTACAAACTTAGAACAAGTATCTAACGCTTATTTAAACTTGTAGTTAAAGACTACAGTTTAAATATACTTCTGACACCGGGCAACCAAAAGAACCCTGCCTGGAACACTCACACAATTCCTTCCATTTGTTTTTTACTTACTGAGATAAAAGCTGTCATTTCTGAAACAGCAGTAATTTAAGAATTTAAGATTAAAATATTGCCAAATTTAATTGTTATGCAAGCAAACTGGCAGGTCTTTACCAATTACAAATGGCTGTTGCCATTTACTCCTTGATATTAGTTACTTTTAAAGAATCAAGATAGGGACTTCCCTGGTGGCACAGTGGTTAAGAATCCGCCTGCCAATGCAGGGGACATGGGTTCAAGCCCTGGTCCGGGAAGATCCCATATGCTGCAGAGCAACTAAGCCCGTGCGCCATAACTACTGAGCCTGCGAGCCACAACTACTGAGTCCGCGTGCCGTAACTACTGAAGTCTGCGTGCCTAGAGCCCATGCTCTGCAACAAGAGAAGCCACTGCAATGAGAAGCCCGTGCACTGCAACAAAGAGTAGCCCCTGCTCACTGCAACTAGAGAAAGCCCACATGCGTAACAATGAAGACCCAATGCAGCCAAAAATAAATAAATTAATTTTAAAGAGTCAAGATAATATTTACCTTTCAAATTACCCAAATCTGAATGAAAATTCATTCACAGGCAATTAGCCTCATGCTCAATAGAATATAATCTAACTTTAAGCACTTTTAGTAATTCAGTTCAATTCAAACAAACACTATGGTCAGACATTTTATTTCATATTCTCCCAATATTGTTCCATATTTGTTCTCTAACAAGAGAAACATTTTATGTGAATAAAAATAAAACTTCCTTACAATAGTAACTCATTCTATGCTTACAGAAGGAAGAGGAGTAAAGAAAAACAACTTGGAGGTCATCAAGATAACATGAGAAATCAAAGATTTGGGTGTGGGTTTATCTCTTCTTCCCATATTACTAGCATGATAGTAAATTAATTTTTAAAAGGATAAACTGACAAGGATAAAGACAATAGAAAAAGCTACAACAAATCAGAGATTTCACAGAATTTTTGGAAGATGGAAGGTGGATGTAGGAATGGTTACATCATTTGGAAAATAGACAGCAACCTTAAAATAGGTGTCTATGAAAGAAATAAAGTATGACACAGAAAGCAAAATCATGTTTAATTAATGAAACATTGCATAAAATTTCATTAAGTTATTGATTTACATATGTTTGAAAAACAGCTTTTAATTAATGACCTAATCCAGAAAACTATCTCCACAAATTTTGTTACCATGAAATTTACTGAAAACTGTACCAATATACACATAATGCAATTTGTCAACTAGTTTATTTTGGCTGAAGATAAAACATTAATGAGTATAGGTTCTAGATCCAGATAGCCTAAATTCAAATCCTAGCTCTTCTACTTACTAGGTAGGCAAGCTATAACCTCACTGGACCTCAGTGTCCTCATTTGTAGAATGTGGATAATAACAGTACTTTCAACTAATAGCTGATAAAAATTAAACAAGATAATGAATATAATGTGCTTAGAAAAGTTCCTGGCACAAAATAAGCCCTCAATTAAATATTTACTATTAGTACCATCCTACTACATGATCATCTTTACTGGCCCTACTATGTTACTTTTAGATTTTATATTTAAGTAAAACTGAATTTATTTTCTACATATTCTCCACCATTTCCCAACTTATTTCAAGCTCCTTGAAGATATAATTTTCTTTATGCAGAATTGTATTGACTCTATGTATGCAATAGATTCTTAGTGATAAAAACAAAATACAATGTTCTATACTAGATAGGTTGGAAGCAAGTCATATAGAGCTTTTACCTGTTTTAATTAGAAAGCACTGACATTTAGAAAGGTTAAAAAAAATCTCCTAGCAGAGGGAAGACAAATGCTTCACTGCCTTTCCAGTTGTGATAATGGTTTCATATCAATTTAAGTCACCTCCTCATGAGTCTAAGAGACAGATGAAGAAACAACCAAGAACTATAAGCCATGACACTGCATGCAAACCTGAATGTAAGGAAAGTGAGCACCAACTTTTATATCAAAGGCTTCCTCAATGCAAATGGTTCTCCATTCATTTTATACAAAATTTACATCTAATTGAAATTACAGTATACACTATTCTGAACAGCCAAGTCGTCCCTGCATTATCAACTAATTCTGCAGTTGAATAAAAGATTTTAAGTGTATTTTTAAACTACCTGAATCATTTGGACATCTATATTATTTCAGAGATTGTTATACCTATCCTTCTACTACAATACACTCTTCATTTGCTCCTTTATTCACGTAATCATCTAACAGATATTTATCAAGTGCCTACTATGTGCCAGGCACTGTACTAGGAATAGGGATACACCATGCCCAGGTCCAGAGATGAGAAAAGTCTACTGTGTTCAAATAACTAAAATACACCGACTATGGTCAGAAAAAGATGGAGCAGACAAAATGGGCAGGACCTTTCAGGACCTAGGTAAGTTTCAGACTCATTCTGAGAGCAATGGGCTTTAAACAGGGGAGGTCTCTCTAGCAAGGTAACAGTGTAGAGAATTATAATAAAGACTCTCTCCTTTGGCCAAACTTTAACTAGGATCCTCTGAGCCAATCTCCAGCTTCCCTCTCTGTCCCTGTAGAATCCAGCATGAGCAAGAATCTTGCTAAGTCAGTTTGGCGAAAATCCTTCATCATCAGTATCTTATCACCCTGTCCTGACTTCAGCAACTCGGCTGAGTTGTTCTAACAAGAACCCGCCTCCCTCTGATGTTTCCTCTTAGCAATTTTCCACCCACTGCCCCCTACCCCTGCTTCTTGGATATAAATGGCCACTTGTCCTTGTTAAGAGTTGAGTCCCATATCTCTCCCCCACTGCAGTAGTCCCTACACCCACCATGACAGCCTCCCTTAAAAAGTCTGCTTTACCATTCTTTAACAAGGGTCACTGAATAATTTTTTCCTTAACAGAATATTTTTTCTTTAACACTGGAAGCCAACTAGAAGGGTGCTGCATTATTCCAGACAATGGCAAATATGATGGTCAAAGGAAATATGGAAAGAAACAGAACTTAACTAGAGACAGTTAGGATGCTGAGTCCACTGGATTTGGTGTTTGGGTAGAGGGAGAGAAAAGTCATAGATAATGCTCACATTTTCAAATCTGAGTAACCAAACAGAGAGTGGTACCCATTCACTGAGATAAGAAATGCAGAAAGAAGGGAAGGTTTGATAAGTTGTAAAACATGTTAAGTCTCAGCTGAGTTATCCAAGTGGAAATAGCAGTGGATGGGAGCTCCCTTCTGGCATCTTCTACTGACTCTGTGAAGAAAGTAGCAGCATTTCCTAGGATTGAGGGGTGAGAGGATACAGTCTGAAGAGAGCAGGGAATGTTCAATGTACCCACTGCAGAGAATAGGAGAGAATTAGAAAGACAGGGGAGTATTTTCTATCTCTGAGGAACCAGAGAGAAACCTGAATGGAGAGGGGTACCAACCTATAAGGCTGCGTAACAATTTTCCACTTGTGTTGAGCAATCTCAGCAGTTAGATTGATTAAGAATTAGGGATTTACCAACATATTTAATACTAATAGACATGATGGTATTCTCTCTCAAACAAGACAGAGGCTGGATATGGGCCGTGCATTCTAAACTGGATAGGGCCGTGGAGGCAGTGGACCAAAAAAAAGCGGGGGATGGGGGTAGTATGTGACTCAAGAGCCTCAAAGTTCAAAGAATAAGAATTATGGGATTAGTAGAGTAAGAGAAGAAAGCTTTAAAAAAAAAAAAAAAAAAGGAGCTTGTGGTTAGACTCAAATATCTAAATTTAAGAATTCACGGGCTTCCCTGGTGGCGCAGTGGTTGAGAGTCCGCCTGCCAATGCAGGGGACACGGGTTCGTGCCCCGGTCCGGGAAGATCCCACATGCCGCGGAGCAGCTAGGCCCGTGAGCCATGGCCACCAAGCCTGCACGTTCGGAGCCTGTGCTCCGCAACGGGAGAGGCCACAACAGTGAGAGGCCCGCGTACCACACACAAAAAAATTCACTTATACAGGAGGAGCTCCAGAAGTTAAGGCCATAAGGCCATGAGCATTGCAGAATGGAAGTAAGGGCCCTGGCAGATGAGAAAAGTCAACAAACTGATATGGGTCACCCCACTGGCACTCTCAAATAACCTAAGACAATAACAGGACTCAGCCTAGGGGACCTACGGGAAGACTGTGAGTCAGGTGTCAACATTTACAATAGCTGACTACACTTTAGTAGGTAACAGGGAAGAAAGATACAGGGTGCTACGGCTACACAGCATAAGCCTCAAAAGTTCAACAGATATGCCAAGGTAATAACATACTTTCAATCAGTTCTCTCAGCAGGAAGAGGGGAAAAAACTGGCTAAATACCATCAACGAAAACCATTACCTTTTAACTTTTAGAAAGACATAGGCTATATCCACTACATATATCCACTACAAACATTCCCATTCATATTAAGAAAAAGACAGGATTGAGCACAAAAGGTATTTTATGTTTGCTTTGTGAGCATTTTCCACAATATTAAGATGGATATTAAGGGCACTTACTGTACCAGCTTGAGGGCCAGACAGCCTGGGTGTGAACTCTGATTCCTCGATTTACCAGCTGAGTGAACGTGCACAAAGGCCTCATCTTCCTGAGACTCATTTTCCTCATTTGTACAATAGGAACGTTACACTATCACATGTGACTGACAGGGTTATGTTCTAACACTACTCACAGCACATGAGTCAATATTCAGTTAAACTATTATCAATAAATAAAAAAATTAAAAAAACAAACTATTAGCAATATCAGAAATATCACCCTAATTTATAATAAAAACTGAAAATTATATAAAATCAATTACTTTACAAAGTGACTAATACTATTAGATATCTCTATACAAATGCTATTTTTTTAACCATAAGTATGTTTTTTTTTTATAAATTTATTTATTTTTTTTTTAATATTTATTTTTGGCTGCGTTGGGTCTTTGTTGCTGTGCGTGGGCTTTCTCTAGTTGCAGCAAGCGGAGGCTACTCTTCATTGAGGTGTGCAGGCTTCTCACTGCAGTGCCTTCTCTTGTTGGCAGAGCACGGGCTCTAGTCGCGAAGGCTTCATTAGTTGTGGCACTCAGGCTCAGTAGTTGTGGCTCGCGGGCTTAGTTGCTGCGCAGCATGTGGGATCTTCCCAGACCAGGGCTCGAACCCGTGTCCCCTGCATTGGCAGGCGGACTCTTAACCACTGTGCCACCAAGTAAGTCCTGATGCTATTTTTAAATTTTTATACTTTACAAATATATATCCTGCGAAGTAAATGAACTTTCATAAAGTACATCTTTATGAAATGTCTGTCTCAAACAGTTTCTCATGCAGCATTTGGCAGCAGTGACTGCTTCCATGTAAAGAATAAGAAATGTAATGACTACTGTTCACAGTGGGGCAAGTCTGGGTGAGGGACTGGAAACATGCAGTTAAGAGCACAGAAAGGAAAAGTAAGGAAAACCATCAACTTAACAATTTTATTTTTAAAAGCCTTGGCAAGTATCGAATGAATGCCCTTCAAAAAAAGATTCTGGAAGAAAAAACTAGGTAACAGCTTAGGTGTTTAAATGAAATATATATGGGCCACAGATTCTAACTAGATATGAAAGAAAGTGCAAACAGTGGAAAGAGGGGAAAAAAAGGGTGGGGGGAGAATAAGCAACAAAGAATCCTCAAAGTTCAAAGGATAAGAATGATGGGAATATACTGGTTACCAAATCACGTTAATGACCCTGTAAATTAGAAATGGGCATAAATTCTTATCATAGTTTCATTGTCAACTTCTGTAACAGTCATCAAAAACTTACACATTGATTAGCCTTGAAAACTTCTTAAAGGGACTCATTTCTAGAATGGCCTACGTAATTTAGAGGGCTTCTGGTAAGATGAGAGGCATGCCTAAACACACTTAAACTCTTCAAAAGCCTAAACTTCAATTATGTGAAAATGGTTTTCACTACAACCATCTTCACATTAAAAACAAAACACACAGGTATTGAAAACGCATAGCAATTAAAAGCCATTGCTATGGTGCCAAAAATGATGATACAGTTGGCAGTCTCCGAAAAACATGACTGACCATTTTATCCAATCCCCAAAAAATAATTTAACTCTTCTAGAGATAATCATTTGACTGATCTGTGTGGGAAATGGCTATAAGGGGATAACTTCAGATACTTAAAAATACATTATTTTACAAAAATATTACACACTCTAAAAATTTTGAAAACTAAAACATAATAATCTGTCTACCTTCAAATTCCACCTCCAAGAGATAGTCAATATTTACTTTTGACCTACTTCAGTATTCAATATTAATAATAATTATTGAATATACGCACAAAAAGTTAAATCATACAGGAACATACTCTGCTTTTTTCACTTTCAGATACTTAATCTGCAAATATACTGAGTCTTATAGTTCAGTCTCTAAGGATTATCCAATACAATAAACAATACCTGTCTTCTTTCAAGCCTCTTCTAATTCAATGTCACTAAGCATTCCACGCTTCTCATCTTGCCTCTTAAAAAAATCTCAAAGCACTTAAACTGTACTAATAGAGTACTGATTCAACAGCAAAGGCAAGATCTCTACAGCATCTTCCATATAGGTCCTTTCCAAAGGATAGTCTCATTAAAAATATTGCAGTATTTCAGGTACTTCTGGGTCAAACAGACTAAACAGACTAATTGCAAATATTATAAATTTTTTTTTGCTCACAAGCCTAAAGAATTAGTTGATGAGAGTTTGAAAATGAATAGAAATCTGTTGACAGTTCTTCCTTTTCATTACACTTCATTTATTATACATGGACCCAGTAAGCTACTATTAATGAAATATGAAGTTCAATTCTCCAATATAAAAACTGCTGATGTAGCATTAATTTATAAGTCAAGTAACAGCGTCTCATCTACATACTTACTTGCATATGTTAAACTTTTAAATGAAAAAAGTGTAAATATTATTCCTAAATGAATGCAATCAAATGTTAATTTATAGAAAGGGATTTAAAAAAATTTTTTTTAATAGCAACCCCTGGGAATACATTTTACATCACAACCAGTATGCATATATCTGTTTACATGTCTGCGTATGTATATATAAAACAAAAGTTCCACAAAACAATATTTGCCCTTACTATTGCAATGTATTGTTATTTTCTACTCCTGTTTCTTTTCTTTTTTTTTGTTTTTTTTTTTTTTGCGGTACGTGGGCCGCTCACTGTTGTGGCCTCTCCCGCTGCGGAGCACAGGCTCCGGACGCGCAGGCCCAGCAGCCATGGCTCACGGGCCCAGCCGCTCCGCGGCATGTGGGATCTTCCCAGACCGGGACACGAACCCGTGTCCCCTGCATCGGCAGGCGGACTCCCAACCACTGTGCCACCAGGGAAGCCCTTCTTTTCTTTTTTAATGCTTGTGATAATCCACTACTTGTTTCTGCAACCACTAACAAGTCACAACCTGCAGTTTGGAAAACAGTGAGACAATTCAGAGACAATGAATACGTGGGATAACCCGCCCTAAATTTTAGATGGTCCCCAACTTCAAATGGTTCAACTTAACAATTTTTCCACTTTACCATGGTACTAAACCAATACACATCTGGTAGAAACCGTACTTCCATTTTTGAATTTTGATCTTTTCCCAGGCTAGCAATACATAGGATGACCCTCTCTGCTGAGGCTGGGCGGCCACAGCTCCCACTCAGCCACACAATCCTGAGTGTAAACAACCAAACCAACACACTTACAACCATTCTGTACCCAGACAACCATTCCACTTTTCACCTTCAGTACAGTATTCAATAAATTACATGAGATATTTTTCAATGCTTTATCATAAATTAGGCTTTGAGATAGATAACTGTGCCCAGCTATAGACTAAGGTTAAGTGTCCTGAGCACATCTCAGATAGGCTAAGCTCTGCTGTCCTGTAGGTTAAGTGTGTTAAAAGCAATTTCAACTTAGGATATTCTGAACTAACGAAGGGTTTATCGAAACATAACCCCACCGTAAGTTGAGGAAGATCTGTACTTTAAAAGGTGGACAAGCACAGGCTCGTCAGGGTTTTAACTCCATGGTTACTTTGAAAAGTGGAGGACAAGGTGAAGAGGAGCAAGTTGAAGCTGTATTTCACAACCCACACAGTAAGTAAAACATTCTCACTAAAGACCCTAGACCTGCACTCTGTAAACCACAGGTCAAGTTTATTTACTTCAGACAACAAACTAAGATAAAAGCTGTGACACTACAGTGATTCAAGGCATTTAAACAGTAATTGGCCCCTACCCACAGGCCCAACCAAAGTTAGTCTACCAATGCTCCTTTATTAAGGTATCTAGACCATTCTCTTGAGGCTGCTTGGAAAATGTTATCATTTTGGCTTTCTACACAAATTTTCTCAATGAACACGATTTACTCCTCCATCAGATACCTCTCTCTGCCTATTCTAGACACAGGGAGATGAAGCAATTCCCAATGATCTGAAATTCACTGCCACCAAACTGTCATCTCAGACTGCCCCTAACTATCTGAAGTTCACAACCATAAGGGGAGAAGCACCAGCACTGCAAGTGTAAAACAATCCCTCATGGCTAATCCACTCAATATTCAGCACTTAACCTTTTAAACCCATTTATTGCTAAATCAATGCAATTAGCAGATGATAGCAAAATAAGTTAACATATAAAAACTGAGTAGATGCAATTATGCAAAACAGGCAACTGGTAATTTTCAACTGTGATCTGAAATGATGAAATTTAATCTAAAATCCTTTCCCTCATCCCCCTTTACCACCTTATCGCCCACCCCTCCTCACACCTCCAATGTGAATTCTAAATTTGGGGGAGGTCATACCTTGCTGTGAGATCATTATGTTAAGATACTATGTTTTGATTTCTAATCAATAAAATTACTTTTATTTATTTATATCTTATTCTATCAAAACTGTCTTTAAAAATGATTTGAAGTAGCTTGAAAAGTGTAGGTAAGAAAACATCAACCTCAGAAAAGTACAGTTAACTTAATTAAGTCCGTACTGCCGTCCTTAAAACAAACTGCCTTACTTTAAAACTCCCATGAGAAATCACGTTTGTAAAACAGAATGAAAACTTGACTATTTGAACTCAATAAAATTCAATGTTACATAGTTAATCTGAAAATTCCTAAGTGTCTCTATGTTGTTTAATTAGCCAATGATTCAAATAAACACATAATCATGTATATAAAATGACTGTGTATACATTTATATGTATGTATGTGTGTATGTATATGCAAAACAAAACTCAGAACATTCACTTTATCCAATAAAATACATTCTTGTTACTTCAGATTACAGAAAAAATAATATAAATGACAATTAAATTTAAGAAACTATGAACTCTTTATAAAGTATAATTTCTTACTATCATGCCTCAGCAGAATAACTAGGAACTATCTTATACCTACTCTGCCAAGCAGTGTGTGAAACTCTTTTGCATTGTAATACCCTGCAGACTAAATTCTGATATCCTAACAAGAAAATACCGTAAAATCTCATCCAGACAGTATTAAGCTATCTAGCAACCCCAGCAATCTACAACAAGCCAAGAATTAGAAGACCATCCATAGTAGGTGGTAAAATTTGTGCCAGTGACATAGCAGAAAACCCTTCCCCCATCCCATTTAATAACTACAAGATTTCACTTGTTATCTATAACAAATCTATAGTAGATAAGAAATTCAATGACAAAAGAAAATAATTAAAACAAGATAAGATTAAAAATACCCACAAGCCTAAAGCTAGTTAATGATCGTAGTCTATTTTTAAAAGGAGAGACATATATCACATTTTAAATGTTTTGTCAAATGGTTAAAATTATTTAAAGAAAAATAACTATATTATGCTTTAAACTTCTGAACACTTTGTCAAAATATAATTATATTCTTTTAAATCTGAGGTGTAAGGCAATAACCCATTATCTAACCTGTGAGATAAGAGACCAATAAATATATATATTGGTCTCTGTCCCCAGTTCCTGGCACAGAACTCCTAAAGCCCTTGTAATTTCCTAAGTAATACAGCACTAAGAACATCTTTTGTTCTAGTATTTGGTCTTTGACCCCAGTTCCTGACACAGGGCTCCTAAATCCCTTGGCGTTTCCTGGGTGACAGCAGTGTCTTGTTCTAATGAGGTGACTGGGTGGGCTCCTGGATGGGGGTGGTCACCATAAAGACTAAGCCATGACAAGAAGCTTGGAACTTTCAGCCCCAGCCCCCGTTCTCCAGAGAGGGGAGGGGACTGGAGAAGGATTTAATGACTGTCATGCCTACATGATGAAGCCTCCATAAAAATCCCACAAGTAAGGCATTCGGAGAGCTTCTGGGTTCCTGAACACATGGAGTAAGTGGGAGAGTGGCTTCCCAGAGACGGCACCTCCCATATACCTGGCCCTGTGTATCTCTTTCATCTGGATGTTCATCTGTATCCTTTATCACACCCTTTTATAGTAAGTTGGCAAATGGTAAGTAAACTTTTCCTGAGTTCCGTGAGCCACTCTACCAAATTAATCAGCTCCAAGGAGGGAGTCACGGAAACCTCTGATTTATAGCTAATGACTCAGATGCCCAGGGGGCCATCAGGACTTGCAAGTGGCATCTGAAGGGGTGGGGGCGGGGGGCAGGCAGCCTTGTGAGACTGAGCCCATGACACCTGACACCATCTCCAGATGGAGTGTCAGAACTGAGTAAGATTACAGAACACTCAGCCACTGTCACAGAACTGCTTGGTGTGGGAACAACCCGCACACATCTGATGTCAGAACTGCTGCAAAGGTAGTAGTTGCATGAGCATAGACGAGAAGCACAGGAGGAAAACCAAGTGTTTCCTAATACATAGTCCCTCCGCACAGAGCTAATCAGAATCTCTCAATGCCAGGGTTTAAGGGGAGTTAAGGCTTTCTATTTTCTACCTATTTCTTCAATCAATATGTACACTAACTCTAATTTATAAGAACACAGGATGAATATTCATAACAAGTTTCCAAGGTCACAGTTAGCATTTTATACAGTATATTCCTTCCCTTAATCATGAAAAAGCCCTGTAAGTATTATAATATCAATTATACAGATGAGAAAAATGAGATTCAAAGATGGTAGCTGCCCAAGGCCACCTGGTGGCAGATTAGGGATACGGAACCCAGGTGTGTCTGAAACCCAAGCATGTAGTTGTTACACCAGGGACTAAAGTTAAGCTACTTCCAAATTTTACCTTGTTTTGAAAAAGAGGTTTTGGGCTTGTGGTTATTTAGTAAATTTCCTATTACTGAATAAAAATAGTTCAATAAAATAAAATGAAAGACCAAACGAAGGCCAATTTTAGTCTGAATGAATCCGTTATTACAAGTTGGCCAGACATAAACAGGCTCCTAACAGAACCTTATCCTGAGGATACTGCTAATGGCACATGCAAAAATCGAAAAGGAAGTTCCTCCTGAACATATTATGAGGTCATCTGGGAACAATTAAAGGAAAACAGAAATAAGCACAGAATACTGAAGGATGCTGAGTCAGTGCACTGGTTACTTACAGCACCTGCACAGGCAGTGATGCGTGGACTGCAAAGTTAGGGAGGCAGAGTCCAGGAAGGAAGAGGGTCCACAAACCTCAAAGGTACAAAATTAAAAGCAGATGAACAAAAAAGTTCTATTATGTAAGTAATAATTCTAAAGAATTAATAAAAACAGCACAATTTTAAACCAATATATATAACAGCTGACATCATATCTGGGATTTGAGATCCCTTTTCTTGCCATTGGCTATAATCATATATTTTGAAAGTCACTAATTTTCATGAAGAAACTATTATAGAAGTATTAATATATAAGTAAAATACCTACTGTTTTCCAACAATCAATAGATATGTATTTCAAACTTGTGAAAATATCTTAAGAGTCATAAAATTTTCATTTTAATGATGCTTAATGCTCACTTGCCTAAAATCCTAGCTCAGGTTAAAAAAAAATGTTAAGTACTCTTACTTTGGGATCAATCCAAACCATTTATTCAATATTCCCCCTCAACAGAACCAAGGAAAGGAACATTCTATTCTCTTCTACTGGCAGTTATATCAAGCAAAGTAGAAGCCTTTCTCTTAACCACAAATAAAAGTTATAAAATTTATTAAGTTACTGATTAAACAATTAACTAGAAATATATTCAACTTCAAATCTGAGTTCATGGCATTATCCTAGCATTCATTCACTGAACAAATATTCACTGAATACCTTCTATGTTTGAAAACCTAGAACAGACTTAGTTGAGAACTGAGTAATGATCCAGAAAAGTTCTATCCCAGCCCTCAGAGAACCTGGAGGCAAAGGGGCAAATTTCATTAAAATATTTAACTTCTGTAATATTAGCAACTAATTCACAAAAGTTATAGTAATAAAGCTTTTAAATATAGAAGAAAACCACAGTTATCTGAGGCAAATAGAGCTTTCAACTATCACACCAATAAAATCACCTAGTATGCTTAATGTTAAGGTACTGACAAACAGGGATCTCTCATTACTCCAGACTAATGAGAGATGGAAGACGAGGAATAAGCAGTGGTCTGGCAACAACCATGAGTTCAAATCTCAGGTTAGCCTCTTACTAACCGTATGGCCTGGGAAATTTCAGAAACCCTCTCTGCCTATGAGTTCACATCTGCAACAGGAATAGTAAGTGATTTAAAGATGCCAAAAAAAATGCATGGCTCAAAGCAGGCTTTCTCTAAAAAGTCAGTTTCCAGTTCTTCACCAACTTAGCCACAGCAAGGTTAAAACCAAAAATCCTAGATAAGTGACGCACATCAATGTGAGAAAAATGACATTCTTCACCGCCAGTGCTGCGATTGAAGGAAGAGTTAGCAGTCTTCAGTGGGGTTTCACTGTTTCATCTGAGGTGCTGTAGTCTCAGAATATCACTGAGGTTTACACTCAAATGGAAATATAAAAACACCTTCAGGAGAGGGAAAAAAATGATCATCGCTCTTTTCCAAATTACTGGCTTCTAAAAACTGGCTAAGTGGAAATCATTTCTTTAGTTTTACGTGTAACTAATTTTTTAAAGTGTAGGGCTAGACGTTTCACATGGATTACACAGAACAGGAGGAACCTGCAGTAACAGGGGCATCTTCCCAGAGCAATGCCATGCTGCACAGCCCAGAGAAGCCAGTCAGCAAGGCAGATGCTGCCTTCCGGAGCAGACACAGGACAGCAATGCGAGTGGGGCCCCTGCAACTGTGCCACGGTACTCTCAACAAATGTAATTAACCTGGATAATTTTTTTAATGTATATGATCCTCAATCGAAGGGAAGTATAAAAATCATAAAGGAAAACAAAGTTTAAAGACATATATATAACCAGGCAGTTACTTCCTTACACCTAAGGCACTTTCATTTATAACAGCATCACCCTCAGTCTCTTCCCACATCCTACCTTCCACTGACTCCTCACTAATCTAAATCCCTTGATAGAAAGAAGTTAAAAGGGAGAGAAGGATCAGGACATCAATAACATGCAAACTTAAAATTTCCAAAGGAATCGAGCATTCATTATCATAATTAGGCTGTAGTATCTGATTTTACTGATAGACATGTATTGTTATATGGCACCTTTAGAACATGAAAAATTACGTAGTTCATAATATATTACACTATATCGACAGCTATACAATTCTCTTTCATGAAATAGCTAGATAAATATGTCAACCCATGACATAAAACAATATAAGAAATCATCCTATTTTACTGAATATGTTTGCATGGTTCAAAAATCAAAACTATATTGAAAGGTATACAGTGTGTGTCCCCTGCATATGAACAAGTTCCGTTCTGAGAGCACATTCATAAGTCCAATTTGTTCGTAAGTCCAACAAAGTTAGCCTAGGTACCCACCTAATACAATCAGCTGTATAGTACTGTACTGTAATAAGTTTATCATACTTTTCACACAAATATTATATAAAAAACAAACGAACACAAAAAATAAAAACATTTTTAATTTTACAGTCCAGTACCTTGAAAAGTACAATGGTACAGTACAACAGCTGGCATACAGGGACTGGCATCAAGTGAACAGGCAAGAAGAGTTACTGACTGGAGGAGGGAAAGGAGGTGGGAGGTGGTAGAGCTGAAGGATCGTCAGCAATAGGAGACGGAGGGCAAGCTGCAATTTCACTCATGCCTGACATTGATGGCACAGGTTCTGGTTCCTTGCTGGATTCAATTCTATCTACCCTCTTGAAAAAACGATCCAGTGATGTCTGGGTAGTAGCTCTTTTTTTCACCACAGATGACACGGTAGCACTGGACTGCCTTCTGAATGGCTGCTGCAACCTTTGTGTACCGTTCCACTTTTGGGTTCTGTGCCTCAAAAACTAACAATGCCTCCTCAAATAAAGAAAATCCCCTTGCCATTTCCTGCATCGTGAATCTCTTCGGTTCTTCAGTTACTTCTTCCTCTTGTCTCTCTCTGTCCTTTCTCTGGGCCTCCAATTCCAGGTACTTCTTAGCAGTACCAGCTACATCACTGCTGCTTTTACACTTGCTTCCAGACATCCTGGGCTTGAAATAAAGATACTGTACTACTGTACTCTATACAGTACTGTAAAGTACACAAAAGTACAATCACTTGTAGAGGATGCACGCATGTGACAATGTATGCCAGACACATGAACTAACTTACACGATTGGACATGCATGTTCACATCTTTGAAAGTTCCTACGTAGGGGACTTACCGTACACTGAAGTTTTGTTCCCACTCGTCTCAAGTCCTGTTCCCTCATACCCTCAATGGCAATCGTTTTTATTAGTTTTTTGATAATATTTCCAGGGTATTTATACAAATACTAGTAAGTACAAATATACATTCTTATTACTCCCCTTAGAGAAAAGGCATGAAATAGTATCTTCTGACCCACACCTTGATTTTTTTAAATCAATTTATCCTAGAGATCTCTCCACATCAGTACAGAGATCTTCCTCATTCCTTTTTCATAGCTGTAGCAACCTACGGTGTGGATATACCATAATTTATTCATACAGTGCCCTATCATGTTGCTTCCAAAGTATCTTCTTAAGTGATACATTTTTCAAATCTCTCCTGTTACTGTAACAAAGTGAATTATAAATACCATAGGATTTGCTTTCTTAGACCTATAATAACACAACATATTAGTGACCTACTTTTTTTCAGGGGGGCGGGGAGGGGGTGCCGTGTAGCATGCGGGGTTTTAGTTCCCAGACCAGGGATTGAACCTGTGTCCCCTGCCGTGGAAGCACAGAGCCCTAACTACTAGACTGCCAGGGAATTCCCAGTGACCTATTGTTCATATTTTGTAAGAACCATCAGAAATTTCTACCCCACATGGCTGCATTCTCTCCCCATCAAAGCTGAATGTCTTTCTCAGAGCCTTTAATTGTGCACTGTGAATCTCCCAAAAGTATAGCACATGACATTTGCTGAACTTAATTTGGTTACAGGATGGTTCTTTTGCAAAACCTTCTACAGGTGTATAGTATTTTGCAAAACAAACTTTAGCAAATACTGGGGTGAATTTAATAATTACTGTCATCTACGAAGTGAGAGAGTGGCATGGACATATATACACTACCAAATGTAAAATAGATAGCTAGTGGGAAGCAGTCGCATAGCACAGGGAGATCAGCTCGGTACTTGTGTCCACCTAGAGCGGTGGGACAGGGAGGGTGGGAGGGAGATGCAAGACGGAGGAGACATGGGGATATATGTATACGTATAGCTGATTCACTTTGTTATACAGAAGAAACTAACACACCATTGTAAAGCAATTATACTCCAATAAAGATGTTAAAAAAAAAAAGGGCATGTAACAGAATTCTGGTCAGTAAAACATATGGGGAAGTCTGTCAAGTGGCTTTTGGGAAAGGTTTCCTTATTCCTAAAAAATGTTGCACAACAGAGGGTCTCTGCTGTCTTTGGATAATGTTGCTTTAGAATGTGATCGAAATGCTACAGCCACCTTGTGAACATGAGAGCCAGTCTAAGACCAAAGCCTCCCCACTAAATGGCACGGTAGAGTAATGGATGGAATATGAGTTCTTAATGAAAGCAATGAGTCGCTGAATTGTTACCAAGTCTGTATTCTCATCATGTGAGATAACAAGATGGTAAATTTCCTTTTGTTAAATCACTTGGAGTTGAAGTTATGTAACTTATAGCCAAATACAACCTAATAATATAATTTTATTTATATTTTTGTATTACTTTCTAATAAAAAAAGTTCTTATCAATGACTGCCAAAAAAATAATAATAATAACTACTGTCATCTAGTTAAGCAAAATATAAGACTATGAACTTTCAATGAAGGCACAAAACCAAACTGAGCTAATTTTTAGACTAGGTCTTGGCTATTTTCTGAATTATAAACCCCTTTGAGATCTGAATGTAAAACTATTTGACCCTCTCCTAGATAATGCATATAAACTTAAAATTTTTCAGCTTCTGGGGATTCACGGACCCCTGAGGCCCTTCCACAGTCCCCATGGGCATATCTATTTTAGAAGCAATTTTAAATAGACAGTGCTATATTATCTATGGCACCATCAATACCCAACTCTAGGACAGAACTCAGAGTACTTTTCATGCAAAGCTAATGAAAAACCAGCAGAAAATTCGCCATGAGGTGTTCCTTGGTGCAAAGTGAATAAAGCATACTCAAAGGGATCATATTTAACAATTAATGGTATCAGGCAAAGTAAATTCTATTAAATTACTGTGGGAACTTTTACAAGGGGTTGTGGTCTGATTTTTACACAGTTGTCTCTTATTTTAAATAAATAAATTAGGTTCTTACAGGATTAAGAAAGTTGGCCTTTAATTCATCTTATACAATGTGTAATCTTATCTGGGATTTTAGAAACGCAATACATTTTACATTAGACAGTAGTATCTACTAGAAATATAACTGCAGCAAATTTGAACATGACTGTGTAGATGCCCAGGAGAAACAAAAAAAATTCTGTGTGCTTTAAATGCAGATCAAAGAATCCCCAAGCATGATTATAGTCATGCTATAATGATTAGGAGAGAAGAGGTATTAAATTGAAAAGGTGATACATGCAGGGCCACCACATTTGGTTTTGAGGGTGATACCGAAGAGCATTTGGAAGACAGAACCAGTAGGGGCTGAAGCCCAGTCCAGGCTCCTCTCATCAAGCCTGATGCTAAAGTTTCATCTGTCATAATTCAGACAAACACAGCCCTGTAATACCCTCTTCCCTCCCTTCCCTGACACTTCGTCCACCCAGAACCCCACCCACCCATGGCAAATATTAAAAAGTGCTAAAATTTTGAAAACGAAAGATGTTTTCTAGATCAAGATAATATCCCAGTAGCCAAAGTATAGTACAATGGGAACTTCTAATTTGAATTCTCAACAAAAATTTGTTCCTTAAGGACTTATTTTAACAGAAACATCTCCAATGAACTCAATGGGAAGAGTCTACTATACATAAATTTGCTTTATTCCTTTTTTGTTGTTGTTGAATGTATCAATTCCTAAAGTGAGAGGAGTTCTGTGTAAGTATTGTCAGTATTTTTTCCAGAATAAAGAGTAGTATTAGGCTGAAAATATTCTGTATATAAAAGAACAGGCACCAAGCACAAAAGCACCAAGTGTTAATTATGTTATGGGAAATTATGAGAAAAAAAGATTTTGAGTATCATCTTGTCCCTTCTCATGCTCTATATGAGTACAGGCATCTTGCACATGTGAATCCATCTTCAAAGATATATCCATTTCCCAAATGTCTCATGAGAGATGATACACAACTCAACAGCTCTCCAAATCGAGCAATCTGACAAAAAGAAGCAATGCAGTCCTAGAATCCGGAGAGAAGGCGATTCTATACTGCCTGACATGCGAAAAGAATGAGAACCAAATGATACCAGTCAACATAACACTCTCTACAAAGAAAAAGAAAGACTATTAAAAATATTAGTGCATCTTTTCTATTTTGTTATGAAAGGTATATTGTGTTTTACCCTTCACTGTGATACTGTGCCCCCCCAAAAAACTGCTCTAAATAAACTTATCAAAATTCAAACTATGGGGCTTCCCTGGTGGCGCAGTGGTTGAGAGTCCACCTGCCGATGCAGGGGACACGGCTTCGTGCCCTGGTTACGGGAAGATCCCACATGCTGTGGAGCGGCTGGGCCCGTGAGCCATGGCTGCTGAGCCTGCGCGTTCGGAGCCTGTGCTCCGCAGCGGGAAAGGCCACAACAGTGAGAGGCCCTCGTACCGCAAAAAAAAAAAAAAAAGAAAGAAAAAAAAATTCAAACTATGGCTAAAGAAAAATTAAAATACTTAAAAATAACCTCATTGGAGGAAATCTGAAAATATGCTTAAAATAGCCAAACTAGAACCTTTCTATACTGGTATATCAGCTCCAGATAAATATGCAAATCTATAGCATAATCTCATTATCTTCCTAAATCAAGCACTGAAATAGTGTTTGGCCACTCTCATCTTACAGCAGTCACTGAAAAGCATTCAGCCCATGGAAGCAAAGAGTCAGTACTTTAGGAATCCAGGACTACTCCAGTCTGCTGGCCCTCTGCCCTCAGGAAGACTGTCAGCAGCAGCATCACCAAACACCATCGTAACACTATGCCAACCACAGACCCCTTCATGGTTTATTATCATTATACAGCTGACCCTTTAACAACGCAGGTCCACTTATATGTGGATATTTTTTCAACAAACACATACCACATCTCTACACGATCCACAGGTGGTTGAATCTGTGGATGTGGAACTGCAGATACAGAGGATTTTCCACTGCATGGAGAGTCAGAACCCCTAACTTCTGTGCTGTTCAAGGGTCAACTACAATTACAAATAATCCTAAAAGTCTCCCCAAGTTGTAAAATTCAATGAGTACTACTCAACAAAATACATCAAGTTGTCTGCTAACAAAAACAGAGGCAAACTTCATTTTAAGTTAGAACCTTGGAATATACCCGCTTTGTACAGGAATCAAAAATTCTCTTGTTCAAAAGGAGGCTAAAAAAGAGGGGGAGGTAGCTAACTGAACCTTCACATATATAAACACTTACCTTTATTACTGATACATGCTTATTGCAAAATTGGAAATAATGTATGCAAAAAAGTAGTAACTATAGAAGAATCCTTAATCAATAAGAGAAAGCTATAATATAAATCAAAAGCCACAATGAATAATCTATAATATTAACCCTATGAATCACCTGTATGCTCCTTGATATAAATGGCCCATTTTGTGAGTTGCAGATACTATCTACTTTAAGATCACATTTGCAGCAAAATACAGTAAGAAAGAAAGGGAAGGAAAGAGGAAGAAAAACCCATTACAGGATGTTGACAAGTATAAGTGCCAAGGTTTTAGCACACCACATACCACTAAAATAACATACCAGGTTCCTCCAACACCAGGTTACTTTGGCTTTCGATTTTAACCTACTCAATTAACAGGAGTTTAGTGTAACAAAACACTCTATTTTCATATCTTAAGTTCTCTTAGAAGAAAACCTGTGTACTTCCCCAGCTCAGTTACCAAATAAACCAATTCTTCAATCCAACTCAACTGTCCCACAGTTTCAGTTGGACTGATGACAGATTTGCTATTGTTCCCTTTATTACATATCCACAGATCGTGGCCCAGAGGTACCAACTATAAGGCCAAAAGGGAACTAAAATCCTTATAATGTGCCTGGGGTGCTTAATATCTCTAGAGCTAACCATACCTAGTCAGAGAGCTCCCCAAAGAGAATGCATACTTAAAGACCTACCAAAACACCTTCTACTGCCAATCACCACTGAATTCATACCAGGTTGTTAAATTCTTTCATTTCTACTAACAACTACTTTTCTAAAAGTATTTCTAACTCATGAAAATGTTTTAACTGGCACTCACAAGTGGAATTAGCAGGAATGCAAATGCTATCACTGTATTCACTACACATGCCAAAATAAACTCAGTGAGGTTAGGTTTCTGCCTACCTTTTCTGCTTATATCCCCAGTGCCTGCCACCTAGGAGATACTTAATAGGTAGTGGTAAAATGAATGAAATTACGTAACAATTATTAACAGAATCCTGTTAAATCATATAGTGCTTAAAAGTAGAACATTTGCTAAAACCTGGGAACCTTCTAAACAGTGCTATTTGTTGTAACAGGATTTAATCTATACCAGAAAATAAGAATGACAGTTCAAATCAATTCTCAGGGAGGCCTAGGATAATGAGTTTTTGTACAAAGCAAACAAAAGTTGCATTTTTTTCTATAAGATAAATGCCTTTCCTCAAAACCATAATCAATGAAAATTACAGAATTTTAAGAGCAGAAGAAACCTTAGAGCCTGATTTATGAAACAGATGGGCTCCAGTTTCAGAGTAATATAAACTGCCACCAATTTATTCAAAAATTTTTGCATAATTACTTATCTAAGATAGAATTTTAGGAGTAATAATTTTATTCTTTTTTTTTACTATGCTAAGCAGTTGGCTAGGGGTTAGAGAAGTTATGACTGATGAATACCATAATCTTCCACTTTTATGACATGCATTTACCATTGGAAAATCAGTGAGGAAAGAGTTAATTTTGTCAATACAAATAGTTCCTCTTCCCAGTTTTCAAGTAATAGTCTCTACTACTTAAACCAACAGTTCTCCTGTTCTCTCATTCTATTTTTAGACTGTATGATAGCTTATCATATTTGATTTATATTATCAATTTGTACATGGTTACTGTAGCCAAGTCTTATCTTCCCAAGATTTAGGAGGTATACCCTTCCAAAGTGCTCCCCTGCCATGCCATTAATAACGGTGTTTGATAATCCCTTTGTCATTTGTCTCCCTCATTTGAGCAGAGCTGGTTCTGTCTTGTTGGGTACTACAGAATGGGTTCTAAGTAGTGTTATCACAATGAATGAATGAATGATTTGGAAGGCAATGGCATTATCAGAGGCCTCCTTTGCTAGCTAAGGAGGCAATATTTGAGAACACATCATAGTTTCTCTCCAGCTTTGTTTATGTAAACGCTGAGGCTCTTTACTGTTCTGAATTGAAAGTTTGCAGATAATAAATTTAAGAACAGTCAAGTGTATCTGATACATAGTATCAGGGAAGGTGCTAAGAAATACATCTAAAACAGTTTATTCAAAGGCCACACAAAGAATTACAGAAGATCCTTAGGACAAACGAGCTTCCAGGATTCCATTACCATCAATATGAGTGATCTTCCCAAAAACCACTGCTAAATGACTTCACTGTCTGGAGACTAAGTTTTTCTCCACGTTTTGAGAATTTATAGTTGAACATGTTGAAATGATGAATGGCTACTCTCCAGGCCCTTACAATAACCTTTAAAAGGACGGGGGGAGTGGGGGGGGGGGATAAGTGAAATTCTTGAATAAAAATATGTGAAAAGCAATTTTCCTGTTAGTTGTGAAAGACTGGACGTTTTTCACTGCAACCTTCCCTCCTTTCCTGGTCACCAAGTAAGAGCTGGAAGCAGGAAAATTCCTAACACCTCTATGCCCTTTGAGTCACGAACTATGAAGGGAGGAAAGAATCACAACCGTGGGTACCTATGCATCCTATATGAAAGCAGGAAGTCAGTTTCTTGAGCGTGGGCCACCCGTCCGGCATCCCAAATGCGAATGCCGACCTTTTGAAAGCCCACCCCCACTCCCATCTCACCCTGAAGCCACCCCCAGCTTCAGCGGAAAACGCGCTTTTGCTAGGCTGCTGTAAAGAGCAGCGCGCAGGGTCAGAACACCTTCCACTTTGCACTTGGCCTGCGGCAGGAAGACACTCGGGTTCTCGCCAGGAGAGGAGGAGGCTGGCCGGGCAGAGTCTGCACTGAGACGCAGCCTTGGCCGCCAACGCAGGCGGCTCGTCCACGCGGCCGGAGAAGTCCCGGAACAAAGCGTGCGGCAGGCGGGTGGGGAAACAGGGAAGACGGAGAAGATTTAACCAGCTCCTCACCACGGCCTGTGGCTTAGCCAGGTGGGGCCGCGCTCCTCCTCGCGGGGAGAGGATGGGTTTATCGACGGTCTGACCTCAAGTCCAGCGCCAAGGCCACTGGAACCGAGACCTGACGGGGAGAACGTCGGCAAGGAGAGGCGAGCCCCGCGGAGAGGAGGAGGCGCCTGTCCGGCTGTTGACCGGCCGAGCTCGCGGGCTGCCGGCCCCCCCGGATGCCGAGACCCCGGGACGCGGCAGCCGGGATGCCGGCGGCGCGCTGCCGGCCCCCCACGCCGGCCTCCTTGGCGCCGCGCCGCCCGCCCCCAGCTCCGGGCGGTCACACAAAGGGGCTGCCCCGGCGCGCCGGCCGCCTGCGGTGGGGGGGCCCGACCCGGGACCTGCGGCCGGCCCGCCGCGCCCCAGCCTTTGTCCGCCGCGCCCCGCGCCCGCCTGCCAAGGAGCCCCGCCGCCCGCACCCTTCTCGTTACCCGGGTGAGAAGCGGTCTCATCTGCTCTCCGGCCCCGTCCGCCTCCATGGTCGGCCGTCCAGCCGGCGCGGTCCGCCCGCTGCCGCCGCCGCCGCGGCCGAGAGCCGGACGCGCGAGGGGAAACGAACGTGCGCTCGTGAGCGAGGCGCTCGCGTGGGGAAAGCCGTGAGACAGAGACTGAGGCGCGTGCGCGGAGACCGCGAAGCTGCCTCTCGCGGGCTCTCGAGGCCGCAGCGTGGAACGTGGAGCAAGCACTGAGCTGGAGGGAGGCCGAGGCGGGGAGGAGGGCGCCGCAGAGGCCCGGGGGCGGGGCCAGGCCGTGACGCATGTAGGCCCCGCCCACACGCCCGCCCCCTGGCGCCACGCCCCCGGCTGGCCGGGGTCCTCCCAGGCGAGTCCTGGCCCGGCGGCCAGGCAGCTCAGAGGTGGAGCGGGAGGGTGGGAGGAAGGCGGGCGTTCCAGCCACTCGGAGGCCTTCGGGTTTCCACACTCATCCCGGCGCCACGCCACCTCCTCAGGAGGCCCGCCCCTCTGTAAAATCTTAAGTGACCAAGACTAAGCGTGTAGCTCGTTTTCCTAGTCCGAGGGGGGCTGGGGGTCACCATGGCGCCTACCTCCCAACCACGTTCCTCGTGGCAGGAGGGAAGAAGGTCGCTGCCCATTACAGGGGCGCTCACGGGAACCCCAAAGGCACTAACGGGTCGTTAGGAGTGCTGCAAGGTTTTTTTCTCTGTTCTGTTGTGACGAACTCCAACTTGGGGCCAGTGAAACAGGGAGCATTCCTGGCCAGGTGTCCTTGTGTGCTTGCGCCCCTGACCGGGCACCACTGCGGCACCCACACCCAAGTCCACCCTCTGGGGCACCCCCCCCCCAATATCCACAGCTCTAACTGCGCATGGTGACGGTGCCTGCTACACAGGGTCATTGAAGGATCAAGTGAATTTCTATCCTTAAACGTACCCGAAACATAGCATGCTTATTAGAGGCATTATTGTTTACTAGGTTGTCTTGCGTGTTTAAAAAAGAGAACAAAAAGATTAGCTGGGAAGAGCTAAATCAGTGCTATGGAAGGAAACTTTATATTCCAGCAAGTCTGGAGCGCTTACCCTATCCATCTCAAAATAGATATTAGTAAAGCCCTTTGTCAGAAATAGTTAAGTATGCTGGATGACTCCTTCCTGGTTTGGGTCTTAGTCCCCTTTTTTTCTAAATTTCCCAGAGAGTTACTTCTAGGTGGGCACCCATTATTCACTTACTGTATAAAGAAGCCTACAATTAGACACTGTTACATTAAGGCAAACATGCTGCATCTCTAATCCTCACAACACCACAGTATGTTTTCTGTTATCCCCATTTTACAGATGAAGAAGCTGAGCTTCAGAGAGGTAACTGGTTTTAAATCCTAGTTAGTGGAAGTGTTGTATTGCACCATTCTAATGATTCATTAAAGAAAGTTGTACAGCAACAAGGAAAAGGGATGAAAAGATGAAACAAGAATGAAAAGGAAAGAATATGGAGAAAGAGAGGAACTGGAATCAAAAAAAAATAAAAGAGCCTCCTAAAGTTGTTTAAGGCTTCAATCACTTTTACCCATACCATCACAAGGTAAATATGATTTATATTGAAGAATTAGTTCTGGGGTCTCTTAAAATGCAGCCTCCCTACCAAAAAACTAATTAGTATATACAGAACATCTTCTATTCCCTTTCTCTGCTTTATTTTTCTATACAGCAGTTATTCTTTTATAACATTCTATATATTTATGCCTCATTATGTTTATCATCTGTACACACACACACACACACACACACACACACACTGATGTAACAAAATTATTTTAAAGGCAAGACAAGAAAAATTTAACATGCACTTTTTTCTGCCATCTGAGCCACTACCCTCTCCCCTTTCATGTGTATTGTGCATCTGCATTACACATTAATTAGATCCCCTTAGAAGACACAGGAATGCCTACTAGCCAAAAAAAAAAAAAAAAAAAAAAAAGGCAATATCCTCCTGGCACCAGCAAGGTAATTCCTTAGGAGATAACATTCCTTTCTCAATCCTGTAAGGGGTCACAATGACCCACTATCACCTTGTTGGACTATGTAAACTGTCAATATACTTTGATATATAACTGTTTGTCTCAAAAACTTACATAGCTGTGCTTTGACCTCTAATGGGCAGATCAGTCCTCAGAGCCTTCTGAAAGACTATCTTCTGGGTTATAACCCTCAGATTGGCTCGAATAAAATTGTCCACTTCTTTCTTAGGTTGACTATCAATTAATTTTTAAATTATCGATTAATTTTAACATCAAACACAGATTAATGTGTGCTCCAGGCTTCCCTGGTGGCACAGTGGTTAAGAATCTACCTGCCAGTGCAGGGGACACGGGTTTGAGCCCTAGTCCGGGAAGATCCCACATGCCACGGAGCAGCTGGGCCCGTGCACCACAGCTACTGAGCCTGTGCTCCAGAGCCTGCGAGCCACAACTACTAAGCCCGAGTGCCACAACTACTGAGGCCCGCATGCCTAGAGCCCATGCTCTGCAACAAGAGAAGCCACCCAACGAGAAGCCCGCGCACTGCAACGAAGAGTAGCCCCCGCTCACCGCAGCTAGAGAAAATCCCGCACGCAGCAACAAAGACCCAACACAGCCAAAAATAAATTAATTAATTAATTAATTTTTTAAAAAATGTTTGCTCCATGTAAGCTTCATGCAAACAGTAATTTTTTTGCCTGTTTCATTTTCCTGTTATATTCCCAGCATACCTAGAAGAGTGGTTGGCCTTTGTAAGCTTTCAGTACCTGTGTTAATTGAATGAATTTGGGAGGTGGGGAAGGGGGGAGGCAAACTTCCTTTAAGACCTAGGAGCATCCTGGGAGAAATCTTAGGATGTGGCCAAAGTAGTGACAGGAGCAAAATAGGAACCTATACCCTTGGTGCCAGAGTTGAAAGAGCTAAGTAGGCAACTTCAAGAAGGGCTTAAAAATATATGTTCAGGAGACCATGCTAGAAAATGAGTTTCTCTTAATCCAACTTGTGAAAAGAAAATAATAAGCCCTTGGTTTATTTAATCCACAATTATTTTTTGAGTGACCTCTCTGTTGCCATGCACTTTTTCCACTCCTCAGTTCATCCCACCTGCTGGAAAAATAGTGTAGTAAAGGTCTGAATTATAGAACTGATTACTCTCAATTGCCCACTTAATTCATATTCAGCCAGAGTTCATCCCGAGGTGATGGTTGCAGTAAGTAAAGAAGATAATGTATTAAAATTGCTTTCATGCAAATGGTGATGGCTATAAAATGTTCAAAGGTTCTGAAAGGCAAATTGTTCTCTTAGTATTTTAAATACTCATCCAAAATGTAGCACAGGGAAACATTTGCTAACCAAAGGTGAATCTGAACCTAAATTCATCACTCATGATGAACTTGTAGCACCTAAAATTAATGACATTTAGCTATATCCCAGATTCAGTACACTTCCTGGGTTTCTGGAACAGTAGGTAATACTAGCAGGGACTTGGATACAAACCCTTGGCAAGATCTTCATCCTGAGGCGTGAATAATCTTCCCACCAACAACTCTCTATGAGCCAGAACATATTTTTTAAAGAAAAATAGCAGTTTCTCTGTCATTTTGAACAGCTTGGAACCATCCTTTAGCAGAGGATCCTTTGACAATTCTTTATCTCTTCATTGCCTCTTCTTGGTGCTAGCTGAAACTTAAATATTCCCAATCATCTGATTCTATAAGGAAAACTAAAATCCTTGGAATAGTGTTTACAAGAGCATCAGAGCAGCCTCAGTGGGGAAAAGACAAAAGGAAAATAGTTGAAAAAATTGTTCCTCTTATTTCTGCAGGCTAGGCCTACAGATAAGCTGAAACAAGACAAAAAAACAGACCTGATCTCATGGAGTTCTGAGTGGAGACTGATATAGAAACAAATGCTAGCAATGCAATATGTACACTCTAACGTGGGAATCTCAATGAAGGAGAGTGGGATGACTTTTGCTAGAGGTAGAAGGGGCAGGGGACTGTCAACTGTGAGAAAAGGATGCATATGAAGGTGTCTGAAAAAGCTACAGAGATACAGTAGATTTAAACTGAGTCATGAATGATAAAGGCATAACTTCATCAAATAAGCATGGGGAGAAGAAGGGCATTACAAGCAGAAGCAACAACAAAATCAATGGCATCACCTGAAAAGGCAGGGTAGTCCAATGGCGAAGCATCCTCCTCTCTGGAGGCAAACTGCATGGGGCTGATTCCCTTTGTGCTAGTGGTTGTGTCTGTAGGCAAGTCACCCACCTTGCCAGTCTTCTTTTTAGAACCACTCTGGACACTGTAATTGGGGTAATAGTGGCACTGTCATGGGTGTTCCGTGAGAGCATAAGGCACAGCACATAACAGACAAGAAACACTCATTACACATTCGTTATGATTATCTGTTTGGGAAACCATGAGGTGGGAAAAAGGTGGGCTTAAGCTCATACAAAAGGAAGAGCCTTATTCACCAGGCCCCTGAGGAGCTTACATTCCCATTAGAGTGTAATTCCCATTACACTTCTCAGGGGCAGAGACCACACCTGTCTTGTCACTGGGGACACCCTGGAGTACCTGGCACATGGTGGGTACATAAAAAATATGGAATGAATGAGTGAACAGCACTAAGGAAATTGGACTTTTTGCTACATGCAGTTACAGACACATCATCAGAGGGCATTAAGGAGGGAAATGATATATTACAGACCATATAAAAGGATGGAAAGGAGAGATGCTAAGAACAAGATTGGTGCAAACTGCACTGCTCAACATGGTGGTTATTGAGCCTTTGAAATATGGCACATGTTAAATGAGATGTGCTGCAAGCTTAAAAGATTTGACACACACAAGAAGAGTGGAATCTTGTTATTCATATTGATTACATGTTGAAATGAAAATATTTTAGATATGTTGGGTTAAATAAACATTAAAATTAATTTCCCCTATGTCTTTTGACATTTTTAAATGTGGCTACTAGAAAATTTTAAATTACATATGTGGCTCACATTATATTTCTATTGGATGGCCCTGGGTTACAAAGCATGGGCTAAGGCAATGACAAAGGAAATAGAAAATGTAAGTCTGATATAAGAGATAGTTTGGAAGTAAAATTGATAGAACATAGTGACTCCTTAGGTCTAGAAGCTGCAGGAGGAACAACCAAAGATGATCCATGTCCATGAACAGGTTAAATTTGATGTCCTCAGGATAAACATGTCTGGAACTGAAAACTGATCTGGATGTATATAGTCTGTGAAACTTACCTGTCTCCACTGAAGCACTAAATCCCTAGGCCAGTATCCTCCCAGACACTCTGGGGCATATTATTACTTGAAGAGTTAAGCAGAGAGAGAGAGAGAGAGAGAGAGAGAGAAGGATACAGATCACTAAGATCAAGGTAAATGTGACAGGAAATCTATGTGTACACATACAGTTCACCTACAATGTAACACCCCGATCACCATCATTCCTCTTCCTTGATAGGGACACTTCCCCTTCAAGACTTAAAAAAGCATTTTAAGAGAGAAATTATTTGCAAATGATACATCTGGTAATGGACTATTATCTGAAATATGTAAAGAGCTCTTAAAACTCAACAATAAAATAATACACACCCAATTAAAAAATAGGCCAAAGACTTTAACAGACAGCTTACCAAAGAAGATATAGAGATGGCAGTTAAGCATATGAAAATATGCTCAACATCATATGTTATTAGGGAAATGCAAATTAAAACAACCATGAGATAACACTGCACGCCTGTTTGAATGGCCAAAATCCATAACACTGACAGCTCCAAATACTGGTAAGGATATGGAGCAACAGGAACTCTCATTCATTGCTGGTGGGAATGCAAAATGGAACAGCCACTTTAGAAGACAGTTTGGTGGTTTCTTACAAAAATAAACATACTCTAACCATATGATTCAGCAATTGTGCTTCTAGGTATTTACCCAAAGGAGCTGAAAACTTATGTACACACATAAACCAATGTTTTATAGTAGCTTTCTTCATAATTGCCAAAACTTGGAAATAATTAAGATGTCTTTCAGTAGGTTAATAGAAAAAATAAACTGAATATACAATGAAATATTATTCAGCACTAAAAAGAAATGAGCTATCAAGCTGTGAAAAGACACTGAAAACACTTAAATACATATTACTAAGTAAAAGAAGCCAATCTGAAAAGGCTACATACTATATGATTACAACTGTATGACATTCTGGAAAAGGCAAAACTATGAAGACAGTAAAAGATCACTTGTTGCCAGGGATTGGTGGGGGGGTGGTGAATGTGGATGAATAGGGAGAGCACAGAGTATTTTTACTCTGTATGATACCATAATGATGGATACATGTCATTACACATTTGTCTAAACCCATAGAATATACACCACCAAGAGTGAACCCTAAGGTAAACTATGGACTTTGGGTGATTATGATGTGTCAATGTAGATTCATCAGTTGTAACAAATGCACCATCTCGTGGGGGATGTTGATAATGGGGGAGGCTGTGCCTGTGTGGGGGCAGGTCACGTAGGGGAACTCTCTGTACAATGGACCCTTTTCAACGATTTTGGTTTCTTACTAATACATACAAAACCTTTTGTGTGTCTGTTTCTGAATTCTTTTATGCACATATATTCAAAAGTAACTATAATTACTGAAACTAAAGATTGTAAGCACTATCATGGCCAAATAACATAGCAAGTTAGGAAGGGGCCTGGGACCGACTGGACTAGACTAGCTGACTCTCAGCTCATTGTTTCTTCAATAATGTTGAGGTTTTCTGAGTCAGTTCATAGTCACTGGTCACCATCTAGTTTGCTCAGGCATTGAAATAGTGTCATCTACTGTTGAGGAACAAGCGGCAAGTGAGTACAGGATTGGCACTCCGAGATGTGCCAGCAAACTCCTTTTAAAGAGTGTTGTATGTTTTGATGTAGGCAGTGTTCTTTCAAAGTCAGAGTCTATATTGGTCACACCTAGGCACATCTGAGTGTGGTTTATATTTTTGTTGCTTTCCAAAGACTATTCCTCTTAGTGCTTGGGCTAGGGAAGCACTGAAAGACCCTTGTGGCTTATTTTTTTTCTTCTCAGAACCACTCTTTATATATAGTTAAGTTTCGATAAATGTTTACCCCTTTTACGAAAGTGCTCCCTTCAACCATGTCCATGACTGAGACTACAATGAATTTTGGAGAAGCACTCATCTGAACCAAAGGGGAATCTAAAATCTCAAGGTCCCATTTTGAGAAACATAATACAAAAACGTAATAGACTTCAGGGAGGCAGAGATAGAAGAAACATTTTTTGCCAAGGAATCAAAATGCTCAGAACAAAACTTTCCATGAGTGAATGTTAAAGTAAGTACTTATATTGTTTTAGATAATCTTGGGATATTCATAATAATCCCATTTTAAAATAATCTAAAACTAACATTGAATATATCACTTAATGCCTCTGGACTTCTGTTTCCTCATCTATAAAATGGGAATAATTGAGGCCATAATTCCTTATCTTCAGTTGCAACCTTCATAAATCTCTGAAAAACTTATGGCTTTTCATAACTCATTTGGCTACAAAAACCTAACCTAGACTGAGATGAGGCTATTTATAGTCTTTATCTCCTTACTGTAGATGCCCATATTCCTCATTACTGAAATATTAATGTGTCTGAAAACAGGATGTTGTCCCAGACTCTACTAGGGGTGTTTCATAACATACATAACTGGCATTATATCACTTGTCTAAATTCTGATAAATTCTGAAATCTAAAATATCTGGCCTTAAGGGTTTCAAATAAAGGATTGCAGACCTGTAATACTTGTTCTGTTTATTTCAAAGATGTTGCAAAAGCCAAATAAGATAATACATAAGAAAATATTTGACAGAATGGTGCTGTACCTACTTTAACTACAGAGAGCCCTGGGGATGCTACTTTTTAGAACTCTGTTGTGGAGACTCTCTCCTCCTGTGGTAGGAGCAGCTTCCACTTCTACGTGTCTTCTTCCAGCCTCCTTTCCTGTCGCACACCCACACTGTCCCTCTCCCTTAAGATTTCTCTTAAAGAGAGCTACCTATGGTTAGGGGTTCATCCCCACCCGGCCAGTTTGAGTATCTCTCATTGTTCTGTAGCTTTGCTAAACTCAGGCTGGTAAGGAATTGCCAACAGAGAGTGGAAAGAAATCAGATTAAGTGGGAACATAAGCCTTTGAGGTGCTTCTGAATGTTCTCATCATTCTGGAGATTTCTGCAATCTTCACTGTTTGAGGCCAGAAGCCAAATATAGGGTACGACCTGCACTTGTATGTGAAACAGGACACATACTTTTCCCTTTCTCTCTCTCTCTCTCTCTCTCTCTCTGTCTTACACACACACACACACACACACACACACACACACACACACACACACATGCAACCCAAGCCCCAGTCTATTCAAATAAATTATGGTACCTTTCTTATACCAATTGATTCATTTGGTGGGAATAGCAGTTCATCACACATCACTGGGCACACCCACCCACACAACAACTTCTCTTAAATATAATTGTGTCCTTGTAACTTGGGGTAACTAGGACTGAAAAGTTACTGAAAAGGTAAGCTTTCCTTTTACTTGTTTTTCATAACTAAGGTTCATGGAGACATTATACACAATTGAAAGTTGAGTGGGGAGAGAAAGCTGAAAAAGATATTTTACAAGGTATGAAGTAATGAGCACGAGCATTTCATCTTTTCTTAGAGACAATTAACAAGAAAAAGCACTGAGAATTTGTTTCCGTTTGAGGACTGAGAATATATCCCCACGAATAGGAATCTTAGTATTATTATTCACCAGTGATTAGTATTATTATTCACTAGCTGTATCACCCCTTTAAACAACAATTAACAATAGTGCTTATAATATAAGCAGAGATACAGACCACGGTTCCAGTCATTAGCTGCCCTTTGTATATAAAGATAGCCTGGTACTTATCATCAGTAAGACATGTTCTTCAAGACTTTGGTGCAATAGCAGAGATAAGTTGATATGGCTCTTTCCATGTGCTACCAATGGTATGCATTTGTGAAAATATATTGTCAGAGTTAGGAATACAAGTCTGGGATCACAGAACACATGGAGGCTAATTGGTGCATCCATAAATCACATCTATTTCCTAGTGTTTATTGGTCCCTGTGGATCCATCTACTCAAGGATAGAATCCTTTCAATTCCTGAAAAGCAATTTGGCAGCATGTATTAATCTCAAAAAAAAGCATATACTTCAATCCCGCAATTTCATGACTAGGACTGTCTTGTAAGATGTCATAGCTACAGATATGGATTTACATACAAAGGGGTTTATGCCGATGTTATGTGTGAAAGTGAAAAGTTTAAAACCATATAAAACTGAAGCAATGAAAAAATTATTAAATAAATGTTTGCATACCAGTATGATAGAATATAATGTACTCATCAAAAAGACATTCTAAACTTTAATGGAAAAATGCTCATGGTATCAAGTTTTGTTAAAAGATCTGGATACAAACTTGATATAGAATATAATCCCAGTTATAACTATCTATCAATGAGTGATCAATTGAAAGTAATATTAAAATTTAATTAAAATATTAAAAATTAACAATAGACTAAAATGCTAACAGATGTTGCTGAGTTGTAGGATTATGGGTGATTTCTAAATTTAAAATTTCATTCTTTGTAGGTTCTACAAATATCTACTATGAATAAATTATATTTAATTGAGAAAAAAGCTGTAAACATTATTTTTAATACAAAATAGTCTAAAATACTAGTGGAAATTTTACAATGTTTTACAATAGGAATATTCCAAACTTAAATACCACTTTTAAAAAGCCAAACACATTAAAGCTAAACAGTGTAAATACAGTATAAAGATATTCATAACCTGTTAAGAGGGACCACTTCTCTCATTGAGGCCAAGTCAAAACCTGAATGGGTTAAACTAAAGCCTGCCATGAAGTCTGTTGAGTATGCTGGGGGTTCCGAAGGGAGAAGATTGTTAAGTTATTAAATAAATATTCTCAATGGCATATTTTCTGGATAAGAATTTTTTTTTTTTAGTGAAGAGAAAGAAAACTGCAGGGGTTTCAGAAAGTCTTGTATCTAGGAAACTAAATCCAGCTGGTAGAGTAGCCCATTGCCTAGCAACCTAATGAAGGTTTCATAAAGGTGGCATTCAAGTCCATAGGTCATCAGCATCAGCAAACACAAATTTGAATTGGAAGTTTTCTGCCACTTATTATAACCAATCTTCAAAGATGTGCCAAATAAGCCTTCTTTAGAATGAAAGCCTGGTTGGAAGTTAGAGTCATCTTTGCTTTAAATTCTGTTCGACCAGCGTTTTCCAAGTGTGCTTGTTCATAAGGATTGTCTGGGCTACTTGTGAAATATATGGAGTTCCCTAGAGATCATGATTCAGCATATCTGTGATGGGGCCAAAAGAAATCCATTATTTTAGCAAGGGCCCTAGATGATTACTATGACCAGCAATATTTGAGATATATTATAAACTTTCATTTCCTTTCTATCAGTTCTTGCTAGTTCTAATTACATGCTATCTTATCTGTTTGATAACTGTTTAACATGTGCCTCTACCAGCAAACAGCAAGTTCCATGAGAGCAGAAATGGTATCTATTCATTCCTGCCCCTCCAAGGACCTGTGTGGTACATATGATGAGCAGCTGAGTAGACATTTCTTGAATCAATCAATCAGTGAATCAAAATTTCTTTTGTTGTATCTAATAAGAGACCACTTTAAGTCTGAATCATCCTCAAGCTTGTAGGTAAAACCCTGCCTCTGGAAAGCACAATGGAACGTAGAATATATTATACTCTGGGAGGGAGTGACCTTTTGTTACCTTAAGGAGAGTACCCGAGCAAAACGGGAAGAGTATTGCAAAAGAGGAGACGCTGACTGCCAGACACATTAAGACATCACATTCATAGAGAAAACAAATATCCTGTCCATATCTACCTATCTATCTAGATAATACTTATTACTTAGGCAAGCATATTGCATGCTGATCTGCTATGAAAAAAAAATACAAGACATAACTTCCTGGCTCCTTCGAGGCCACTCTGAGGGGAAGAGATTGCCAAGCAGGTGAAGGGCCAGTACAATTGAATAGGGTTCCACTTTCTTCTAATATTTAGACTCACCAAGAACTATACAGGCAAAGAATATTATAGAAAAAATTTTTCTCTAGTTTTTGAAAGATTAATTAGAGATGAGTATTGAATATTAATTGGTTGAAGTATGGCCCTTGTATAGTTAAATAAATTATACAGTAGGCTACCATGAAAATACAGTAAACGATTGCATACGTAGCCACTGAGCAGATGTTTATAAAATGCTCATTGAATCAACTTGTCAGGACAGAATTAATTCTGGAGAGTGAGCTACATGGAGTTCTCCAGCTGTAGCCTATCTACTCTACTACCTCCACCAGCCCCCATGGCACTGTCCACAGAGATGGCACCTCTGCCCTCACTATGGGCCATCACACCTAGAGAAGCCTGTTACTACTGTGACCTGGACTTCAGAGGACTGAGGTCACCATTGCTACTTACTCTTGACTCCTGGGTAAGCTTTCACACTCACCTGTCAAAAAGGTGTGTCTGTGGGTGGGGGGCAGGGATGGTCAGCAGATGAATTGCCCATGGGCACAACTGACCGGCCACCTGTTTCTGCAAATATAGTTTTATTAAAACTTAGTCATGCCCATTCATAAAAGTATGGTCTAAGGGTGATTTCAGCATTACAACAATAGACTTGAGTAGCTGTGACAGAGATCATCTGACCCACAAAGCCTCAATTATCTACTGTCTGTCCCATTAGAGAACAATTTTGCCTACACCTTGCCTGGATGCATGGGGCCAGATCATAGCAATTATTGTAATGAAATTCTTATGTGGCATTTACTGTTCGCCAGGTAGTAGTCTAAAGTCTTTTCATGTGTTAATATTCCTCACAATCCTATGAGGAAACTAAGGCGCTAAGAGGTTAAAATAACACAGCTAACAGGGACCAGCCTAGATAGGAGATGTACTGCAGAATAAGTAGGTTATCACAGGGCTCCAAAAATGATGAACAAAATCGTAATTTGGAAGCTCTAGTAGAGAAGCAAACAAATCATGATGGACATTGTAAGAACAATGCGATCATGGAAGCAGGTTATTACTAATAACCACATTTTGATCAGCTGCAGATTTCTCTTGTGTATGGAATTAGATGGAAAAAGTAATGTTTAAGAAAATTAAAAACACAGAAATTACCCAAAAAAGCTTTCTTCAAAAATTATTTACTCCAGAGTTTCTATATTTAAAGTATAATTTATGCTTCAAGGTAGTCCCCTTGAGATACTCTTCATTTACTAAAAGTAATTCAAAATGTTTTTGAAACTTATATTTGAAAATTATCTTCAGAACCAGTTTACTCACATAAGAAACCCAGTGTTTTTAATTTATGGTTCCATAGTTAAAAAGTTTATTTTAGTCCCAAGTGGTATTATTGATATTACTTAGTTTTATAGCCCGCTTTATTCACCAGATATGACCCCTCAGAGACTTCTGACTTCTTTAGAGAAGTAAATCCACCCCAAAGCAATTTTAAGGATGAAGATTTTCCATAGCCTTATCTGAATAGTTCACTGCTGTACACCAGAACCTGGTGTAATAAATGTTCAAAAAATATTTGTGACCAAATGGTGACCTTCTCAAAAAGAAGTTCCAAAAATGTTACAGGAAATTACAACTACTGGAAAATCCATCAGGGTGGTTGCTTTGAAGAAACATGCATTTGGCTCATCAAATTCCTCTGATTCATCTATTCAACGAACACTCATGGAGAGCCAGAGATAGTTACATAATTTGTGGGGCCCAGTGCAAAATAAAAATGCAGGGTACCTTGTTCAAAAAGGAGAAAAAAAGTGTTTGTTTGTTTTTTTCTTCTGAGTCTCCTTCTCAACCTGTCCTTTCGTTTTTTATTTGCTGCTCAGCATCATGTCCCCTTGGACACATGGGTACTTGCAAAGAGAGTGCATATCCTCACAGATGCTGCAGACTCTGTGCAGGACTCCACATGTGAGCACAAGAACCTGCCCAATCCCTCATTGTTCCTGCACCAAAGTGGGGTGCTGGAGGGGAATGGGCGAGGGAGACAGTGATCACGGGTTGGAGGTGGAGGAGCCTCCCAGGGACCAGGTGGAACTAGGTGGGACCAGGTGGGAGCCTAGGCTCCACGCCCCTGTTACATGCTCCATCATTCCATTGACTTCACTTATAAAACATTAAATCCAAAGACAAATGATTCAGAATTTCAAGACTGCACTGATGAGCGTTAAACCCCAAATGTTCATCTCCCTTCCAAGTGCTCCTGAAGATGGCCCTAGTGAGAACCCACTGTGTGCTAGGCCACATGCGTAGCATGCAAACAAGACAAAGACAAGGCCTGTCCAGGAACCTCTATGTCTTAACAGGGAGAGCAGATAAGAAAAGAGGAAATGATCCTGCAGCGTTTAAGAGCATTGATACAAACACAAGCAGACCATGGTAGCTTGTGTCCTGGTGTCAAGGAAGGAGTCCCCAGTACAGAGACTGCTCAGTGAAACCTAAAGTAGAGGAGGAATAAAACCAGAGGAAGATTGTAGACAGAGGAAATAGCCCTGGATGAACTAGAGGTGGAGAGCATGGGACATTGCAGGACCTGAAGAGGTTGGCTAGATCAGGAATACACATTTCAGGGCTGGCAAGTGGGAAGAGGGGGCTTTCTCCATTATGTTAGGGAATTCCAACATTTTCTGAGGGCAATGGGAGACATTTAGAGGAATTTAAGACAGTGAATGACTTGATCAGACCTATGTTGCATAAAATCATTCAAGTTGCAGTGCGAAGAAGAAAAGTTCCAAAGAGTGGGAAATTTGGCAGAGAGAGCAGTCAGGGTCAAAGGAGAGGCAGTAGAGGGCAGTTTGGGGAGGTATGGGAGGCACTAGGTAACTAAAGGGGACTTGCACGGTATAAGGAAGAGCTTGGATACAGAAGATTGAGGCATGTAGAATTCCCTTCAATATTAATCTGGTAGGTGGGGAGCAGAAGTATCAAGACAGAGCAGGCTGAAACCTGCATTGAGCATGCTTCTTTGGAGGCCTGGACAAGATTAGCTATAGGCTCTGGCCACCCGTTGTTCTAAAATTGTGACACAGCATTGAAACCTGAGCGCTGTTCTGGGGCCTGTTAACAGCGCTCAGTTCCACACCCTTCCTTACAAAAGAACTTACTCTGCAAAGCAAATATAACAACGCTGGGGGAATGTTATCTCAGCAATTCCATAAATGGACCACAGGTAAAATATGAAGACACATTTCGTTCCCTTTAAAAAGCATGGGATATGTGTCTCTGTTTAATCTTTAGGCCTGTGCACATAGAATAGCATCATGGGGTAAATGTTGGGGAGATGGTATCCTAACACATTCAATTTGCCCTACAACTTTCTGAGCACATGAAGTATCTACTGTATTTTAGCAATCCCTAGCTTTCCTGTCAGGTGCAATAAAAGTGACTGATAGTTTCAAAAGTAATTTGGAATCTGAATCTGATTTGCTGAACGGTGTGGCGAGTGCTGTAAGGGATAGCAGAGCTGGTCCAAGGAGCTTGTTGGATGTGCAGAACTGTGGGCATTTGTACACACTTAAAGATCAGGAAACACAGCTTTTACTGTCTCCTTTCCGACCATAAGAAGGTTATCATTTGAGCTGGGAAAGCCATAGGCAACCATTGAGGGCAGAAATTTTAAAAACTGCTAAATAATGTGGCATGAAATAAAAGGGTAATAAGACTTAATGAGAGAAGGGCTATCACCACTAATGTTCTCACAGGATATCAGAGTACCATTTCACTTCGTGTTGGGTTATAATTAATTGCTTTCATGCCTTCCGTGTTGAATACCAATAAGTTCCCTAAGGACTAGAGACATGGCCCACTCATTTTTGCCTCCCTCTCAGCTCTCTGTACATTTTCCATAAAGTACATAAATATTTGTTAGATAAATGAATGAATTAAACACCTTCCTCTTTGGTAATATGATCCTGGCTGGTTTTTAACAGATTAAATTTTTAGGGGGATTTTCTTAGTGAAGACATAAGAAAATGTGCAGGGTCAGGACGTCTCTTGTTCATCCTTTACTGCATGTCCTGGTAGCCCCAACATTGCCCTTCAGCTCTGCATGGGAGGAGAGGGGGAAGCTGACCCTAACTGTACAGCAGTAATCTAAGTCAAGGATATCAAACTAGCTCTTCAGGAAGTGAGCTGATTAAATGTGATTTCCTTAGATATGAGGCTAATAAACAAAATTTAGTTAAAGAATCAAAACTCTTTAGATTCTTATTTTCCCTAAAGTGGTACAAACAACTGATATCCTGTGATAAAAATAAATGAAGACCATGGGAAAATTTTCTCATTCTTCCCCAATGCATTGTCTCCTCTTTCATGCCTTCTATGACATGAAAATCAGCAGAAGAACTTCTCTTTTCTTTCCCCTTTTGCTGGGTGGTAAATACCAGCTGGAGTTTTGTGAGCAGTGAGTAATACACCTGGCACAGGACCAAGGTAACTGCCACCTGAAAACTTTCCACTCTGCCATTATTCTCCAGCTCAGGAGTCTTATGGTCCAAATGGACGACTGGAGGAAACTACTCGTGTGAGCTCTCATTTATTTATTTTAAAATTTATTTTCTATTGGACTATAGTTGATTTACAATGTTGTGTTAGTTTTAGGTGTATGGCAAAGTGATTCATGTATATGTATACATATACATATATCTATTCATTTTCAAATTCTTTTCCCATGTAAGTTATCATAGAATATTGAGCAGAGTTCCCTGTGCTATACAGTAGGTCCTTGTTGGTTATCTATTCTATGTATAGTAGTGTGTATATGTCAATCCCAGTCTCCCAATTTATCTCTTCCCCCATCTTTCACCTTTGGTGACCATAATGAGCTCTCATCTACAGGACGTTTCCTATGGCGTGAGTGCCTGCTCAGGCTGCTGTCAACCCTCCATGGCCCTGTGCCCAGCCCATGCTCAAATGTCTAATCTCACAAGGGTTTCCTCCTGTTTCTTGGCACACAGCCAGCTCTCTCTCCCTTGGCCACAACTTGGCACATTCTCAGGGATGGAAACCAACTTTAATATCATAACAAGAAAAATACATTCAGACCATCAATGTAGCAGAGGCTGCCTTGACAGTTCCCTGCATGCACCCCTCAGGCTTGATTTGCAGGCTTCCAACCGTCAGTTTCTGCCTCTCTGTCCCTCCCGGCCACTTCCTTAAGCCCAGGGAGACTGCTCCCCCTGGGCACAAAGCAGACCTGAAGTTGAGAGAACAATAAGCCCTGGTGACTAGTACCCCTGCTTCCTTGCCCTTCCGTCAAGATAATTCTCCAGTGTGTTTTGTTTTTCACAGTAGGGTTAAGCTCCTGACTACCTTTGATAGGCTGCATTCTCCATCCCTATATCATCACCTGCTACCATCTAACATTTCCTAAATCTGGGAGGACGAAGCTTCCAGAGCCGCGTTGTTGAGGAAGATCTCAATCCCCATTGGAACGAGGCCTTTGAGGTGATCGTCACATCAATTCCAGGCCAAGAGCTAGAGATTGAGGTTTTTGACAAGGACCTGGACAAGGATGACTTTCTGGGCAGGTGTAAAGTGAGTCTCACCACAGTCCTAAACAATGGCTTCCCTGATGAGTGGCCGACCCTGGAGGATGTCTCATCTGGCTGCCTACACTTGCGTCTGACCCCCCCGTCCCACTGCTGCTGAGTTAGAGGCGGTGCTGCAGATGAACCGTCTGATCCAGACTGAGAAGAGTGCAGAACTGGCGCAGCCCTGCTCTCTGTCTACCTGGAGCGAGCTGAGGACCTGCAGCTCCGAAAAGGTACCAAGCCTCCCAGCCCTTATGCTACTCTTGCTTTGGGAAATACTTCTCATAAAACTAAGACTGTTTTCCAAATGTCAGGAGTGCCTCCTCTCTCATCAGGAAACCAAACTCTGAGAGCCTGGAGTTGCAGGTTCCGGGTGAGGGGACTGGCACACTGGGCTTGTTATCCTTGCCTCTCTCTGAGCTCCTCGTGGCTGACCAGCTCTGCTTGGACCACTGGTTTGTGCTCAGCAATGGTCCAGGGCAGAAGCTACTGCAAGCACAGCTAGGGATCCTGGTGTCCCAGCACTCAGGGGTGAAAGTCCACAGCCACAGCTACAGCCACAGCTCCTCTTCTCTGAGCAAAGAACCAGAGCTCGGGGCGGTGGGGGGACTCCCTCACAACACTTCCTCAGCCCCAGAGCTCCGGCAGCGCCTAACACACAGTGACAGTCCCCTTGAGGCTCCAGCCTGGACTCTGGGCCAGGTGAAACTGACTGTTTGGTACTACAGTGAAGAACGCAAGCTGGTCAGCATCATTCACAGTTGCTGGGCCTTTCGACAAAATGGACAGTATCCCCCCGACCCCTACGTGTCACTGTTGCTACTGCCAGACAAGAACTGGGGCACCAAGAGGAAGTCCTCACAGAAGAAGAGGACCCTAAATCCTGAATTCAATGAACAGTTTGAGTGGAAATTGCCCCTGGATGAGGCCTTTCGGCGAAAGCTGGATGTCTCTGTGAAGTCTAGTTCCTCCTTCATGTCAAGAGAGCGTGAGCTGCTGAGGAAGGTGCAGTTGGACCTCGCTGAGATAGACCTTTCCCAGGGTGCAGTCCAGTGGTATGACCTCATGGATGACAAGGACAAGGGCAGCTCCTAGGAGCCAGAGATTACCAGCCTGACTGCTCTGTCTCCTTGCCTCGCCTCTCACTGCATTACCACCTCAATGTGATGAGCCTAAAGCTTGGAGTCCGAGGGCAGAGCCTGCACCCCTCAGCCATCTCACCTCCCAGGCCCATGATAGGGCCTTTGTGTGACCAAAGAGGAGGACTGTATGTTACCCTTTACTGCACGGCCTTTATCCTTCTGGGGTCCTGGGACAGGGATGTGAGCTGGCTATTTCCTGCTCTGCCTGCACATTCTCCTTTCTGCCCAGCTCCTCAGGACCTTCTGTGTCTGTGCCTGGCCACTGGCAGCACTAGCAGTGGCATTAGCTTATGCCAAATACAGCTTTTTGAAAGACCAAAAAAACAAACAAACAAATAAAACCACATAGTTTCCCCAGGAAACTACTAGCCCTTGAATTTTTGTCTCAGGTCCGTTTCTGGGGAAACCCAAACCAAGATGATCAGTGGGCTCCTCCCAAAATTCTTGTAAGAAATTCCAAAGCCAAATGGACATCATTTAAAAATCATCCATAGGGCTTCCCTGGTGGCGCAGTGGTTGAGAGTCCACCTGCCGATGCAGGGGACACTGGTTCGTGCCCCAGTCCAGGAAGATCCCACATGCCGCGGAGCGGCTGGGCCCGTGAGCCATGGCCACTAGGCCCGCGTGTCCAGAGCCTGTGCTCCGCAACGGGAGAGGCCAAAATGGTGAGAGGCCCGCATACCGCAAAAAAACCCCAAAAAAACAAAAACAAATCATCCATAGGATGATTAAAAGTTGACAATTCATAGATAAGCCAAGATTCAAATTTGCTAAATTTAAGTTCTTTCACTTACAGCATCAATATTCAACAAACCTGCTTCTTCGTGCTCTGAAAGTGTTCTTATGACTGAATGACCTCTGTTAGGAAATAGTTTAACAGGATGCATTTCCATTCATTTTCATGTGCTTTGAAGGTTATGGCACAATCCTCTGATTCACAGGTGTTTTCCAAAACTCTCATTCTGTGACCTTGGCCATTTTAGCAACTACCTTCCCCAGGAATGTGCTGTGCGTGAAATCACAGTGGCTGGTACACACAAATTTTTATTTTTAGATTTATTTACTTTCCCTTTTTCCCAAAAACTGATACTTTTTCCCAAATACTGATACTTCACAGAAGAAGAGGACCTGGATGAGGCCTTTCGGTGAAAACTATACTTTCCCTTTTTCCCAAAATACTGATGTATTATTTTCCTTCTCTTCCCTTTTTACCCTCATTTCTCCCTTTGCTTATTTCTATCCTGTCGTTTCTCTTTTTATGACAAAATGATACAATCTCACATAGTGTGCTGACAGTGGATGCTGTGTGCCCAACACATCCCTCTTGGATCAAGGAACTCACCCCTCCTGCTGAGGGATATTGGCAGCTGATGGCTCACAACTCAGTTCCTTTTCCAAAATTGTCCTCAGCTGAAGGAAGCTACCTTGCCCAAGATTATGCTCCACCCTGGGGATAGCCTGCATCCAAAAAGACCCAGACACTTTGTCTCAGTTTGGAACAACTCTGAAGGACCATCCCAGTTCCTAAGCTCCTCATGGGATCAGCTGAGGCTTCTTTTGCAATTGCATCATGGTTTACCTTCTCCCTTTGCCTGTTCTGCTTTCCTTACTCTTCACAAGTACCATTCCTGACAGCACCCTCAAATTAAACTTCTGAATGACTCTCTTAGAATCTCAGAGTCTGTTTCTCAGGAACCTGGCCTACGACACAAATAAAATAAGATCAAGAGGGATAAAAATTCATTCATTTAGATTTACTATCATCTGTGCACTCTGCCTAGTATATATAAGATTTATATATAAGATGGTGTCACAAAACCTTGGAAGGTGTTAGTATATATTTGTGTATTCTACTACTAAAATGTATGGAAAAATAAAGCGTGTAGATTTGGTTGACCCATGGGAGACAAGTGTAACAGCACCTGATATACAGAAGGGTTCAACAAATATTTCCAGAATTTTTCATTCAGCTTTCTTACAATAAAATGTGATATACACTTGTCTCATAACTCAATGCTTCAAAGATTGTGTATTTTAAATTGAAGACAGTGTTTTTAATAAAAATGTTCACATTTTAATCTATATCCAGGTAAATAAAACAATTTAAAATAAATTATTTCTTAAACTGCAGAAATTATCAGATCAATTTCATTGAGTAGGCACTCTGGATCAGTTTCTTTACCTGAACGCTCCCTAAGTTACTATCCATTACCATATTTAATAAAATCAAAATCCCCAAGAAGCAAGAAAAAAAGACTATAAATTAGATGGTTCATGCTATCCAGCAGGCTGTTCATGCTACGCCTACATCTACTTTTTGACAGTTGAATAGGTAGATGGAATGTAAACAATGTGCATTTTGTTGAATGAGAATTTAAAAACTTAACATACCTGAAAATAATCCACCATCATCCTTAATGAGCAGCTGTGTCTTCTCACCATCATTGTGGGGAAACAAGGCCCCTGTATGCTCCCTGAGGCCTCCCATTAATCACCACTCAGCCTCTCACTCACTAAGCTCCCATCACTCTCATTTTCATCCTTGGAGAATTTATGAAAATCTTTCCTGGTGACTTTTTCCAAACTCAGTCTTATTTGGTGTGTGTTTGGGGGGTGGGGGTGGAGGTGACAAGATTTATAGAAGAGCTATCACTACCAACAAATTAATCAGTTAAAACATGAAAATACAAAGTGAGCCAATGGTAGACTAAAAATGAGAAACAAAAGAAAGAAAAGGTGAAAGGATTATGTTTCTGAAATGTTTCCCATGAGTTTCAAGAAGGTACATCCATTGGCGCTGCCTCCTTTAATTGCTAGCTACCCAAGTGCCTTATTAGTTAGGGTCATCCTAGCAGTTGTAATAAATAGACCTCAAAATATAAAATATGCAAGCCTAATACAAGTTTATTTCTTGCTCAGGTAAGTTGTTTCTGGGTGATGGGAGGCTCTCCTGCACCTCAGGCCCCTTTGTACTGTGTCCTGGGTGCCATGTAGCCCTCGCTTCCCTGAGGACTCACTTTCATCAGCATCCAGTCAGTAAAGGAAGAAATAGAGCGAGGAGGAGACATAGCCATCTCTTAAAAGGCTTGGCTCAGAAATGGCACAAATCATTTCTGCACGTGTTCCATTGGTTGGAATTCAGACTCACAGCCACAACTAACCGCAAGGGAGCCTGGGAAATGTGGTCTAGCGTTGTGTGCAGGAAGAAGAGGAAACATTCTTGCTGAACAGCCAGCAGACCCAGACACAGAGCCTTTGTGAGGCTTAAGGAAGACAAGTGAATACGAAGCTTCTCAAACGACACTGGGGGAATCTTAAAGGTGCCAGTGGGCTGACTACTGGAACCAGTCAATGGGAGTCCATGTTCTTCAGCCCTCCTCAGAGTGCCTAAAACTTAACATTTTAAAATAATTCTAATCTTTCAGTAAGAGTTGTACCAATACACCACCAAAGTGATCCTCACAGTAAAGCACTTTGTCTCTCCAAGACAGGATAGATGGCCTCTTAGGGACAGACCAAAGAATTAAGTCACTCTTTTCCCCCCTCCCTCCTTCTACTGAAATAGTCACATTGTTTGGGAAGGTTTCTGAGATCATTATCTGGATGCCTCATCACTCTGACACTGCTACTTTGGGCACTAGAATTTCAATCTTGAAGTCCTGTGAAACTTAACCAGTTCGTTTTCTTAATGTTTTGTCAACAAATAGATAGGCTCTTTTCATAAAATGACAGTTAAGAAAAAAATAAGCATTTCTCTTGACCTATTCGCACAAGAAAACAGTGACTCTTTCATTGCAACATTCAAGCCAGAGATGAGAATTTTATTTGAAGATGACAACTGGTGGTTAATGGTATTCTTTTTGTACTTACTCGCTCTTCCAGATGAACGACAGAGAATAATCGGTATTCTGAAGATGGGTTCACAACAGGCGAGCTTGCAACCCGTACTGTGTTTTTTTAATTCAAAAAGGACATTCCTGAGGGTAAATGTGATCAGGTTTATGCGTCAAACAAAACTGTCTGTGTGGGAGGCTTTTGCTTTGTAGCCTAAATGGTTAACTCAGGCATGTCTACACATAAAACAGCTGAATGATAATTAAGAACTGTCAGTGAGTACCACCACACTAGATATTATCAGTGTTTACCCGCAATATCTGCTCATATTTACAAATCACTTTATAATGTTCATGAAAGTATCTTACCTCAATTATTTATTTGTAACTAGTCATATAGCATGGGTGGATAATGGTTTTTTTAATTGCTGGTTACATCTCCCAAAGCAAAACCAACCTTGTAATTAATTTAGAGCTGTTTTTTCTTAAAGAATTATTAAAATCAAAATCACTTCTTTTTTTACCTATGCAAAGACAGCCAAAAAGTACATGTCTTACAAAAATACTTTAAAATATGTTTTATTTCCACATTGTGGCCAGTTAAGAGAGGAAACAAAGAGGATGAGAAGAAAGAATAGATGGGAACAAAGGATGGGAAATAGAGACAGAGAGGTGAGTAGATGGAAAAAGAGAAAGAAAAGCATGAATGACAGAGGAGGGGCATGAGAAAAAAAGAGCAGGGGAAAGGATGAGAAAGAAAAATGGAGGAAAAAAGGAGTAGCAGATTGCTTTCTTGAGCGGAGTGGGGGACATTTGGACAAAGTGAAGAACAGCATCCACCATCAGGGAAGGGAATGGGGGGAAAGGTTTTCTCTCCTATCACAGCCATTATGATCAGAGCAATGCTAAGATTGAATGAGATCAGGTCCAAGGTAGGTCTAGCAACCGGATGAGGTTTCCCACACTTGCTGTGGACTCTACGAAGAGCCATGTCTCTTTAGTCACTTAAATGATTCCTCACAATGATTCCTTCTTTATGAATTTCCTAGGTTCTTAGATTCTTTTTTTAAAATTGACATATAATTTAAATACCATCAAATTCACTTTTTAAAAGTATATATTTCAGGGTTTTTGGTAAATTCACAAGGTTATACATTCATCACCACTACTTAATTCAAAAATATTCATCACTCCTAAAAGAAACTGCATGAAAACTAACAGTAAGTCCTCATTCCCTCCTCCTACCAACCTCTGGAAACCAAAAATCTCCTTTATGTCTCTAGCAATTGGCATATCCTAGAAATTTCATATAAAGGGAATCACATCATATGTGGCCTTTTGTGTGTGCCTTCTTCTACTTAGCATGTTTTTAAGGTTCATCCATGTCATAGCAGTATTCTTCACTCCTTTTCATAGTTGAAAAATATTTCACTGTATGGATATATCACATTTTCTTTATCCATTTATTAGTTGATGGACATTCTAATTGTTTCTAGTTCTTAGCTATTATGAATAATATTGGTCTGAACGTTCCTGTACAAGTTTTTGTGTGAATATATGTTTTCAATTTTCTTGACTATATGCCTACAATGGAATTGCCAGACGTTATGGTAACTCTATGTTTAAAATTTTGAAGAATTACCAGAATTTTTAACAGAATAAAGATCACCATTTTATTCACACCAGCAATCTTGGAGTGTTCCAAATTCTTCACAACCTTCCCAACACTTGTTATTGTCCACCTTTTTGATTAAAGTGATCCTAGTGGGTGAGAAATTGCTCTCACTGTGATTTTGATTTGCATTTCTCTAATGACTAATGATGGTGAGCATCCTTTCATGTGCCTATTGGTCATTTGTTTATCTTCTTTGGAGAATTATCTAATCAAAACCTTTGCCCAGTTTTTAATTGGGCTGCATTTTATTATTGAGCTATAAATATGCTTCATATATTCTGGATACCAGACCCTTATCAGATATATGATTTGCAAATATTTTCTCCCATTTGGTGGGTTTCTTTTCACTTTCTTGATGCATAAAAGTTTTAAATTTTTATAAAGTCCAGTTTATGTTTTCTCTGGCGGATTATGCTTTAGGTGTCATATCTAAGAAACCATTGCCTAATCCAGGGTCATGAAGATATACACATAGGCTTACTCTAATAAGGGTTTTATAGATTTAACTCTTACATATTTAGGTCTTTGATCCATTTTTTGGGTTAAATTTTGTATATGTTATGAGGTAGGTGACCAACTTCATTATTTTGCATGTGAATACCAGTTGACCTAGCACTATTTGCTGGACTATTCTTTCCACATTGATTTTTCCTGGCACTCTAGATATTTGTCCATTTCATCTAGGTTATCTTATTTGTTAGTATACAATTGTTTATAATAATCCCTTATAGTCCTTTTTATTTCTGTTGGGTTGGTAATAGTATCACCTCTTTCATTCTTGGTTTTAGTACTCTGAGTCCTCTTCCTTTCTTTGTCAACCTAGCTAAATATTGTCAATTATTTTGGTGCTTTCAAAGAACCACAGTTTGGGTGTTTTTATTTTCTCTATTGTTCTTCTATTCCCTATTTCATTTGTTTCTGCTGTAATCTTCATTATTTTCTTCCTTCTGCTTGCTTTGGGTTAAGTTTGTTCTTTCTTTCCCTAGTTTCTTAAGGTGAAAGGGTAGGTTATTGATTTGAGAGCTTTTTTCTTTTTACATAGGCATTTAGAACTATAAAGTGAGCATTGCTTTCATTGTATCCCATAAGTTATGCTATATGTTGTGCTTTTGTTTTCATTCATCTAAAAGTATTCCTAAGGTCATGTGATTTCTTCTTTGACCCATTAGTTGTTTATGAGTGTGTCATGTAATTTCCAGTATTTATGAATTTCCCCGAGTTTCTTCTGTTATTGATTTCTAACTTCATTTTTTTTTATGGTCAGAAAACATACTTTGTATGACTTCAATCTTTTTAAATTTTTTAAGACTTCTTTTATAAGGCTTAATATATGGTCCATTCTGAAGAATACTCCAAGTTCACTTGAGAAGAATGTGTATTTAGCATTTGTTGGGTGTTCTATAGATGTTTGTTATGTCAGGTTGGTTTGTAGTGTTGTTCAAATCTTCTTTCTCCATGGTAATCTTCTGTCCAGCTGTTCTATTCATTATTAAAGTAGAGTATTGGTGTGTCCAGTTATTACTCTTGAATTTTCTACTTCTCCCTTAAATTCTGACATTTTTGCTTCATGAATTTGAGGGCTCTGTTGTCAGGTACATATAAGTTTATAATTGTTATATCTTCCAGATGCATTGACCAATTTATCATTACAAAATGTGTTGTTTTTTTTTGTCTAGTAAAAATTTTATCTTAAAGTTTATTTGGTCTGATATTAATATAGCCAGTCCAGCTCTCTTTTGATTGCCGTTTGAATGGTATATGTTTTTCTATCATTTTACTTTTAACCTATTTGTCTTGAATCTAAAGTATGTTGCTTGTAGACAGCATATATTTGAATCATTTAAAAAATCCATTCTACAAATCTTTGCCTATTAATTGGAGTGTTTAATCACTTATATTTAATGTAATTACTGATAAAGTAGAATTTCCTTTGCTATTTACATTTTGCTATTTGTTTTCTACATGTCTTATGTCTTTATCTCTTCTTTTTCCATTATTGCCTCCTTTTGTGTTAAAGTCCAGTTCTCCACTATTAGTAATGTTAATTCTGATCATTTGACAACTAAGAAATATCAACCACTCTGAGGTTGCCCAGGTGACTTTAAATCTCACTTGAGATATTGATTGTTCTTCACTATTCCAATAAAACCAAATCATGAGAAAGATTTCATGATATAGTTTAGGGTTTAGTCACCACTTGCTAGAAGAATTCAACATATTATCAATGACAATATAAAATATTTTGAAAAGTTTTATTTTGTGTCTTAACTCCTTTCAATATTCATTCACACACAAGATGCTAAGTGCCAACTTAATTCTAGGCAATGACGTAGACACGGGGAAAACAATAGTGAATAAGATAGACAAGGTCCCTGTCCTCATGAAGCTTAAGTTCTAGTGGAAGAGACAGTCAATGAATAGATGAACAAGTATATTCTAGAGATAAGAGCTAGGAATAAAATATGGTATGGGAAAGATGTAGAGATGCATAGTGGAGGGGATATTTTAGATTGGAGGATTCTGAGAAGTGCTCTCTGAGAAAGTGACTTTTGAACAAACACCTAAATGAAGAGAGGGTTCAAGTCATAAAGTTCTGTTGGGGTAGTGTTTGAGGTATAGAAAATAGCTGCAAAGACCCTCAAGCAGAAGCGTGCTTGGCATGGTTGAGGAGCAACAAAGATTCCCATGTGGCTGAAGAGAAATAAGCAGGGGAAAGACTGGTGAAAAATGAAGCAAGTTAGGTAGCCAGTGTTCATATATGCATGATCTCATAGGCCTTATTCTAAGCCAGTAGAGGGTTGTGAGCAAAAGAATGGTATTGTTAGTTTTCATTTTTAAAGGATCACTCTGGCTACTGCATGGAGAATAAACGGTTGGAGGACATAAGTGAAGTTGAAAGACCAATGTAGTGGACACTCTTTAAGTTGATTTCTAATAAGCTATACCCTCGTATTGGTACTCTCCCTGAATTCAGGCAGAACCTATGACTTACTTCTAATGAACAGAATATGGCAAAGGTGATGGGATTCAATGTCACAGTTATGTTGCATTACATAAGACTTCATCTTAGCAGACTGGAATGTGAGACATTCTCTTGATTCTGTTGAAGAAGCAAACCATCTATGGCCTAGGAGTGGGCCATGTGTCAGAGACCTCTAGGACCTATGGGCAAGGCAGTCCCCAGCCAAGAGCTGGTAAGAAGCTGAGCCCTAAGTTCTACAACCACAAGACACTGAATTTTGCTAACTATTTGAGTTAACTAGGAGGTGGATCCTTCCTTAGTTGAACCTCCAGATGAGAATGCAGCCTGCCAACATCTTGATTACAGACTGTCAGATGCTGAGCAGGGTCAGTTAAGCTATTTCCAGACTCCTTCCGGATCCATGGAAACTGTGAGATAATTAATGTGCATGGTTTTAAATTGTGAGATAATACATGTGCATGGTTTGTGGTAATTTGTTACACAGCAACAGAAAAACAACACAACCAACTGAAATGTTTTTGTAGTAGTCCAGGCAAGAGATGATAGCTAGTAGTAATGGAGATGGGGGGAAGTGGTCTGATTTGGGATGTGTTTTGAACATAGAGATTTTGCCAATAACATTTGCCAGTAGCTTGGATATGGTATATGTGAGAATGGAGGAGCCCAAGATGACTCCAAGGATGGCTCCATAAATAAAAATATCCCGCTTACAAAAATCAATTGATTTATATTTTGGGCATCTTATAAATAAAATCTGCTCAACCCCCATTGGCATGATGTAGCACTTCTTCCAGGAATGCATTTGACCCTTTTCTAAGCCAGGCTAGTTTTGCTCATGCTTCACGTTTCAAGTGAAATGTGTCCCTTCTGTGAAAGCTCCATCATGTAGGATAGTAGCTTAAATTTTTGCTCCCTGTCTTAGTCAGTTTGGGCTGCTATAATGGAATCCCATGGCATGGTGTCTTATAAACAACAGAAATCTATTTCTCACAGTCTAGAGGCTGGGAACTCCAAGGCACTGGCAGATTCAGTGTCTGGTTCACAGATAGCTGTCTTCTTGCTGTGTCCTCTCATGGCAGGAGGGGCAAAAGAGCTCTGTGGGGTCTTTTTTATGAGGGCACTAATCCTGTTCACGAGGACTCTGTCTTCATGACCTAATCACTTCCCAAACACCCCACCCCCAAAACACCACCACATTGGGGATTCAATTTCTACCTATGAATTCTGGGGACACAAACATTCAGTCTACAGCACTCCCCTAGCACATTGCTCAGAAATCTCTTTACAATATTTGTCTCATGAACTGTAACTTATGTTTGTGTCTCTGTCTCCTACACAAGGCAGATGGTTTTTTTTTTGTTTTTTTGTTTTTTTTTTTTTTGCGGTACGTGGGCCTCTCACTGTTGTGGCCTCTCCCGTTGCGGAGCACAGGCTCCGGACGCGCAGGCTCAGCGGCCATGGCTCACGGGCCCAGCCGCTCCACGGCATGTGGGATCTTCCCGGGCCGGGGCACGAACCCGTGTCCCCTGCATCGGCAGGCGGACTCTCAACCACTGCGCCACCAGGGAAGCCCAAGGCAGATGGTTTTCATCTTTATATTCCAAAAGCCTAGAACAGAGTCTGGGACATCTAGAAAATATTCAAAAGTTTGGTGAATGAATAATTGCAGTTATTCAGAAAATATCTGAAATCATCAGATTCAACTGTATTTTACCTGATTCTGTCCTCCCATATCAACATAGTTCATCTCACTATATGATCAACTAAAGCAGAAAAGATGTGTACTCATATATTATCTGTATATGTGAGTGTATATAATAAATAGACTGTACTGTAATCATTTGACATTGTTAACTCCATAAATAACATTATTACTCATGTTATATATACTGTGTGTATGTGTGCATGTGCTTGTTTACATGTGTTTTGTGTGTGTGTGAGAGAGAGACAGACAGAGAGATAAAGGATTCTTATAAGCTGAAAAAACATGTTTAATACAGTTTAAATTGAGGATCCAGCATTTACCTTCTTGATCTATTGTTTCCTAGTCTTGTAAAAGGATAAAAGTGAAATTTTGAAAAGACTTTTGAGACTGATACTTCAACTATTCAAGAATGTGCAAAAGGGATAAGACAGATGCTAAGTCTCTTTAAAAAAGGAAAGGAATGTTCCAATATAAAAAATATGGTATTTGTGGGCTATGGTTTGTTCAAACACACTGGGGTAAATTTCCAGGCTTCAGTCCAATTGTATGATGCATTCAGGATCTCTGTGCCTACTCATAGAAATGTCTCGGATAAAAGACTTTGAAAATTGTTTAGGGACTTTAACTGTTCTGAGCACAGAAATGTTGGCCATTTCATTTTGGGACCAGAGGTTCAATATGGAACCTGATAGACCAGTGATCATAGTTTCTGTAATTCCAGAAAACACACACACACACACACACACACACACACACACACACACGTACACATGCACACACACCCTTCCTAAGAGGGCAAGTGACCTCAAAGGATTGGAGGAGCCTCTCTGAGTCAGTTCACCATTTGCCTTAAAGTGCTCATTTTCCTACTCATCATTCTGGGACACCCAAACTCTCCAATAAATCACAAATACACACTTGCTGTCACTCGGGAAAATTTTTGGCAAAAAGACTTATGATCTGGAGCTATGCTGGAATTTCTGTCTCTCCAATTAAAAATGATGTTCAACACTATAGTATATTCAGAAGTTGAAATACAATGTTGTACAAGTGAAATCAATATAATGTTATAAAACAGGGTTACCTCAATTTAAAAGAAATGATGCTCAAAGCAACCCATTACTTCGGTTAGAGTAATTCACAGTTTGGAACCAAAGCAGAAATGCCAAGCTCAGAAGAAAGCCAGATCTGAACACAACTGAAAGGGTTTTCCATAGACAAAATCAAGAAACAGAACAAATTTGGCTGTTCAAAATATTACTTAATCCTAACTTAGTTCTCAGACAAGGATGGAATATCAATTGATAATGATAGATATACTTTTACCAGTATGGGTTGAAGCTATCCAGGAGACACCACCAAACGGTCAGTCTCAAAATTTGATCTATGTTACCTTGTAAACATTCAAACAACAGTCATTGCTGAAAATGTATAAGAATTGGAATCTATTTTTGGAAAGCATATTTAGTATATTCACTAAGCCCCTCACGGCTCTATCAGTGACTCTGCTAAGGGAGGGTACCATTCAGAGCCATGCAGAATGCCATTTAAAATGCACATGCTTGTGAAATGGGGAAAAAAATCAATAGGTAAAGAAATATTTGTTCTGTGGTTACAAAACCATATTTCAGAGCCAGGAAATATGCATAAGAATTTTCTTTTGGAGAAAATTGTGTAATTTCCAGATGAAAGTTTAAAAATTAAAAAACAACAACAAAATATCCAGCAATGTAAATTAGTAACACAACATGGTTCAAGCAAGTGAACTATGCTAGATTCTGCACAGAAGTTTCCATGATGTTCATACACAGAAAGAAAATATTTTGGAAATTATTTTCATGTTGATCTTCTAGAGAGGAAACCAAACCTATATGGCCTTAACACTTTGTTTGCATTTAATAACCATTAAACTTAAAATTATGATGTTTTTAAATTTCCCAGCAAACCAATTTTCTAACTTAGTCTTTTTCCAGATTTAATAATTTTTAGACATAAGATTTGAGGTTTCCTGTCCTTGAGTGTTCATGAGATGATTTCTTGTTGCCTGTGTGAGAGCCAACTTAAGTGGATTTATGTTACTTAGAATGAAATAACTATTTAACTTTAGTAACTCTGGGGTTAAAAGATGCAACGTTTTGGCAGGAGTTTGGTCATGTATTCTTTTGGCTGGGTAACCTAGATTCCATTTTACTTAGGGAAATTCTTTAGAGATACATAGTTTTACATCTTCAGAGTAAAACAAAGTTTTATTTCTTCAGTTACTTCATTAATTCTACTTTGTTTTATACTCAGCTTGCTACTCCATCCTTTGTTCTAGTGTCACTGAAATATCATGACCAACTTTTTTTTCTTCACATTTTAAGTTTAAGATAAGCAGAATGGGGTGATGGAAAGAACAATGGATTTGAACTCAGAAGATCTAGGTTTGAATCTTGCACTAACTGGGTGATGTCATGCCTTTGTTTTCTCAGCTGTAAAATGGGGATTATCTTCTTACCAAGACATGGTGAAGAATCTAATATGTATAGTATACATATATAATAGATTATATATATATTCTCACTAATATATAGTGAGAATTTAATGACTTCTATATAAAGGTGGTGGATTGAACACAGTCCTCTTAAAATCTGACTGCAGCATCAATAAAAGTAAAACTATAATGATGGAGCAGAAAAGGAAATTAAAAAACAGAATTTTGGAGACATGAAGACAAATAGTCAAGTGGCAATCAAATTGGAAAACTCAAGAAAGCTGAATCTTAAGCCAACAGTGGAGAAAGCTAGCTTAAGATTCATCAAAATGTCCAAGAATTGATGAAACCCTCTGAAAGTGGGAGGTGAAGAGAATGCTGATACAAGGAGACTGGTTGAAGGATGTGTGAAAAGTGGTTGGGTTCCTATATCCCCTCTCCCACGCCATGTACTTGGGCAAGATGCCCTTCTCCCATCCTGGCAGAAGTCTGGAAGTTTATTCTCTGGAAAAGGTAAAATGCAGGGTCTCTTTATCTGAGTATTAGGCACAGTTCAGCAGAGAGGATCCATGACAAAAAAAAAAAAAAAAAAAAGATTAAATGAAGGAATTCACAGTATTCTAAGATGCTCTCCACCTACGTGTCCAGCCCTCTACCCTGGGAACATTGGCAATCAGATCTATACCTGCCTCTGGACAGGAGATTGAAAGAGCCTGTATTGGAGAACTCTGACCAACTTAACAGAAAATATCCAAATCTACTAACCTCAGGGATTCTGTAACCCAGAGCCTACGCTGGTCATTACACACATTCAGAGCTTCCATCAACTTTAGAGTCTCCCATTATTAAACATAAGTGGAAAAATTAATGATACCAACATTCAAGGAAAATCTCTAATATGAAGAATACAGAAAACAACAACACACAGGGGGAAAAGCCACTTAGAGGAACCAGAGCTGTACAGGAAGGATCAAACTTCAAGTTAATACTATAAATATCCTTAGACAGATAAGAACATATTATATCCATGAAACAAATGAAATGCTATTTAAGAGAGAAAACAGAATAAAAAGTGGTTTTGAAAAAAATAGTAATATTATAGCAGAAATGAAAACCTCAATAGAAGAGTTAAAAGATGAAATTAAGGAAAACACCCAGAAAGTAGAACTAAAATACAGAGAAGGAAAATAGAAAATAAAACATAATAAAGAGAGGATAAGTCATGAACATCCAACAACTAATTAATAGGAGTTCCAGAAAGAGACAACATGGAAAATAGAGAAGAAATTGTCAAAGAAATAATTCAAGAATATATCCCAGAACTAAGGAACACTAATTTCCAGACTGAGAGATCCTGACAAGAGTCAGGACAATAAATAAAAACAAACTTCCTGCCAAGGCATATTGTTGTGAAATTTCATAATAGTGAGAACAAAAAAAATCCTAAAATCTTTCAGAATGTAAAAGTACATAATATACAAAGGGATGGTTTTCAGAATGGCAGTGAATTTTTCAATAGAATCCTAGAACCTAGAAGATAATGGACCAATGTCTTCAAAATTCTGAAAGATAATTATTTCCAATCAAGAATTCTATACTCAGGCAAACTATCAATCAATTGTGAAGCTAGAATATGCAAAGCCTCAAATGATTTTCCTCCCATACAACTTTGCTAAGGAAGCTACTGGAGGACATACTGCAATAAGTTGAGGGAGTAAACCAAGAAAGAGGAGTACATGAGTTTCTAGAAACCAGAGATCCAACCGAGGAGAGAGGTGAAGGTAATACCTGAGATGCTGATGAGGGAAGTCCTCAAACACCAGCTCTCATGTCCAGTGCACAGCAAGTCCAGATTGGAGCAACACAAAGAGGACACCACCAGCAATCATTCTAAAAAGAAAGATGACCTTGAATTTGATGGATTACCTGATAAACTTGAACATAGTCACAGATGTATTCTTCTGGAAGAGAGTTTGAAGGTAAATTACTATAATTTACACAGAAAATTAAGAAAATAAAAAAGTGAGATAATTCTTAAATCCAGAGAAAGCAAGAAGTTATTCAAGCAAGAAAATCTAATCAGCATATTACATGGTTCAGCTGTGGGTAATATTACATAATTAACTGAGTATTGATCAAATTTACCAAAGTCTATGCCTTAATTAGGATATCAGAGAGGAAGTATTTGTGAGTGTAGTAGAGGCAGAGTGAGAATTAACTCCTCATCTTTCACTTTAGGAAATCAACAGATTATCTCTCAAAGGGGAAAATCAAAGAATAGCAGGGTAGGCCTGTTATGTGGACATATAGTGGATAATATTAGAACAGCTGAGGGTAAACATGGTTGCCTTTGGGGAGTGGGGACTGGGGAAGGGATAAAAGTGCCCTTCCTACTTCCATAGGAAGCTTCATTTAACTTTTAAAACAAGGTACGTATACAACTTTGATAAAAATTAAAACATAAAAAAAGATTAAATGACACACTGTGCCTCAAAATCATCTATCAGAGTACCTGGTTTGTAATAAACAGCTAATAAATTTATTTGTTTTTAAAAAAGATAGGAAAATTAGATGTTTGCTGTAGTCCTTTCACACAGGAGGAAGGAAGTGATCCAGAAAATGGAATCTAGGAGCACATTGTCCAAGAATGTATGACAGTATCACATCCTTTGAAATTATGTGGACTTCATTGGGTAGTAACTCAGGCACAGCAAGGGAACAATTCATCCTTATTGGTCCAGCAAGTCTGTTGAAACACAAAACAATGAAGCAATTTGAGCAAAGACCTTATGTGTCTGCATGTGTAGTGAATCCATTCACTTGGCCCAGACAGGAGTGTGAGATAGGTCAGAATCATGAGACAAGTTAGTGAGCTAGATCTGTGTCAGGTGCTCACTCAGAGCTCATCTGGAGCTGTTCTCAACCTTGATTGCACACTAGATTCATTTGGGGAGCTTTAAAAAATCCTGATACCCACCACATCCTAGAATTAAATTAAATCAGAATCATCTCCCAAGTACCTCAAGTGATTCCAATGTGTAGTGAGGTGGAGAAGCATAGCCCTAATGGGTAAGTTCATGAGACTGGGCTTGCAGCTGCCATTTCCCAAATCTCATCAGAGCCCAGGGAGAGGTAGGGAGATGCAGAGCCAATGGGGAGAGAAGATGGGTATTCCCTCCCATACCCCCACGATGCCAGGGGCAAACTGCACTTCTAGCCCAACCCCACCTCTTTTGGTACAGTTGTAGGAATGTGTCTTCTGGGTAATCCTAAGGCACACAACAGGGTCCTGTCTTCCCTCCATCATCCTCACTCACCAGAACAGGAGTTCTGATTAGTCAAAACCTGAGACACTGATGGGCAGTGTCTTGAAGGCAGAGACCAGGCTCCATCCTTTCCCCTCTATTCTTAGTATCTGGGGAAATAGACCATTTTTCTGTTTCTAGGCCACTGGCCTTCTTGGGGTGGACTCAGGCACACTGGTCCCCTCCATTTCAAAATCTCTGCACGTGGGACTGGAGTCTCTCATGAAAATCCAGTGAGTGGGGAGTAGGACAATGTCTTCATCAGCTCAGGCTGTTATAACAAACATACCATAGCCTGGTGGCTTAAACAACAGAAATTAATTTTCTCACAGTTCTAGTGGTTGGTAGTCTGAGATGAGGGTGTCAGTGTAGTTGGGTTCTGGTGAGAGCTCTCTTCTTGGCTTACAGAATGCCACCTTCCTGCTGTGTCCTCACAAGACCTCTTCTTTTTGTGCAAGTAGGGAGGGAGAAAGGGGAACAAGAGGGTAAGACAGAGAGGTAGAGACAGAAAGTGGGGAGCGGGAGAGAGAGAGATATCTGTCTGGTATCTCTTATAAGGGCACTAATCCCATCATGAAGGCCCCTCCCCTTATGACCTCATATAAACCTAATTATCTTCCAAAGGGCCCATAATTGTGAGTTAGGTCTTTAACATACGAATTATGGGGGTGGCAGATGCAAACATTCAGTCCTTAACAGATACCTTAGGCCTCAGCTCTGGGTTTTGCCTCCAGCAGAGACTTCCTGAGGCTATCAGCCTTTTGGTCAGCTCTCCATAACCAGAGGGCATTCTGTTTCCTATCCAGTCATTGATTTTCTGTGTGCCCTCTCTCAGTTCAGAACCCCCAAGGGAGTGAATGGGAGAATTTGAGTTCTAAATTTTCTTCTAGAAACACCCAAATACAGTTTGTAGGGAAACTCCAAGCTGGCCCTCCACTACTCTGATGGCCTAAACAAGAAGCTGGAGTTTTCCATTCTCCTCCTTAATCAATTAGTATATGCATTTCACATATAAAGCAGGATGTTATGCTGAGCATTGTATGAAACTAAGAAGGAAGACACTCTCCTAGCTCACAAAGCAGAGTAAAATTCAAAATATTTAACAATGGGAGCTGTAGGCAATAACTACAGTTGACCTTGAACAACATGGAGGTAAGGGGCCCTAACCATCCCAACAGTCAAAAATCCATGTATAAGTTTACAATTGGCCTTCCAGATCTGCAGTTTCACATCCTTGGTTTTAATCAACCATGGACTGTGTAGCACTGCAGTATTTACTGGTGAAAAAAATCCGTGTATAAGTGGACCAGTGCAGTATTGTTCAAGGGCCAACTGTATTTAAATACAAATCAATATAGGAGTATTGCACTATATTAGTAATATGAATGGTAATACCATTAGCCTTGCCCCAAAGAGTTTAGGAGTGCTCTGCCAGGTGTGCACTGGGACTCAGGAATGCAATGAAGAATGCAAGCGATATGTTAGGGAATCGCTGACCGAAACCACCCACCTTGGCCAGGCACGATGATAACCACTTGCATGAGTTGTCTCCCAACGAGACGTCCCAATTAGGAACATAGTGCTGCTGCTGAAAACTAACTGGGAGAATTTAGGAGGGGCCAAAAGGAGAAAGGAGAGGCCAGTCCATATGTCCTACCAACCTCCCAGAATTCTTCTCGCTGTAATCCATCTTGGCTGAGTGATGTGCTAGCCACCAGGAAGGACCCTGAGTCAGAATGATAGGCCTGAGACAACCCGGAAACTAACCCCATCACCATAAAACCGGAGGCTGCCAGCCACGTGACAGAGCAGTTCTGCTGGTTTCCCTTATCCTGTTGCTCTCCAGCCAGGCACCCTTTCCCAATTAAGTCTCTTGCTTTGTCAGCACGTGTGTCTCCTTGGACAATTCATTTCTGAGTGTCAGACAAGAGCCCACTCTCGGGCCCTGGAGGGAGTCCCCCTTACCGGAACAGATACAGAAGCAAAACCAAGCTGGGGCCTCCACCGAATGCCCCTTCTGTAGCAGGGAAGAGCCAAATCTGTCTACATGTTGGATCTGTTTCTTTTACTTTAACCTTTGCTTCCTGTTGCTTTTGTTCACTAAAAGTATACTGTCTATACATAATGGCCTGCCTAGGGGAACCCTGCCCCTCTGCCTGAATGTTAAACCAAAGTGCCTTTGTTCAGGGAAACATCCTGACCCTGCCCACCTGTGAATGGCTGCAAGAAAGAAGAAATTAACACATACCCTCCCCAAGGCTGGCCATTCCAGGGGACATTTGCAAATCTTATGGCCTATTTACTTTACTTCCTCACCTCCAGTTCTATAGAAGAAACTGGCATCCAAACCCCGAAAAGCGTTATTTTGAGACATCAGTCTGCCATCTCGGTCTGCAGACTTTCCGTATTCCTTGCCTCAACACGTCATCTCCAGTTTATTGGCCTGTTGTGTGGCAAGCAGAGTGAGCTTGGACTCGGTAACACTTCCTGTGCTGTATTTGGATTCCTCCACCTGGGGAGGCCTAGACACACAGGGGTCCAGGCCCAGAGTCAGGGACCAGAGTTAATTATAAGTCTGAACCAGTCTTCCCTTTCAGAGAGGCCTTGGCTTGGGAAACAGAGAAGTGAAAAGAAAAAGAGGTCCTTTAGCTGGAGTCAGGTAGGGTCACAAGCAGAGTGAAGAAGAAGCTCTTAATTCAAGCTGCCTCAGATTACATTTGTCCACACATGCATGCAAAATACTGCTTAAAAAATAAATGAAGTTAATTTCTCTCTAGGGGTTCCCTTTCATCTCGGGGTTTCAAAGCACTTTGCCACAAAAAAATCCCCATCTTCACTCACTTTTAAATCTAAATATAAACTGAGAACCCTCAGGGTTAAATTTTGGTAAAGCCCTTTGAACTTTTGAAAAGTACTAAAGAATATTTTATCATTATAAGATCCAAGTGGCCAACCAATGACCGCATAGCCAGAAAACTCCTCCTGATGAAAGCCCACATCTCTGATCAGAGGACCAGCCTGCTAATTAAAATCACAATTAAAACTAGCAGGGGAGAGGGAGAGTGGTGACTCAGCACCCTTACCCAGAAGCAGAAACACTCACGACTGACTCACACAGGATACATGAGATTTTCTCCAACGGGCATTTGGAAAAAAAGAAAAGAAATATGAGTCCCGACCGCCCTCCCTCTACTGACCCAGTAAACTCCCTGTTGGAGTTAGTGACACAGCCTTGACTTCCTCCCACCTCAACAGGAAGGGCCAGCTTGGCCTCCTGTAGACGGGAATGTGGAGTGTTGTTCACATATGCATTTTTCAGCAAAGGAATGTCTCAGAATCTCCCCGGTTCCAGCATGTGAGTCAGTAGTGGGTGTTTGTTTTCTGGGTTCTGGGTGTGAGTCACCGCCATCCTGCTGTTGGTCTTCTCAATTCAGGGGTAACAACTAAAATGAGACGCATAGAAATGTCTCTGATGCTTAAAAGGCACGTGGTAGGGAGGGATAAATCAGGAGCTTGGGATGAACATACACACACTACTATGTATAAGATAGGTAACCAACAAGGACCTACTGTATAGCACAGGGAACTCTACTCAATATTCTGTGATAACCTATATGAGAAAAGAATCTGAAAAAGAATGGATATATGTATAACTAAATTACTTTGCTGTGCACCTGAAACTAACATAACATTGTACAACAACTATACTCCAATAAATAAATTTAAAAAAAGGCACCTGGAAGTTCAGTTGGCAGTTGCATCGCAGCTCTTTTCTCTATAAACAAGTATACAGCATTTATAAATAACGGTGAGAAAGAGGAAGGAGGAAGAAGGAGGGGACATAAGTCTTTAGAGGATGTGATTGCAGTAAACGGAAGCAGAGTGTAGTCAAAGTAAAAATAGACAACTGCCTGTTTGTCAGCTGCAGGGGGGCTTTGGCGGCTGGTATGGCCCAGGAGCCCTGTGTGCTGCTCCTCACTGGCCCGGCAGTGTGGGTGGGAGGAGGGGGGTTGCCAATGCCATCCAACAATTCTGGAACCTGAAAGACCATCTTGGCTTTGAAAGGACATCTTCCTGATGTCCCTCACCTCAATGCTGGGCTTGGCACCATTTATTCCTGGAAAGCACTTCAAGACCACCCAGAATTCTACAGCAGGAACGATCTACAAAGTCCCAGTGTCACACGGGGACCAGTGCCAACTATACCAGCTTGAAAAACAGTGATCTGACAGTTTGGGCTACACCAACAGCTAGTTTTTATTTCAGTAATATTGACCAACAAATCAAGCCACTTAAGGTGGCTGAAAAACATAAGGTGATCACCAAAGAAACAGGTTTTGAGCTGTGGACAGCTCAAATCTTCCTGGATTTGACCCAGGAAGAAAGCAGAGGGATCACTAGTGAAAAGAGCTTCAACTTTTCAACTGGTTTGAATGTGGAAGTCAAAGCTGGACCTTTTATATGTCATTGGTGGCTGGATACTATGCTCTATTTCTCGTATATATAATTAAAAGATTTCTGGATGCCCACACACTGTTGCTACTAAGGACTTTACAAAGCTCAGAAAACAGAGGCCCTGCCCTCTCATTCCAATGTTAGTCAAACTACACAAATCCTTGGCAGGAAAAGATAATAAAAACTAACTCTGATGTCAATCCATGACGAGTCATAAAGGAAGGAAGAAGTTTTGCTTCAAAACATTTTCATTTGAGGAGAAAAAATTATAATGCACATCAGCACCAAACGTAATGCAAAGATTATAAACTTGGAGCTGTTTTCCTGGGACCCGACATTTTAAAATAAAATGTTTGCAGAATACTTTTTACATTAATATCTCAGTTTTTTGTTTTAAAGGTAATTATCTGTGGATATTGCAGAGCTTCCTGAACACCCATTTGCTGTAGGCTTATACACTCGAAAGATGTATACACTGAAGCCTATTCCAAAACAAATCAAAACCAATTAACACATACTCCTGATTGTGAGTTTTTGCTTAACTAACCTGCTATTCTCTCAAAAAAGTGAGGAGTTGGAATTTGAATGGCAGATGGAGTCATTCCACTTTCTCAAAATAATTCTGCTCTTAACCTGCTCTGTCTTGGGGATCATTCTTTGGATAAGTGACTGATGAGATACTCTCATAGTTTATGACAACCCATCAAACGGCTTCCATGCCAAAACTGAGTTGGCATAGCCAGGAAGTGGGCACCCAGGAAACATGTCTTTGCTCTTCTGTATTTATTTTTTCCAGTTTTATTGAGATATAATTGACATACAGCATTGCATAAATTTAGGGTGTACAGAATAATGGTTTGGCTTACGTACATCATGAAATGATGACCACAGTAAATTTAGTGAACAGCCATCATCTCATACAGAAACAAAACCTTGTGATGAGAACACTTAGGATTTGCTCTTTTAACAACATTATCTTATAACTGGAAGTTCGTGCCTTTTGACTGCCTGCATCCAGTTCCTCCTTTCCCTACCCCTGCCTCTGGTAACCACACATCTGATCTCTTTCCCTAGGATCATGTCTTTTCTGTTACCCCAACTCTTTAGCCATAGATTATTGATATAGGGTTAGACACCTGACCCAAGCCAGGCCAGTTGGAGTTCTGCCTTGGGGTTTTTCACACTGGAGTGTGGCAAAGAATCCCATATTCTCTTGTCTGAGAGCATGGGGTGTGAAATTTGCACGTGCAGTGTTCCTTACCCCATGGAGGAAGCCAATATTCAGAGAAAAAAATGAGCTCACAACTAGAGAGGTGAGACAGAAAAAGTACTGGCTGCAGTTGAATTTTTAGTTCCATTTGTCCCTAAGATCATGCAGCTTGTCTTTAAGACATAAGACATCCCAGAATCCTTTAAAAAATTGTCACTGCCACCCTTTTTCTTGCCTAACCTACTTAAGTTTCTAATACACCAAAAAAAGAGTCTTATTGTATATATGGATGCAGTTGATTATGAAAAAATGAGTCAAGGTTGCCAAACGTTTTTTCTCAAAGAAAATTTGATCCAAGGGACTATAGAGAGATATTTATTTACATTGTTAAGAGATATTTATTTACATTGTTATTTACATATAGAGATATATTTATTTACATTTATCTTTCAACAAACATCTAGACAGCACACACATAGGGTATTCCACCTTTATAAGGCTATAGACCAGGGGATGTCATCTCCACCCTTCTAGTTTGTAGTCTTGTCAGAGATACAATTAGCTTTGTTCCTGTGGAAACCAAAGTTTCTTCTTTTCTGTGTATTCCCCACCCCTATCAGAACAGGAGCTACACAAGGTGGGGTATTGGTTTTGTTCATTGATGTGTCCAAGCACCTAGAACAATGCTTTGCATATGGTAGGCACTGAACAAAAATGTACTAAATAAATGAACTAACCTTTGTCCATGTCTTAATCCTGTTAGGTGTGTTAGCTCCTCAAGAATGCTAGGCTTAGAGATAGATGGAACAATGAAATTAAAAGAACAGAAGATGGACACTAAAATATTGGAGACATAAAGAAGCTTAAAGGTCAAAAGAGAAGTATTTTTAAATTTAACAATTTAGAAGCACTTCTGTTTCAGCAACTGATCAATAGATGAAGCATATATCTCTCCATCCCACTTCTATTTAAGCTCTAATTTACTTACTACTGGTTATACCATTATTCCTTCAGTCAGAGGACCCTTTCAGTTTTAGCTAAGCAAATGGCAGCCCAACAAAGAACCATGTTTTCCAGCCTCCCTTGCATCTAAGTAAGACCATAAGATTAAGTTTTGACCAATAGAATGTTAGTAGAAATGATGTGTTTCACTTATGAATCATGCCTTTAAATGGTATGAGCATACTCACTCTTAGTCCCTTTTTTTCTTCCCATTTACTGTGATTCAAATTTGATGACAGAACCTGGACTAGCCATCTTAGATTTCCAAATGGAAGCTGCATGCCAAGGATGACGGAACAGGAACATAGAAGGAGTTTTTGTGATAGGAGTTTGTGATACCATGCAGCTGCCACATTAAAATTGGACAGCTCACATTTGGACGTTAACATGAAGGAAAAAGAATTGTCTGTTTTATTTCAGACACTGCTATGTTTGGGTCTTTGTTATTATACCTGAAGCTATGTAGTAAGTAATACATTGACACAATCAAAATTAATCTGGCCTGGAACTTTTCCTATCTTCAATTGACTTTCATCAAGCTTCTGTCCTTCAGGTTCTTGACAAATTTGTCTTATGTACTCAATCATTGTTTCCATCCATATATGCAGCCTATGTTATGAATTCTTGGTTCTCATTCCTGTTGTAGATTCCTAATGAGCACCAGGTTTTGAAATAAAGTTGGACTGACCAGAATTGGTTGCTTGAGTCCCGTAAACCTGCTGCTCAGTCATTCTCAGAGTCAACAGTTTGTAGTGCAGCATGAACTTGTTCTCTCATTATTTTCAAAGAGTTTAGTCTCTGCAGCAAGATGGCACTGCCTTAAGGAAAGAGGCTCTCTCTTCCATATTTCCAAATGCCACCCAGCCAGTGCTTAGTACAGAGTGGAGCAATTATTAAGGGCTCCATAAATACACTAAAACCTCTATTATTATTTGCACAGTTTACCTGGGACTTCCTACCACAGATTGCTAGTTATTATTTTGGTGGTACAGTCTATCATAATCATTGGTCAATATTAATATGCAAAGATACCCAACAGGACAAGCTGGTCTGTGCTAAGTGCCAGATGAATGACAGAGGAGAGGGCATCAAGAAGGTCACGGGAGGGAGAGGATTGGCTCAGTGGGAGGTAACCTCCTGTCTTCATGCCAGACAGCAAATTCTCACAGAAAGGAAAGAGGAATGAGATACTATTTTGTGGGGCTAAAAACACTACCCCAAATCCCTAAGCTGGTGCCACCAAGGGAATGCAGGACAAATGGAAGGATAGAACATCGTACTCAATGCTTCGGGCAACAGGTAAGCTTGTTTCTGGCAAAACAGGTGGGTTGAACTGGCCACAGAACTTAAACCTCATCAGAGAGGGAGGCTGAAGCTGCATTGACCTTTCGCTTGGTTCATGCCCAGATCTTTGAAGCATGGGGAGCACCTATAAACAAATAAAGCCCAGGTAGTAAGAAAGTTACGATGCCCTTGGGAAGGAACAGTGGATATGGCTTCATAGAAGAGGGGGCTTAATTCAGATCCTAAATTAAGGATAAACATTAGAAACAGAGAGTATTCACAAACCTGAAGTTGTGGAGGGAAGATGGCAGCATGAACAGTAATCTAGAGTCAGGAAAAAGTATACTGTGCTCAGTCAGAGCTGACAGCTCACATAGGAGGTCTAATGGACATATTTTAGTTTGTGTGTTTGACTTCCCTTGTTTTCAGGAATTGCTTCTTCACTACTCTTGCCAATCACAGGGCCCTGCCTGCCACCTAAAGGGAATGGATGTGGGACTCAGCCTGAGCCATCAGGATGCTGTACGCCCCTGGGCTGGAACGTGGAACTTCTCTGGGGCAGGCACATGACCCAAGCAGAGCCAAGCAGAGTCCTTTGGGTAGATTAATAAGGATACAAGAAGAGAAGGGATTCTTTTCTCTTTTATGTGATTGCTAGCTATGAAGACCATGTAAATTTAGCTCTGCCACTGGCAACGCTGCTGTTACGGAGAAGGTTGCCTAAGAATTAAGCCCGTTTGGAAGATGAAGAGCCACAAGGGAAGAAAGGAGATCCTAAGGACAGAGTCTGAATCTCAGAGCCAGCTGTGCCTGGAGCAAAACTCCTGTGCCACCTTGGACTCTCCAGTTACAGGAAGCAATCAATTCTTCTTGTGTTTCTGCCACGTTGGGTTTCTGTCCTTGCAACTGAAAGAGACCTGACTAATGTGGGAGTAAGTGGGGATAGGGTTAGAAAGTAGATACAGCTGTATTACGGAGGCCCTGAGTCCTAGAAAAAAGGTTTGGACTTGTTTTTGAATATGACAAGATGAGCAATTTAAGTTGGGAGGCTGTTACCGTGTACGTGGTGGCTCTGTAGAAATAGCTCAGCCAGGAGCGGCTTCCAGCCTCATCACCTCCGGGTGACAGATCCCATTCAGATCCCGAGCCACTGTGTCCCCTTCTGCAGAGTGGGGTGTGACTCCATGTACCCCACTGAATGGCGGTGAGGAAGACGTTCAATAACACAGTCAGCACCTGATAAAGGCACGACAGCTTTTTTTAACATCTTTATTGGAGTATAATTGTTTTACAATGGTGTGTTAGTTTCTGCTTTATAAAAAAGTGAATCAGTTATACATATACATATGTTCCCATATCTCTTCCCTCTTGAGTCTCCCTCCCTCCCACTCTCCTTATCCCACCCCTCTAGGTGGTCACAAAGCACCGAGCTGATCTCCCTGTGCTATGCGGCTGCTTCCCACTAGCTATACATTTTACGTTTGGTAATGTATATATCTCCATGCCACTCTCTCGCTTTGTCACAGCTTACCCTTCCCCCTCCCCATATCCTCAAGTCCATTCTCTAGTAGGTCTGTGTCTTTATTCCTGTCTTACCCCTAGGTTCTTCATGACATTTTTTTTTCCTAAATTCTATATATATGTGTTAGCGTACGGTATTTGTCTTTCTCTTTCTGACTTACTTCACTCTACATGACAGACTCTAGGTCTATTCACCTCATTACAAATAGCTCAATTTCATTTCTTTTTATGGCTGTGTAATATTCCATTGTATATATGTGCCACATCTTCTTTATCCATTCATCTTTTGATGGATAGGTTGCTTCCATCTCCCGGCTATTGTAAATAGAGCTGCAATGAACATTTTGGTACATGACTCTTTTTGTATTACGGTTTTCTCAGGGTATATGTCCAGTAGTGGGATTGCTGGGTCATATGGTAGTTCTATTTGTAGTTTTTTAAGGAACTTCCATACTGTTCTGCATAGTGGCTGTACCAATTCACATTCTCACCAGCAGTGCAAGAGTGTTCCCTTTTCTCCACACCCTCTCCAGCATTTATTGTTTGTAGATTTTTTGATGATGGCCATTCTGACCAGTGTGAGATGATATCTCATTGTAGTTTTTGTGTGTGTGTGTGTGTGTGGTACATGGGCCTCTCACTGTTGTGGCCTCTCCCGTTGCGGAGCACAGGCTCTGGATGTGCAGGCTCAGTGGCCATGGCTCACGGGCCTAGCTGCTCCGCAGCATGTGGGATCTTCCCGGACCGGGGTAAGAACACATGTCCCCTGCATTGGCAGGTGGACTCTCAATCACTGTGCCACCAGGGAAGCCCTCATTGTAGTTTTGATTTGCATTTCTCTAATGATTAATGATGTTGAGCACTCATTCTTGTATTTGTTGGCAATCTGTGTATCTTCTTTGGAGAAATATCTATTTAGGTCTTCTGCTCATTTTTGGATTGGGTTGTTTGGGGTTTTTTTGTTACTGTTATTGAGCAGCATGAACTGCTTGTAAATTTTGGAGATTAATCCTTTGTCAGTTGCTTCATTTGCAAATATTTTCTCCCATTCTGAGGGTTGTCTTTTGGTCTTGTTTATGGTTTCCTTTGATGTGCAAAAGCTTTTAAGTTTCATTAGGTCCCATTTGTTTATTTTTGTTTTTATTTCCATTTCTCTAGGAGGTGGGTCAAAAAGGATCTTGCTGTGATTTATGTCATAGAGTGTTCCACCTATGTTTTCCTCTAAGAGTTTGATAGTTTCTGGCATTACATTTAGGTCTTTAATCCATTCTGAGCTTATTTTTGTGTATGGTGTTAGGGAGTGATCTAATCTCATACTTTTACATGAACCTGTCCAGTTTTCCCAGCACCACTTATTGAAGAGGCTGTCCTTTCTCCACTGTACATTCCTGCCTCCTTTATCAAAGATAAGGTGACCATATGTGCGTGGGTTTATCTCTGGGCTTTCTCTCCTGTTCCATTGAACTCTATTTCTGTTTTTGTGCCAGTACCATAATGTCTTGATTACTGTAGCTTTGTAGTATAGTCTGAAGTCCGGGATCCTGATTCCTCCAGCTCCGTTTTTCATTCTCAAGATTGCTTTGACTATTTGGGGTCTTTTGTGTTTCCATTCAAATTGTGAAATTTTTGTTCTAGTTCTGTGAAAAATGCCAGTGGTAGTTTGACAGGGATTGCATTGAATTTGTAGATTGCTTTGGGTAGTACAGTCATTTTCACAATGTTGATTCTTCCAATCCAAGAACATGGTATATCTCTCCATCTATTTGTATCATCTTTGATTTCTTTCATGAGTGTCTTATAATTTTCTGCATACAGGTCTTTTGTCTCCTTAGGTAGGTTTATTCTTAGATATTTTATTCTTTTTGTTGCAATGGTAAATGGGAGTGTTTTCTTGATTTCACTTTCAGATTTTTCATCATTAGTGTATAGGAATGCCAGAGATATCTGTGTATTAATTTTGTAATCTGCTACTTTACCAAATTCATTGATTAGCTCTAGTAGTTTTCTGGTAGCATCTTTAGGATTCTCTATGTATAATATCATGTCACCTGCAAATAGTGACAGCTTTACTTCTTCTTTTCCGATTTGGATTCCTTTTATTTCCTTTCATTCTCTGCTTGCTGTGGCTAAAATTTCCAAAACTAAGTTGAATAAGAGTGGTGAGAGTGGGCAACCTTGTCTTGTTCCTGATCTTAGTGGAAATGCTTTCGGTTTTTTACCATTGAGGATGATGTTGGCTGTGGGATTGTCATATATGGCCTTCATTATGTTGAGGAAAGTTCCCTCTATGCCTACTTTCTGCAGGGTTTTTATCATAAATGGGTGTTGAATTTTGTCAAAAGCTTTCTCTGCATCTATTGAGATGATCATTTGGTTTTTTTCCTTGAATTTAATATGGTGTATCTCCTTGATTGATTTGCGTATATTGAAGAATCCTTGCATTCCTGGAATAAACCCCACTTGATCATGGTGTATGATCCTTTGAATGTGCTGTTGGATTCTGTTTGCTAGTATTTGTTGAGGATTTTTGCATCTATGTTCATCAGTGATATTGGCCTGTAGTTTTCTTTCATTGAGACATCATTGTCTGGTTTTGGTATCAAGGTGATGGTGGCCTAGTAGAATGAGTTTGGGAGTGTTCCTCCCTCTGCTATATTTTGGAAGAGTTTGAGAAGGATAGGTGTTAGCTCTTCTGTAAATGTTTGATAGAATTCGCCTGTGAAGCCATCTGGTCCTGGGCTTTTATTTATTGGAAGATTTTTAATCACAGTTTCAATTTCAGTGCTTGTGATTGGTCTGTTTATATTTTCTATTTCTTCTTGACTCAGTCTTGGCAGGTTGTGCATTTCTAAGAATTTGTCCATTTCTTCCAGGTTGTCCATTTTATTGGCATAGAGTTGCTTGTAGTAATCTCTCATGATCTTTTGCATTTCTACAGTGTCAGTTGATACCTCTCCTTTTTCATTTCTAATTCTATTGATTTGAGTCTTCTCCCTTTTTTTCTTGATGAGTCGGGCTAATGGTTTATCAATTTTGTTTATCTTCTCAAAGAACCAGCTTTTAGTTTTATTGATATTTGTTATCACTTCCTTCATTTCTTTTTCATTTATTTCTGATCTGATATTTATGATTTCTTTCCTTCTGCTAACTTTGGGGTTTTTTTGTTCTTCTTTCTCTAATTGCTTTAGATGCAAGGTTAGGTTGTTAATTCGAGATGTTTACTGTTTCTTAAGTTAGGATTGTATTGCTATAAACTTCCCTCTTAGAACTGCTTTTGCTGCATCCCGTAGGTTTTGGGTCGTCGTGTCTCCATTGTCATTTGTTTCTAGGTATTTTTTGATTTCCTCTTTGATTTCTTCAGTGATCACTTCGTTATTAAGTAGTGTATTGTTTAGCCTCCATGTGTTTGTATTTTATACAGATCTTTTCCTGTAATTGATATCTAGTCTCATAGCGTTGTGGTCGGAAAAGATACTTGATACAATTTCAATTTTCTTAAATTTACCAAGGCTTGATTTGTGACCCAAGATATGATCTATCCTGGAGGATGTTCCATGAGCACTTGAGAAAAATGTGTATTCTGTTGTTATTGGATGGAATGTCCTATAAATATCAATTAAGTCCATCTTGTTTAATGTATCACTTAAAGCTTGTGTTTCTTTATTGATTTTCATTTTGATGGTCTGTCCATTGGTGAAAGTGGGGTGTTTAAGTCCCCTACTATGAATGTGTTACTGTCAATTTCCCCTTTTATGGCTGTTGGCATTTGCCTTATGTATTGAGGTGCTCCTATGTTGGGTGCATAAATATTTACAATTGTTATATCTTCTTCTTGGATCGATCCCTTGATCATTGTGTAGTGTCCTTCTTTGTCTCATGTAACACTGTTTATTTTAAAGTCTATTTTGTCTGATATAAGAATTGCTACTCCAGCTTTCTTTTCGTTTCCATTTGCATGGAATATCTTTTTCCATCCCCTCACTTTCAGTCTGTATGTATCTCTAGGTCTGATGTGGGTCTCTTGTAGACAGCATATATATGGGTCTTGTTTTTGTATCCATTCAGCCAGTCTGTGTCTTTTGGTGGGAGCATTTAATCCATTTACATTTAAGGTAATTATCGATATGTATGTTCCTATTCCCATTTTCTGAATTGTCTTGGTTTTGTTATTGTAGGTCTTTTCCTTCTCTTGTGTTTCTTGCCTAGAGAAGTTCCTTTAGCATTTGTTGTAGAGCTGGTTTGGTGGTGCTGAGCTCTCTCAGCTTTTCTTTGTCTGTAAAGGTTTTAATTTCTCCATCAAATCTGAATGAGATCCTTGCTGGGTAGAGTAATCTTGGTTGTAGGTTTTTCTCCTTCATCACTTTAAATATATATGCCACTCCATTCTGGCTTGCAGAGTTTCTGCTGAAAGATCAGCTGTTAACCTTATGGGGATTCCCTTGTGTGTTATTTGTTGTCTTTCCCTTAATGCTTTTAATATTTTTCTTTGGATTTAATTTTTGATAGTTTGATTAATATGTGTCTTGGCATGTTTCTCCTTGGATTTATCCTGTATGGGACTCTCTGTGCTTCCTGGACTTGATTAACTGTTTCCTTTCCCATATGATGGAAGTTTTCAACTATAATCTCTTGAAATATTTTCTCAGCCCCTTTCTTTTTCTCTTCTTCTTCTGGGACCTCTATAATTCGAATGTTGGTGCGTTTAATGTTGTCCCAGAAGTCTCTGAGACTGTCCTCAGTTCTTTTCATTCTTTTTTCTTTATTCTGCTCTGCAGTAGTTATTTCCATTATTTTATCTTCCAGGTCACTTATCCGTTCTTCTGCCTCAGTTATTCTGCTATTGATCCCTTCTAGAGTATTTTTAATTTCATTTATTGTGTTGTTCATTATTGCTTGTTTCATCTTCAGTTCTTCTAGGTCCTTGTTTAATGTTTCTTGCATTTTCTCTATTGTATTTCCAAGATTTTGGATCATCCTTACTATCATTATTCTGAATTCTTTTTCAGGTAGACTGCCTATTTCCTCTTCATTTGTTAGGTCTGGTGGGTTTTTATCTTGTTCCTTTGTCTGCTGTGTGTTTTTCTGTCTTCTCATTTTGCTTGTCTTACTGTGTTTGGGGTCTCCTTTTTGCAGGCTGCACGTTCATAGTTCCCGTTGTTTTTGGTGTCTGTCCCCAGTGGCTAAAGTTGATTCACTGGGTTGTGTAGGCTTCCTGGTGGAGGGGACTAATGCCTGTATTCTGGTGGATGAGGCTGAATCTTGTCTTTCTGTTGGGCAGGTCCATATCTGGTGGTGTGTTTTGAGGTGTCTGTGGACTTATTATGATTTCAGGCAGACTCTCTGCTAATGGGTGGTGTTGTGTTCCTGTCTTGCTAGTTGTTTGGCATAGGGTGTCCCGCACTGTAGCTTGCTGATTGTTGAGTGAAGCTGGGTGTTGGTGTTGAAATGGAGATCTCTGGGATATTTTCACCGTTTGATATTACATGGAGGTGGGAGATCTCTTGTGAACCAGTGTCCTGAAGTTGGCTCTCCCACGTCAGAGGCACAGCACTGACTCCTGGCTGTAGCACCAAGAGCCTTTCATCCACATGGCTCAGAATAAAAGGGAGAAAAAGTAGAAAGAAAGAAAGAAAGAAAGAAAGAAAGAAAGAAAGAAAGAAAGAAAGAAAGAAAGAAAGAAAGAAAGGAAGGAAGGAAGGAAGGAAGGAAGGAAGGAAGGAAGAAAGAAAGAAAGAAAGAAAGAAAGAAAGAAAGGAAGGAAGGAAGGAAGGAAGGAAGGAAAAAAGAAAGGGGATAAAATAAAATAATATAAAATAGTTATGTAAATAAAAAATAATTATTAAGAAAAATAATTTTTTTAAGTAAAAAAACACAACCAAAAATGGACGGACAGAACCCTAGGACAAATGGTGAAAGCAAAGCTATATAGACAAAATCTCACAAAGAAGCATACACATACACACTCACAAAAAGAGGAAAAGGGGAAAAAATAATATATCTTGCTTTCAAAGTCAACCTCCTCATTTTGGGATGATTCGTTGTCTATTCATGTATTCCACCGATGCAGGGTGCATCAAGTTGATTATGGAGATTTATTCTGCTGCTCCTGAGGCTGCTGGGAGAAATTTCACTTTCTCTTTGTTCGCACAGTTCCGGGGTTTCAGCTTTGGATTTGGCCCCGCCTCTGCCTGTAGGTTGCCTGAGGGCGTCTGTTGTTTGCTCAGACAGGATGGGGTTAAAGGAGCAGCTGATTAGGGGGCTCTGGCTCACTCAGGCCGGGGTGGGGGTGAGGGAGGGGTACGGACGCAGGGCAAGCCCGCGGCGGCAGAGGCCAGCGTGACATTGCACCAGCCTGAGGCTCGCTGTGCGTTCTCCCAGGGAAGTTGTCCCTGGATCCCGGGACCCTGGCAGTGGCGGGCTGCACAGACTCCTGGGAAGGGAGGTGTGGATAGTGATCTGTGCTCGCACACAGGCTTCTTGGTGGCGGCAGCAGCGGCCTTAGCGCCTCATGCCCGTCTCTGGGGTCTGCACTGAGAGCCGCGGCTCGCGCCGGTCTCTGGAATTCCTTTAAGCAGCGCTCTTAATCCTGTCTCCTCGCACACCAGGAAACAAATAGGGAAGAAAAAGTCTCTTGCCTCTTCGGCAGGTCCAGACTTTTTCCCTGACTCCCTCCCGGCTAGCCCTGGTGCACTAACCCCCTGCAGGCTGTGTTCACGCCGCCAACCACAGTCCTCTCCCTGAGCTCTGACCGAAGCCCAAGCCTCAGCTCCCAGCCCCCGCCCAACCCAGCGGGTGAGCAGACAAGCCTCTCGGGCTGGTGCGTGCCGTTCGGCACCGATCCTCTGTGCGGGAATCTCTCAGCTTTGCCCTCCGCACCCCTGTTGCTGCGCTATCCTCCGCTGCCTCGAAGCTTTCCTGCTCCGCCACCCGCAGTCTCCGCCCGCGAAGGGGCTTCCTAGTGTGTGGAAACCTTTCCTCCTTCACTGCTCCTTCCCACTGGTGCAGGTTCCATCCCTATTCTTTTGTCTCTGTTTATTCCTTTTTCTTTTGTCCTACCCAGGTACGTGGGGAGTTTCTTGCCTTTTGAGAGGTCTGAGATCTTCTGCCAGCGTTCAGTGGGTGCTCTGTAGGAGTTGTTCCACATGTAGATGTATTTCTGATGTATTTGTGGGGAGGAAGGCAATCTCCGCTTTTTACTCTTCCGCCATCTTCCCCCACTCCGCCACAGCTCTTCAGAGTAGCAGGGGTGGCAGTCATGGTGACAGAAGAGGATGAAGGAGGAGAAGGGGAGGACTCTTCCTGGACCAGGTTGGCAGGGCGGAAGTGAGTAAGAAGGACAGTCATGGGAGCCCCTGGCCAGCATCTGCAAGACTGCGCTGCCTGCCAACGGGAAAGGAGGGAAAGGAAAGTCAGTTATGATCCAAGGTAAAAATATCCATTGAATTAACCAATTCTGGAACTTTTCCTTCTTTCGCATCCATACCACCAAAAATAGAAAACCCCACAACAGTGAAAAACACCCTGTATGTGTTTGTGTTTGTGCAGGCCGAAGAGGCAGCTACTGGCCTCCTGGAGTGTCTTCCCATCCAGCGCCAACTGCGAGCTTCGCAGGTTCCTGTGTAAAAGGGACATTCAGGCCTCTGTTCAAAAAATCAGGAAAACAGTTTTTTCCTTTCTTCCATAGTCTTTCTCTTGATGTGTCTTGGTGTTTTTGCTGTTGTTTCATTTGTTTCTGCTATTTAATGTCACATGACCTCAGGCACAGGGACACTCGCAGAACCAAGGCAGACCCTCCGGGTGCCTGACCCTGGTCCTTCCCCCCAGGCCCAGGTCCTGTGCAGGAACCGCGGCTGCAGCCGTCACCAGGCAGGGATGCAGGAACTGGCAGATAAGAACTGGTCCCTGGAGGCTGCAAGGTGGTGCAGGTGGGACTTTGGGTGAATTGAGGATCCAAGACCCTGGTAAGTTCTTAATGTTGATTGGGTGGGCTTCAATTAGAAAATATAAATTCAAATGAAGAGTATTGAAAATTTCCAGATGGTGACCACAGAGTATTAAACTCTAAGCATGTGTTCTCCGTCTGTGATGGTTAATTTTCTGCGTCAAGTTGACCAGGCCATGGGGTGTCCAGATATTTAGTCAAACATTCTTCTATAAGTTTCTGTGAGGGTGTTTTTAGATGAAGCTAACATTTAAATCAATAGAATGAGTAAAGCAGATTTCCTTCCCTAATGTGGATGGGCCTCATTCAATAAGTTGAGTAAAACAGAAACATTGATCCTCTTCTGAGTAAGAGAGAGTTTTTCCTGCCTTCAGACTCAAACTAAAACATTAGCTCCTCGTGGATCTCGATCCTACTGGCTGCCGGCCTGGAATTGCACCTTGGGCTCTTGTGATTCTCAGGCCTTTGGACTCAGACTGAATCAGCTTTCCTGGGTCTTCAGCTTTCCAGCTCACCCTGAAAATCTTCGGATTTTCCAGCCTCCATAATCACATGAACCAATTTCTTATAATAAATTCTCTCTCTCTGTGTGTGTCCTGTTGATTCTGTTTCTCTGGTAAATGCTTCCCTAATCACTTCCTGAGTACAAAGCCTTGTACTACATTGGTAGTATCAATGAAGCCAGTTTCTTCACTTGCCCCCTCCACACACACAGGAGTTGGGGGGGAGAGAGAGAGAAAGAGGGAGAGAGAGGGAGACTAGTAGGAAGAAGAAATTGACTTGGTTTTAATGAGCTATCAGTAATGTCTTTGCTGTCATTATAAAGTACAGATAATATTTTTTACTATATAACAATGAAAGTATAGACCCCATAAAGCAGCTTACAAATTTCCAGGGTCCCAAGATCACTTATTGAAACCTATTGATCTAGAAAAATATTAATTTCATTTGCTAAAGGGTGAGAATTTAGAAATAAATGAACCAAGGTCTATCTTTTGTACAGTGAGTTCAGCTCTTTATCCTGTGCCTGATCAATGGTACACTTTGTACTGTGGGACCACAAGGACTTATCCAAAATCCTGGGGCCAGATGTCAGAGTTCAGAATTATCTTGGATTTTTAAAAAAGTAGTACAGTGTAAGTACTGTATGTTATTTACACTCCCAACAGACTCCAGGACAGCACTCTGTACTAAATTACATTTCTGCAATAAAGCATGTGAGTATCTGTGCCAGGCGGCTGAAGACTTTAAATAGCCTCATGTCAGTCCAGGTGAGATTTTGTTTTCAAATGAATTCAGGTGAGGTCAGATTTTGCTGCCAAATGAGTTACAAAAACTCAGTTTGTGGAGCTTCCTGGATTTTGGAGATGCAGGTTGGGGCAAGTAGCTTTGTAGTTCCTGTTTCCATGGTTGGCCTCCCCAGCCACTCACACTCACACTCCAGCTGCAGTGACCTCAGGAGAACTAAGCGAGAGAGGAGAGCTTGCTGGGAGAGCATCCTGGGATACAGAGGTGAGGCTACGGGGAAAGCTTAAGGTTGTGCTTTGCAGTTGCCTTCCACAGCCTTTGGCCCAGATAACTGAGAGCTACATGATCCTAGAAAATGAATCAGAACCGAAAGTCCCCACAACCTCTCCTGGACTTGTCTCCTTACACACCGTAGCACACCCATGGAAACTTCTTCTAAAGCATCCCGATGGAGGCTGCTAGCACTTGGGCCCCTGAGCTGAGAAAAGGCAGCCACCTCTTTAAGGAGTATTTGTGTCTGTCGACTGAGGGGCTGGTTGTATTTAAACTTAGGGAAAGAGCTTCAAGAGGCTGCACCATCCAGTCACAGGTACACTATTTGGAAACATCATCTTCAAATACACATGTTAGTTCCTAAATCTAGTTATACGTAACTGTCACAGACACAGAGAGCTCCCCACCCCATGTTTTCTCAGCGTACCTCTAGTAATGCTCTCAGTTCAGTTGGTGTCTTAAGTATCTCTAGAGGCCCTATTAGCAATTATGATGCCATCTTGGAAATTCTCAGACTTGTGGCCACTGTATGATCATTGTTCTGGGCCTTCTTTAGAGGATGTAGTTTTCAAGCAATTCAAAGTTGTGGAGGAGGGCTTTGCCACAGGGACCCTTCTGCAAGGCAGGGCCTTCTCACCCATCTTGAAATCTTACCTACCCATGAAGGCCCAGGACCGATGCCACCATGTCTGTAAAAACCAGGAACAAAGCCTTTCTTACCTGGGTCCTCTAGTTGGAAGGGAACTCGCTCACATCATTTTATTTCTTACTGAATTTTTTCTGTACCTCTTATGTAGTGTCAATTTCTTTTATCTTGCCAAATTATGTCATACCCCTAAATAAGACTGTTCTTTCTGGAAGGCACTCATTTTTCTATTTGCAATTCTCCTAGGCTAAAACCTTAAATGGAAATAAATAATTATGTTCTTAATAAATGAATAATTTTGGAATTAAATTGATTTTCTTTATGGCATTTTAGGTTAAAGATTCCTAGTGATCTAGTAATTTTTGTATTTTCCATTAGATGCTCAACAAATATATTAAACTGTGTAACCAATTGCATATTACAGATTTTTCCCTTCTTTGTTACCTATATCTTTTTATGATATAGTTTGTGTTATAAATATTTGTGCCCTTAACCTTATCAGTGTTTGTTCCCTTATTAATTCACTGAGAAAATAAATTCTATCTTAAAAAGGATGTCTGATAAGTTTTTGGTGAAACTGAATTAGAGAGATATATTGTATTTATTAAAAAAGGAAATCAGATTACTCATTAGTTACTCAACAGCAGTAACTACAGATTGTGCAATAATGAAAGTAAAATTTAAAAGTGGGAGAGTCCAAAAAGAGTCAGCAAATTAGACTGTCAATGGAATGTGTAAAAGAATTAGAATTTAGCAATTTTAAAGGGTCACAGCTCTTCCTAGGAATTTAACCAACCATGGTGTTCAGAACAATAGAGTATGTAAAGGAATGCATGTTATATTGGTCCACATTCAGCCAGGGCACTGAAATGCTGAAATTCAAGCAAAAAAAACCCTACACAATCCCCATGGTGAAAGAGAAAGAGAAGCAATTTATTCATCACCAGCAACATGATTATTCTCTACATTGACTGCTAAGGTAGTCAGTAGTCTAAGATTTGGCTTTGTTGAAATTAATACATTTATTTCTGAGACATACAGAAAGAGGCATTTCATTAACAAGTAAGATGCCAAGTTAAATTTGAATTTCAGATAAACAACAAATAATTTTTTAGTATAAATGTGTCTCAAACATTTCATATAGTTGGGATTGGTATCTCAGCTCTGATTCCTGCCACCTTCTAATGTCATCATTCATTCATTCATTCATTCACTGATTCAACATGGACTTACTAAAGGCCTGCTCTGGGCTGAGCTGTGTGTCGTCCTGACAACACAGTGATGAGCAAATCGGACATGATCTTTCCCCATGGTCCCTACAGTTTAATAGGTTGATCTAGACAAGTAAAAAGGCAATTCCCATATAATGTGGTAAATTCCATGATTCACAGTGTCTTTATTCATAGAGGGGCAATTAACCCAGATCAGAAAAAGACTCCCAGAGGAAGCGATATCTAGATTAGGCCAAAAAGCAAAAAAGTTGGGGAAGTGGAGGGAGGTTCTAATCAGGGCAAAGCTTGCGAGGAGAGATGTCAGTGGTGCACTGGAGAAACTGAAAACTCCACTTTCTAGTGCAGTCAAACCACAGACCAGAAAGAAGGCTGTATGTGGTGAGAAACACGACCGGGTATGTGCGCCATGTCCGGGTCACCAGGGGCCTTGTTCAAGCCCTTTGAATGGCCCACGCAGCAAAGCGACATAATCATATTTGTAAGTTAGAAAACTCTCTCTGGCATTAGAGGAGAAACAGGGCTGGCAGTGAGCACAGTGTTACTGCGGGAATGTAGTGGGTATGGGGGGAGTAGATTGATGCGACAGCTACTCAGGAGGTTACTCCACAATGGTCTTGTGCTTTTGTGGACACAAAATCTTTGAGCCTATTCTCTGCCTGTGCTTTGATGTTGCATATTACATGGCAAGGCCCTGCTGTCTGAACTTTGCAGGGCAGTTTTGTCTCAGCCATTGCTGTCATGCCAACTCCACTAGCAAGAAATGAATACCTCATAAAGGGATAGGAAATGACATGTGTGTAATTTCTTACATGAACATATTTAGTACAGTGTACATAATTTACACAGTGTGGTTTTAATTGACCTGGACTTACTGGAGAATCAGCCCAGAAATGAACACTATGCCAGGTCTGTGGACAGAAATGACCATGGGCATCTCTTGACTAGCTGCTTAAGAAGGTCACCAATTATACAAACTATCCATATGGATGACTCTTATCAGTAGAGGAATGTGTTGTAGCTTTTTCATGAAGATGAACTATGCCCAGCCAAAATGAAAGAAATAATTCAAATAGGAAGCCAGAAAGAAAGGATATGCAAAGGAATCGAGACCACTGATACGCATGGGTAAATGGGAACAGGAAGAAGCAAACAACATCATCAAATAAAACAAATAAGCAAACACAGTCACATCTACTCTTTATCGAAAGCTGATTATCTGCGAGGAGCTATTTTAGTATAGTAAGCACATTATCACATTTAATTCTCACACATGTACTAAAAAATTAATCATTGTTCCTATTTTCCAGATGAGGAAAATTGTGGCTCAGCGTGTTTAAGCAACTCTCCCAAGATCACACGGCATGTAAGGGCTGGAACCAATATTTGCACCCCAGGTTTCTCTGCCTCGAAAGGACAAGCATGCCGCCCACAGCCTCTGGTGTGGCATAAAGAAAAAGATACTTTTCCTATGGGGGTCAACTTGGCATTTCTGAAGCAGCACCCTTCCATGCTGAACAGAACAACAAGGACAATTAATAGGCACCATTAAGTTCATGGAATGCTGGGACCTCCCTGCTGGGAGGCCCACAAGCATCCATGAATAGATCTGAAAGAGAAATGTCTTATAATTTGTGAAGAATTTATTTAAGATTCAGTATACCCACCTACTACTTCTTAGTTCTACTGATTTAGATGATGACAAATGATTTAGCCAAAAAAATAAGTTATTGATAATTGATTTATGAATATTTAGAAACAGCAACATTGATTTGGAGCCAGTGCTGGGAGCTATGTTCACCAAGATCAAGTCATGTCAGGCTAATGCCATGCTTACCTTATGTCTATGTGATCCTCCTGAAATACATTAGGGGGATGCCAGAGAGATACTCAATCCTGATTTCATCAAGCTTCCTAGGAAAACACTTTATGATATCATTGTTGAACCAGTGTGAGAATGGTAAATTGAACGCTAGTTCAACTGAACAGAGGTGTTGACTTAAACAATGTCATCCTAAAAGGATCAGTGTTGACTTGGGTGTATCTAGTGATGCACTATAGGACATCAGACTTAGACTTGTCTTTTTCAATATATTTTTGATGACTTGGAGAATGTGATCTATCTTCTGATCTTCAGCTTAATCATGGACACTTCATCTGGAAATCTTCATGTGGATGTCCAAAGCAACTCAACCTAACGTGTCCAAAACTGACCTCATTCTCCTCTCTCTCAGCCTTGCCTCTCTCTATTTCTTCCCAGCTCAATTAATGGACTGCGATATTAGTCAAGACCCTTTTATATTTTTTAATATCTTTATTGGAGTATAATTGCTTTACAATGGTGTGTTAGTTTCTGCTTTATAACAAAGTGAATCAGTTATACATATATCCCCATATTTCTTCCCTCTTGCATCTCCCTCCCTACCACCCTGCCTATCCCACCCCTCTAGGTGGTCACAAAGCACTGAGCTGATCTCCCTGTGCTATGTGGCTGCTTCCCATTAGCTATCTACTTTACATTTGGTAGTGTATATATGTCCATGCCACTCTCTCACTTTGTCACAGCTTACCCTTCCCCCTCCCCATATCCTCAAGTCCATTCTCTAGTAGGTCTGTGTCTTTATTGCCATCTTATTCTCTAGTAGGTAGGTGTCTTTATTCCCTAGGTTCTTCATGACATTTTTTTTTCTTAGATTCCATATATATGTGTAAGCATACAGTATTTGTCTTTCTCTTTCTGACTCATTTCACTCTGTATGACAGACTCTAGGTCCATCCACCTCATAACAAATAACTCAATTTCGTTTCTTTTTATGGCTGAGTAATATTCCATTGTATATATGGGCCACATCTTCTTTATCCATTCATCCGATGATGGACACTTAGGTTGCTTCCATCTCCTGGCTATCAAAAATAGAAGTGCAATGAACATTTTGGTACATGACTCTTTTTGAATTATGGTTTTCTCAGGGTATATGCCCAGTAGTGGGATTGCTGGGTCATATGGTAGTTCTATTTGTAGTTTTTTAAGGAACCTCCATACTGTTCTGCATAGTGGCTGTACCAATTCACATTCTCACTAGCAGTGCAAGAGGGTTCCCTTTTCTCCACACCCTCTCCAGCATTTATTGTTTCTAGATTTTTTGATGATGGCCATTCTGACTGGTGTGACATGATATCTCATTGTAGTTTTGATTTGCATTTCTCTGATGATTAATGATGTTGAGCATTCTTTCATGTGTTTGTTGGCAATTTGTATACCTTCTTTGGAGAAATGTCTATTTAGGTCTCCTGCCCATTTTTGGATTGGGTTGTTTGGGTTTTTTTGTTGTTGTTATTGAGCAGCATGAGCTGCTTGTAAATTTTGGAGATTAATCCTTTGTCAGTTGCTTCATTTGCAAATATTTTCTCCCATTCTGAGGGTTGTCTTTTGGTCTTGTTTATGGTTTCCTTTGATGTGCAAAAGCTTTTAAGTTTCATTAGGTCCCATTTGTTTATTTTTGTTTTTATTTCCATTTCTCTAGGAGGTGGGTCAAAAAGGATCTTGCTGTGATTTATGTCATAGAGTGTTCCACCTATGTTTTCCTCTAAGAGTTTGATAGTTTCTGGCATTACATTTAGGTCTTTAATCCATTCTGAGCTTATTTTTGTGTATGGTGTTAGGGAGTGATCTAATCTCATACTTTTACATGAACCTGTCCAGTTTTCCCAGCACCACTTATTGAAGAGGCTGTCCTTTCTCCACTGTACATTCCTGCCTCCTTTATCAAAGATAAGGTGACCATATGTGTGTGGGTTTATCTCTGGACTTCCTCTCCTGTTCCATTGAACTCTATTTCTGTTTTTGTGCCAGTACCATAATGTCTTGATTACTGTAGCTTTGTAGTATAGTCTGAAGTCCAGGAGCCTGATTCCTCCAGCTCCATTTTTCGTTCTCAAGATTGCTTCGGCTATTTAGGGTCTTTTGTATTTCCATAAAATTGTGAAAATTTTTGTTCTAGTTCTGTGAAAAATGCCAGTGGTAGTTTGACAGGGATTGCATTGAATTTGTAGATTGCTTTGGGTAGTATAGTCATTTTCACAATGTTGATTTTTCCAATCCAAGAACATGGTATATCTCTCCATCTATTTGTATCATCTGTGATTTCTTTCATGAGTGTCTTATAATTTTCTGCATACAGGTCTTTTGTCTCCTTAGGTAGGTTTATTCTTAGATATTTTATTCTTTTTGTTGCAATGGTAAATGGGAGTGTTTTCTTGATTTCACTTTCAGATTTTTCATCATTAGTGTATAGGAATGCCAGAGATTTCTGTGCATTAATTTTGTATCCTGCTACTTTACCAAATTCATTGATTAGCTCTAGTAGTTTTCTGGTAGCATCTTTAGGATTCTCTATGTATAGTAGCATGTCATCTGCAAGCAGTGACAGCTTTACTTCTTCTTTTCCGATTTGGATTCCTTTTATTTCCTTTTATTCTCTGCTTGCTGTGGCTAAAACTTCCAAAAGTATGTTGAATAAGAGTGGTGAGGATGGGTAACCTTGTCTTGTTCCTGTTCTTAGTGGATATTGCTTCAGTTTTTCACCATCGAGGATGATGTTGGCCATGAGTTTGTCATATATGGCCTTTATTATGTTGAGGAAAGTTCCCTCTATGCCTACTTTCTGCAGGGTTTTTATCATAAATGGGTGTTGAATTTTGTCAAAAGCTTTCTCTGCATCTATTGAGATGATTATTTGGTTTTTTTCCTTGAATTTAATATGGTGTATCACCTTGATTGATTTGCGTATATTGAAGAATCCTTGCATTCCTGGAATAAACCCCACTTGATCATGGTGTATGATCCTTTGAATGTGCTGTTGGATTCTGTTTGCTAGTATTTGTTGAGGATTTTTGCATCTATGTTCATCAGTGATATTGGCCTGTAGTTTTCTTTCTTTGTGACATCCTTGTCTGGTTTTGGTATCAGGGTGATGGTGGCCTCATAGAATGAGTTTGGGAGTGCTCCTCCCTCTGCTATATTTTGGAAGAGTTTGAGAAGGATAGGTGTTAGCTCTTCTCTAAATATTTGATAGAATTCACCTGTGAAGCCATCTGGTCCTGGGCTTTTGTTTGTTGGAAGATTTTTAATCACAGTTTCAATTTCAGTGCTTGTGATTGGTCTGTTCATATTTTCAATTTCTTCTTGACTCAGTCTTGGCAGGTTGTGCATTTCTAAGAATTTGTCCGTTTCTTCCAGGTTGTCCATTTTATTGGCATAGAGTTGCTTGTAGTAATCTCTCATGATCTTTTGTATTTCTACAATGTCAGTTGTTACTTCTCCTTTTTCATTTCTAATTTTATTGATTTGAGTCTTCTCCCTTTTTTTCTTGATGAGTCTTGCTAATGGTTTATCAATTTTGTTTGTCTCCTTAAAGAACCAGCTTTTAGTTTTATTGATCTTTGCTATCGTTTCCTTCATTTCTTTTTCATTTATATCTGATCTGATATTTATGATTTCTTTCCTTCTGCTAACTTTGGGTTTTTTTAGTTCTTCTTTCTCTAATTGCTTTAGATGCAACGTTAGGTTGTTTATTTGAGATGTTTCCTGTTTCTTAAGTTAGGATTGTATTGCTATAAACTTCCCTCTTAGAAGTGCCTTTGCTGCATCCCATAGGTTTTGGGTCGTCGTGTCTCCATTGTCATTTGTTTCTAGGTATTTTTTGATTTCCTCTTTGATTTCTTCATGATCACTTCATTATTAAGTAGTGTATTGTTTAGCCTCCATGTGTTTGTATTTTGTACAGATCTTTTCCTGTAATTGATATCTAGTCTCATAGCATTGTGGTCGGAAAAGATACTTGATACAATTTCAATTTTCTTAAATTTACCAAGGCTTGATTTGTACCCAAAATATGATCTCTCCTGGAGAATGTTCCATGAGCACTTGAGAAAAATGTGTATTCTGTTGTTATTGGATGGAATGTCCTATAAATATCAATTAAGTCCATCTTGTTTAATGTATCACTTAAAGCTTGTGTTTCTTTATTGATTTTCATTTTGATGGTCTGTCCATTGGTGAAAGTGGGGTGTTTAAGTCCCCTACTATGAATGTGTTACTGTCGATTTCCCCTTTTATGGCTGTTGGCATTTGCCTTATGTATTGAGGTGCTCCTATGTTGGGTGCATAAATATTTACAATTGTTATATCTTCTTCTTGGATCGATCCCTTGATCATTATGTAGTGTCCTTCTTTGTCTCATGTAACACTGTTTATTTTAAAGTCTATTTTGTCTGATATAAGAATTGCTACTCCAGCTTTCTTTTCGTTTCCATTTGCATGGAATATCTTTTTCCATCCCCTCACTTTCAGTCTGTATGTATCTCTAGGTCTGAAGTGTGTCTCTTGTAGACAGCATATATATGGGTCTTGTTTTTGTATCCATTCAGCCAGTCTGTGTCTTTTGGTGGGAGCATTTAATCCATTTACATTTAAAGTTATTATCGATATGTATGTTCCTATTCCCATTTTCTTAATTGTCTTGGTTTTGTTATTGTAGGTCTTTTCCTTCTCTTGTGTTTCTTGCCTAGAGAAGTTCCTTTAGCATTTGTTGTAGAGCTGGTTTGGTGGTGCTGAGCTCTCTCAGCTTTTGCTTGTCTGTAAAAGTTTTAATTTCTCCATCAAATCTGAATGAGATCCTTGCTGGGTAGAGTAATCTTGGTTGTAGGTTTTTCTCCTTCATCACTTTAAATATGTATGCCACTCCATTCTGGCTTGCAGAGTTTCTGCTGAAAGATCAGCTGTTAACCTTATGGGGATTCCCTTGTGTGTTATTTGTTGTTTTTCCCTTGATGCTTTTAATATGTTTTTTTTGTATTTAATTTTTGACAATTTGTTTAATATGTGTCTTGGCATGTTTCTCCATGGATTTATTCTGTATGGGACTCTCTGTGCTTCCTGGACTTGACTAACTATTTCCTCTCCCATATTATGGAAGTTTTCAACTATAATCTCTTGAAATATTTTCTCAGCCCCTTTCTTTTTCTCTTCTTCTTCTGGGACCCCTATAATTCAAATGTTGTTGTGTTTAATGTTGTCCCAGAGGTCTCTGAGACTGTCCTCAGTTCTTTTCATTCTTTTTTCTTTATTCTGCTCTGCAGTAGTTATTTCCATTATTTTATCTTCCATGTCAATTTTCTGTTCTTCTGCCTGAGTTATTCTGCTATTGATCCCTTCTAGAGTATTTTTAATTTATTGTGTTGTTCATCATTTCTTGTTTCATCTTCAGTTCTTCTAGGTCCTTGTTTAATGTTTCTTGCATTTTGTCTATTCTATTTCCAAGATTTTGGATCATCTTTACTATCATTATTTTGAATTCTTTTTCAGGTAGACTGCCTATTTCCTCTTCATTTGTTAGGTCTGGTGGGTTTTTATCTTGTTCCTTCATCTGCTGTGTATTTTTCTGTCTTCTCAATTTGGTTATCTTACTGTATTTGGGGTCTCCTTTTTGCAGGCTGCATGTTCGTAGTTCCCGTTGTTTTTGGTGTCTGTCCCCAGTGGCTAAAGTTGGTTCAGTGGGTTGTGTAGGCTTCCTGGTGGAGAGGACTAGTGCCTGTGTAGGCTGGATCTTGTGTTTCTGGTGGGCAGGTCCATGTGTGGTGGTGTGTTTTGAGGTGTCTGTGGACTTATTATGATTTCAGGCAGCCTCTCTGCTAATGGGTAGGGTTGTGTTCCTGTCTTGCTAGTTGTTTGGCATAGGGTGTCCCGCACTGTAGCTTGCTGGTTGTTGAGTGAAGCTGGGTGTTGGTGTTGAGATGGAGATCTCTGGGATATTTTCACCATTTGATATTACGTGGAGGTGGGAGATCTCTTGTGGACCAGTGTCCTGAAGTTGGCTCTCCCACGTCAGAGGCACAGCACTGACTCCTGGCTGTAGCACGAAGAGCCTTTCATCCACACGGCTCAGAATAAAAGGGAGAAAAAGCAGAAAGAAAGAAAGAAAGAAAGAAAGAAAGAAAGAAAGAAAGAAAGAGGACAAAATAAAATAAAATAAAGTTATTAAAATAAAAAATAATTTTTAAGACAAAAAAATTTTTTTAAGTGAAACAAAAGAAAGCAAAAACTGACGGATAGAACCCTAGGACAAATGGTGAAAGCAAAGCTATACAGAGAAAATCTCACACAGAAGCATACACATACACACTCACAAAAAGAGGAAAAGGGGAAAAAATAATAAATCTTGCTCTCAAAGTCCACCTCCTCAATTTGGGATGATTCCTTGTCTATTCATGTGTTCCATAGATGCAGGGTACATCAAGTTGATAGTGGAGCTTTAATCCGCTGCTCCTGAGGCTGCTGGGAGAGATTTCCCTTCCTCTTCTCTGTTCACACAGCTCCCGGGCTTCAGCTTTGGATTTGGCCCTGCCTCTGCCTGTAGGTTGCCTGAGGGCATCTGTTCTTTGCTCAGACAGGACGGGGTTAAAGGAGCAGCTGAGTCGGGGGCTCTTGCTCACTCAGGCCGTGGGGGAGGGAGGGGTACGGAGTGCAGGGCCAGCCTGCGGCAGCAGAGGCTAGCGTGACGGTGCATCAGCCTGAGACTCGCCGTGCGTTCTCCCGGGGAAGCTGTCCCTGGATCCCGGGACCCTGGCAGTGGCAGGCTGCACAGGCTCCCCGAAGCGGGGTGTGGATAATGACCTGTGCTCGCACACAGACTTCTTGGTGGCAGCAGCCTTAGCGTCTCATGCCCGTCTCTGTGGTCTGCGCTGATAGCTGCAGCTCGCGGCCATCTCTGGAGGTCCTTTAAGCAGCGCTCTTAATCCCCTCTCCTCGTGCACCAGGAAACAAAGAGGGAAGAAAAAGTCTCTTGCCTCTTCGGTAGGTCCAGACTATTCCCCGGATTCCCTCCCGGCTAGCCATGGTGCACTAACCCCCTGCAGGCTGTGTTCACGCATCCAACCCCAGTCCTCTCCCTGCGCTCTGACCGAAGCCCAAGCCTCAGCTCCCAGCCCCGCCTGCCCCGGCAGGTGAGCAGACAAGCCTCTCGGGCTGGTGCGTGCCGTTCAGCACCGATCCTCTGTGCGGGAATCTCTCAGCTTTGCCCTCCTCACCCCTGTTGCTGTGCTCTCTTCCGTGGCTCCGAAGCTTTCCCCCTCCGCCACCCGCAGTCTCCGCCTGCGAAGGGGCTTCCTAGTGTGTGGAAACCTTTCTTCCTTCACGGCTCCCTCCCACTGGTGCAGGTCCCGTCCCTATCATTTTGTCTCTGTTTTGTTTTTTTTTTTTTGTCCCACCCAGGTACGTGGGGAGTTTCTTGCCTTTTGGGAGGTCTGAGGTCTTCTGCCAGCGTTCAGTAGGTGTTATGTAGGAGTTGTTCCATGTGTAGATGTATTTCTGATGTATCTGTGGGGAGGAAGGTGATCTCCATGTCTTACTCTTCCGCCATCTTCCCACTCCTCTCCATCATCTTTCTTGCAACTTTAATAAAAATACCATAGGGCTTCCCTGGTGGCGCAGTGGTTGAGAGTCCGCCTGCCGATGCAGGGGATACGGGTTCGTGCCCCAGTCCGGGAGGATCCCACATGCCGCAGAGCTGCTGGGCCCGTGGGCCGTGGCTGCTGGGCCTGCGCGTCCGGAGCCTGTGCTCCGCAGCGGGAGAGGCCACGGCAGTGGGAGGCCCGTGTACCACAAAAAAAAAAAAAAAACCAAACCATAGACTGGGTGACTTAAATAACAAACAGTGAAAAATATTTCACAGTTCTGGAAGCTGGGAAGTCTACCGTCAAGACTCTGGAAGATCTCGTGTCTGATACGCATGCATGTCCTGGCTTGTAGACCGCTGCCTTCTCACCGTATCTTCACATGGCGGAGAGAGAGCATCATTCTCGTGTCATTTCTGATAAGGGTATGAATCCCATTCATGATCCTCAACCCCAAACACCATCGCACTGATGATTGGGTTTCAACATGTGAATTTGGGGGGTGGGGGGCGGTCACAAAATTCAGTCCTTAGTAAATTTCTATCCATGAAAAGGGACTGACTGAAGCTTGCTTTGGTTCCAAGTTAAACATCTGGACAAGAACTCTGATTGGCTTGGCTTGAGTCAGTTGCCCTTCTCTGCATCCATTACCTGCTTCCAGGGGTTGAGGTTCCATGATCGTCACAGGTGAGGTGTCTTTTTGGACCAATCAGTTAAGTCTACGGGGGCAAAATTATGGGAAAAACAATGGCATCTCCCTTGAAGTAAATAGTTAAGCAGTTTTCGGAAGAAAAAGTGTATTTTTTTTTCAGTAAAAACACAGAATTCTAGGTAAACAAAGCCATAGGTGTCCACTGTGATCATCCACCCAGTCACATCAGCTCCCTCAGTCAGAAAATCCCCAAATGTATCAAATTGGCCCTCTCCCATTTTTTCCAAATATAGTCTACTTTTTAAATACAGATCCTCCCCATTTCTTGCCTGAAAAATTAGTGGTAGTTTTACCTGGTGGCGCTGACTTCTGTCTTCACCATCCCTCATGTAACCATCAGAATGAAATTTCTAAAACATAAATCTGATCATACTTTCAAGATTCTCCATCATCCAGAGAATAAAGTTCCAAATCTAACATAGAAGGCAATGTCCCTCCTAACGAAGCTTGAGATCACTTCTCCAGGTGCATCTCCACTGATTCCTAATTTATTCATATTCCAGTGTTTCAACTTGCTTCTTTTGGAAATTCACCCAGATGGCTCACCCAGCAAATGCAAGGAACATTTGCTTGACTGCAGAGCTTTAGAAGTTAGCAAGATAATTCTGAAGACCTTCTTCAGCTGTTGATAGGGACCTGATTTTACACAGAAACTGAGAGAGAAATAGATGGAGAGACACGCTAGTTTACCCTTCCTTTCTTTTTACAGCTGAGATACTGAGTCCAAGGAGAATAAATTCACTTTATCTATGTGCTGATGAGCAGGAGCCCAGTCTTCTGACTCCCATTCCAATGTCCCCAATCCAGTAAGAAGTGAAAACAGTTCTTATGGTTATAAGAAGAGTCAACAAGGAAGGAAGGGAATACAGCTACAGGGAGAAAAGATCCAGAAAAGGAGGAGGATGTGTCTTCATTTTCCAGAATTATCCTTCACCCCAAAATGTAAGAATAAACAAGAAAAGCTTAAGAAGGATGGGGAGAAGAGGGGCCTGGCATTCACACAGGAAGTGGAGGCATAAAGAAGAAGAAAGGAGCATGGCTAGTTTAAGAAATTATCTCCTCTGAATGGGGTGGGTCCAGGGCCAGGAATAAAGGGCCCAGATGGTTTTAATGACCAAACTTTTCCTTTCACCTTTCCTCTGGCTGCAGCAGGAACTGTCAGAAGGGAAGGGCCTTATCTCATCAGTGATCTGCCTCCCAGGTTCCCACTGGTGCCTCAGACATTCTTCACTGAGCCTGGGTCCCAAACCTCACACCCGAAGCCTTACACTAGGAAGCCTGCTCACCCATTCCCAGACATGCCCAGTGTTCAGAAATGTGGTAGGATTTATAAGATGAATAATTCTCAGCCTTGGAAGTCTCTTTTGATCCTTTCCATCATTTACTTAAAAATGTAAACCATATTGGAATATGATTTCTGGATTGTCTGGTTAAAGAAATAATTGTTAATATTTGTGAGAAATAAAAAAATAAAAGCCAACTCCAACGTGTTGTCAAAAAGAATACTTAGAATACATTTGACTCTGAGGAAAAGAATTGGTAGACTCCACCTAGAAATAATTCTCCTCTCTTTCCTTCTTGTTGCCTTCCCCCAACAAAAGTTGAATTATTAAGAGGTGCAAATGTTGTGGTTACCTGCAAATATTGAAATATTCACAAAAATTTTACCCCATAACAGCAAAGCAGAAAAGTAACTCCAGGAGTTCTGAAGTGAATCGTTAGCCTTCTACAGATCTACCCAAACTCTTTTTCCAACACTTGAGTTAATACCAGTATCATGAGATCCCAGACTGTGTTCTTCTTTTTGTTAGTTTGGAAAGAATGACTAATCCCTGTATACTATTCTTAGGCTCTGTTATTTGGCCAATTTAGAAAGAATGGACTAATACTAATAATATCCAATGTTTACAGCACATTCACAGTTTACAAATCCTTTTTCCATTTAATTCTCACAGCAGTTCCCAGATGAAGTAACTTGCCCTGGCTCATCTGTAACTAAGTGGCAGAGCTAGGATATAAACACAGGTCTTCTGAATCCAGCCTTTGGTTTTAACTGTGCACAAGACAGGGTAGGTAATGGCAGCTGCTGTAACTAAGAGCCTTCATGTTTCAGTAAAGTTTTTTCTTGTTCTTGTCAGAGCAATGTGGTTGGTGGCGCTGGGGATTCTGCCCCATATAGTCACACAGGGATTCATGTTCGTTCCACCTGTGCATCAGTGTCCTCCACATGTGGTTTCCAAAGCCCTTGGAGGATGGGAGAGAATGGGAGATCACACACGGGAGAGATTTATTGTCCAGGCTGGTGGTGGAGCACAGTACTTCCCCCCAGGTTCTTTCCACCAGACTATCATCTCAGCAAGGGAGGCCAAGATGTAATTCAGCTGTTTTCCCAGATTCACAAGCTTTGGGACAGTGGATTTGAGAGCTTTGTCTTTAGTACTTTGGCTTTATCAAGGCTCCATGAAGTCCTTTCAGCTGGGGAGATATTAGCTTTCTTCCCTTCCAGTATCTTTTCCCTCCTTTAAACTCCCAGAATTTCTTTCTATCCCCATTCCTAGTCCTTTCTTGGAGGTTGTTTTGAGATCTATTTTCTTCTTTTCTTTTAACTTTTCATCTATGAATTTGTCTTTGCCCTCATGAATCACAAGCTCTTTAAAGACAAAAATGCGATGAAATTAAGGTGTGATAAAGCATGATGGACCTGGATGCCTGCTGTAGAGTTTAGACATCATTCTGTAGGCACTGATGTAAGCCATGAGAACTTTCTGAAGTTGGATGGATAAAATAATAATGATAATAATGATGATGATAATAATAATAATGAGTAGTAGTGGTAATAATAACTAATGTTTATTAAGCACTTATTATATGCTAAACTTTGCACAAAGCATCTTTCATAAATTATTTTATTTAATCCTAAAAATAACCTATGAAAAGGGTACTGTTACTACTCCCTAAGGTTTAGAAAGGTTAATATACTTGCTTAAGTTACACAGATTTTGAACCCCCAAATTCCATGGTTTTTTGCCACCAGAGCTGGGTTTAGAAACATAACTCTGGAGGAAGTGTGGAGGGCTGATTGGTGGCTAACAATATTAGAAATAGGGCCGCTCTTAGTTGAGGATTTTGTTAGCTTTTACAAAAAAAGAAAAGGGAAGAAGTTTCCTTCTCCACAAAAATTTGTTGCGATTTATTCATTCAAGATAACTGTTGGAGCATGGCAGGAACTGATCTGAAAGCTGGGGATCAGGCAGTGAAACAGACTTCCCTGTCCTCACAGAACTTGCAGGTGAGTGGGGGAGACAGAAATTAATCAAAGAATTATGTATATATCATTGAAAACTGCCATGTGCTCTGACGGAAAAGCACAGGGTGTGAAGAATGCATATTCCATGAAAATAATATACTTTGGCAGACGTGGATCCTACTTCAGAAAGTAACCCCTCACAGACATAGAAAACAAACTTATGGTTACCAAAGGGGAGGGGTAGGGAGGGATAAATTTAGAATTTGGGACTAACAGATACACATTACTATAAATAACATAGATAAACAACAAGGACCTACTGTATAGCACAGGGAATTATATTCAGTACCTTGTGATAACCTATAATGGAAAATAATCTAAAAAAGAATATATGTACATATATGTATAACGGAATCACTTTGCAGTACACCTGAAACATTGAAAATCTACTATAATTCAATAAAAAAATTAAAATTAAAAAAAGAAAGTAGTCCCTCTACTGAGAATCCAGGTAGCCAATGAAAACTGGGCAACCAGTGGAAACCTAGCATGTTCTAATATCTTTTGAAACGTAGCAAGTCTGTAACTAAGCTCTGGTTCCTTCCCTACCATTGAATCTCCCATCTTAGTTAATGGAAACAACATCTTCCCAGTTGTCTCAGGCCAAACACTGTACTCTTCTTGACGCCTCTCTTTTCCTCATTACTTGGGTGGATTCCTCAGCAGATGCTGCTGCCTTTGCCCTGACAACATGTGGTGTCCCATCACTGCTCAGCATCGCCCTTGCTACCACCTGCTCCAAGCCACCATCCCCTCGAGGGGCTATTGGGTGGCCTCCCTGCTTTCACTCTTGTTCCCACAGTCTTTTCTCAACAGTGACCTTGTTGAGATATGTCACATCATGTCACCTCTCTGCTTGGAACCCTCCACCAGCTGCCTGTCTCATTCAGAGGAAGATCTAAGGCCTCACAATGATCCACAAGGCTCTTTGAGACCCAGGGTCCTTCCCCAATTTCTCTGCTCACTTCTTGGGCCTCTCTTGCAGCTATTCTCTGCCTCTTTTATTCTCCTCCAGCCACACTGGCCTGCTTGCTATTTCTTAAACCTCCCTGACTCACCTCACTGCAGGGCCTTTGCACTTGCTGTTCCATCTGCCTGGAAATCCTCACCCTGCTCCCACCTTAACTCACACCTCCTGTCCTCCCTTCCTGTTCCACAGTAACTCTTACCTTCTCACACTGTGTCTCCTAGTCAGTTCTTTCGTCTGTCATCTGTATCCACCACCTCTAGAATGTAAGCACTATTGTTCTTATTCATTGTCGTGATGCTATGATACTTCAGCATTGAAAACAGTATCTGCCTCATGGTAGAAACTCATTAAACACTTGTTAAATAAATTAACTTAAAAATGTTGAGGGCTTGTTCTGCAAGGCACTTGGCCATTGCATAAGCTCAAGCTGGGGAAGAGAGGAGGTCAGGCCCTGTGTCATCCTTGGATGGCAGACAGTGAAACTGAGATATACCCTCTTTGGGATGGACATTGTAATACTTATTTCAGCCAACCCTTCAGGAATGAAAGCCTTATCTTCTCAGTGCAGCCCCTTTGGGGATCCCCTGAGCCAAAGACAGGGGCCTCCCCCAACATCACACCCCCTACCAGCTGCCCAAACCCAGCGACTGACTGATGTGGGATATAAAGACCCTGCCCTCCTGCCCCGGTCCAGAGCAGCTCTGGACTCTCCTGTCTTCGGAACTCCCTTTGGGGATGGCTGAGGCCATCACTGGGCCAGCGTGGCTGTTCGACCTGTCCCTCTGCCTGAATATGCTTCATGTCCTTCCCTTCCCCAGTGTGGATGCTCGTGAACACAAGCTCCATCGCAGACTGTGCTTTCAAGGAACCCATCTGTAACACCCCTCAAAGCAAGATGCATCTCTGTTTCTGATATTGATACTCACAAATAGTGACCCTTTGTCATTACAGGCAAAATCAGACTGTCTCCTAAAAAAGACAATTGGATTCATACCGGCTGAGAGGTTAGTCACCTCTGAACTCACAAAATTAATGACATGTCATTAAGGAGGAAATATAAAATGTATCCAAGCAACTCTAAAGAAAGAGGATGTTATCACTGGGAATTTGGGAATTTAGTGTCAGCGCAGGTAACATATCTGCTTTTAACTGAGACCTCCTGAAGATAGTTCATGTCCCTTTTTGAGGTTGCTGGGAATGTGTGGTCTTCTCTGAACCTTGACATCCAAGAACAGTGAGGGTCAGTGGGGTCTAACTGGGCTAGGGAAGGGTGAAGGGGGCCGTCACAGGCTTTTATGCATGTCTCTGTGTCGTTTCAACATATCAGGAGAAAATGTTTAGGTTTATTTTTCCAATACAAGTGAACAGAATATTTAGAGACTAAAACATAAAATGCATGCCTTCTTAAGAAGTGGATGCAGGAGCCGCCACTGACGGCTCCTGATGATCCCTGCTCCTGTCCTTGCCACCTGCTGCTGCTTCCCTGCAAGACAAACCCCAGCATGTCTTGAACCACCTTAGAAGCTGCTTCTCATGCTTTTTGCTGATAATATAAAGACCAAACTCCTTACCACACTGTCGAATGCCATTCACAATCCAACCACAACCAAACAGTCCAGGTTCCATATTAATTCTTGGAACATTCTCTCCTCCCTGCCCCCCATCTTTCAGAATCACTTCCAGTTCCTTAAAGAAGCTCAACCCATCCCAGCTTTTTGTTTTGGCATTTGCTAACTCCCCTTTCCCTCTTCTAATTCTGCCCAGCTTCACCTCTCCTCAACCCGAGGCATGATTCATTATTTTCACCTTTGTTCTCATGCAGCACCTTGTTCTATCACTTTTCTAGCTTTTTTCTTTATTTAAAAAATTATAGTATTAATACATTAGCATGCTTATGTATTAATACTGTAAAATGTAAAAGTACTTAGAGTGGCAAGTATGGATCCCTTCACCCATACTTTGATTCAGAAGCTGGTTGATGGTAGATGCAACTAGAGATGATCATACTAAGTGAAGTAAGTCAGAAAGAGAAAGACAAATACCATATTATATCACTTATATGTGGAATCTAAAATATGGCACAAATGAACTTATCTATGGAACAGAAACGGACTCACAGACATAGAGAACAAACTTGTGGTTGCCAAGGGGGAGGGAGTTGGGGGGAAGAATGGAGTGGGAGGTTGGAGTTAGCAGATGCAAACTATTATATAGAGAACGGATAAACAACAAGGTCCTCCTGTATAGCACAGGGAACTATATTCAATAACCTGAGATAAACCACAATGGAAAAGAATATGAAAAAGAATATATATATATGTATAACTGAATCACTTTGCTGTATAGCAGTAATTAACACAACATTGTAAATCAACTATACTTCAATAATAGTAATAATAATAATAAAACAAAAATAGAAAACAAAAAAAGAAGTTGGTTGACGGGAGCAGGAGAAGAACACAGTCAGGTGTTCAATATATCATTCAGTGTACTTTTTTATATCTGAACTATTTCATTAAAAAGTGATGCTTTCGGGCTTCCCTGGTGGCTCAGTTGTTGAGAGTCCACCTGCCGATGCAGGGGACATGGGTTCGTGCCCCGGTCCGGGAAGACCCCACATGCTGCGGAGCGGCTGGGCCCGTGAGCCATGGCCACTGAGCCTGCACGTCCGGAGCCTGTGCTCCGCAACGGGAGAGGCCACAGCAGTGAGAGGCCCACAAAAAAAGTGACGCTTTCCTTTTCTTTGCTACGGATCCTCTTTGCAAGAAAAAACTGTTAACAGTTTTTTGTGTATTCATTTTTCTAGACATATTGCTGTGTCCAACCATGGAAATACACACGTACACATGCAATTATTTTTTATTCAAATGGAATCACACTATATCTATAGTTTCATAATTTTAAAAAATTCATAGACTTTATTTCTTAGAGCAGTTTTAGGTTTAGAGAAAATTGAGCAGATAGTAGAGAGGGTTCCCATTTACTCCCCTTCCCCACGGTTTCCCCTATTACTAACATCTTGGTTCCTTCCTCTGTGTGGTACATTTGTTATAATAATAAGCCAACATGAATACATTATTATTAACTAAAGTCCACAGTTTACATTAGGTTCACTCTGTTGTACGGTTCCAGTTCTGTGCGTTTGCCAGATACACAATGTCACATATCCACCACTATAGTGTCACACAGAATAGTGTCACCTCCCTGAAACCCCCTGTGCTCTACCTATCACCCCTCCCCCACCTCAGCTCCTGGCAACCACTGCTCTTTTTACTGTCTTTGTACTTTTACCTTTTCCAGAATGTCACATGGTTGGAATCATACAGTATGTTTCCTTTCCAGGCTGGCCTCTTTTACTTAACAATGCACACTTACGGCTCCTCCATGTCTTTTCATGGCTGTAATTAATTAAAAAAAATTTCTTTATAATTAATTGAAAAAAAACTGACATCAATGTTTTCCCATGTCTTTATGTGTGTAGATCTACCTTTACTCTTTAATAGCTACATAAGTCTTTCATAATGTGATTGCACAAGATTCTTTATCTGTTTCCATCCTGGCGGACACATAACCTTTTTCCTGTTTTCTAATTGTCTATTTACATATCTTTGTCTCCCACTAAACTTTGTACTCCTTACACATAAAACTTGGTGTCAGTAAAAAACCTTTCTTCTGTCCACAAAGAAGAACTACATACACAAGAAAAGGGTGGTGGTAGCTCAAAGCAAGAAGAGGGAAGTGTTCCACTTCCTAGGTTTATTGGCAGGTATAGGTGTGATCTCAGAATACACAGGTGACATAGATATGATAGGACAACTGGTAAAGGTGGATTCATTCACATTGTTTACACTTCTATGACCAAACCTTAAGGGAGGGTCAGTTTTTTAAAAACGAAGTAGTATCTTCCTCCCAATGCATGTCAAAAAAAGAAGGTGTTTGTGTTTCAGCTTTGATTTTGCTCAGTAATACAGTCAAGCAAGAGTTTGTTTCCAAGTGAGGCATTGAGCTGTGTAAGCATTTTTGTTTATTTCAAATAAAATATATACGTATTGTTTGCCATTCAGGCTACCCATCTATACCACACTATCCTCTGTATCAGGTAGTCCAATAGAAATATATCTGTTTTGTTCTTAAAAAAGAAAAAACAAAGATGAAAAGGGAAGAGTCCCAAAGTGATGGCAGAGGATTGGGGGGTGGGGGAGGGATGGGTCAACACATACCTAACAAAACCTTGACAGGAGCTGGGACTGAAACTGGGGGAGGATGAGTAGGATGATCAGGGGATTTGGTCCTTCTATTTCTAAAATAAAGCAGCAGCCTCGGCCTGCTACTCCTCAGCAGTCCAGGGCCTAGACACCTGCCCACTTGCCTGCTGTGAGCTTCCCACCTGCCTGGCTTCAGCATAAGAAGGAAAGACCGAATTACTGGTAAACAGAGCTTCCTAAGAACACAGATGGGTGTGCATGGGATGACTCCCATGCAGGGCCTGGCCAAAAAAGGCAAGGAGGCCCAGACTCTAGGAGCTCTTGTTCCAAAAATATTCTTTGCTTGTAGAAACCGAGTAGATGCCAAAGGACTCCCAGGGTGATTGCCTGACTGCTGCTGGGGCTGCATCTCATAAAGTTTCTTACCACCTCGTGTACAGAATGTGTCCTGGTGCATCAGTGCTCTCCGCCCACGGGAGCCTCCTCGTAGCCACCTTAGTTCCTCCAGGAGTCCCTCCCAGCCAGAGTCACCCCTAGTGTTGGTCGCTAAATGACTCCATGAACAAACAGTGTTGGAAGCTCCCTCTCCTAATCTGGGCTCCCCCAGCGCATAGCCTAAAACGAAGTTTCCAGTGAAAGTAGTTTATTTGGCAAGTGACCCTAGGGACACCCACAAGGGAGGGAGAAGTGAGGTGGAGAAGAGAAGGTATATGATTATCAAGTCATCTCTATGGGCAACTGCAGCCCAGGCTCCCAGGGAAGCTCTAGGAAAGGTGCAAACTTGTCCTGGGAATCATCCTGCCTGGGGCTGAGATATTTATACCTCAATTGCTGAGAGGCTGGTGGAGGGCTGCTCCTGGGGGTATAATAATAATTCCCCAGCCCTTCAAGCCAGCCATACACAGGAGGACAAGGTGACCTTCTACAGTTCCAGAAAATTCCTTCAGGCTCCGTGGGGCAGATGCTGGAAGGTGGGAGTCAGCCGGAGCATAAGACTTAAGGTAGCAAAGTCTGAGGGTGAGGGGAGCGTTTACTACCACACCCTCCAGGGAAAATATTCACAGGAGGCCTGGACAGCCTCTGTAGGTATAGCCACAAGTGGTGGTCCCCACGCCCACCCCCACAGAGAAGTGACGGGAAACTTAGCACATTCCAGAGCAAGTGACTTCATTGTTGGCAAACCCAGGAGTTAGAAGTGCTTCCCCATTTATTCTAAAGTTCCTCATCTCTAAATTCCTCCTGGGCTGCTGGTTGAGCCCCATGAGTGACTCAGAACATCTACTGCCTATTCCCCTTCTCAGCCCTTCAAATACCTGGAAAGAGTCACAACAGTCCCTCTGCCCAGCCATCGTTCCCTCTCTTTTAAGCATCTCCAATTCTTTCATCCTATTCCTCACGTGATGTGGCTTTTAGTTCCTAGGCATCCCTCACACAGCCGCTTAAGTAAAATTAAAAAAAAAAAAAAAAGGAACGTAAATTATCTACTAAAGACTATGTGCAAAGTTACTTTTAAATGTGACACCCTGTCAACCCACGTGTTAAAAATATGTCATAACCACATAGCAGGAGAGAGGCAAGGGCTTCCCGAGGGTGATGGGGTGAAGACGGGGGTGGGGGGGCTGGGGGGGTGGAGGGGGGTAGGCAGCACCCCACCCCCTCCTCTGTCCCACAGGATCCAGCTCTGTTTCCACAGTCTAAAGTCCCCCAAACAAAGTGCAAGCCCTGTAGGTAATAGTTGCACCTTCTCCCAGAGGCAGATGAGGGGTTTGGGTTCCCATTCCTTACTCCACCAGATTGTTTATGAGCCTCTTGCTTCTAGCCACATACAGTACTTTCCTGATTGGCTGGGGAGAAGGCAGTTTTCTTTTTCTTGTTACAGTTCTGGCATCGTCTCATTGGTACCCCAAGAGCTGATTACTCTTCCCAGCAGTTGCTTAACTTTCCTGTCCATGTTCAGGGTATCCTGTGTATCCCTCACTGCTCCCCATGGGGAAAGGAGCATTCTCCCTACTTCACAGAAGGAGAACTTAGGCTCCTTCTCAGTGAAGTGAGTGAGGGAAGTGAAGACGTGCATCCAAGCCTCCACAGGCAGGGGATGGAGCCTAAGCCCACCTGACTCTGAGCTACTCCCATCGTCTTTTCTCTGTACAGGATTCATTCTCCTCCTTCTGGTAATGATACCCCATTTTTTTGGAAGCCATTCCTCTCCCCTCACTCTTTGTTGTTTAGGGGAAGATGTCTCCACCCCTGGTTTCCAAGGAGCTCACTTGATCCAGGCTCAACCAATCACTGTGTGTTCTCCTTTTGGCCATTATTGGTCCAAAGATGGACACAAGTCAGGCCTATATTTCAATGAGATGAAAGAAAGTAAGAAGCTCCTCTTTCCACTGGGATTAGCAAGTGTAAGGGTATATGAGCCTGAATCCACCAGGAGCCACTGTGAAGAGGCTGATAACAGAGTCATCAAAGAGAACAGACACGGAGGAGAGAGGAGGAGCCACCCAGCACCACTTGAGCCCCTGGATCCAGCTGAATCTGATGTCTATTGTCTCTGGACTTTTCAGTTACAGGATCAATAAGCCAATCTCAGTAACTCCATTACATTCATCCTCTCCCTCTGTCCTTCCCTCTCTTCCTCCCTTCTTCCATTCTAAGCAAGTTTGAGTTGGGATTTATTATTTGTGGTGTAACAAGCAAAAGAATCCTAACAAAGTTGGACTCTTCTCCCCAAGGGTTTCCCATGATACTGTATAGGCTACATTTTGGTATAGACATACACACACACACACCCATATGTACACACAATCATTTTTGTAGAGCACTTTGTAAAGCACCTTCACACCCTCTGAGAAAAGACTGGTATTAAATTGCTACAGACATTTTTATAAATAAGGAAACAAACTCAGAGAGGTTAAGTGACTTATCTGAGATCACATAGCTAGCCAGTGAGTGGCAGACCTGATGTAAGGACCCAGATCTGCTGGGTCATAGCTTAATGTTCTTTCCACTGTATCTTGCTGGAGTCCTGGGTTCTTGACCCATCTTGGTGATCAGCAAGCTGTGTGATCTTCCAAATAAGGTCACCTCCCTGGGCTTCAATTTTCCATCTGTAATATGAGGGGCTTGGCAACTATGATTTCTAAGGGCCCCCCCAAAACTTGCATTCTGGTGGTCTGATTTTGCTTCATAACTTGCTCGGAACTGGCTGGATTAGCTCAAAATCAAAACCCTACTGGGACAGCGTCCCATCAGTCAGAGACTTACTCAGCACATATACACTTGTGCACACAACTGTCTAATGACATTAAAGTTTCCCATAATTCTGTTCTGAGATGGAGCAAACATTAGCAACAACCCAAGAGTAATAAAATAATTGTGTAGAAGCCCTGTACCCCATCTGCTCTTTTCCTGCTTAGAAAAAGTGCCATGTGCTAGAATCTTTTTGTCTTTCAGTCCTCAGACAAAATGAAATAAAGCAGGCTTCGTGCCACTACATCCCCCTGACAATCAGGAAGCAAGCTCTGCACAGGCCCTGAGTCACTCATGTGGCTTTGGGTTGGGAGGTGGGGGTGGGGGAGCTGAAAAGCCTGCCTCCCCTCTTAAGTGTGGATTTAAGACTCAGGCACAGCCCCTGGGCCGTTCATGTGTGCTCCCAGCTGGGCCTGGGGCTTCTCAGGACCTCAGATTTGGGGAACACTGTGGCCACACACTGATGGATTGATGAGAATTTTAAAACCACTCAGGGTGCCCATTTGCTGTGGGCACCTCCATGGCCTTCATTTGCTTTGCAGATTTTCTGAATCATTCTTGGACTTTTTTTCCTGGGTACAGTACTAAAGATTTCTACAATGAATAGGGGCACAAAGGCTGTTTGCTTTGCTATATTTTACTGAACCCCAACATAATCTTTCCCAATGACCCTCGAGGATGGTCTAAGGGCACCTGCCTGCTCCCATGCGGGTCTTTCCTCACAACCCTTGTTCCAGGATCTTCATCTGAAAGAGATGTTTTGTCCTGACAAGTCAGCTCATGTCCTTACTCTGTCTGTTCTTCGGAAAGTTAACATTACACAGTCATGTGATCACCCTTTAGCTTCCCAGTTTTCATTCCTGAATTCAGAATTAGTTTTAGCCAGTGTGACCTTGAACCTTTGCTGAGGTGAGTCCAGAGGGGTGGAGAGGCAGCAAAGCAGCAGCAAAGCAGCAGCAAAGCCTCAATTCATTGTTTAATTTATAATAAGCTCGGATACGGTCCTCTGCAAAGGAAGAAAGACACTTGGTGTAATTCTTACTTTCTGAGGAATCAGAGGTTTCCAGATTGACCTATTATTGATGTCCAACTTGCTTCAGAATCTTAGTGACAGCTCTATATTTTGAGCAATATGCACATTTTAATACATCTAGAGCAAAGAGTTCTTTAAGATAGATTCCCTGCTGTACAACTGAGAAAAATCTCCAAGAGTTCATAAGATATAGCCATAAAACCCTGGGGTTTATGAATACCACTGTCTCGGTGTTCACTGGCAGAAGCCCTGCCCTGAATCTTAAGCTCAGATCCTCTGGTTAGATTCAGGGTAATCCCTTTACATGAACATGAGATGCTTCATTCTTGGACAAATGGAGAGGTAAAGATCAAGGGTACTCATGGAATAGTTGGATCCAAAGCAGTACCTCCTGCTAAATTCCATGTAACCATAATACCTGCTTGCTGTTCCTTGATGAGGCATAGACTTAGGTCTCCCTGGTCTAATCCAACCCCATCAACCCCTTAAGGACCAGCTAAAACCCCATTATCACCTGTTCCATGATGACATTCTCAATGATTTCTGTCTGTCCATAGCCTGTAGTTTTAAGCTGTGCTGCTGCTTCCTTCGTAACCAGAATCCAATCCAAACTCCCCACGCCCCAGCCTTGCTCTTGGTCTATACTTTGAAGTTTTTGGCTCTTCCTGTCTCTTCCTCTTCCTCCTGACTTGTTTCTGATCTCTGGGGCTCTGGTTCTTGTGTCTCATCTCCTGTATCCAACCTCACACTTGCCCCTTGGACCCAAGACCAGTTTGGCTTCTCTGGAAATGACCATGGCCCAGAGTTCCCTTCTTTGGCTCCAGCATTGCTACTTGCCTTTTGGGTTTGGTCTGCTGATGGGAGATCTGGGTGTGTTCCATGACTCATTTCAGGGCCTGGGACCTACCCCAGTGCTGACCGTTATGGTCAGCTAGTTTTTGGTCCTGTCCAAAGGAAACTGGACAACCCTACAAGGAATGGTCTTTTTCCTTATGACTAAATGTCTTCCCCAGGTGGTCAGTAATCTGCTGAAGTCAAGCACAGCCATGGACAAGGCCAAGCCTATACTCAGTCGGCTTTGGGTCAAGTCACCTGAGTTATAATTCCAGCTTGCAATTGACTCATTTACTTACTATATGATCTTGGGTAAGTAACAAGCCTCTTTGAGCCTCAGTCTCCTCATTCCCAGTTAAATAGGAATAGTAACAATAGTGCCGACTTCACAGGATTGCATGAGTGGTAGGGTGGAACTCTGAGATATTAACTAAAGCTTTTTACACTAGTACAATCTCTTCTACCTGGTCCCAGAATGGAGTGTGTGTGTGTGTGTGTGTGTGTGTGTGTGTGTGTGTGTGTGTGTGTGATTGGTGAAGAATCCTCAGAGAGCTCTGGGCACACCACCTGGCACACAGCAGACACTCAATAAATATAAGCTTAAAAAAATATAGAGGATTGAGAACAAACAGATGGATCACTAATCCTTTCAGGTCTGCAGCAAAGAGCACTTGCTTACACTTACTTTATAAATTTTCCAAGGTTAAGGGTTAGGGTTAGGATTCAGATTTTCAGAGGGGAAGATGGTTTCATTGTATTTGGCTGGAAAGGCCTAGCTTCTAGATGTGTCTAAGGATGCATCTAAGGTGAGGTCCAAATTTTCCAGATGTTATTTGTTCCTGAACCCTGGGACATGTCATCTTGTGTAATCATCCTTCAAATTCTAGTTTTTCCCTGAGATTTGAAGAGAGCGCCTGACTTTGAGACCCAAACTACTTAAAAATTGTGTCCTGCACTAGTGGTCAGCAAACTGAAGCCTATGGGCCAAATCTAGCTCGCTAACAACTTTTCGTAAGTAAAGTTTTCTTAGAATTACAGCCATGACGCTCATGTATGCATTGTCTGTGGTTGCTTCCTCAATATAATGGCAGAGTTGAGTAGTTCTGACAGAGAACAAATGGCCTGCAAAGCATAAGACATTTACTATGTGAACCTTGGAAAATGCTTGTCGGCCCTGCTCTATATCATATATGCAAGACCCCTAAATGTCAATTTATAAATGATATGTTCTCTTACATTTCACTATTTATCTCTGTTATAAGAAATCTAATCTTGAGGGCAAAGCCCAGTCACGCATGTCATTTGTACTCTCTGTGACGCCTCCTCAGTCAGGCACCAACTGCTCTGTAGCCTTAAACCTCTTCACTTTCCTGTACTTTCTTATTTTCCAGTCTAAGTAAGCCAGTCACTCTTCTGACCTTTGCCAAGGGAGAGGACTTAACTCCTGGTTAACCTCCTTATCAAAATGGTGCTGACTTTTTGTCTCAAGTCCCTGATCTCTCACAACATCATCCTGATGCTCCAGTCAGAAGACATCTCTCCCACACTGAACCCTGTCAGGGGATTTGCCTGTGTTTCCTGAATAGCACAGAGACGGCTCCATTCTTTAGCTGTTAGTCTCCCCGGACAAGTGGTCCAAGCCTGGAGGCAGGCACTGTGTCTCGTGGTGCTGTCTGTCGCACAACTTTCATTAGCTGAGTTCTTAGTAGAGGTGGCTGTGGATGTGGACAGGTCCAGGCTAACCCCAATACAAATGTAGCCTTATTTGCTCATGGAAGGGCAATACATACAAGAATCCATTTGCATGTTGCTGCTTTGCATGAGGGGGAGGGACATTCCAAGAGGAAGTTTAGTGCTTGAAGCTGGAGAGGGGAGCCTGAGGTTAGCTACCAAAGCTGGGTCCTGGAGATTCATTTGGACTCCAGGGAGGGAAGGAGCTGTTGCAATAGCAGAAGGTGCAGATTCTTGAGGGGATTTGTAGCTTGTAGGGTATTAATAGTACTGCTTCAGGGCCAGGTGAGGGTGTGGCTTAGAGTTGGGGTCCTTCTCCCCATTTCTGTATGAATTCTTCATGGTTCTTACTAAGGAGGACCACCATTGTTTTGCCACCTCCAGGGTTTTCGGCTATGGGGGAGCTAGTGGACAGCACTCTTGCGTGGGGCTCAGGTTTTCACAAAAAGCCTTGTTTTAAAATATAGATTTTATTACTATTTGGATATGATCAGGCCAACAGATCAGGAGACAATTCCCACTGGAAAGATAGTTTGTTACTCATAGGCCCCAAGAGCAGGGTCATGGCAGGTCATGCAGGGCCACATGGGGAGGCATGAGGGTTGGTTGTGAGGCAGAGGGAGGGAGAAGAGGAAGGCAAGGGCCTTCATTGGGCTTCCTTGAGAAGGAACAGTTGAGGCAGGGTAAGCAGGCGTGGTTAGTTTAAATAGTTTTAGTCAGTCTTGGGGCGATGGACTGTCTCTAGTTGTCTGGCACCTGGCCATGGCAGTTAGGGCATGGGGACCATGGTATTGAGTGTGAGAGCCCTGTAAGAGCCCCATAAAGGAGCAGGGCATGGGCTGGGGAGAGGTTGATTTGCCTATGTGTGCTTATAGGTGAGGCCTTTACCATCTTTAGGAATTGGCTACCCTAGGAGGTGCCATCCCCAGGATGTCAAGGAACTGGAAACACAGGTTAATGCAAGTCTCAACAATTGTGGTCATAGTAAAGGCCTGCATTAGCTGGCTAGGGCTGCTGTAACAAAACACCACAGACTGGGTGGCTAAAATAACAGAAATTTATTGTCTCATAGTTCTGGGGGTTAGAAGTCCAAGATCAAGTTGTCAGCAGGGTTGAAGTCATTCTGAGGCCTCTCTCCTTGGCTTACAGATGGCCGCCTTCTCACTGTGTCCTCACAGGGTCTTTTCTCTGTGCACTTGCATCCCTGGTGTCTCTTTATGTGTCCAAATGTCCTCTTCTTATAAGGACATCAGTCAGATTGGATTGGGACCCCAATTTTAAATTAATCACCTCTTTAAAGGCCCTCTCTCCAAATATTGTTACATTCTGAGGTACTGGGTTTAGGGATTCAACATATGAATTTGGAGGATTCAAAAATTCAGTCCATGAAACATTGCTCAAGCAGCCATGGGATTGCTGGAGCTGAGAATATCAGAGGACCACCGTGAGCAGACACCTGAGTATCACGCAAGAGGAAGGGCAGGAGATGTGGGAGGGCCATGAACCAGTGTGATTCAGGTAGGACGTAAATAGGTCTGTATGCTTTGGGGCCTTAACAAATTTCGAGTACAGAGGTAGCTGTTCCTGGGAAAGACTGACAATAAATATTGAGTATTATTTTCAATATTGAATCAGGATTCCATCAATACCAAAAGGCAATGCCCACAACCCCAGGGGCTCAAGTTCTCTTTAAAGAGCACAGCAATCACATTTCCTTGTATTAACAGTTAATGGCCTGAAAATACTAAGCCTGGGGTCCTCTCTTTGACCCCAAAAGTTCATTCCTATCTTGCAGGGAAAAATACAATCAACAGATTTGGGTATCTGAAAGAAAGCACACAATGTTCAGTTTTTAAAAGTTCACTGGAGAACAAATTGGTTGTTCATTTCCTTCTCCCATGCCCTTCTCAGGAGAGTCTGGCACAGGTCACCTGGCTCCCTTCTCTGACATGTGTGTGTGTACACTCCCTGTCACACACATGCACACACACACACACACACACAGGTTTTCTCTCACACCCTCAACACCCATTCATCCAGCCAGATATCTTGCCGCACAAAATACCATGCAGGATTCTTCAGAAATTGTTTTATGCCCTGCATTCTGCTTGGAGCAGTGGCTGGAAACAGCAGGCAGAAGCCAGGCTGCTAGCCTCTTTACTCCATGCCCCCTTCTTCTCACAGGAAGCAGGGGACCTTTGTCGCTAGTAGACTCTCCCCATCTTTAAAAAAAGAAAGAAAGAAAAGAGCACAGCTCGTGCCAGCAGCTCTTAAGGAGGCAGGGGTCCAGATTTGTCAATAACCATGGTGTTTCCAGCTGTTACCAGACTAATCAGAATTAACCAAGCTGCAGACCAGGTGGAGGCAGATTTAGACAACATACTCTGAAAAAGCTTTGTATCAATCAAGGTTGTGGGTCCAGGAGAGAGAAACCAGCTCTGGGTAACAAGCAAAAAGAAAATATCCTTGAAAGCTATCAGGAGGTGGTTCACAGAATTGACCAACGGCAGGGGCTGGGGTGGCTAGTTAGGGACATCTTGGAAAACAGGTAGGAACGGAAGGACTTCAGAAGTCATCACAGGAACAGTTTGACAGGTTCTCATTCTCTGGCTTAATGCCAGCCCACAGCTGGACAGAACCACAAAAAGTGGCCACCCACAGGCACTGCTGAAATGGTGCAAGTGAACCCGGGCATCACCAGGCTTTTGCATCGTACTCAGAAGATCCAAAGGGCCAAGAGGGACCATCTGATCCACTGGTGAAATCTTGCTTGAGTCCTCACTGCTGGAGGCAAGGGAAGTTTAGGGGAACTGTGTCCCATAAGAATAGGCATATGGGTAGATTCTTCCGAAATAAGAAGGGAGATTGAATGTAGGAAATTTAAAAAAAAAATCAATAAATGTTCACGACAGCTATGATCATAGCCATGGACATTTGAAACCTGTGTCATTCATAAGAACATTGAATCCGGAACTTTGCATGTGCCCCAGCTCCTGGTTGGTGAGGCTTAGCGTAGACTTCTCGAAGAGCAGTGCCTTCAGGTCTGGGAACTACACGGCCCAGTGTTCCCAGCTCTTTGCACTGAGGTGCCCCAGGTGGCCAGTGTATAGTGAGTGCCATGTGCAAGGAAAGCATGCCACTTCCACACTGAGCTTATAACATTTTTCCATTTAGTGATTGTCCATGCCATTTCCCTCTCTGGTTGTTTGGAATGAAAATGATATCCAAAGTGACTTTGGAAGCTATTGTGTTACACAAAACAGAGCCTCTGACACTTGGCCCCTAAATGACTACAAGGTGAAGTTCGCTAGCTAACGTGTTCACCTGCACAGTGATTTTACAAGAACAAGAAATGATTTTTGTTTGGGCTTTTGGGTCATTATACATGGTTAGGTCCATTTGTTACATTTATTTAGCTTGTTTCTCTGTTTATTCTAACTGAGGTACAGAATGAACACAGTCTTTAGAATGAGACAGGCTTGAGTTCAAATCCACACTCCACTACTTATTTCCTGGGAGCCCTTTTGTAGTCTCTGTTCAATAAAATGAGATTAATAATATCTATCACAAAAGGTAGTTGGAAGGATTAAATGAAATGATAAATGCAAAACACCTAGTAAGATGATTGGCATATAGTAGATACTTTATAGATGGTAGAGTATGGGCAGAGTATGGTATATATGGTGGGAAGAGGTGTAAACTAGAAATTAGGAGACTGCTCCCTGTGCAACCTTAGGGAAATCCCTCCACCCCTCTGAACCTTTGTTTGTCTATAAAGCAATGGCATAGGATGACACCTGGGGTTTCCACACTCTTTCCTGTAGAAACTCTTGGCTTTGCAAAATTCCTCAGGACCCCATCTGGGAGGGGCTGGATAGAGCCCAGCAGACCCTAGCCTCTGCCTTAGGTCCAGTTTGGTTTGTTGGACATGCTGGGCTTCCAGAGGAGAGTTAGTTTGAAGAAAAAACATCACTGCTCTTGTAAACAAACTAAATATCACTGTACTCCAAGGGCTTCCAAATCCTTCCCTGCTCTAATACTCCAGGATCCTGTGAGAGTCTGGGTGGTGGTGGCTTAGTCCACCAAGTCATCTCGGAAGAGGGTTTGACTTTCCTCTCCCAATGTGACTAGTTTTCGAGAACCCAAGGGTGACCTACAATTTCCCAGACTGCCCAGGCATAAAGGTACTCAGGTGGGGCAGAATCATGACTATGAATAAGAGCTAAAAATGCAGCTCACAGGTACAGTCCCTGGAGCTGGGACCTAGGGGAGGGTGGGTGCACACTCTTCTGGCTAGAAAATGCTTAAATCAAGTACAAGACAAGTCACACTCTTTCTGACCACGAGCTGTGGATTAGGAAGCAGGCAGGCTCATGGGCTCACAGAGCTGCCATCAAGAAGAAAGCAGCTGGCTTCTGGTCAGGGTCTCAGCATTCCTACATGGCTTTAAGAAGACGTCTGGCCTTATAACACACAAGTGTCACAGAAAGGGAGGTTGGCCAAATGCTGTATGATAACTTTATATTTACTCAGTCCACAAACATTTATGCTTAATGTTCTGGACAATCTTTTAGGGATAAAGACTAATCCCTGTATTATACATTCTAGTGTAAGGAGACAACAGAAATTAATAAGCAAATAATTATACAAGTCAGGTGGTAAGAACTGCTAAATAAAGGGGACAGAGATAAAGGAGTGCTATTTTAGAGAGATTCCTCTGGGAAAGTTTTGATGAGAGGTTGGTATTAGAACAGAAACATGAAGGAAGTCAGGGAGGTGGGGAGCCTCTCTCTCTCGGGGAAGAGCTGTCCAGGCAGAGAGGTGAGTGACTTTGGAGCCCTGAGGGCAGAGCGGTGATGGGCACAGAGCAGTTATGAAGCCGAATCTGGCCTCTGTAACCCATAAATTAAATCTCAGAGACAGAGTTCTGGGTGAAGTAGGAAAGAATAGCTTTATTGCTTTGCCAGGCAAAGGGGGCCACTGTGGGCTAATGCCCTCAAAATGGTGTGTCCCCCCTTGGAGAGAGTAGTGAGAAGTTTTATAGTAATGGCTCAAAGAGGGTGTGATCAGCTCATGAACATTCTTCTGATTGGTTGGTGGTGAGGTAAGCAGGAGTCAGCACCATCAACCTTCTGGTTCCAACTGGTCTGGGGTCTACTTGTGCTTGTGGGCAGCATAGTTAACTTCTCCCACCTGGTGGGGGTTTCAGTATCTGCAAAACAGCTCAAAGATATTGTTATGTGTATCCCTTGATGGGGAACCAGGACCCTGCCCCAAGGCTGCACTATTGTTTCTCTGCCACTCCTCCCTTGTCTCTGAATCCCCTCCCTTCCCTAATTAACAACTGCTTGAATCTGCCAGTTGGAACTCAGGGAAGGTCATGGAGACTGAAGGAAGACTACATCCTGTAATCAAGAAATTGGGGACACAGAAAGGCTTTTGTTCCCAGGAGGCCCACAGGGTCCTGCTTAATATCAGTTGGGGTGTGGTGAACAAGGAAGAGGGTGGCAGGAAGCAGCAGGGGTTGCAAGCAGTCTGTTAATGGAGGTTAATGGACCACTCTAAGGAACCCAAATTTATTCTGAAACCATTGAAGGGTTGAGAACAGTAGTGATTTAACTTTTAGCAGGGTCCCTATGGTTGATGTTTTAAGCATCAAGGGGGAAAAGTAGGATGAGAATGATGGGTTGGAAAGCTAACCTAATAATGTAGGTAAGAGACGGGGGTGGATTAAACTATGGCAGCAGCAGTGGGGGCAAGTGGTCTGTTGCTAGATGTATGTTGAAGGTAGAGCCAACCAGCCCAACTGAAGGACCAGGACATCACCAATGCCTCTGTTTTTACTCCATGCTCTTCCCCTAACCTATCCCTTTCCTCCACTCAGGAGAGAAGATTTCCTCTTGAATGAAGAGAGGGGGAAGAAAGCAAAGTAAAGAGACAGAAAACATGATTGGACATGAGTAAGACAACAAAAAGAAGATAAAAACGCAACAGAAGAATAAAAATAGAAGAGGAAAGAAATGAACACCAACAAGAGAAAAAAAGCAAGAAAGAGAAGGAAAATGCTCTCCATTCTTCTAGATTTCTCATCTCTTTCCTTCTCTGTTGATAACATAAAAGTAAGAGAGGTTGATTTCCTCTGTAGCAAAAGCCTTCTTGGGAAACACTGATAAGTGTTCTGCTTGCAATGACCATGTGCACAACGCCAGGCTGAAGCAGGAGAAATAAATCTTCTGTCATGCAATCATCGTTTCTGATAAAGCCCAAGCTCTCCCTGGACAGTAATAGGTGCTGGCCTAGAATCTTATTTTCCCAGCCATCTTCCAGAAGAGAAATTCACCACCTCTCCTAGGTCCCCTTCAACAACTGCAGAGCTGGTTTTATGAAGTGGTGTTTCATGAAGTCACAATACCCTTGGGATAACCAGAAACCATTGTTTTCACAAGAGGAAAAAAAGCAACAGGAAGTCTCAACTTCCACTGGAGAATATAATCATATCCCTTTGCTGTGGGGCTGAGAATGCTCCCTGGCCGCTGTAGCTTTTTGATACTGTCAGTGACAGAAACACTGGTCATAAATCTTGATGAAAGATCACAGGAGCCATATCCATCTTGGAGAATTGCTAGTGTTCAAGTGTTTAACATAATCTTAAAATGCCATAAGAACCTTCCTCTAATTTAATCTTCAGTCTTTAGCTGTCAACACAGATGCATTGAATTGGTAAATGGCAAAAGGAAGAAATAAAGTGCTTACACAGTGACCAAAGATACTTTCAATTCCCTTAAAGCTTGGTATAATCAACAGTTTCCAAGAAGCACACAGCAGTCTGTGTGTATGAAATTTTGCCAGAAGGAATTAAGCTGAAAAAGATGATTTTCCATTCAGAACTTGCAAAGTTCCAACTGGGACATTTTGTATAATGGAACCAGTTCTCTGTTGTGAACATGCAACTATGTATGAAAATTGCTTCAATAAATGAAAAAAACAAAACAAAACCCAGAGCAAATCCAACATTGCCAAGTTTCTATTGCTTTCAAAATATTTTCTGTCTTCAATTCATTTTCTTTTTTGGCTGTGTTGGGTCTTCGTAACTGCACGCAGGCTTTCTCTAGTTGCAGTGAGTGGGGGTTACTCTTCTTGTGGTGCATGGGCTTCTCATTGTGGTGGCTTCTCTTGTTTCAGAGCATGGGCTTTAGGCACACGGGCTTCAGTAGTTGCAGAGCGTGGGCTCAGTAGTTGCAGCACGCGGGCTCTAGGGTACACGGTCTTCAGTAGCTGTGGTGCATGGGCTCAGTAGTTGTGGCTCATGGGCTTAGTTGCTCTGTGGCATGTGGGATCTTCCCAGACCAAGGATCAAACCTGTGTCCCCTGTGTTGGCAGGCAGATTCTTAACCACTGCATCACCAGGGAAGTCCCAAAATGTTTTCTGCACTCTCTCTTTGTTCCTTATTCCTTCCATACCTTTCCTCTTTCCTGTCCCACCAAACCCCAAACTAACAGAGAATGCTCTGATGAGGCTTTAAGTTTATATTATAGCTTAAGGTTGAGTTGTAAAAGATACACTGTGACATATATGGTTCCAGGCCTGTGCTCACCTTCCACCAAAACTCAGTCTTAACAACAGTTCTTTACAGCCTGGAATTTTGCATTAAGCTGTCTTGTTTTCAGCTCTTCAGAAGGACAGGATGTTAATGATTCATGGTCTACTAGGAAAAGCTTTTACCTACGCAGAGGTGGGCTTTTGAAGGAAGAACAATAACCTCCATCAAGTCTTGAGAATAAACAGGCAATGGGGCCTCCTTCACCATTCCAATCAAGGTGTTCTCTCTCTTTCTCATACACACACGCATGCCTGCACACACACACACACACACACACACACACTGTGTACTGGGAGAAAGCCTTTGGGCTTTATCAGTAACTTTGACTCTGGAAACTAAGCAGCTATCGTTTTAGCAGGGATGCCCTTAGGAGTTGAAGAACAATGTGCAGCTGGATGCCTCTTGCAAAGTGTTCCAGCAACTTCTCATTTTATCTCCTCCTGGAGTAGAATCTGGCCTAGTACCTTAGACATAAAGAAAAGCCCAGTAGCCGTGGACTTTGAATCATCACTCCCCAGACAGCCCACTCAGATTGTAGAAACTCATTGGTGATGCCAGGCAAAGTGAGGAAGCCCATAAGTCATTGACTGATGATGTCAGAAGAAAGAGCTTCTGGGTGGAATGTCAGAATTGGAAGAATAGAGCCATTTACACCCTTTTTAACTACACTACAAATTAAATTGCATTTAATTATATTAATTCACATAATGAGTGATATTGGACTCCAGTAGGTTTTGCAATTTTTCAAAACCATATCCTTCCTCATTCTTCTACCTACTGCCTGAGCTGTTTTTCTTCCCTGAGGCATCCGTCAGAGATAAGAACGTGTAAGGAACCCCCTGAGAAGTGGAAATCTCAAATGACAAAAAGATGGCACTATTAAAAATGAATATCCCACTTGAAAGGATAATTGTGTGAGATTATTTTGATAGGATTATCATTTAAATGTGGTTCCTTCACAATTTAAAAATAATAGTGAGGACAAATCTCTTCATCGGAAAGCTAGCTTACTTTTGGGAACAGCTACTAAATATTATGTGATTTTCTTGCTAATAAGTATAACAATGCTGAAAAAATGTGGTTTACTTTTTTCTTCAGCAGAATTATTTGCTATTCATTCAGATTTCAAATATATATTGATCATGTGCCTAGTGAAATGTTAGACAAAAGCTAATATGTCCAATTAATAACCTGAAGTTCTCCAGCAAAAACTGTAGATATATTTTCTTAATGTATAATACATAATATACTATACATTATATATATATATATATAGAGAGAGAGAGAGAGAGAGAGAGAGAGAGAGAGAAAGATTGGCCCGACCAAGTGAAAAGCCTACTCATTTTAAGCCACAAAAGCTATTGGAGGAAAATATAAACATTTCTACCAATTCAAGTATTTCCACGGTACCTCTGGCCACTACAGCTCATTGGCTAACACAACACTCTTTCTCATGCCTTCTCCTTTTCACCTTCTTGTCTGACATATTTGCTCCTCAGCTTCCCTTGATGTTGGAGAGGCAACTTGGTCACATTCTAGCCAAAAAGGCATCATGAAACATCTGTTGGGGAGATCATAGAAAATCTTTTGCTTTTCCAACAAAAGGAGCAGATGGTATTAGCGTGATCCCTCCATTTTCTTTCTGCTTTGAATGTGGATGTGATGCCTTGAAATACAGCAGCCATCCTGTCCCTGTACAATGATTAACATGAGTGTGAAAGGCAATGTGCTAAAGATGGCAGAGCATAAAGGAAGAAAGAAGATCTGGGTCCTAGATGTTATCCAGCCATTCTACCAACTGCTTCCTTCCAAGCTTCCCAGCAAGACAAATGAACCTTATTTGTTTAAGCCTCTGTGGTCTTCATTGTTGTTTTGTGGTTGTTGCTATTATATTTCTTGAAGCAACCCTAACTGATATGAAGTCTGTATGTCCTAGACATACACTGAAACACTATAAACTCAAGATCCCCAAAGTGGATACAGTCATGGCAGGATAGAAAGGGAGAGATTAAGAGGAAGGAAACAGACTGAACCATTGTCTGACTTGCCTGGTATGACAGGAACTCAAAAGAGCCTGAGGGAGCCTCACAGAACGTTGATTTGATGTTCTTTTAAGAGTAAAAGAAAACTGGGAAAAAAATCTTCAAAGTACTGTACCCGGACAGTGGGAACAATCTGAGAAATTAGCCAAGAGGTTTAAAAGCAAAACCAAACGAACACAACATTGTAAAGCAACTATGCTCCAATAAAAACTAATTTAAAAAAAAAAAGAGAGAGAGAGAAAGATCAAGAGTCAGTGCCAAAGTGGAAACTGGATGAATGAGGAAGTTGGCTAGCAGTGAATGAGGAGAAACTAAAAAAATTCAAATTTGTGTTTAATATTGATGTTTTTGGATGAAAACTGAGTGTGTTTATGTCTGTGTCTGTGTGTAGCTCACACAAAGACATAAAGGTAAGACAAGCACTATATTCTCCCTTTGTTGCTGCTCATGGGTCTGTGCCACACTATCTCTTGCAGGTAACATCATGTTACATTTTTTCCTCTGGAGCCTCTTTCTTCCTTGGATGGACTTGCAGGTGGGCATGTATCAAACTAAATTATGGTCTAAGTATCTTCAATGAATATTCATTTTTTCAAATAAAAAAAGCAAAACCAAAACCCAGCCTCATCAGCCCACTATTCAGAAGGTTGCTTTTAGGAGAATAGGGGGAAAAGGGAAAAGAAAGCAGTAAGGAGGGAAGAATAGAATACAGAAGGAAGGGGTCGGCTTTGTCTCACCACAGGCCTCAAAGGAGAAGCCTGCAGCTAGACAGACAGCTGGAACAGGGGTCTGTTTGCCAGAGGACTGTCCTGGGGACCAGCGTTCCCTTTGTTTCATGTGCAGAAAGCTGGGAGGGCCTGGACCTTTGTGCCCTCCTGGGACAGCCTTTACCTACTGTTGACGGACACACAAGTATAAATACCCCAACTCTCTCACCTGTTTGAGATAGCGCCCTTCTGCAGGCCCCCCCTCCCCCCCAGCAGGTTTGGAACTGGCCTTGGTGAGCTGTGCTTGGACCTGCCCTCCTGATCAGTTTCCTTCTGTTCCTCATCAAATCTCCCCCGCCCCGCGCACCCCCACTCTCTTATTTTTTTTCTTCCTGGGAATTCTTCCCAATAAAGTATTTTAACATAAATCTTGGTCTCTGGTGAGCCCCACCTAAAACTCTTTTTCTCTGGGTTATAAATAAAATTGCTCACCCAAGGCCAGCAGAACAGAAAGCCAAAAGAAGTTAAGCAGACAGTGAATCAAAAGGAAAATGAGGTTTGCCAAAAGCCAAAAATATGAACAATAATTCCTTGGGCTGCCCATTCTCGCCTGAATGTTGCTATAGAGTAAAGCAGCAGTATTTTCCACAAAATAAATTTGATGTCCTGCTAAACATCAAGCCGTTTGTCATTTCAATACCAAACCTAATATTGCTTATAGTTAGTTAGGGGAATCAACACAGAAGGGAGAGCAGAATTATCACTACAGCACAGCTGCAAAGTGTTCCCAAGCCTGGAATGGCCTCTTCCTTTTAGGGAGACAAAGAGAGAAAATGCAGAGCTCTCTTTATCTACTCATGAATTTTCCCATCCCAGGTGGCTGACTAGCTGCAAGGTTGTGTTAAAGAGCAGTTTCTAATCTTTCTTTTTAAGGATCTAGTCTCTAGTGACCTCGGGCTCCATTCTCATAACAACAAGAAAACCAGACTAGGGCTCAGATGACCTGTGGTTCATGTGTCTTAATGACTGACCCTTGCTTACTACGTGCTGGGTAATTTCAGCAAATACCAGATCAGTCACCATGGAGCCAACTTGCTTACGTCAAACAACCAAAGGATCAGTCTCTGAGGCTCTGGGAAGATTGGGTTTGGGGTAAAGACTGAAACTGCTTTTTTTTTTTTTCATTTTTAATTAAACGAAGAATCTGAGAACCAACAGGGCAAGAAAAAAAGGAAGCCATTATGTACAACGTGGATATCGATGTGCCTAATAGGGTCATTCTTAATTCACTACTCTAGAAGGAAAATATTCTGCTTTCTTGAGAAAAATGAAGAACTTCCAGAAAATTTTAACCCCAAAGTGAGCAATAACACTTCTGGTAACTCAAAGTGCTAACTGATCAGATAGGTATCACCTGAATTCAACAGACATCCCCCCCAAATTCAATGCTATTCCTGTTACTAAAACAGGAAACACATTTACAATTAAAATTTAAAAAGACAAGTGGAATGGTTTAACAGAAGAGAAATGAACTATGGACCTTTCTGCAGGGTTTTATCAAATGTACTTTTAGTCCAAATGATGACAGTTTGTGATTAGTCCACAAGATGAATTAATTTTAAAGTAGACCACATTAGGAAAATAAGACAAGTAGAACAAGGTCAAAAGTTGATTTTTATGGCTATAATAGATCACTTTACTTTTAATTTTTTAATTGAAGTCTAAATTGCATCCAGTAAAATACATAGATACTAAGTTTGCAGTTTGATGAGTTTTGACAAAGGTATGCATCCACGTACCATCGCAAGCATCATGATAAGAACATTCTCTGTGCCCAGCAAGTTTCCTCATTCTCCTCCCAGAGTCAACCCCTCTCGATATCCATCACATATTTCCAGTCTTCATATAAATGATCTCAACCAATATATACTCTTTTATGTCTGTCTTCTTTTTCTCAGCATAATGTTGTTGAGATTCATCCACATGACTGGGTGTAATGTTAGTATGTTCATATTTATTGCTCAGTAGTAATAGTCAATTGTACAATTTATCTATTCACTTGTTAATGGACATTGGGTTGTTTGCAGTACTTAGTTATTATGAATAAGGCTGCTATGAGCATGCTTATACAGGTTTTTTATGGAAACGTTTTTATTTCTTTTGGGTAATATCTAGAAGAAGAATTTTACACCATAGAATAGGTGTTAGCCTTAACTTTATGAGAAAGTTCCAACATATTTCTCAAGTGCTCGTACCATCTTTCCACTATCCCCAGCACCATGGGAAGGTTCCAGTTGCTCCACATCCTTGCCAATATTTAGTAATGTCACTCTTTCTAGATTTAGCTATAGAACATACAGATGAAGTCACATTGCTTCCAGATGGAGAAAGCAGCACTTTATTATTTCCCATCCTTCACAATCCTAAAGCCACACAAAACTCAGGCAATCAAAAGGGCACCTGTCTCATGAGCAAGGAAAACAGCTTTATCTTTGTCCCCTAAGCAGTCAGTTTCCTTTCTCCACACATTTTACAACCTTGGGCAGGAGAAGAATAGTGTCTATTTAGTTCTCATTAACAGTGACCTTTACCTTTAGATGAGGCAAACATGGCCCCACATCACTACAATCTTCTGCTTTTCCTTAACTTTTAGTATTTCAAACAAGATGTTTTATATTTTTCCTGTCTCCTCAGAGTGTTTGCATAGTTGATGTACCAAGACAACCAAAGCAGCTTGCATCTGCCCATCTCCCCACCCACCCTCCCTCCCAATACCCTGAGTGGGCATGTGGCAAGCTGTTTCTGCCTGGGGACAAATGAGTGCGAGCATGATATGATAGAAAAAACAGAGTTGGCAATTGCTTTTTTTTTTTTTTTTTTTTGCTGTACGCAGGCCTCTCACTGTTGTGGCCTCTCCTGCTGTGGAGCACAGGCTCCAGACGTGCAGGCTCAGCGCCCATGGCTCACGGGCCCAGCCACTCCGTGGCATGTGGGATCCTCCTGGACCGGGGCACGAACCAGTGTCCCCTGCATCAGCAGGTGGACTCTCAACCACTGTGCCACCAGGGAAGCCTGGCAATTGCTTTTGACTGAATGTTTGCAACCCTTCCCCCAAATTCATTTGTTGACACCTAATCCCTAATATGATGGTATTTGGAGGTGGGGAGGAACCCTCCCGAATGGGATTAGTGCCCTTATAAAAGAGACCCCAGAGACCTCTGTCCCCCTTCCTCCATGTGAGGACACAGTGAAAAACCCACTGTCTCTGAACCAGGAAGCAGGCTCTTGCCAGAACTCGACCATGCTGGTACCTGACCCTTCCAGCTTCCAGACTGTGAGAAACACATTTCTATTGTTTGTAGGCCACCCAGTCCATGGCACTTTGCTGTAGGAGCTCACACGGATGAAGACAGCACTCAGTGCTTTCTGTGCTTCTCTGTACCTGTAACTGGTGTGTGCTTGTGTCTGGGTCACTGATGGTGGGACTCATGGGTGAAATGAAGGGATTGAAGTAGATCTTCATCATCCAGGAAACAGCACTAGCCACAAAAGGCTATTTAAATTTGAATTCATTAAAATTAGATAATATTAAAAATTCAGTTGCTCAGTCACATGAGCCACACTTGAAGGGCTCAGTAGTCACCTGTGTCTTGTGGTGACCACACAAGACAGTGCAGATCTGGAATGTTCCATCCTGGCAGACTGTTCTGTGAGATAGCACCAGATTAATGGGCTTGAGGGCTTTTTTGGCTCCAAGACTCAAAGACTGTACATCTAAGGTAAGAAAATGAGGTTTATCTTAGGCTGAAAGATGAGCAAAGGAATTCAATCTCAGCATGACTTAACATAACTATGGAAAGAGAGTGAAATGGGCACTTATTAGTAAGAGCTCTAGACACACTAAAAACACAAGACAAAAACCATGAGGTACTAGTGATTTGAAGAGTTTTATTCTGGCTAGAATGACCTTGAAAGCAAGAACACTTAGATCTAACATGACACTGTCAATATCCTGGCCGGATGCCAGTGAGATACGATGTTTCATGTCTGCATCAGGTTGTTTCAGGTTACTTTTTCCAGTGTTTATATCCACACCCTGTGGCCAGTTCATCAGTGGCCATTTCTAGAGACAGGAACATCTCCATAACATCAAAGAGTAAGGTGAAGCAGCAAGTGCTGATGTAGAAGCTGCAGCAATTTCTCCACAAAGTCTAGCTAAGATATTCATGAAGGTGGCTACACTAAGCAACAGATTTTCAGTGTAAACAAAACAGCCTATATTGGAAGAAGATGCCATCTAGGGCTTTCATAGAGGAGAAGTCAATGCCTTACTTCAAAGTTTCAAAGGACAGGCTGACACTTTTGTTAGGGGCTAATGCAGCTGGTGACTTGAAATTGAAGCCAGTGCTCATTTAGCATTTCAAAATTCTAGGGCTCTTAAGAATTATGCTAAATCTACTCTGCCTGTGCTCTGTAAAAGGAACAACAAAGCCTGGATGACAGCACATCTGTTTACAACAGGGCTGACTGAACATCTTAAGCCCACTGTTGAGACCTACTGCTCAGAAAAAAATATTCTTTTCAAAATATTACGGCTCATTGACAAGGCACCTAGTTACCCAAGAGCTCTGATGGAGATGTACAAAGAGATTAATGATGTTTTCAGGCCTGGTAACGCAACATCCATTCTGCAGCTCATGGATCAGGGAGTCATTTCAAATTTCAGGTCTTATTATTTAAGAAATATATTTTGTAAGGCTATAGCTGCCATAGGTAGTGATTTCTCTGATGGATCTGGGCAAAGTCAATTGAAAACCTTCTGGAAAGTATTCACCATTCTAGATGCCATGAAGAACATTCATGATTCATGGGAAGAGGTCAACATATCAACATTAACTGGAGTTTGGAAGAAGTTGATTCCAACCCTCCTGGATGACTTTGAGGCATTCAAGACTTCAGTGGAGGAAGTCACTGCAGATGCGATGGAACAGCAAAAGAGCTAGAATTAGAAGTGGAGCCTAAAGATGGGACTGAATTACTGTATCTCTTCATAAAACTTGATGGATGAGGAGCTGCTTCTTACTGGTGAGCAAAGAAAGTGGTTTCTTTGGATGAAAGCTTCTCCAGTGAAGCTGCTGTGCAGATTGTTGAAATGACAACAAAAAATTTAGAATATTACATCAACTTATTTTATAAAACATTAGCAGGGTTTGAGAGGATTGACTCCAATTTTGAAAGACATTCTACTATGGGTGAAATGCTATCACACAGCCTTGCAGGCTACAAAGAGATCATTCATGAAAGGAAGGGTCAATCAAAGTTGCAAATTCATTGTTCTTTTGTTTTAAGAAATTGCTGCAGCCACCCCAACCTTCAGCAACCACCAACATGGAGGCAAGACCCTCCACCTGCAAAAAGATTATGACTCGCTGAAGGCTCAGATGATGGTTAGCATTTTTTTAAATAATAAAGTACTTTTAAATTAAGGCATGTGCATTGTTTTTTTTAGGCACAATGCTATTGCACACTTAATAGACTATAATATGGTGTGAACTATGTACCAGGAAACAAAAATATTTGTGTGACTTGCTTTATTGTGATATTCACTTCAGTGCAGTGGTCTGGAACCAAGCCTGCAGTATCTCCAAGGCTTGCCTGTACCAATGCTTGCAGACTCTTTACTTTATTGGTATGGTATTATTTACTAATAATAACAATCACTATTATTTATAATGTCCCAGGGACTGTGCTTAATATCATATACCTCATACTCCTTCATCCCTCAAAACAACACTAATGTGGGTGTGTTTTACCACTGCCCTGGCTACAAGGAAGATGCACAGGCCCATCAGAAGGGCTCCATGCCTCTCCAGTCTTCCTGGTGCTTTTGACTCCAGTGTTCGTTGTGATCAGGGGAGCTTACTAGTGTTACGGGTCATGTGGAAAATGTCACAGGAGCACTGCACATGTTGAAGCCAGATAGACATCACTTCTGCTGTGTGATTTTTAGGCAGTAACAACTTTGTTGGCTGCTGAGGATGGGATGTCTTCCCTGGGCACCCAGAGGCAGGATGACTAGTGCAGCCCCTCAGCATGGGCAATGCTTCTCACTGGGATGGAAGCTGGAGGCTCCGAGGCAGTAAGAACCCACACGGCTTCCTGATGGCAGCAGCAGACGATGCTCGTGTTGGCTGGTGGGCACTGGAGGACTCTGGGTCTCTATGCAGACCACCTAGATCTGTTCCTCCACTCTGGGACCCACTCGTCTAGTCCTCTAAGCCAGAGCAATGGTAAAACCTACCTACATGAAGTCTAATTTCAGAGGGTGGTTTTAAGGAATGAATGAAATATGAGATGTATCTCATTTTGCAGTCTGCTTGCCATGTAGTAAATATCTGATACATAGCAACTGTTAATAGCATCACTGTTGTTGTTGATAATAGTAATATTTGTAATAGTAATGGCAATGATAATGCAAATTTTGGTATTTTATTGTGAGTATCTCATTCTTTACAACTCAAGAATGTCATCTAGTCTATGGATGTGAATGTTGTGGAGAAGTTGGGATAAAAATTTGCTCTGACAAATCGTGCCTTTCTTCTTCCACACCCTGGAAGACCCCTCCCCAACCCAGAGCATGTGTATTTCAATTACAGTTTACAAATGTGGAAACTGAGGCTCAGAGAGGTTAAGGAACTCATCCAAGTGGATACCTCTAGTAACATCACACTCATTCTTTTTATTCCCACACATGTTCTTGAAGGAAAGAGGTGAGGGTGACAGCTGGGAATGCACAGAACATGAAGACAGCTTATGGCAGTGTGTGGGCACGTGGGTGTCAATGGTCCTGTGTGTCACAGCTGAAAAATAAGGTTCCTGGGAATGTAACATGTCACCATCAAAATGGCTCACAGACAGTGACGATGTGGTGTCGCTGCTGGCTGAAGAACAAAAAATTCAACCAATCAGAAAAGACACTGATGTAAGATCAGTGTGGTTCATCTCTGGAACCCAGTTGTTTACTTTGCTCTAAATAAACCCAGCTTCAAAAGCCACAACCAGATAGAATTCTCTTGACAGCTAGAGGAATGTGGAGTTAGAATACAGGGCAATTATCTGAAAAATGCCCCCTTTGGCTGGAAGCTCAGTCTGGACTTTGGGCTTCCGTCATTCTCCAAGGACCTTGGATCAACTCCAGGGTGATCTCTGGGGCAGAGGTCTGGCCCCAGGGCTTATTCCTAATTCTGTCACTTCACTCAGCTGTTTGCATTGCTTTCCTCTGTGGATTGGCCAAGGGCAACTTTCCTTGTCACTAAGGCCAGGATGATAAAGTCCAGCCTTCATGTCCCTAAAGTGTACATGTCTCATAAGGGCAGGAAGAGCCATAACGCATGGCTTCCTCAAGAGTTATGAGAACGTAGAACTTAACAGCCTAGACTCCTGGGTCAGCAGACCAGGGTATGAATCCAGTCCCACTTCCCCTCAGCTGTGTGACATGGGACAAGTCTGTCTCTTTAAGCCTCAGTCTCCCCAGATGTCAAGTTGTAATAATAAGAGCATACATCTCGCAGGGTGGCTGAAAAGATCCAAAGAGCAAAGGTCCTTGAGGTGTCCAGTGCCCGGCAGGTAGTAAGGTGGGGTTCACATTGGCAGTCCTCAAATGTCCAAATAGCTATTTGATAAGATATTTGACTGGTATGGGGAGAGCATGGGCTGGTCAGAATGGATGCTGTTACAAGAAGCAATCATTCTGATTGGTTGATGCCTATGCTGCTTTTGCATATCACTCCTGGGTATTAATCATTCAATAAATGTTAACTCTGATTGTTATTCTTGCCGTTCTCACAAGGAAGGGAATTAGGAATTACCAGGGCAGGGTGTCCTGCACAATGTGTACCCATACATTGTGGGTTGTATCTTGAGTCCCCCATCCCCACCTCCTCCTTGTTGCCAGGAGAAGACAGCTTTGCCATAACAAACAGCATCTAGGTGTCATCCATCAAAGGAGGAACTGTTCACTGTCTCACCTACAGTGAAGCAGATAAGAAGAGCCCTCACTCTCACAGCTGAATGCTTCCAAGCTACAGAACATCATTACTAAAAGATGATTGTGTATCTTCACCAGAGAGAGGCACTTTTTCCTACCTGTTTCATGCTCAGTGGAAAAATGATGAGATCAAGAAGAGAGAAGACAGAATGAGCATATGAGGAGGCAGAGATGAAAGTGATGGATACCCTAATCTATTAGAACAAAAGCAGAAATAATAAACAATGCCACCTTGTATTCAAACAATGAATTTGTTCATTAAAGTCTTACAATGGCCTGGCATGGGGAATACTATTTCATTCCTTATTTGTACCAAAAAAATGTGCTTTCCAAATATATATGTCTTTTGATTCTCCCCCAAATGGTTACATGGATAGTCTGATTCATTGGAGTACTGAAACAATTGCATTCTTGAAGATGAGTTCTCCGAATAACTCCAAAAATATACACAAGCACAGATGAAACAAAATAGGTTAAACATGCATCAGATGTATATGTATGAAAACTTCTTTTCCCTAAACATACCAAAAAGCATCATTTTGTACTTTGTGTGGTTGGGAGTAGTAGAGATACCCATCCCATTTCACAGAGAAGGGCAGGGAATCAGAGTATTAAAATAACCTAGTTGTAGTAGGATTTTCAAATTCCCAAAGTCAGATATTTATATTCGAACTGGATAATTCATTATTGTATTTGAATTTTTTATCATGTGCCCAGGAATTGAGCAAAAAGTCACAATTGGAAGTCTATGAATATAAAGTTGTTTGTCTTAACAAATAAAGAGGGTAAACCAGGTTCCAAGGCAGACGTAAACTGTGGTAGACCGATTCTAGTGTGGCTCCATGTTCATGTCCTGCATAGTGTTCTCCCCTTGAGTGGGAGAGAAACATATTACTTGCTTCTAACCAGTAGAATATGACAAAGCTGATGCAATATCACCCCTGTTATTATGTTATGATATGTATATGGCTAATTTTGCCAGCATGCATCAGAGACTTTCTCTACTGCTGGCTGTAGTAAGCTGCCATTATCTGAGAGGGCCCATGGGGAAGGCTATGTGGCAAGGTACTGTGGGTGGAACTGAGGGGCTGAGAGCAGCTCCTGGATGACAGCCAGCGAATAACGGGGACCTCAGTCCTGCAAACAAATTCTGCGAACAACCTGAGGGAGCTTGGATATGGACCTTTTCCCAATCAGGCCTGGCCAACTCTAGATTGCAAGGTGGTAAAGACCCTGAAAAAGAGAACCCAGATAAGCTGTGACCAAACTTCTGAGCCACTAAGATTATGGTAACTTGTTACATATCCAATGGGAAACTTAATACATAAACTTATATCAGTCAGCAGGTATCAAATGATCTCTTTACCTAACACTGGCAAAATGGCATGGTGGTTATGAAAGAAATATATGACCTGGTTCCTGCTCAGAATCTAGCTGGAGACAGAAAATACCAGGTTGATGGAGAGGTAGCATAGTTATGAGTTTTCCTAAGTCTCTCAGATAAACAGACAGAGCAGTTAGGCTACCAAATCAAACACCAGTAGGTAACATCTACAATAAAACTGCATGGCAAGGCATCCACACACACCCCAAATGTGAGTGGATGGGGACAAACTACCCAAAGCTTCAAGATCCATGTGGGAACTGTATAGGATGAAACAAATGTAAAGCAACTGGGTTTCTGACAGTCCCTAAGTCAACAAAAAGCACTCACCAGAAAGCATAGTGGCTCAATCTCAGAATAGCCACTAGAACTGAAAGGGTTCCGCAAGATCCAATTTGGGTGTGCATGCAAGAAGATGGCAAAGCCACTCTCACCACTTTATTCAACAAAGTATTGGAAGTCCTAGCCACAGCAATCAGACAAGAAAAAGAAATCCAAATTAGGAGGGGTGGACCAAGATGGCAGAGGAGTAGGAGGATGTGGAGTTCATCTCTCTTCACAAGTGCATCAGGAATACATCTACAGATGGAAGAATTCTCACAGAACACTGCCTGAACACTGGCAGAAGACCTTGGACACTGGAAAGGACAAGAAAGATCCCCACATAACCGGAGCTGACCTTTTCACACCTGCAGCCAGGGCTAAGAAAAGCCCCCGCTGGGGCTGACCTTCTTACACTGGCCATCAGGTGCTAGGGCCGGATCTATAATGTCCTTGTCCTCTGTCTTTCCTGTGCACCTGTTACCACCAGGGCCCCCGCGACACAGGCAATCATGCCACCTCTCTGCCCTGCCCTCACTGGGGCAGACCCACTTCCTCCAGGGCAGCCTCGGGAGCAGACTTCTGTGGGTGGTCCACACACAGAGGTGAGTCTCACAGCTGAGCCCCAGGGGCAAGGCGACTAAGGAAGAGGAACAAAAGTCTTCCTGTGCAGCTGCACAAGCCACAAATTAAATCCCCATGATCAGCTTGGTAAACGTTGCATCTGTGGAATAGCTGAATGGACAATGTGTGTTCCCAGAAATGAAACTGGTCTAGCTCTAAGAGCTGTGGGCTTTGGGGACTAGTACATGCAGAAGTTGGGCCAGGTCAGAGTCTGATCTGCCACCACAGTGCCCACAGAGGGACCAGAGACCTAACGAGGTTTTGGAGGGCCTGCTGGGGAGGTGAACGTTGGCTGTAACTCATGGTGGGGGCAAGGACATTGACAGCTGAGACCTCAGGAAAATATAATTACTACTATATTTTTAATGTTTTGTTCTGTTGTTGTTTTATTATCATTTGTTTTTATTTTCATTTAGTTAAAAAATTTTAATACAGTTTTTTAAAATATTTCTATCTCTTTGTTACTTTTTGTTTTTCTGTGTTTTTTCCTTGTTTTCTTTTTTCTTTCCTTTATTCTATTTTGTTTATATCTTTCTTTCTTGTTCTATTTGTTCTTATCTTTTTATACTTCTTTTAAAATAATTTTTGTGTGTTTGTTTTGTTTGCTTTTCCCTTCAGTTTGCCTTCTGCTCTTATCTTGTTTTTTATTTCTTGTATTTGTCAGTTTCATTTTTAATTGTGTGATTTCATTTTGGGATTTTCTGTTTGTCTGGTTGTTCTCTTGCTTTTTGTTTTCTGTTTTTGTTTTTGTGCTTTTTTTGTATGTGTGTGTGTTTGTTTGTCCTAATTTTTGTTGATGTTGTTTGTTTTTGTCTTTGAGATTTGTCTTGGGTTTTTTTATCTGCTTGTTTTCATTTGTTTGCTTCCTGCCCCCCTTTTTTTTCTTTTTTCCTTTAATTGCCAAGACATGTGGCTTCCAGGGTCTTGGTTCCCAGGCCGAGAGTTGGGTCTGAGACTCTGGGGTTGGAGCACTGAGTCCAGGATGCTGGGATGCCAGAGAATTTCCAGTCCCAGGGAATATTAAATTGAAAGAGCTCTCCAAGAGGGCTGCATCTCAACTCCAAGACCCTGCTCCACCTAACTACCTGCAGGCTACAGTGCTGAATACCCCATGCCAAACAATAAGCAAGAGAGGAACACAAACCTACCCATCAGCAGACAGGCTGCCTAAAGTCATACTAAACATACAGAGACCCCCAAACACACCACCTGACACAGCCCTGCCCATCAGAGAGACAAGATTCAGCTCCACCCACCAGAACTCAGGAACCAGTCCCTCCCACCAGGAAACATACACAAGCCACTGGAAACAACCTCACCCACTGGGGGCAGACTCCAGAAGCAAGAGAAACTATGACTCTGCAGCCTGCAGAAAGGAAACCTCAAAAACAGTAAGTGAGACAAAATGAGAAGACAGAGAAATATGTTGCAGAAAAAGGAGGAAGATAAAAACCCACAAGATCAAATAATTGAAGACGAAATAGACAATCTGTCTGAAAAAGAATTGAGAGTAATGATAGTAAAGATGATACAAAATCTTGGAAATAGAATGGACAAAATGCAAGAAATGTTTAACAAGGACCTAGAGAACTAAAGAACAAACAAACAGTGATGAACAATGCAATAACTGAAATTAAAAATACGCTAGAAGGAATCAATAGCAGAATAACTGAGGCAGAAGAATGCATAAGTGAGCTGAAAGATAGAATGGTGGAAATAACTGCCATAGAGCAGAATAAAGAAAAAAGAATGAAAAGACTTGAGGACAGTACCAGAGACCTCTGGGATAACATTTAATGCACCAACATCCAAATTATAGGGGTCCCAGAAGAAGAAGAAAAAGAGAAAGGGTCTGAGAAAATATTTGAAGAGATTATAGTCGAAAACTTCCTTAACATGGGAAAGGACATAGTCAATCAAGTCTAGGAAGTGCAGAGAGTCCAATACAGGGTAAACCCAATGAGAAACATGCTGAGACACATAGTAATCAAACTAACAAAAATTAAATACAAAGAAAAAATATTAAAGGCAGCAAGGTAAAAACAACAAATAACATACAAGGGAATCCCCATAAGGTTATTAGCTCATCTTTCACCAGAAACACTGCAGGCCAGAAAGAAGGGGCAGGATATATTTAAAGTGATGAAAAGGAAAAACCTACAAACAAGATTACTCTACCCAGCAAGACTCTCATTCAGATTTGATGGAGAAATCAAAAGCTTTACACAAGCAAAAATTAAGAGAATTCAGCACCACCAGACCAGCTTTACAACAAATGCTAAAAGAACTTCTCTAGGCAGGAGACACAAGGAAGAAAAAGACCTATAAAAACAAACCCAAAACAATTAAGAAAATGGTAATAGGAACATACATATCAATAATTACCTTACGTGTAAATAGATTAAATGCTCCAATCAAAAGACACAGACTGGCTGAATGGATACAAAAACAAGACCTGTATATATGTTGTCTACAAGACACCCACTTCAGACCCAGGGACACATACAAACTGAAAGGGAGGGGATGGAAAAAGCTATTCCAAGCAAATGGAAATCAAAAGAAAGCTGGAGTAGCAATACTCGTATTTGAAAAAGTAGACTTTAAAATAAAGACTGGTAAAAGAGATAAGGAGGGACACTACATAATGATCAAACGATCAATCCAAGAAGAAGATATAACAATTATAAATCTTTGTGCACCCAACATAGGAGCACGCTAATACATAAGGCAAATGTTAACAACCATGAAAGGAGAAATCGACAGTAGCACAGTAATAGTAGGGGAATTTAACACCCCACTTACACCAATGGACAGATCATCCAAATGGAAAATAAATAAAGAAACACAATCCTTAAATGACACAATAGGCCAGGTAGATTTAATTCATATTTATAGGACATTCCATCCAAAAGTAGCAGAATACACTTTCTTCTCAAGTGCACATGGAACATTCTTCAGGATAGATCACATCTTGGGTCACAAATCAAGCCTCTGTAAACTTAAGAAAATTGAAAACCTGTCAAGCATCTTTTCCTACCATAACGCTATGAGATTAGAAATCAATTACAGGAAAAAAGATACTGTAAAAAGCATAAACACATGGAGGCTAAACAATATGCTACTAAATAACCAAAAGATCACTGAAGAAATCAAAGAGGAAATCAAAAAAATACCTAGAGACAAATGACAACGAAAGCACGATGACCCAAAACCTATAGGATGCAGCAAAAGCTGCTCTAAGAGGGAAGTTTATAGCAGTACAATCCTACCTCCAAAACAAGAAAAATCTCAAATAAAAGACCTAACCTTAGACCTAAAGCAACTAGAGAAAGAAGGACAAACAAAACCCAAACTTAGTAGAAGGAAATAAATCATAAATATCAGAATAGAAATAAATGAAATAGAAACAAAGAAAACAATAGCAAAGATCAATAAAACTAAAAGCTGGTTCTTTGAGAAGATAAACAAAATTGATAAAACTTTAGCCAGACTCATCAAGAAAAGAGGGAGAGGACTCAAATCAATAAAATTAGAAATGAAAAAGGAGAAGTTACAGCAGACACTGCAGAAATACAAAGGATCATAAGAGACTACTACAAGCAACTATATGCCAATAAAATGGACAACCTGGAAGAAATGGACAAATCCCTAGAAAAGTACAACTCTCCAAGACTGAACCAGGAAGAAACAGAAAATATGAACAGACAAATCGCAAGTAAGGAAATTGAAACTGTGATTAAAAACCGTCCAGCAAACAAAAGTCCAGGACCAGATGGCTTCACAGGCGAATTCCATCAATCATTTAGAGAAGAGATAACACCTATCCTTCTCAAACTCTTCCAAAAAATTACAGAGGGAGGAACACTTCCAAACTCATTCTATGAGGCTGCCATCACCCTGATACCAAAACCAGACAAAGATATCACAGAAAAAGAAAATTATAGGCCAATAACACTGATGAACATAGACTCAAAAATCCTCAACAAAATACCAACAACCCGAATTCAACAACATATTAAAAAGATTATACACCATAATCAAGTGGGATTTATCCCAGGGATGGAAGAATTCTTCAGTATACACAAATCAATCAGTGTGATAAACCATATTGACCAATTGAAGAATAAAAATCACATGATCATCTCAATAGATGCAGAAAAAGCCTTTGAGAAAATTCAAAAACTCTCCTGAAAGTGGGCATAGAGGGAACCTACCTCAACCTAATAAAGGCCATATACGACAAACCCACAGCAAACATTATTCTCAGTGGTGAAAAACTGAAAGCCTTTCCTCTAAAATCAGGAACAAGACAAGAGTGCTCACTCTCACCACTACTATCAAAATAGTTTTGGAAGGCCTAGTAATGGCAATCAGAGAAGAAAAAGAAATAAAAGGAATCCAAATTAGCAAAGAAGAAGTAAAATTGTCACTGCAGATGACATGATACTATACATAGAAAATCCTAGGGACTTCCCTGGTGGCACAGTAGTTAAGACTCCATAACCCCAATGCAGGGTGCTTGGGTTCAATCCCTGGTCAGGGAACTAGATCCCACGTGCATGCTGCAACCAAGAGTTTGCATACCACAACTAAAGAGCCCAAGTGACACAACCAAGGAGGCTGCGAACCACAACTAAGTAGGCCACCTGCTGTAACTAAGACTTGACACAATGAATGAAATAAATAAATAAATAAATTTTAAGAAATAAAAATAAATAATTAAAAGAAAATCCTAAGGATGCCACCAGAAAACTAATAGAGCTAATAAATGAATTTAGTAAAATTGCAAGATACAAAATTAATACACAGAAATCTCTTGCATTCCTATACACTAACAATGAAAGACCAGAAGGAGAAATTCAGGAAACAGCGCCATTCACCATTGCAATAAAAAGAATAAAACACCTAGGAAAAAAACCTACCTAAAGAGACAAAAGACCTGTACATGGAAAACTATAAGATACTGATGAAAGAAATCAAAGATGACACAAAAAGATGGAGAGATATACCATGTTCTTGGATAGGAAGAATCAATATTGTGAAAATGATTATACTACCCAAAGCAATCTACAGATTCAGTGCAATCCCTATTGAATTACCCATGGCATTTTTCACAGAACTAGAACAAAAAACTTTACAATTTGTATGGAAACACAAAAGACCTTGAATAGCCAAAACAATCTTGAGAAACATAAATAGAGGTGGAGGAATCAGGCTCCTTGACTTCAGACTATACTACAAAGCTACAGTAATCAAGGCACTATGGTACTGGCACAAAAACAGAAATATACATCAATGAAACAGGATAGAAAGCCCAGAGATAAAACCACACACATATGGTAACCTAATCTATGACAAAGGAGGGCAGAATATACAATGGAGAAAGGCACCCTCTTCAATAAGTGGTGCTGGGAAAACTGGGCAGCTTCATGTAAGAGAATGAAATTAGAACACTCCCTAACACCATACACACAAAAAACCTTAAAATGGATTAAAGATCTAAATGTAAAGCCAGACACTATAAAACTCTTAGAGGAAAACATAGGCAGAACACTCTATGATATAAATCACAGCAAGATCCTTTTTGACCCACTTCCTAGAGTAATGGAAGTAAAAACAAAAATAAGCAAGTGGGACCTAATTAAACTTAAAATGTTTTGCACAGCAAAGGAAACCATAAACAAGATGAAAAGACAACCCTCAGAATGGGAGAAAATATTTGCAAACGAAGCAACTGACAAAGGATTAAACTCCAAAATATACGAGCAGCTCATGGAGCTCAATATCAAAAAAACAAACAACCCAATCAAAAAATGGGCAGGGCTTCCCTGGTGCAGTGGTTGAGAGTCCACCTGCTGATGCAGGGGACACGGGTTCGTGTCCCCGTCCAGGAAGATCCCACATGCCGCGGAGCAGCTGGGCCCGTGAGCCATGGCTGCTGAGCCTGTGTGCCTGGAGCCTGTGCTCCGCAATGGGAGAGGCCACAACAGTAAGAGGTCTGCATACCGCAAAAAAAAAAAAAAGGGCAGAAGACATAAATAGACATTTCTTGAAAGACATTCAGATGGCCAACAAACACATGAAAATATGCTCAACATCACTAATTATTAGAGAAATGCAAATCAAAACTACAACGAGGTATCACCTCACACTGGTCAGAATGGCCATCATCAAAAAATCTACAAACAATAAATGCTGGAGAGGGTGTGGAGAAAAGGGAACCCTCATGCTTTTCTGGTGAAAATGTAAGCTGATACAGCTACTATGGAGAGCAGTATGGAGATTTCTTTAAAAACCAAAAATAGTACTACCATATGACCCACCAATCCCACTACTGGGCATATACCCAGAGAAAACAATAATTTAAAAAGACACATGCACCCCAATATTCATTGCAGCACTATTTACATTACCCAGGACATGGAAGCACCCTAAATGTTCACCAACAGAGGAATGGGTAAAGAATATGTGGTACATATATACAATGGAATATTACTCAGCCATAAAAAGGGATGAAATTGGGTCATCTGTAGAGATATGGATGGACCTAGAGACTGTCATACAGAGTGAAGTAAGTCAGAAAGGGAAAAACAAATATCGTATATTAACGTGCACATGAGGAATCTGAAAACATTGGTATAGACGATCTTGTTTACAAAGCAGAAGTAGAGACACAGATGTAGAGAACAAACGTATAGGTACCCAGGGGGATAGGGAGGGGGTGTGGGATGTATTGGGAGATTGGGATTGACATATGTACACTACTGATACTATGTATAAAATAGGTAACTAATGAGAACCTACTGTATAGCACAGGGAACACTACTTAATGCTCTGTGGTGACTTAAATGAGAAGGAAATCGAAAAAAGAAGGGATATATGTATACATATAGCTGATTCACTTTGCTGTACAGTATAAACTAACACAATATTGTAAAGCAACTATACTCCAATAAAAAAAGGGAATATTTAGTGCTTAAAAGAAATCCAAATTGGAAAGGAAGAAGTAAAACTGTCACTGTTTGCAGATGACAAGATATTATATGTAGAAAATCCTAAAGATACCACTAGAAGACTACTAGAGCACATCAATGAATTCATTAAAGTTGCAGTACACAAAATTAATATATAGAAATCTATTGCTTTTCTATACACCAACAATGAACTATCAAAAAGAGAAATTAAGGAAACACTCCTATTTACCAATGCATCAAAAAGAATAAAATACCTAGGAATAAACCTACCTAAGGAGGTAAAAGACCTGTACTTGGAAAACTCTAAGACACTGATGAAAAAAGTTGAAGACAACACAAACAGATGGAAAGAATTAATGTGCTCATGGTTTGGAAGAATTAATATTGTAAAATGACCATTCTACCCAAGGCAATCTACAGATTCAATGCAATTCCTATCAAAATACCAATGGCATTTTTCACAGGACTAGAACAAATAATTTTGAAATTTGTATGGAAACACAAAAGGCCTGGAATAGCCAAAACAATCTAGAGAAAGAAAAACAGAACTGGAGGAGACACGTTTCCTGACTTCAGACTATACAAAAAAGCTACAGTCATCAAAACAATATGATAGTGGCACAAAAACAGACACATATATCAATGGAACAGAATAAAGAGCCCAGAAATAAACCCATGAATTTATGGTCAATTAATCTTCAACAAAAGAGGCAAGAATATACAATAGAGAAAAGTCTCTAATGCCAGGAAAACTGGACAACTACATGTAAGAGAATGAAATTAAAACAATTTATCACACCGTATGCAAAAAAACCTCAAAATTGATTAAGGACCTAAATGTAAGACTTAAAACCATAGAACTCCCAGAAGAAAACATAGGCAGGCAGAACACTCTTTGACATAAATTGTAGCAATATTTCTTTGGATCTGTCTCCTAAAGCAAAGGAATAAAGGCAAAAATAAACCAATGGGACCTAATTAGACTTAAAAGCTTTTGTACAGCAAAGGAAACCATCAAAACCCCAAAAAGACAACCTACTGAATGGGAGAGAATATTTGCAACTTATATGACGAATAAGGGGTTAATATCCAAAATATATAAACAGCTCATAAATCTCAATAGCAAAAAACAAAACAACCTGATTGAAAAATGGGCAGAAGACCTGAATAGACATTTTTCCAAAGAAGACGTACAGATGGCCAACAGGCATGTGAAAAGATGCTCAGTATTGTTAATCATCAGAGAAATGCAAATTTAAACCACATTAAGTATCACCTCATACCTGTCGAATGCCTATCAACAACAAGAACACAAATAACAAATGTTGGCAAGGATGTGGAGAAAAGGGTACCCTAGTACTCTGGTGGTGGGAATGTAAATTGGTGCAGTCTCTGAGGAAAGCAGTATGGAGGTTCCTCAAAAAACTAAAAATAGAACTATGATACAACCCAGCAATTCCACTCCTGGATATATATCTGAAAAAAATGAAAATATTAATTTAAAAAGATACATGCACCCCAATGTTCATAGCAGCATTATTTACAATAGCCAAGATATGGAAGCAACCTAAGTGTCCATCAGCAGATGAATAGATAAGGAAGATGTGGTATATATGTACAATGGAATACTACTCAGCCATACAAAACAATGAAATTTTCCAGTTGGAACAACATGGACAGACTTGGAGGGTATTACACTTAGTGTAATAAGTACAGAGAAAGACAAATATAGTATGATATCACTTATATGTGGAATATAAAAAATAAAACAAACCAGTGAATATTAAAAAGAAAAAGAAACAGACTCACAGATATAGAGAACAAACGAGAGGTTACCAGTGAGGAGAGGAAAACGGGGAGGGGTAAGACAGTGCAGAGGATTAAGAGGTACAAACTACTCTGTATAAATTAAATAAGCTACAAGGATATATTATACAGCACAGAGAATATAGCCAATATTTTATAATAACTATAAATGGAGTATAACCTTTAAAATTTTTGAATCACTATGTTGTACACCTGAAACTTGTATAATATTGTACATCAACTGTACTTAAAATAAAATTAAATAAATAAACAACTAAAAATAAAAGACACCCTCTCCCCAAAAGAAGACGGCAAAGCAATAGGTTATGGCAGTGGTGGAGCCACCAGAACCCTGAAAACCCTTGAAACTACAGACAGGATCTCCCTTCCAAGGCAAAGCCCTGCAGTGAGAAGAAACTGCTGGACAGAGAATCCAAACCGAGCAGAACTAGGATGGGGAGACAAAAGCAAAAGTAAGGACCAGATGTTAGAGGAGAAGGGGGAAGGAAGCAGTTCAGACATGAGTGGTCTCAGAACGTTTGAGGACGCACACAGACACATACACACAGACACACACACACACACATACACACAGAGTTTCTTATCACTTTGTAAAAACAACAGATGAGTTCTAGAGCCCTGAAACTAGAAAGGCTATCCTGGCCATCCTTCCTTTTTAAACAGAAAGAAAAATTTATTTTACTTAAAAACTTACAAACAGAAAATCATGCTAGAATCTTTTAGAAAGTTATTAAAGATAAAAGAGAATAAGGAGCAGAATAATGTCCTTAAGTACGAAGATATCATGCCAGGAAAACATGCCTACAAATCAGATAAAAACTAATATTTAAAAATGAGCTATAGACATTTCTCCAAAGAAGATATACAGATTGCCAACAAACACATGAAAGAATGCTCAACATCACTAATAATTAGAGAAATGCAAATCAAAACTACAATGAGGTATCACCTCACACCAGTCAGAATGGCCATCATCAAAAAATCTAGAAACAATAAATGCTGGAGAGGGTGTGGAGAAAAGGGAACCCTCTTGCACTGTTGGAGGGAATGTAAATTGATACAGCCATTATGGAGAACAGTATGGAGGTTCCTTAAAAATCTAAAAATAAAACTACCATATGACCCAGCCATCCCACTACTGGGCACATACCCTGAGAAAACCATAATTCAAAAAGAGTCATGTACCACAATGTTCACTGCAGCTCTATTTACAACAGCCAGGACATGGGAGCAACCTAAGTGTCCATCGACAGATGAATGGATAAAGAAGATGTGGTACATATATATAATGGAATATTACTCAGCCATAAAAAGAAGTGAAACTGAGTTATTTGTAGTGAGGTGGATGGACCTAGAGTCTGTCATACAGAGTGAAGTAAGTCAGAAAGAGAAAAACAAATACCGTATGCTAACACATATATATGGAATCTTAAAAAAAAAAAAAAGGTTCTGAAGAACCTAGGGGCAGGACAGGAATAAAGATGCAGATGTAGAGAATGGACTTGAGGACAGGGGAGGGGGAAGGGTAAGCTGGGATGAAGTGAGAGAGTGGCATGGACATATATACACTACCAAATGTAAAATAGATAGCTAGTGGAAAGCATCCATATAGAACAGGGAGATCAGCTTTGTGCTTTGTGACCACCTAGAGGGGTGGGATAGGGAGGATGGGAGAGAGACGCAAGAGGAAGGAGATATGGGGATATATGTATGTGTATAGCGGATTCACTTTGTTATAAAGCAGAAACTAACACACCATTGTAAAGCAATTATACTCCAATAAAGGTATTTTTAAAACATGAGCTAAAATAAAGAAAGAAAACAACAGAAACTATGAAAGAAGAGAATAAATTGGAATTGAAAAAAATTCAGATATGAGGTAATTAGAGAAAAAGACTATTTAAAAACAAAGGTGACATGAGAAAGGAAAAAATTAGAAATAAAACAAAAAATTATTCCATAAATAAAGACTAAACTAAAAGTAACACAGAGTAAGTAGAGAGAATGGATAACACCTGAAAAGAAAGAAATGAAAAGGAGACAGAAACAAAGTAAATAAAAACAAAGGAAGAGACTTCCATGTCTGACTCTGATGGAGTAACTTGAACTGTGCTAACCCTTCCACCAGGAACAGTCATAAAACTGGACCAGACATATGAGGGGATGTTTTCTGGTCTCAGACAGCATGCTATGTAAGACTTGAGAGTCCTGAGGAGGACAAGAAAGTCTCAGGAGGCAGCCCTGTGTTTGTCCACCTCTGCCCTGCAAATGTCCTGATGGAGGCACAGCCTATCACAGTCTGAGAAGGATGGATGGACCCCACCTCACTGAGGTAGCAGAGGTCATACTTGGGGTATGAGGCGAGATTATATGCTGGATTAACAAACAAGTGTACTAGATTTCAAAAGACTGAAATATTATAGTGTATATCTCCTGTAAGCAATAGAATTAAACTAGAAATAAATAACAAGGTCTGTAGAAAAATCCCCCAATGTGTGTCAATTAAATGAGATTTGTAAATAATTTTGAATCAAAGAAAATTCACAAAGGGATATTAGAAAATATTTTCAACTGAATGATAATTGAAAAACAATAAGTCAAAATTTGTAGGGGGCAGCTAAAGCAGTGTTGAGAGGGAGACATATAAAGCTTTAAATGCCAATATTAAGAAGAAAATTTTAAATCAATTATCTAAATTTCCATCTTAGAAAGTTAAGACAAAAATTCATTAAGCATTAGAAAAAGAAAAAATGAAGGTACTCTTTATAAATCTACTACATTGGATTTTTCTTATTTTTTTCTCACCAATGTTTAGTAATTTTCAGTATAAAGGTTATGCACAAAGAACAGAAATCAATGTGCTAGAAATAAACCAACCCAGAAAATGTAGAACCTTAAAGTTGGTTATTTGAACAGATTAACACAATTGATAAGCCAGCCTCTAGTGAGAAAAAGTAAGAGAAAACAAAAATGATCTATATCAGGAATGAAGGAGGGAATTATCTTTATATATCCTACAAATATCAAAAGGATAATGAGGAAATATTAGCAAAAACCTATGCCAAGAAATTTAATAACTTAATGGAAATAGACAAGGTTCTTGAAAAGTTCAACTTACCAAAACTGAACAAGAAGAAAAAAGAAACTTTAAACAGCCTTATATGTGTTAAGTCAATTGAACATAAAATTTTAAAATCTTCCCACAAAGAATCTCCAAGACCAAATGATTCCATGGGTGAATTCTATCAAACATTGAAGGAAGAAATAATACCAACATATACAGACTCTTTTAGAAGGCGCAAGAGAAGTGAACGCATCCATCTCATTTTTAGACCAATATAACTCATATCAAAATCTGACAAAGAGGATTTCCCTGGTGGCACAGTGGTTAAGAATCCGCCTGCCAATGCAGGGGACACAGGTTCGATCCCTGGTCCAGGGAGATCCCACATGCCGTGGAGCAACTAAGCCCGTGTGCCACAACTACTGAGCCTGCACTCTAGAGCCTGTGAGGCACAACTACTGAGCCCACGTGCTGCAACTACTGAAGCGCATGTGACTACAGCCTGTGCTCCAGAACAAGGGAAGCCACTGCAATGAGAAACCCGCATGCATCGCAACAAAGAATAGCCCCTGCTCACCGCAACTAGAGAAAGCCCTTGCACAGCAAAGAAGACCCAGTGCAGCCAAAAATAAATAAATAAAAATAAATAAATAAATCTGACAAAGATATTATAAGAAAATTACTGACACCCTAATGAATACATATACAAAAATCACCAAAAAATTAGCAAGTCAAATCCAGCGGTATTTAAAAATGATAATGTATTATGACAAAGTGGGATTTATTCTAAGAATTCAAGGTTGAGTTGACATAAAAAATATTTGAAAAAAATATCCATTTATTATAAAATCTCTCAGCAAATTAGAAATTAGGGACAACTTCCTAAATCTAATAAACAGCATATTTTAAAAGCCTATAGCTAACAATGTACTTAATGATGAAAGAGTAAATGTTTTCCCATTAAGACTGGAAACAAGGCAAGGCTGTGCATTCTTACCATTTCTAGTCAACATAGAATAGGAGGTTCTAGCTAGAAAAATAAGGCAAGAAGTAAAAAATTAGAGATATGGACTTGGAAAAGAAGAAATAAAATTTTCTATTCACAGGCAACATGACTGTCTACATAGAAAATCTTAAGCAAGCTATTAAACAAAAAAGTAGAAGTAATAAGTGAGTTTATCAACGTTTTACAATAGAAGGTCAATTGAATTTCTATATGCTAGCAACAAAAAGTTGGAAAATAGAATTTTAAATGTATTATTTACAATATTTGGAATAGCATCAAATCATAAATTACTAAGGGATAAATTTTTTAAAGATGTGCAAAATCTTTACATTGAAAACTACTAAACATTGTTGAAAATAATAAGAAATATCTAAATAAATTGAGGTGCATACCATATTTGTGAATTGGAAGGCTCAGCATTGCTGGGAAGGCCAGTGTCCCTAAACTCTTCTACAGAGTCAGTGCAATCCTGATTGGAAACCAGCAGTTTTTGTTTTTAAACATAATAACAAGCTTATTCTAAAGTGTATATGAAAATGCACAATAGGCAAAACAATTTTGGAAGATAACAAAATTGGATGATGGGGGCTTTGTAATGTGTCAACTTGGCTAGGCTGAACTATGTTTCCCAGAATTCCCCTCTTTGTGTGTCTCCAGGACCTGGAGAGACTTCTTTTGTCTGTGAGATTGGAGGGCAGAAATGAAGCAGTAGGCTGTGGGAAGGTGGGGGCAGGTGTTCTTGTAGTTGATGTGCCCTGTCCTTTACATGCTGACATGTGTGGCTGGCGTGGCAGCAGCCAGGCCTGCACCTTCTCCCAGATTCTTATGTGTCCTGGGCCAAGTGTGGGTTTCACTCTGTAACAAAGGATACCAGCTTCTCTTGCAGGACACACACTTCCTCGAGATCCTAGGCAGTGAGGACTGGCCCAGGGCTCACACTCCTGAGTTCCAGCTTGTCTGGCTCTCCATTTCTTTCCCTCTGTCTTCCGTCCCTGAGTGCCTGCTGCACGGACTCCAAGCTCCAGTATTTGACACCAAGACAACAGTCCTACAGAGATTGTTTAACCAAGTACCACAACTGCACACAATCAAATCCCAGTGATAAATCTCCTATTAGTTATATATAACCTTCAAGTGATTCTATCTCTATGATTGAACCCTAATACAGAGAACTTACACCAAATGATTCCAAGACTTAACTGTAAAACCTCAGTTATCAAGACAGTGTAAAGAGATGTAAAGGCAGATCAATGAAACAAAATAGAGAGTCCAGTTATAGACCAAAAAATCTATGCTCAGTTGATTTTTGAAAAAGGGATTAATGCAATTCAATAGTGGAAAAGATAGTCTAACAAATGCTGCTGGAACAGCTGGATCTCTAAAAGGAAAAATAACGACCTTTCATCTCTACATAACACCATACACACAAATTTATTCAAAATGCATCATACATCAAAGCATAAGAGTAAATTTATACAGCTTTTAGAAGAAAACATAGGATAAAAACCTTTGTGAATGTGGGATAGGATAAACATTTTTTGACAGGACATATGCATTATGCATAAAATAAAAAATAATAAGATTGAATTCGTTGAACTTAAAACTTTCTGTTCTTCAAAACTATCAGTAAGAAAATAAAAAGTGAAAAAGTAAGCCACAGACTGAAAGAAAATATTCACAATACATATATCTGACAAAGAATTTGTATCCAGAATATAAAAAGAACCTTAAAGCTCAATCATAAGAGACAAACATCCCAATTAAAAAATGATCAAGTCAAAACAAGTGTAATTTAAAAAAAAAAAGATTGCTTTTATTCCAGGTGCTGTTGTCTGCTTTTGATTCCAATTAAAAAATGATCAAGTCAAAAAAGTGTAATTGAAAAAAAAGATTGCTTTTATTCCAGGTGTTGTTGTCTGCTTTTGATTCTAATATGGTCAACTTTAAGTAGGAAAATGATGTGATCTGATGATTTACACAAAATAACTTTTTTCTACTCTCTGCCATGCCCAATGCAGTGCTGGCACATTATTGAATAAATTAACAAATTAGTTCATCAATTAAAAAGAAAAGGTCAAAAACCTTAAACAGTTCACACACAGACATAAAAACATATATATGACCATGGTAAAGTGTTCATAAAAGAAATGTAAATTAAAACCACAGTGAAGTTTCACTTCATGCTGAGTATAATGGCTAAAGTGAAAAATTATGATAATATCAACTATGGGCAGGGATGTGGAGCAGCTGGAATGTCCCTACATTTGCTATTGGGAGTGTTAAGTAGCACAACTACATTGGAAACATTTTGACAGTTTCTAATGAAGTTAAACTTTATACATGTACCAAATAATCCAGCAATTGTATTCTTAGGTGTTTATTTATTTTTGTTGAAATTGATTTACAATGTTGTGTTAGTTTCTGGTGTACAGCAAAGTGATTCAGTTATACAAACATATATTCTTTTTCATATTCTTTTCCATTATGGTTTATTACAGGATACTGGATATAGATCCCTGTGCTATACAGTAGAACCTTGTTGTTTATCCATTCTATATATAATAGTTTGCATCTGCTAACCCCAAACTCCCAGTCCTTCCCTCCCCTCCCCCCCAGCAACCCCAAGTCTATTCTCTATGTCTGTGAGTCTGTTTCTGTCTTGTAGATAAGTTCATTTGTGTCGTATTTTAGATTCCACATATAAGTGGAATCATCATGTGGTATTTGTCTTTCTCTGTCTAACTCACTTCATTAGTATGATAATCTCTAGGTCCATCCATGTTGCTGCAAATGGTATTTATTAAAGGGAAATGAAAGTATATACTCAATAATAGATTTGTATGCAGATATTTATAGCTTTATTCATAATAGCTCCAAACTGGGAACAAATCAAACATATCCAACAGTGAATGAATAGATAATTACAATATATTTATAAATTCGGGCACTACTCAGCAATAAAAATGAATGAATTGTTGATATACACAACATCATGGATGAATCTCAAAAATATGCTGAACAAAAGAAGTCGGACTCAAAAAGAGTACATACTGCATAGTTAACTGCATTTATATGAACTTCTATAGGAGTTAAAACCAACGTATAGTGGCGTTAAGTTAGATCGGCCATAGCCTGAGAGAAGGAGGGAGGGGATTTACCCAGCAGCATAAGGTAATTTCCCAGAGTGATGGAAATTTTCTACATCTTGATTTAAGTGCTGCTTGCATAGGTGTAAACTTTGTCAAAAGTCTTCACCTGTACACTTAAAATGTGTGAATTTTATTGTATATATCAATAAAATTGATTTAAAAGAAATGTATACTTCTTATATCTGTCCACTGAAAAGACCAAACAACAGTGGCCAATCCATTGCCAATGGGTAGCCCTAGCACCCAGACTCTGACATCTTGGAGAAAGGGCTAATTCCAATCAGCAACATTGTACATTTCCATATACAAATGAGCCTATTGCACTTTGTCATGCCGTAAAGCAAGATAGCGCTAAAGACTAACAGGGTTATGTTAAAAAGACAGATGCCATACTAAACAGGCAACCTGTGGTCAAGGATGGAGCAAACTAAGCACCAATAATGAATTAAAACCCTCAGATATGTTTAAATACACAAGTTCATTATGGTACTTAAAAACCATCCAATCACTGTATTAAATCCCTTTGAAGATGCTAGAGAACTGCTTTATTATTTTTTAAACTGGCAAATAAAGAATCAAATGTTCAATCCTGAATTTACTATGCAAAAAAAAAAAAGCGAAGAGTTGATATGGGAAGTTTCTCTTTATAAAAAAAATTGCAGCTAATAAATAAAGAATGCATGATAAGAGTTAGAATATTACCATTTGAATTACTGGACCTAGGCAGTGATCATTAAGGGTTGATTACATCACAAAAAGGGAGACAGCAGACATTTCATACTTCCCAGGAGAAATACACAGCACCACCAATGGTGTAGTTTTGCAAAAAAAAAAAAAAAATTAATTACTTGAGAGTAAATCTGATCAAGTTTCCTGAACTGACTACACCTTTATTGGAAATACAAGACATAGAGAAATGCACTAATAACACCACAGGGATGCAATCAGCAAAATTCAGACTGTGGGAAACTTCAAATCAGACAACTCAAGTTACTTCAACAAAAAGATTGCAAGAAGAAAAAATAAAAGAGAAATGTTAGAGGAAATCTATAAGTTAAAAGGGATGAGGCAAATCAAACAATCACAATGTACAGACATTATTTTGATCCAAAATGAAGTAAGTAAAGTGTAAAAACAGTATGTAAAACAAAATTTGAAACACTGGATATAGATTATATTTAAGAAATTAGTGTGAATTTTTTAGGTTTGGAAATAGTGTTGTGTATTTTTTTTTTTAAGATATTAACAGATGGGGCTTCCCTGGTGGTGCAGTGGTTGAGAGTCCGCCTGCCGATGCAGGGGACATGGGTTCGTGCCCCGGTCCAGGAAGATCCCACATGCCGCGGAGCGGCTGGGCCCGTGAGCCATGGCCGCTGAGCCTGCGCATCCGGAGCTTGTGCTCCGCAACGGGAGAGGCCACAACAGTGAGAGGCCCGCGTACCGGAAAAAAAAAAAAAAAAGAATGCAGAGATATAATGAAAATGTAGTAATTATTCTGAAGGCTAAGACCTCTCAGTTGCAAATATTGGCTGTCATTATAAAGCAGCTACTTTAAAACAAGATCATTTTTAAAAAGCAATTCAGTGATTACATTGAGGGAATCACAAACAGCCCTACTGTCATGTGAACAACTTCTCAAAGCTTGGAACCAATTTCCTAGCAAGAACTCCATAAAGAATTTCAAGAAGGACTTTTTTGGAAGTAAAGAGCTTAGCTGGAAGCAAAGATGATGTCATCTGGACACTGTGACTGGTGACTCAAAATGTACCCTAGTGATGACTAAGAACTTAGGTTGTGATGAGAGTCTAAATAAAACTGTCTCATGAAATATAAGACCAAAAGGCAGTATTTCTAAATCAAGATATGATTTTATATAAAAAGCTATTTTACAAACTTCTGCATGCTTAAATGAATAGCTTAAACATGTTAAGCTAATGTTTGACTATTTCATCTACATCACTCTTTTTGTTCTAACTTGGGGGCAGTTTCTCATTTGGGAATGTGAGTGACTGCTTCCCATCCAGGGTTGTCTGTATTCTGGCACGTATAGTAAATGAAATGTGCTGTAGGTTAGAATATAGATCCACAGGGGCAGTTGTAGTGGGGGAAGGCCTGCTGACAGAAAGTGGGGTTGAAATGGGTAGGTTCTGTATTAGTAAGGTGAAGAGCTTTCCAGATGCAGAAAAAGAGATGAATAAAGACATTAACAAAACTTGACCTGGGGCCCTTGCCCACACAACAGTGGGAAAAGGACAAGCATGGCTAACACAGAGGACCCAAGCAGAGGAAAATTAGCAATGAGCTGCCCATGCAGACTGAGACCAGGCTGTGGAAGACCTTGACAGCCAGCCAGAGGGCTTTGGATAAATTCTAAGGCCCACTCTTCCTATCACAGTCAGTGCTGCATTGTGACTTACATGGGCCCTCGGACTTTTGCCTTTGTGGGTCTCTTTCTTCATAAAAATATTAAACATTATATTTTATGACTACATCAGTATAAAGAAGAATATAATCCAGGCTGAATTTATTGTCATATTCATATTATTATAATTATTTTTTCTTACGATTTTAAAAGAAAGTAAAATTTAAAATTTTTCATGGGCCCTTAAAAGTATCATGGGTCTTAGGCACTGTGCCTGCTATGCCTAATGGATAAATTGGCCCTGATTAATGTTGGATAACTTGTGTTTTATGTATGTACCAGAGATTTTAGGGCTAAGGAGTTGTTATAGCCATTCTGTATATGTGGACAAAACCATTTTCTGTAAACAGAGAGATGGGTTTCACCTGGATCACAGAATGCTTCTATGTGGGCAGAGCTGGCTGAGAAAGGATGAGATGTCTTGTGTCTGCCATTTGGTCCGGCCATGAAATACCCCCAGCTGGAAGACAGAACTTAATGGAAAGTATAGTGTGTCTGGAAGGCAAATATCTGGGTCTAGTTGTTGGGGAAACTGTGCCCAGGACACTGGAAATAAGATGATGTTCATCATAATGGAAGTCGGAGTTGGAAAGTCAGATCATCTTCTGAGAAAATTTAAACAGGTTTTGGGGCTGGCGTGTATGCCTTAAGATCAGATACTTGAATCTGATGACCACAGTGTTCTTTAGAATCGTTACCACTACTTCCATTCTGTGCTGAGTATGACTAAGAAAAAGGACTTTGGGCCATTCCTAGGTGAGGGTTTTAAAGTGACAGCAGAGGATCCTTTGGGACTGGGGTGATACTGACAGCAGAGGTCACAACCAGAAAGACTGTACAGAGAATGGGGTTTAGGAGAGAACTGCCAGGTTTACTTCCAGGCTTCTTCCAGAAGAGTCACTACTCAAGGCTCAACTGTTGGAGGGCCCTGAGTCTCTTTCCCTCTAAGGGAAGTTGACTGGTCCCTTACTGAAATGACCAGGGCAGTACTTAAGAAACATTTATCTGCCAGGGGTTGTTGGAAGGGCTGGAAGGGAGAGACTGACCTGCAGAGCCAATATGAGGTTAGAATTGAGGGTAGGGTGGGGAGGAAAGCAGAGGCTAAGGCCTTGCTACTCAAAGCACAGTCCCTGGACCAACAGGATCTGCATCACAATATATATTTTAATGAAATAATCCCAGAGATTAGTCAATATAGTTGAAATTTCGGAAGCCCCGGGCTAATGCTGAGAGACTGAGGAGGGAAGGGTAGATTTGAAAAGCATATGAAGGTGACAATTAGCAGGCCTTTGTATCTTGATATTTTTAGAGATGGAGATGGCTCAAATATGACTCCAAGAATACAGATCTGGGAAATTAAAGAAGACAAGTAATGTTCCAATACTCATTTACTTACAGATAATTGATAGTCTAATTAAGAATTATCATGTCTATTAATTAAAGTGATAGATCCACTGACAGATCAAGTTTTGTTTTGTTTGCCAAGCTTGATAAAACCATTAGCATCGTTTTTTATGCAGTTGAGGACAATCAGATTGCCTTTTTCTGCCCAATCACACAGGTTGTACTTACTTGTGTTCACGTCCCACTTCATTATTTAATCAGGGTTTTCTTTCTATGCATTTTTATGTAATCTTGGACATTGCTAATTATTAGGGCCATTGCAAACAAGGTGCCAGCTTTCTCAGTGTGTAACCTATTCAGTTATAGATAGCATGGGAGTTGCACATTTGTTCTGATACAGCCCCTAGGATGGTACTTAGTTTAGGGGACCAGTAAGAAAATGGTGTACCCAGAGCTATGAAAGGAATAGAACAGCCTCATTAATAGTCCAGGAATACTAAGTTGAGTGACTCTGGGTTCCTTTGTTAAGTGAAAGAATCAAGAAAGAGAAAAGCTGGTGCCTTTCCATCAGAAAGTGGAAATAGCACCCTTGCAGTGTTCATATGTCAGGCATGTGTCCAATGGCTGACAGTTTCAGTGACTCATCCAGATGTTTTGGCTACTTGATATTGAGGTAGGAGGTAGACGGGCTGCTGGGCTGAGCAGCTGGGGTTCGTCAAGCAGAGTAAATTGGAGCTTTGTTTTCCCTGGGCACTCCAAGTACAAAGTTAGTGAGCTGAGCTCTGCTAAAGAGATAAAACAACAACATCTATCCCTCCTGAGGTCAAGGAAACCTCCCCAACTACACATGGGCAGGAAGGCTTCTCGGGGATCAAAAGGGAGGGAGCGTCATCCCATAATATGTGTTGTCAACCTCCCATTAGCCTTTGAGCTGGGATCCATCTTGGCAAAAAATGCACATGCATATCAGGAGGGCCCTAAGACAGGCCAGATGTGGGAAAGAAGAGAGATAATTGGCCAGAGGAGAAGAACAAAGACTCAGAAGAACTGCCCCATGTAAGTGATTTTAAATCACCTCTCCTCATTCAGGATGCCCGCACTCCTCTCTGGGTGTGTATTTCTGCCTTGCTTCTGCCTTAAATAAATCACTGTTTCTCTGTGTGCTCTCCCATACCTTGTGCTGAGTCTCTAATAATAAACTTTGTACTTGTTTTTGCCTCCTTGAAACATTCTTGTTACAACAGGGGCAAGAGGCAGGGCAACTTTGCTTCTAGCCTCTAGCCCCTGGTAGACTAGCAGCTAGGATTCCTGGTTTTCATCCAGGCTATGCAGCTCCAATTCCTGGGCAGGGAAATAAGATTCTGCTTCAAGACCACTCACTGCTGTCTTCCCAAAACCAATACTGGTCTCATGGATATTTGCAAACATCCATATAATTGAACACCTTTTTCCATTTCCACCCCACCATGTTCCTTCACCATACAATCACTGTAGTGCGCTTGCCCTCTCCCACACGCAGGTGAAAAAAGCACCAGTGACCCCCTCAACATCTGCTCGTCATCTAGCTGCTTCCAAATCAGAATTTCTAATTCAAACCAAGAAAAACAATGTTCTCTGAATCTTTTTTTCCGTGGACTAATGGAGAGAATACAATTCTTTTCTGTCTGCTAAAGCTAGAGAGTGATGAAAGCCACACATGTTGTTCTTCATAATATGTGTGATTCATTCCTCAAGGAAAAACAGTAATTCAGGTGAATTTCAGTGCTTGAGATTCTGAGAGGCTCCAGCTAGTCTCTGCTGTAACAATTGCAGAATGAACCTGGCGGCCTGCTGCTCTCTTTATAACACTGGCACCTCTCTTCTTCCCAGATGTTATCATTCCCCATCACAGGCTCCAAACTGGTAGCCCAAAGACTAGATCTGGCCTGCAGTCATGTTTAGTTTGGACTACACAGTATTTCTACAAAATTTGAGCCAAAATTTAAGAATAGGGACATTTCACATTCCTTGTATGACGAAGATCAGCTGGAACTGGCTAGCAACCACCCCCCCACACACACACACAGGGTGCCATAGTTCCAATCATTCCCTACCATGTTCCTGACTACAAGGTTAAGTGCTTGTGAGATAGTAGAAAAAAGAGTATAGATTGTTCTCTGCCCCCAGTTCCTGGCACAGAACTCCTAAAACTTGCATTTTCCTAAGTGATAAAAGCACTAGGAGTATTTTTTGGTTCTAACATTTGGTCTTTGACCCTGGTATCTGACACAGGGCTCCTAAATCCCTTGGAATTTCCTGGGTGACAGAAGTGTCTTTAGTTCTAATGGGATGACTCTGGGTGGGCTCCTGGATAGGAGTGGGTCACCAGAAATACCAAGCCATGATGAGAAGCTTGGAACTTTCAGCCCTACCCTCCATTCTCCAGAGAGGGGAGAGGGGCTGGAAATGGAGTTAATGATGGATTATATATGTGTGATGAAGCCTCCATAACAAATCCCAAAAATATGGTGTTTGGGGAGCTTCTGGTTGGTGAACATAACCACATGCTGGGAAGGTGGTGGACCCCATCTCCATGGAGACAGAAGTTCCTGTGCTTGGGACCCTTCTAGACCTTGCCCTAAGTTTCTCTTCATCTGGCTGTTCATCTGTATCCTTTATCACATTCCTTGTTAAATAGTTAACTGGTAAATGTAAAAAAGTGTTTCCCCAAGTTCTGTGAGCTCTTCTAACAAACAGTCAAATCCAAGGGGAGGTCATGTGAAGCTGATTTCTAGCCAAGTTGGGTAGAACTTGTGGGTAACCCAGGGACCTTCTACTTGAGATTAGCATCTGAAATGGGGGGCAGTCTCATGAGATGGAGACCTTAACCCGTGGGGTCTGTGATAACTCTGCTTAGTGTCAGAATTAAACTGGCTTATAGGACACCCAGCTCGTGGCTTGGTGTCAGGGGAAGACTCACACCTCTGGTGTCAGGAGTGTTGTGAGTGTGGCAGTAGTGTGAGAGGAATGGAGAAACATATGGAAGTGAGTTTTTCCTATTCAGTGCCAGTTTTCATTTACTGATATTTGTACTTGCTATGTTATTTTTCTTGAAGCAGAGAAATATTTATCTGAGCCCTTGCCTTTATTAAGAGTGAGATAGTAAAAGATAAACTGAGAATTATATTTCAAGGAAAATGGGAGTGCACAAACTTATTTCTGGACTTGGGAAATATTCTTGCATCTTCAATATGCAAACTATATGCATGTGTTGAAAGATAACCGAAGACCCTGGTTACTGCCTGAGCTCTGCGGTCAATTGAATGAGCGACCTTCTTCCTCTCCCAGATTTGGACATAGAGATTAAATTGCCAGTGACAGAAACTAAAATAAGTTTGCAAAACCACCATGACATAGTACATGAGGTGTCAACAGAAATGCACCTTGAGCTGTAGGTACCAGCTGTGTTCGGTGGTGCTGTGTAGGAAGTGTCATGGTATCACTGTGTCTGCCTTTCTGGGGGAAAACCTGCTCTTGGCTCAGACTTCAATCAGGGAATAACTCTTCATGTCTTCATGTCAGAATGAAGATATCTCCCACCCTCCCCCACACCCATAGCACAGTGACTGAAAGGGATTGCTGAATTTTCAGTCTGTTTGCACTGGTATAACAAAGTACCACAGGCTTTGTTTATTTATTTCTCATGTTTCTGGATGCTGGAAGTCTGAGATCAGGGTGCCAGCATGGTCTGGTTCTGGTGAGAGTGCTCTGAGTGTTGCAGACAGCCAACTTCTCATTGTATTGTATCTTCAGTTGGTGGAGAGCAGAGAGAAGAAAATTCCTCAGGACTCCTATAAGGACACTAATCCCATTCATGAGGGCTCCACCCTCGTGACCTCAGCTAGTCCTAATTATTTCCCAAAGGCTCCACCTCCTCAAACCATCATATTGGGGAGAGGGTTTTAACATATGAATATGGGGGGAACTCAGACCTTCAGTCCATAACACTGACCCTTGCCCACTCAGGGTAGAGACCAGAGCTGCAGCATCTTGCAAACAGGGGACAAATCTACCTGTAATATGTTTAATAGCAGCTCAGATTTTTAGAGCACATCTGTAGGTTCCCATCTGTGAAGAAAGAAAGTGACAAAGAGAAGAATAAAATGTGAACTTTAAGTGCATAAACAGCCCTGAGATTTGGGATATTGCAGGGGAGACAGACAGAAGACAATCAGTAGAACCTCAAAAAGGAAAAATCCAGACCATAGCAGATCAGAGATGATACCCTTGGCTGAGACCCCTTGTCTACTCCCACCCTCCAACAATAGTTCTTGAGCAGAAGGAATCAGAAGTTGCTAAAGATTGTCCATGATGGAGTGCCCAGTGGAGCAGAGACTATATTCTATACATGTTACTTGGGGAGGGAGTGGGGCAGGCAGGGCGGTGGAAATCATTTCTTAGTTTCAGGGAAGAACCTTTCTTCAGGCCTTATAAGCGTGAAGGAAGGTGGGAGGTGTCTGCTGCTTTGAACTCTCCCGCCTTACAGAGCTGTTTTCAGAGGGAGAAACAGGAAAGTTTCACAGGGACAAAGGAGCCTGCTGTGACAGCCTTGACAGTCTTTCGGGGTTCCACACTTTAAGCATCTCTCTTAGGTTGAGATAGGTCTACTGACAGCTGCTAACAAGAACCAGCCTCAAAGAGGAAGCCCCTGAGCGGGGAGGGAGTGTCGGGCCTGGGGACCCATGTTCACAGTGGGGAGAAGTGGGGAGGGCATGGGAGAGGGCTGCCGTGGCCAGGAACACAGCTAAGGCTGACCCCCAGGTGCAGAGGCACACTGTAGGAAGTGTGGGATGCACACAAGGGTTAATTAAAAGAGTTTATGAAAAAGAATAGATACAGGTGTATGTATAACTAAATCACTCTAATGTACACCTGAAACTAACACAGTACTGTTGATCAACTATACTCTAATATAAAATTAAAATTTTAAAATTAATTAATTAACTAACTAAAAAAGAAAGAAAATAAAAAACTAGCCCCCGCCCCCGGACCCCGATAAAAGAGTTGTAACCTCGGATCAATCCACAGTTGCGACCCTGCCAGCCCAGGCATCATCTCACCAGTAAGGGTCTCACTGAGATAGTGGGTAAGTGTCCCCAGCCTTTGTGGGGTCAGGTTTCAGAGCACATCCACAGTCAAGGCGATCGTGGGTGAGACCAAGCTGGCACTTCTCAGCTCTCTCTCTCCTTTTGCTTTAAGGACACCACTGATGTTCTTAGTCAATGCAAGAAAAGGTGAGCTGGTCCCTGGCAGAGATGCTGTGCTCCTTAATAATAAGGGTGAGCTTGATTCCCCTTGAACTGAGTAACTGGGCCATAAGAGTCGCACAGTCCAGGTAAAATGTGAGGACTAAATGCACACAGTTATTACCCCATCACACAGATTCAGTCTTTCTTTACAAAGCCCCTGGCTGTTTTCATGTGACTTTGAGTTGAAGGAAAAGAGAGCTGGACAATTGCAGATAAGACTCTGGCACTTGGTGTGGATGAATTAGGTAACTGGCCCGGTCTCACCAGTTTCTGCCTTAGTGAGGTCTGTTTCTGTTGGGATGTACAGCATGGTTTGCTTGCTCGTGTGTATGAGGTGGGGGTGAGGGGGCTGAGAGGGAGTGGTGATGGGAAAGAGATCTGTTGATCGTCCATTAGGGAGGTGGTCACTTGGCCAGGAGAGGGTGGAGGTGACGTCTTGCAGCAGGTACCTTGTTTTGTACTCAAGGCGAGGCCTGAGCAAGGCTGCTGGGGCAGGGAATGTGTGCCAGTCTCCTGGGTTGAAGTAGCCCTGGAGACAGACCACATGGCACAGAAGCCAACCCAGGAATGGGGGTGACTCCTTTCAACTTGGGCTTGGGGAGCATGCCCAGCACTCAGATGAACCTTGGGAGGTTTCAGCATGTTCCAAGTATGACGATCAAGTGAGCACACACCAGCACAGCTTGAAATGGCAGATAGTAAGCATTAATCTCCCTAATAAATTCATTAGTCAGCCGTATGGTCTTGAAGGAGGTTTGTACACTCAGATCATAAATTAAGCCCTGGTTAGACATCAACCTTCTCTGACTTGGCTCAGCAAATCTCCCAGTAGCTCTAATGGGATCAAAAGTTTCTTCAGCCTTCCATAAGATCCTGATTTCCTTTGCCTAATTAATCTGATACAAAATTTCACAGAGTATTTTATGGTATAGTTTTTTTTTTTCTTTAAAGGTAACGCCCAATCTAACTTCTGTGGGCTCCAGGAGCATATTTACTGAAAAGAACGACAATGTACACAGTCATTCAGGATCCTGTGTTCCGGGGAACAGACCTCCCCCAGGGCATCTTTGTAGGGAGATTGGAAGAGCTCCGCTCACGTGGTGCTGAAGGTCAGGGTGGGCGCCGCTCATGCCCAGGGCAGTGGCCTCTTGGTCCAGAAGGCCAGCCCTCCATCCAGTTGTCTTTCTCTCTGGCTGTTCCTGGGTGTAGTGCAGTATCTCCTTATCAGGTGTTTTTAAGTTTAATTATGCATTATCCAGGCAATGCTCTGCATCCTCCATATACAGAGCAACATAGATTAACAAAGTGCAGGGGTACCTGGAGCTCCAGGGCTTTCTAGACCCTGCCAATGACTCCTCTCCTCAACCCTCAGTCTTATCCACCCTCCCACACACACGCCTTGTGCTGCCTGCTCACGTGAGGAAATCCCCTTGCCCCCTACTCTCTCGCCTTTCCACCCTGAATCACTGCCCACCTCTTTCATTCTCCCTCATCTCAACCCCTAGCCCCTATCCCTTCCAACTCTGCCATTGACCTCTGCTATTTACTAAGACCTTTCCAGATGGTCCCTTGTACTTTCTCATTCCCTCTCTACTTCTTTCACAACTCAGCAATTGGAGGTACAGGATCTCTGCATAACAGAAGTTGGTTTTGAAATATTTCAGAATTTAATCCTCCAGGGAGCTGACATCCACCACCAATTGGCAGATGAGAGCCACGATGACATGCTGAGTGTCTGTGACAGGCACAATTCTAGATTCTGGGGATACGGAGGTGAATGAAACAGAAAGCATCCTCACCTCCTCCATCTGACATCCTGGTCATATAACATATTGGTTTGTTTAACTGTTAACTGTTGCCAGATCTTGGGGATTTTTACTGAAGCTCTTTGAGAAGAACACAGCAATACTTTGTATTTAAAAACATACATTAAAAAAAATTAGGGTTTTTTTCAATGTGTTTTGATGTATCCATGAAGAGGACACACGTACCGGTACTCTATTGAGAATGTAATTGTCAACAAAAGGAAGATGAACAAGTGTTTAGATCATTCATGGTATCCTGCTGATGGATTTGCCCCTCCAATGAATTTTTAATACAAGTTAAAATCCCTTTCATCTGGAAAATTATCCTATTTTACACAGATAAATGCATTTATCTATGCCTTTCTTATTGTTTTTTGAAAATTTCACATGCATTTATTTTTCCATATTTTGCATGCAAAATGTAAGTTTTTAAGGGCAGAGTACAGAAGAGGGTATGGGGGTGTTTTCAGTTCTTTGGTCTGCTGGTTGTGTGAACTCAGAGGTTATAGTCAAATATTTAAGGATTTGTGTAGCTAGGCCCTGACCAGTCAGAACAAGTATGGCCTTATCAGCATGTACCAGCTGAATATAAGTCCCTGAGTGACCTCAGGAAACTCTTCTCTCAGCTAAAGGGGAACAGATTAGTTTGAATATCCACGTATTAGTATTCTGCAGACAAACATAAGCCCCAATGTATTTTGTTTTGTTTTGCTTTGCTTTTGATTTTGGCCATCCCAGTATTTTTGAAAATTAGAAACAGTGTGCATTTCCCAGTTTGCCACAGGCCCCACCACACTCTATTGTGTAACCAGCCATCATGCCCACCTGGTCCATGATGGCCTCTGAGTTTGTAGTCCCTGAATTGGAAGCTTTGCTAGGTCCCCTTTTCAGCGCTGACACTTCTGTCCTTTGTTCTTTCTCACCACTCTTTAATGTTGTGTAGTTTCTCCAGGACTCAGTCAGTACCGTGGGTGACAGAGTTAAGTACATTACTTGTAGATGTCTCTGAAGCTTCATTCCCTATCCTCCCCATGATTTGGGTCCTGGGTTCTGTTTAATTTTATTAAAGGGGGTATAAGAGAGTCAGTGACAAATTTTTTTTAACTGATTTGAAGTTCAAAGTTTAGACAAAAAGGGAATATGGACACAGAAACTCTCCCCTTTCCTCGTCTATCCAGAGAACTTTAACTTTCCTGTGGTCAGTTAGACCCAGCTGTCCTTCACTCGTTACATGATGTGTCACTCTGAGACCTGGGACCTGGGACCCTTTGCTGCAGAGCTTGTGCCTGGACAAATGTCTCCTTGAGCAACAAAATACAAAGAAACTATAAGGGACTAAAAATAACTGCATGCATTCACAGTTGGGGCAAATTATGGACAACAACATACAAAAAGACCAAAATGCCCAACTGCCATTCTGAAGAGCCGGGAGCAGGGTGGCGGGAGCAGCAGCAGGGTACTGCGCATGCCCCCTGCACACAACACCACCTAAAGGGTGGCAAACCACCTAAGCCACTCCTTTGGCCCAGCCCCTGGACACACCCCTAACCTCATCCCATGTAAGGAACCTGCTTGCTCCCCTTGGGGTGTGAGCAAGGGAACCCGAACTTGTTCTCACTTCCCCCTGTTGCAGCAGGGGCTCCAATAAAGCCTTGCCTGAATTTCTTATCTGGCCTCTGATCAATTTCTATTGATTAAGGAGGCCAAGAACCCTGGTCAGTAACAACTCTAGGACAGAGGGCCGGACTCAACTGCGGGATCATAATGAATTACTGATCTGGTTTGACTTACTTCTCAGGGTACAGTTTCAGGGTCTGAGCATGAAAAAAGAAGAGGGCAATTGTCCAGTTTCATATCATTTAGGACCCTGTTGTCATGGCCTGAGCCACCACCTCGGGGCAGCACAAGGTTGTCCTCAAATTTAAAAAAAAAAAGTGTTTCTCAAAGTGTATTCTCCAGACCACCTGCAATGGCGTAGTAAAATATCAATTCCTATCCTAGCTCTGTCCCAAATCCCTATGACCCACCTCAGAGTTTGCCTGCAGCTATGATTGAGGGTTCCTTGTATTAATCTCTCCACTCTTCTGCCTCGGGGCTTTCCTGGCTTCAAAGGAACATCTAAGCACTAGCAAATATATGCCCAGCAAGACCACTCTTAACCAATAAAGCAGAGGGTTCGGAGTAAATACCCCAGTTTCACCAGTCTTTGGTAGGGCAATTCTAAGCCATGTTCTTCAAGGTTCCTTGGAGGGTCCCAGTAGAACTGAGCCCGGATTGTCTGTGGCAGTGACCTGCTCGTGAAGACACACTTCTCTGCCTCACTTTCTTGCTCTCTTGTTTGTGCTTCTCCATCACCCTAATAAACCACTTACATCTATATGTTTATTTCAGCGTCTATTTTTGGGGAACTCAGATTAGGAGTCTTACCCCAGATGAGCATCAATAGAGTCATGGTGGGTAAGAAACTCTGGAGTCAAAGGCCTGGGTGCACAGCCAGGCTCCACCACTAACTAGCTAAATAGTTATTAACCACTCTGACTATCAGTTTCCTCATCTGTAGAAGTGGAATAACGATAGTAGCTACCTCATATGTTTGTTGTGAAGATTAACTGAGTTCGTATAAGTAAAGTGCTTATAATAGTGCCTGGCCCATAGTAAATGTATAATAAATACTTGCTATTATTATTATGTAATAAATCAAAGTTTCTCAGGTGGGACTCAGTAATGTGCTTTGTACATAAACTCACTGAGTGATTCTCATACACAATGAAATTTGAAAACCGCTGAACTAGAGACACAACCCTGGGCATTTCTGTTCACAGAGAAAAAGTTTGAGAAACCTAGTCTACCCCACACAATAAGCAGCCAAATGACATCTTTTGCAGAGGAATCCTTGAGGTAAAATAAAAGACTGCATCACTGTTCAGAGCACTGCAGAAAACAATGGTGGGTTATTCCACCCTTGGGGCTCATCCTTGGGGCTGAATTCATCCCTTTTTCATCCCTTGGTTTTAGTTGCATTCCCACATTAGACAAAATAAGTCCTAAAACACATTAGTTCTTTTAACCCAGTGGTTCCCAAAGTCTGCTCAGACCAGAAGCATCAGCATCACCTGGGAGTTTATTAGAAACGTAATTCTCACACCCCAATGTTCATAGCAGCACTATTCACAATAGTCAAGACATGGAAGCTACCTAATATCCATTGACAGATAAATGGATAAAGAAGATGTGGTACATATATATACAATGTAATATTACTCAACCTTAAAAAAAGAACAAAACAGGGCTTCCCTGGTGGTGCAGTGGTTAAGAATCCGCCTGCCAATGCAGGGGACATGGATTCGATCCCTGGTCTGGGAAGATCCCACATGCTGTGGAGCAACTAAGCCCGTGAGCCACAACTACTGAAGCCCATGCGCCTACAGCCCATACTCTGCAACAAGAGACGCCATCGCAATAAGAAGGCTGCACACCGCAATGAAGAGTAGTCCCTGCTCACTGCAACTAGAGAAAGCCTGTGCGCAGCAACGAAGACCCAAAAGTAAATAAATTAATTAATTTTTTAAAAAAAGAACAAAATAATGCCATTTGTAGCAACATGGATGGACATAGAGATGATCATACTAAGTGAAGTGAGTCAGAGAAAGACAAATATCATATGATGTCACATGTGGAATCAAAAAAATGATAAAAATTGACTTATTTACAAAACAGAAATAGACTCTCACACATAGAAAACAAACTTATGGTTACCAAAGGGAAACATAGGGGGAAGTGATAAATTAAGAGATTGGGATTGATATATACACACTACTATATATAAAATAGATAACCAACAAGGACCTACTGTAGAGCACAGGGAACTCTACTCAGTATCCTGTAATAACCTATAAGGGAAAAGAATCTGAAAAAGAATGGATATATGTATATGTATAACTGAATCACCTTGCTGTACACCTGAAACTAACACAACATTGTAAATCAACTATTCTCCAATAAAAATTTTAAAAAGAAAGAAAGGAAGAAAGGAAAGAAGAAAAGAAGGAAAGAAGGAAAGAAAAGAAGAAATGCAATTCTCAGTTCCTGCCCAAGACCTCCTGAAGTTTAACTGTGAGGTGGGCCTGGCAGTCTGTGCTTTTGCAGCCCTCCAGGTGATGCTGATGGAGGCTAAATTGGAGAACCACTGTCCTGTATTAAGGAAATTCTCTAAAACCTCTCTTCTTTTATTGCCAATGAGATACATGAGTCAGGATTTTTTCCAGAAGTGTTTCTTTCAATCAGATGCCAGCAAATGTGGTTTTTTAAAAAACGAAATCTCAACTCTGCTTAGTAATGATCATGACTAATGGGGCCCAAAGGTAAAGCATCCAAGGGTAATGTACTTGGACTTGCAGGAACACTCCAGAGTTTTGCAATACTAGGGATATTAGAAAAATATAATTGCTTACTCATAATAAGTCCTATTTCTTGCCTCCAGTTGGGCAAGGCATCTTACAGGTGACTTTCTGGTATTTAGGCCCTTCTGGCACAGAAAAAAATATAGAAAAAAAAATGGAAGAAATGGACAACTTAGGAAACTTTTTGATAACATTCAAGAGAAAAATGAGCTTAAACTATGAAGCAGAGAAAAGAGTGAAATGAATGTTTGCTTTATTTAAATTAACTCTCCTTCTGGAATGTTCACTGGGAAAAATAATCATAGTTCATTTCACCAATTTTTTATCCATTTTTGACCTTTTGGCCCATTTTCTGACTCATGACAAAAAGAATTTGGGAAGGAGGGAAACTGAGTTTTTCAGGTTATTTCTGGGACATTTTAGAAGATCTCTACTACCACTGTTACTTAACATTTATCAAATACAAAAATAGTTTTTGTGTATTTTCTTACTTAATCCTGACATCATCCCTATGATACATTATTATTCCCATTTTACAGATGAAGAAACTGAGGCACTGAGAAGTTAAACGACTTGTCTGAGGTCAAAAATAATAAGGGGGATTCAAACCCAGGCAGTCTGATTCTGTTGCTGCTAACTATTAAACCACAAGATAATGATTATTAACAGGCCATTTTTGAAATAAGCAGGAAAACTTAGAACACCACTTCTATAAAATACTAGGATAGACTTGAAGTTTTTAAAAAAAAATTAATTAAAAAACTTTTAGAGTAATTTTAGGTACAGAAAATTTGAGGAAATAATACAGAAAATCCAAGTATATCCTCACCCACCTTCTTCTAGTGTTAACATCTTACATAACCACTATACATTTATCAAAAAAAGAAAGTAAATTGGTACAACACTATTAACTCAGCTACAAACTTTTTTCCAATTTTACCAGTTTTTACACTATTTACTCTTTTTCTAGTCCAAGATCCAATTCAGGATTCCCTGTTGCATTTAGTTGTCCTGTCTCCTTAAGTCTCCTCAATTCATGAGTTTCTCAACATTTCCTTGATTTTCATAACTGACAGTTTTGAAGAGGACTAGTCAGGTGTTTTGTAGAATGTCCCACAATATGGGTTTGTCTGATGCATTAATTCATCATGAGACAGGGGAACTGAGTTTTGGGGAAAAAAACAGAGAAGTAAAGTACCCTTTGTATTAGGGAGGGTGTGACGTCAACACCACCTGTCACTGGTGATATTAACCTTGATCACATGGTTAAGGTAGTTTGTGCTAGGTTTTCTCTCTGCTGTGTTACTATTGATGCCGAAACTGGCCTCTGTACCCCAACACTGAATTAAATCTTAGAGACAGAGTTCTGGGTGAAGGTGAAAAGAATAGCTTTATTGCTTTGCCAGGCAAAGGGGGCCACAGTGGGCTAATGCCCTCCAAACTCTGTGTCCCAACCTGGAGGGACTAGTGAAGAGTTTTATAGTAACGGTTCAAAGAAAGTGTGATCAGCTCACGGACATTCTTCTGATTGGCTGGTGGTGAGGTAATCGGGAGTCAGCATCATCAACCTTCTGTTTCCAGCTGGTCTGGGGTCTACGTGCTTGTGGGCAGCATACAGTTAACTTCTCCCACCTGGTGGGGGTTTCAGTATCTGCAAAATAGCTCAAAGATATTGTTATGTGTATCCCTTGAGGGGGGACCCGCACCCTGCCCCAAGGCTGCACTATTGTTTCTCAGCCACTCCTCCCTGGTCTCTGTATCCTCTCCCTTCCCTGATTAGCAACTGTTTGAATCTGTCCATTGGAACTCAGGGAAGGTCATGGAGGCCAAATGAAGCCTATTTCCTGTAATCAAGAAATAGGGGACACAGAAAGGCTTTTGTGCTCAGGAGGCCCACAGGGTCTTGCTGGGTTTTACTATCTTCTCCTTTGCATGCTTTATTCACGGGATTCACGGGATTCACGGGATTCACAAATCCAGCCTGCACTCAAGGGAAGAGGATTAAGTTCCACTTTCTGGAATGGAGAGTCTACATTTATTAACTGAAATTCTTCTGCATAGAAGATCTGTCCCTTCTCTCCCATTTACTTACTTATTCAATCATTTACTTATATTAGTATGTACTCAGGGATGTTTCATTTATTCCTTGGGTCATCATGCAATATTACTGTTACTTACTTTCTTGGTCAGATTGTCCAGTTTGGCCATTGGGAGCTGTTGAAGTTTGGCACCTATGTCCTTTTGACATGCTCAATACGTGTTTTGGGGGGAACTTCTTAATTTCTGGAACTATAAAATGCTCCAAGCTAATTTTCCCTGTCCCAGCCCTTTCTCTGAGCAGCCCAGGTTCTCTTTACTGGAGAAGGGTCTTTAGAAACTGAGGTCTAGATGCTGGTGGTAGTCACTGCTGCTGGGCATCATTTCATCTAGGCCCTGTCAGCATGTAACAGGGAAGAGCCAAATCTGACTACATGTTGGATCTGTTTCTTTTACTTTAACCTTTGCTTCCTGTTGCTTTTGTTCACTAAAAGGATACTGTCTATACATAATGGCCTGCCTTGGGGAACCCTTCGCCTCTGCCTGAATGTTAAACCAAAGTGCCTTTGTTCAGGGAAACATCCTGACCCCGCCCACCTGTGGATGGCTGCAAGAAAGAAGAAATTAACACATCCCTTCCCTGAGGCGGGCCATTCCAGGGTACATATATAAGATCGTTTTTTTGGAGACTTTTGTCTGCCATCTTTTTGGTCTGCCATCTTCTTGGTCTGACAGCTTTCTGAATAAAGACATATTCCTTGCCTCAACACCTAGTCTCCATTTTATTGGCCTGTCATGCGGCGAGCAGAGTGAGCTTGGATTCAGTAACAGAATAAGGTGTTATGTAGAGTTCTTTCTGTCTTCAGTCTAACACTACACAAAGTACCATTTTCAGAAGTTATTTAGGTCAGCTTCATCCCCCCTCCCCCTTCAGTGAGGTTACATCACACATCTGTAATACAGCTAAATTCATTTGTCATAGTCAACATTCCATTCTGGGATCGATTTTTACAGTCCATTTATGCAAGGCTTTACTGAATATCAGGACTGTTAGAAACTATATAATGCTTTAAAGTTTACGGTATATTTTAGTGTATATGTGCTATATATCATTATTCAAATTATAGGCATTTTCTGGAGGAAAGTATCCATAAAAAGGAAAGTAAAATGAAATAAATAAAATGTCATCAGGAAGCTTATAGTCTGGAAATTTCCATAGTCAAAATTTTAGGATACTTTCTCCCAGAATGTTCTAGATGATGAACAAAAATGACATTACAAATTCACATTTTTGAACGTGCTTGTTTTTTTACCTTTACTATATCATTAACTTAAGAGAGTACTTTTATATTTAAAAACACAAATTAGAAAAAAAAAAAACACCTTTCTTTCCCTTTCCCCAGAAATTTCAGATTAGTAATTCGAGATGCAGGCAAATACTAATACATCCCTACAAATAAACAACTGGGACTTCTCCCCTCAAACTGAAATGATTAATACACCGTGTGCAAACATTAATTGTTGGTGTGAATTAAGAACTGAATCCTTGATTTAAAGATGCTATGCACACAGTGCAATCAAGAAAAGCATTTAACCAGATTTGTTCATGAATCCCATTGTGTGCCATTGAATAGCTAATTTATAATTGCATTAGTCTATAAAATAATCTATTAATAAAATTGGGAGTAACTTGGACAGAAATTCATTATCTCAGTCAACTGTGGACGCCCACTGAAAGGCATTTTGCCTGCAGATGAGGGGGCATGGTTTCCAGCACTGGGGAGTGCCAGGAACCCAACAAGTTTATTAATGTTAGTGGAAAATGTGAATGCATGTTTAATCTTCTTTGGTGTTAATTAGTGTTGTCTTTGGTTTATAATTTACTGAATTTGTTCTATAATTTACTGAATCGAAAAATCAATTGCTCATTGGTTTTTTAAAGGTAATTGCACTTTCTGCTAGCAGTGCTTGGCATTTGTGGAGAGAAACCTGGGCCCCTGAGCCATCATTGCTTTTCAGAACCCTTGCTTTCCCACTGCTGTTTGGACTCATTAAAGGTCAAGGTAGATACCCAAAGAAGCCATCCAGGGACTACTGTCAAGATTAGATTCAGAGATATCTAGAAAATCCATAACTATATGGAAGGGGAGTAAAAAGCCTGAAGTGAAGTATTCATTCCTTCATTCAGTCACATTCCTTCATTCAGTCAGTCATTCAGTCAACCAATAAAGCCATCATTGATTCAGCGCTGACCACACACCAGTCACCAGGCAAATATGGAAGTTAAACATCTGGGGTGTCCAACAACTGTGCACCACTTCCAGCTGTAGGGAGGATTAGGAAGAGGTGGTGGGGAGGGGGAGAAGGAGGAGGAGGGGAGGAGGAGGAGGCGGAGGGGGAGGGGGAAGGAGGAGAGGGGAGACAGGGGGAGGGGAGGGGGAGGAGGAGGGGAAGGAGAGGGGGAAAAGAGGAGAATAAGGAGAGGAGAGGGAGGAGGAGGGGGAGGAGAGGGAGAGGAGAAGGAGGGGTCCCTGTGCCATCACAGGCAGTACACCCCTGAGGGGTCAGAGAAGCAGATGCTGGGAGCCCAGTGCAGGTAGACATAGCTGGGAGGAGGGCTAGATGGGCTCCGCTGACCAAGTGTCCTCCATCTCTCCCGGAGCCGGCCCCAAGCCCCAGCAGTTTGCCTCTCCTCTCCCCCCAGCCCCTGAGCTCCAGGCACGAAGGCCAAGGGTCAGCTGACCAGAAGGGGGTCATCTGCTTGGACCTGTTGGGGAAACGTCACTGCTGAAATTGGAGTTGTTCAACAGCTGCAAAACCAGTGCTCTCAGCGCCTCCCAGGAGAGGATCAGAACGTTGGTGCGTGGACCAAACACGAGATGGACAGCAGGAGTTCAGACTGGTGGTGGTGGAGGGAGGGGCATGTGCCTGGCTCTCCAGCCTGGCCTTCAGACCTGGGGAGGGGGCTCCTGCTCCCCTTTCAGCCTGGAGGGTCCTCAGCCCCACCCAGCAGAGACTGAGAGCCAGTCCTGGGAGAACCAGTCCTCCCACATGGTCTGCAGCACTCCGTCTACAGCCTCTGCTCTGCCGACACATTCTCCCCAACAGAGCCTTGAAGAAAGGGTGCTTGTTCTTTAACCTTGTGCTGAGGAGGAGAGCCGGAAAGACATGTTTGCCTTCACAAGCAGCCTGGATACCCAAGGTTCCAGCTACAAGTGTGAGGTGGTGCCACCCGGCCAGTACTCCAGCTGCACAACTGGGTGGCCAAGCTGTTGCCTCCTCCACTGCGGGAGCCCACCCAGGCTGAGGCCGCCATCGGAACCAGCCCTGTACATCTCAAACTTCTTGTGTGTGTGTGTGTGTGTGTGTGTGTGTGTGTGTGTGTGTGTGTGTGTTGGCAGAGCCAGCTGAAGCTTTATTCTGAAAAAGACACTTGGATTGGCTTTTAGTTGGGGTCGTGGGCAAGAGAGGGAGCCCCAGGCAGTTGACTCCCCCAGGGGTGGGCTAAGGACGGGACTGAGCCTCAGGTCTTTGGTTCCAACACTCCCCTGCACAACTCCTTCTTGCAGGAGCAAGTGAGCGGGGAGGCTGGGAAGGATCGCAGGAGTCTTTCACTTAGGCAGGATGTCAGAGGACTCGAACACCAGCTTCCCATCATGGGTCTCAATCTTCTTGACAACCACAGCCTTGGAACTGGTACGGCTGAAGGAGCCAGAGCCCCCTCCAGAGCCCAAGCTGGACTGGTAGGAGCTCAGGCCATAGTTGAAGCCAGGGGTCCCATAGGCTGAGGTCAGCCCACCTGAGTACCCGCTGGTGGTCTTGGTGTGGATGCTCATGTTCTGCATCCCAGACTCCAGCCGGCTCTCCTCGCCCTCCAGCAGCTTGCGGTAGGTGGCGATCTCCACGCCCAGGGCCAGCTTGACGTTCATCAGCTCCTGGTATTTGCGCAGCTGCCGCGCCACGTCCTGCTTGGCGGTTCTCAGAGCGGCCTCCAGCTCGGCCAGCTTGGCCTGAGCATCCTTGATGGCCAGCTCCCCACGCTGCTCGGCATCAGCAATGGCGGCCTCCAGGGAAGCCCTCTGGCCTTTGAGGTCCTCGATCTCAGCCTGGAGTCAGTTGATGTTCTGGTTCATCTCGGAAATCTCCGTCTTCGTGCAATGGAGGTCATCCCCGTGCTTCCCAGCCAAGGTCTGCAGCTCCTCGTACTTGATCTGGTACATGGTCTCAGCCTCAGCTCGGCTGCGGTTGGCGATCTCCTCATACTGGGCCTTGACCTCGGCGATGATGCCATCCAGGTCCAGAGAGCGGCTGTTGTCCATGGACAGGACCACGGAGGTATCAAAAATCTGCAACTGCATCTCACGGATCTCCTCTTCATACAGTTGCCTGTAGAAGTTGATCTCGTCAGTCAGCCCTTCCAGGCGGGACTCCAGCTCTACCTTGTTCATGTAAGCTTCATCCACATCCTTCTTGATGATGACAAATTCATTCTCCATGTCTGTGTGCTTTTGGATCTCTTCCTCATACTTGGTCTTGAAGTCCTCCACCAGCCCCTGCATGTTGCCAAACTCCACTTCTAGCTTCAGCTTCTCCTGGGCCAGGGTTTTCAGCTGCTGCCGGAGGTTGTTGATGTAGCTCTCAAACATGTTGTCTATGTTGCTCCGGGCTGTCTTCTGCTGCTGCAGGAGGTTCCATTTGGTCTCCAAAATCTTGTTCTGCTGCTCCAGGTGCCGTACCTTGTTGATGAAGTAGACGAACTTGTTGTTCAGGGTCTTGATCTGCTCCTTCTCCTGGGTGCGTACGACCTGGATGTTGGGGTCCACTTCCAGCTTGAGGGGGCTCAGCAGGCTCTGGTTCACCATGACAGGTGTGATGCCCCCCAGACCCGGGGCGGGCCCCACTGTAACCTGCAGCCAGACTCATGCTGCTGCCCAGGCCACCCCGGAAGCTGCTGCTGCTGCCCACCCAGGAGAAGGCCGAGGAGCTGATGCGGGCGCCCAGCCCACTGGTGTACGAGTGGCTGCTGAAGGACCGGGGGCCAGAGGTGGACAGCTTGTAGGACTTCCGGGTCACCCTGATGGACATGGTGGGGGCTGGAGAGGAGGCAAGGAGGCCGAAGCACACAGACTCAAGGAGTTGTGAAGCTGCTCCTAGGTCCATCTCAAACTTCTTGTACAGTGGAACCCTTGGCCTAGAGTGCTGGTTCTCAAGCTGAGCTCTGTGGGACTCCTGGAAGGGGTCCAGGAGGTACCCAGGGCATGGAGGACCCTGGAAGGAAACCCAAGATTCCAGGAAGAATTCAGGGAACTCTGGAAACATATTCCTCTTGTTTTCCAGCCCACGACTCACTCCTAGTTTGTCAATTGTAATTTTTGTGTTCCCCTGTGTGATTTTTGTCATCAAAATAAAAATCAGAGACCCCCTAATCCATGTCTACAAGAACAACAACAGATTTGGTCTAGGGTTAACAAGCACTCACACATACTACTGATGGGGAAGTAAATTAATATATCTTTTCATGAAGGGTGGTGGAAATTTGACAGTACTTAAAGTGTGAATATTCTATTATCCAACAAGTCTGATTCTCAAATATATCTTATGAAATACAATTGATTTTTATTATTTGTGAATTCTGTTTTTGCAAATTTGCCTACTCACTAAAATTTATTTGTAGCCGCCAAATCAGTACTCATGGAGCTTTCATGGTCATCCATGGACATGGGCAGAGCAGTGAAAACTTTGAGTCAAGAATTGACTGTATTCCTACAGATGTGAAAGAAATCCATGTTTGTTCAGTTATTTCAACAAATATGTGTTGAAAGTAGCAACATAGACATTTGGAATTCATCTATGAAGCAAACAGAAAAGGCACTTTCCCTTGCAAAACTTACATTCTTAGCAGAACAAGAATTATCGCAGAATTGTTTGAAAAAACAAAAAGTAGAAACCACCTCAATGTCCAATGAGAGGAGAGTGACAGCCTATAGCCCAGCAACCCCCTCCCAGGTGTATCTCAAGAGAAGTGAGGAATGTCCAAAAAAAGCACATGTACAAGATTTGCTCTTAGCAGCTTTATTTATAATAAAAGGATAGTTCAATTATGGTATATACATATAAGAGAACGTGCTGCAAGCATTGAAAATGATATGGGTATAAATTCATTGACACAGACCAAGTCCAGGACTAATTGTTGACTGAGAGAAAAACTAGTTTCAAAACTGTGTGTGCTCAATATCCTATGATAAACCATAATGGAAAAGACTATACTAAAAAAGGAATGTATATATATGTATAACTTAATCACTTTGCTGTTCAGCAGAAATTAACACATTGTAAATCAACTACACCTCAATAAAAAAATAGTGATTAAGAAATTAAAAAAAAAACTGTATGAACTTTAGGCCCCAAGTCTGTGAAAATGTATAGTCACACACACACACACACACACACACACACACACACACACACATTTGTAGAGAGCTATTTGGAAGGTGTTTACAAGGGCTTTCTTTTGGTAGTGGGATTTCAGAAAATTTGTACTTTGTTATTTTACCTTTCTGTACTCAGTTTTTTTTTGTTTGTTTTTTAAATTTTTGGCTGCATTGGGTCTTTGTTGCTGTGTGCTGGCTTTCTCTAGTTGTGGTGAGCAGGGGCTACCCGTCATTGTGGTGCACCAGCTTTTCAGTGCGGTGGCTTCTCTTGTTGCAGAGCACGGGCTCTAGGTGCGCGGGCTTCAGTAGTTGCAGCACACGGGCTCAGTAGTTGCAGCACACGGGCCCTAGAGCACATGGGCTTCAGTAGTTGTGGCAAATGGGCTCAGTAGTTGCGGCTTGCGGGCTCTAGAGTGCAGGCTCAGTAGTTATGACGCACGGGCTTAGTTGCTCTGAGGCATGTGGGATCTTCGAGGACCAGGGATTGAACCTGTGTCCCCTGCATTGGCAGGTGGATTCTTAACAACTACACCACCAGGGAAATCCCTATATTCAGTTTTTAAATGCTGTGTTTGTGAATGCTTCAAATCTGCAGTGGCCTTGCTTTCAAGGGTTTACATGTTTTACCAGCTTATCTTTTCCAGGAGTTTCTCTGGCCCAAATAGTTCCCAGGTTCCCCAGGGGATCATATATTTATCCTTCAGGGAGCCCTTATTTGGCTGGTTTTTCAGCTTATAGTTGAGAGCAGGACTTGCCCCCCACCAAAGTGTCCAGGAACCTTCCAGAAATGTCACTTCTCACCCCTCCCACCCAGTCCCCAGGAGGTGAAGCTCCCATCAAGCTGGGTCCACAGGCTGACCTCAGTCTCTTCAAGAGCCACCACCCTAAGTAGCAAATTGAGGCATTTGTTCCCACCACTTCCTGTGCCCCACCCCCACCAAGGGAGCAACTCAGCTCCTGGTTTTCTTTAAGATTGAGAAATAGGTACCAGGGAGGTTGTGCTCCTCAGGCCCCTGGACAGCAGCCCTAAGTCCCAAATGCAAATAGCTGTGTGGGGGTTGTGCTGTCACCAGCTTCCCAGCATCCGGCAGAGAGGGCAGACTTGGGCCTGGGATGACTGAGGACTGGGGGGCAGAGTTGGTCCCAGAGGGGTCTGTGACAATCTTTTGAGCTGTCTTGTTAAAGACCCATTTGTGTGTGTGTGTGTATGTGTGTGTGTGTTTAGTGCTACTCAACTCAACTGCTTCTCCAGTCACAAAGGGAGGTTTTTGTTGAGGAAGCAGGGCCCTGGCTCACAGCATAAATTCGAGCTCAGGAGCAGCTGGTAAATGTGAGGACAGACACTCATTCAGGGGCCGAACCTGTGCTTGAAATGTCTACTTAGCTATTCAGTCAAGAGCGACGTATCAGCCTCTTAGCCAAGCCGCATGTTCTGAGACGCATCTGAGCTATTTCTGAAGTAGATAGAGGCTTGGGGGCACCTGGCACCTCACATGATCAGTGGGAATTGGTATCACAGCAGCTGGGCCTCTGCACCCCACTTGTTGTCTCCTCTCTAGTCCCACGGTCCCCTGTGTGTGGGCTGAGCTCAGCTGTTTGTCCCAGTACCATGTCAGGGTACAGGCCTGAGCACTGGTTCTCCAACTTGGCTACATGCTGTAATCAACCAAGATATTTTAAAGAATATTAGGGCCTGCAACCCTCCTCAAAAGAATCTAATTAAACTGTCCTGGGTGTGAAACCAAGCAGGACCCTGTGGAGCTCCTGGGTACAGAAGCCTTTCTGTGTCCCCTGTTTCTTGTCTGTAGGGAACAGACTCTAGCCTCCATGACCTTCCCTGAGGGCAGGTTCAAACAGCTGCTAATCAGGGAAGGGAGGGGATGCAGAGACAGGGGAGGAGCAGGCAAGAAACAATAGTGCAGCCTTGGGGCAGGGTCCTGGTTCTGCCTTAAGGGAAGCATATAACAATATCTTTGAGCTCTTCTACAGAACTAAAACCCCCAACATATGGAAGATGGTAGCATTCTTCGTTCCAGAGAAGGTCACAGTTTGATAATGTTGAGAAGCTCATCAGGAGACCACTTGAGGTCAGATTAGAGGACTGCAGGCCCTGTACATACCCTGATCCTTATCAGCAACTCTGCCCTTGAACCACTGCTATAAAACTCACCAAGTCCTCCCAGTTTTTGTGGCATGCATGAGCCCACTGTGGTCCCTTTGCCTGGCAAAGCAGTAAAGCTATTCTTTTCTACTTCACCCAAAACTCTGTCTCTGAGAGTCAATTTTTCACTGTGCACGGAGGCTGAGTTTTCGGCATCAGGTGCAGCCTGAGCATCTGGAGTTTTAAAAACTCCCCAGGTAACTACGATATGCAGCCAGGTTTGAGAATCACTCTCTTAGAGGGCACATTGTGGAACCAGATTATACATGGGGGTCGCACTGACTTCTCAGAGGTGCCTCTGACCCAACCCAATTGGAAGCTTCTATGAAAATCCCTTGTTCAGAAAGACTCAGAAATTAGAGGATCAACTTCTCATAACCATGCTGTTCACAGCATGGAGGCAAGAGCAGCCAGGCACAGGGAATAGCAGCAGTGGAGGGGCTGCAGCCAGGCTGCCCGCCACCTGCCATCAGCTGATCCCAAGGACATACCTGACAGCGAATACAGTCTTGTTTCATGTTCAGAATGGCCAAAGCAAACATACTCCAGGACGTGTTGGAGCCAACTGACGACATGTACAAAGTGGCAGTTTGCTCCAATTACAGTGCAAAAATGGAAAGAATGTCTTCCAAAAGGTGTTCTCTATGCCTTGTGCATTGTTGTATACATAATCTTTATTTCTCACAACAGATGCCTCTTTCTGCAGTGGAGTTGCATTTAGCACCGAGATACAGGGTGGGCTGAAGGCCAAGGACATTCCCAGGTAGAAAAGGAAGACCTTGCTCTCATCACATCAGTCAACAGATCCCCTCACTCCCTCTTCAGCTTGGCCTTCCAGCAAGAAGCCCCTCATGACAGTAGCTGTGTGCTCTCATTAGCAGATACCACTTTATATCTGAAGCTGTGTTTGCTATAATGTTGAAGACTCATCAACTGATTTCCAAACTCAGTCTCCATTCTCAGTCAAGGAGTCATGGTGTTTGCTTTTCAAAAGCAGTTTCCTGAGGGCAAGGAAGGCAAGACGTTTCCTCCTCCCTGCAGTTGGCCCATCCCTCATCCATTCAAGCTGATGCAACAATTAGCTTTGCTACAGCTTAATCTCATTTCAAACACTCCACCCAATGCATCATTAATTCTCAGTGTTGCCTAAATCATCAATAAGCTACAAAGGTTTTCCCAAGCTGGCAGCCTTAGACCAAATACCATCAGAAACACAGAGGCTTCCTGTGGACTTAAATGTAGTTCAAGGGTTATGAAGGAGAGGAAAATCTCAAAGGTAGCTTTTTTTTTTTTTTCCTGCGCTGCTCAGCTTTCTTGACAAGGGATCAAACCTGCAACCCCTGCAATGGAAGCCTGGCGTCCTAACCACTGCACCACCAGGGAATACCCTCAAAGGGAGCTTTTTTGAACCCAGAGGTTATATTGCAAACAAAAGTGATATTTAATGGAGTTTCAGCTCCAAGAAGAAACCCTTGAAAATACCCCCTTGTTCTGGTTACTGTCTTTGTCTCCTTTACCTTTTCCTCCCACATTTCCTTGGTAAGGAAACTGAGCAGGACCCTGTGGGGCTCCTGGGCATGGAAACCTTTCTGTGTCCCCCGTTCCTTGTTTATAGGGAACAGACTCCAGCCTCCATGACCTTCCCTGAGTCCCAAAGGGCAGATTCAAACAGCTGTTAATCAGGGAAGGGAGGGGATTCAGAGACAAGGGAGGAGCAGTCAAGAAACAATAGTGCAGCCTTGGGGCAGGGTCCTGGTTCAGCCTCAAGGGATAAACATTAACAATATCTTTGAGCTCTTTACAGAACTAAACCCCCCAACAAATGGAAGATGTTGGCATTCTTCATTCCAGAGAAGACCACCCAAGGCCAGATTAAAGGAACCCCAGAAGCTGATCAGTAGATCACCTGAGGCCAGGTTAAAGGAGTGCAGGCTGTGTATACACCCTAATCTTATCAGCAACCCCACCCTTGAACCTTTGCTATAAAACTCCTCACCAAATCCTCCTGGGTGGGGACACACAGTTTTCAGGGCAGAAGCCCACTGTGTCCCTCTTTGCCTGGCAAAGCAATAAGGCTATTCTCTTCTACTTCACCCAGAACTCTGAGATTCAATTCGGCACTGGTGCACAGAGGCTGAGTTTTCAGCATCAGTGGAACTTAAAGTCCTTGAGTTTTACTCATAACATTCCCTCAGGTATGTTTCACTTTGCCTGTGAGTCTCTCTGGAGAGTACTGATTATAATTAGAACATTTCCTCAAAATTCATGGAGAAACTCCATAGGACCCTGCAAGGTCATGGGGAACTCAAGTTAGAAGAACAATATGTAATGTCAAAACTTCAAGCAAAATCTCCCCAATTCTCATAACTTCCTCATGCTTTTAAAACTTCTCTTTCTACTTTCCATTAAACAGCTTCTGAGAATAAAGCCCTTGGCTTTTTGTCATCATTTGGCCAAAGAATGAGAATTGACATTTCTGGCTCAGTTCCATTTTCCTTGACTTCTCTGATGATTTCCGGCAGGAATGGGGAAAGGACTTCTTTGAGAGGAAGACACCAAAGTTGGTTGTAAGCCACTGGATCTAAGGAGTAAAAGGCACCAGTCCATGAAGGGCAGGAGCTATTTCCAGAATGTGAGGCGAGAGGGAGAACAGGGATGGTGCTACAAGGTCTCATAGCCCTCTTTGCTCTGATCAGTTAAGGAAATACTGGGCTGCTGAGGGTGAGACTCAGAGGAGGACTAATCCTGCCTAAGGCCCTGCTGTACCCCCAGCTCAGGAATTTATTTTTCATCTCAGGGCAGCACAAACTCTATCATATCTGAATGAACCAGAAGAAACTGGATTCTGAGGCCTTTCAAAAAGTCATGTTCAGGGATTTTCCTGGTGGTGCAGTGGTTACGAATCTGCCTGCCAATGCTGGGGATGTGGGTTCGATCCCGGGTCTTGGAAGATCCCACATGCCACAGAGCAATTAAGCCCGTGCTCCACAACTACTGAGCCTGCACTCTAGAGCCCGCAAACTGCAACTACTGAGCCCACGTGCCACAACTGCTGAAGCCTGTGTACCTATAGCCCTTGCTCCGCAACAAGAGAAGCCACCACAATGAGAAGCCCACACACCGCAACAAAGAGTAGCTCCCGCTTGCCACTAATAGAGAAAGCCCGTGCATAGCAACAAAGACCCAATGCAGCCAAAAATAAATTAATTAAAAAATAATAATAAAATAAATTTATTTTTTAAAAATGTATACTTAAAAAAAAAGTCACGTTAAAGATTAAAGTCAACCCCAAACACAGAGCCAGAGCAAGTTAGGTCTCAGTCCACCTTTGACCATAACCAGCCTGAACTCCAGCTCTCAACATTTAAATGAATGGGCAAACCAGTTTCACAAAGCTGTGGACAGTGCCAGGACATGACCCCAACTTTCCTGACTTCTGGTCAGAGGGCTGTACGACTCTTCGGTTTTCTTTACATGACATTCAGATTGGCATTAGTGAATAGTGTACCTCTGTCTGGTGATGCTGTTCTTGCCCTGAAATGCCCCCTGACTTTTGTCCATCTACCTGTCTCCTACTTATCCTTCAAGATTCAGCTCAAGTGATGCCTCCTTTAGTCTTCTCTGGCCCCAAGTATGGATCAGAGATGCTCTGGGTGGCCTCTGTGCTCCCCACATTCACAGCACTCACAGTATCACACTGGAGCCCCCTCCCCCCCGCAACTGTAACCCTCAACAGCAAAGATCATGACACCTTGATTTTACAGAAATGATGCTGACACCACTTCTGACATGAGTTGGCGGCTCATTCCTGTCTGGGGAGTGATAACATGAACAACGGCAGCATCAGCACAGTGCATGCCTGTAGGCATGTAGTGACGAGTAGCTGTGCCTTATGGGCCCTCTGCAGCCTGACGGTCTATGCAGACGGCAATGACAGTAAGGTATCTAGATAAAAACAAATAAAAACATGCAAGTCTGTTAAGCAAGATCCCCATGTTGTGAAAGCCCGTTTTCCAGAGGAGGATAGGGAAGGGGAGCTGAGATGATGTCACCACTCATTTCAAGGGTCTTATCATGAACCCACATGCTTGTCACTACACCTGCTGTCTGCTGGTCACTAAGACAAGAAAGGCTTTATCAGTAGAGTCTTTTTTCCTCTGTCCCTTCTTAAGATGAGTGCGGGTTTCCCTGGTCTGCTACCCAATGTCCTACTGTCTTAGTGGCCGAGGTTAAAGTACAAACACACAGTAAGACTTATCACTGGAACCATTAGCATTGGATCAGAAATGTACCCAAAGGCTTGTTGGTCGTGAGACCTGTGAGTCAGTCTGTGCCCATTAGAGCCACTCCCAGGTGAGGACTGGCCTCCCCCGCCCCCTCTGCTCTGATTAGGTAAACAGTTGGCCTCATCTTCTTGCCTGAACTCAGGCAACCAGAGAAGAATTGTCTAGATTAAGACTAAAGTGTGATAAGAATATAGATTATTGTTGCTAATAACAGCTATTTATTACAGACTGTTAACTATATAGTAGTTAATACTAATGGTACTTATTACTCATTACTGGTATCTATTTCTACATCAGACATGGGGTGGAGATGGAGAACAAGGGTTGGAAAGCATAGTGGTGAGCCGCTCTGAGGATGGCAGGGCGCCTCTGCTGTTCTTACCAATTCTGCCACCTGGAGTCCCAAAGCTGGGAAGCCACTAAGTGTCGCCGCCCCCTGCTGGCCACCGGCCGCATGACACCCGTGAGCATACCAGTGCAGCCTCCCAGACTCTCAGTGCTGGAGGCAGAGCCTCAGAGACCGGGGCTGGGAAGGGGGCAGGGAGCGGAGGGGCTTATTAAAGCTCAGGGCCCCTTTTACAGCCCGGAGCCTGAAATGCACACAGCCACGTGCTCCCAGAGCCCTAGAAACACAAACGCTGATGCAGAGTGCGCACCAGCCTGTGCACAGCCTGGTGTTTCCTTGGAGAATCAGGAGGGCTGTAAGAAGCAGCTTACAGGCTTAGAATTTGTCTTAACATATATTAACTCCTAATACCCTACTTCTTATTTTTTTTTTTAAAATAAAATGTCTTGTTTTGTTAACAAGTGGAATATGATAAGAATCTATTTTGTGTGGTAGTGACTTGAGTAGGAACATCAACCCTCTGAAGTATATGTGGGAGCTGGGAAGTGAGCAGAAAAAATTCTAGGCATTATATTCAAACACAAGGAACTTCGTTAAAGTCTTACTCAGAGTTCTTTTTAGAGATGTATTCTTTTTTATTGAAGTATAATTGACATACAATATATATTAGTTCCACGTGTTCTGCATAGTGATTTGATTTATATACACTACAGATTGATCACCCACACTAAGTCTAGTAACCATCTGTCATCATACAAACTTATTACAGTATTATTGACTATTTCCTGTGCTGTACATTACATCCCCATGACTTTTTAAAATTAATTAATTAATAGATCTTTATTGGAGTGTAATTGCTGCATAATACTGTGTTAGTTTCTGTTGCACAACAAAACAAATCAGCCATATGCATACACATGTCCCCATATCCCCTCCTTATTGAGCCTCCCTCCCATCCTCCCTATCCCACCCCTTTAGGTCATCGCAAACCACCAAGCCGATCTCCCTGTGCTGTGCTCCTGCTTTCCACCAGCCAACTATTTTACATTCGGTAGTGTATATGTCGATGCTACTCTCACTTCGCCCCAGCTTCGCCCTCCCATCCCATGTCCTAAAGTCCATTCTCTATGTCTACCTCTTTATTCCTGCCCTGCAATTAGGTTCATCAATACCTTTTTTTTTTTTTTTTTTAGATTCCATGTACATGTGCTAGCAGACAGTATTTGTTTTTTCCCTTTCTGACTTACTTCACTCTGTATGACAGACTCTAGTTCCATCCACCTCACTACAAATAACTTAATTTCATTTATTTTTATTGCTGAGTAATATTCCATTGTATATATGTGCCACATCTTCTTTATCCATTCATCTGTCAATGGACATTTAGGTTGGTTCCATGTCCTGGCTATTGTAAATAGTGTTGCAGTGAACATTGTGGCACATGTCTCTTTTTGAATTATGGTTTTTGCAGGGTATATGCCCAGTAGTGGGATTGCTGGGTAATATGGTAATTCTATTTTTAGTGTTTTAAGGAATCTCCAGACTGTTTTCCATAGTGGTTGTATCAATTTACTTTCCCACCAACAGTGCAGGATGGTTCCCTTTTCACCACACCCTTTCCAGCATTTATTGTTTCTAGATTTCTTGATAATGGCCGTTCTGACTGACATGAGGTGATACCTCATTGTAGTTTTGATTTGCATTTCTCTAATAATTAGTGATGTTGAGCATCTTTTCATGTGCCTCTTGGCCATCTGTATGTCTTCCTTGGTGAAATGTCTATTTAGGTCTTCTACCCATTTTTTAACTAGATTTTTTTTTTTTTTTAAATATTGAGCTCCATGAGCTGTTTGTATATTTTGGAGATTTATTCTCTGTTTCTTCATTTGCAAATATTTTCTCCCATTCTGAGAGTTGTCTTTTTGTCTTGTTTATGGTTTCCTTTGCTGTGCAAAAGCTTTTAAGTTTAAGTCCCATTTGTTTATTTTTGTTTTTAATTCCCATACTCTAAGAGGTGGGTAAAAAAGATCTTGCTGTGATTTATGTCAAAAAGTGTTTTTCCTATGTTTTCCTCTAAGAGTTTTATAGTGTCTGGTCTTACATTTAAGTCTTTAATCCACTGGGAGTTTATTTTTGTGTATGGTGTTAGGTAGTGTTCTAATTTCATTCTTTTATAGGTAGCTGTCCAGTTTTCCCAGCACCACTTACTGAAGAGGCTGTCTTTTCTCCCTTGTGTGTTCTTGCCTCCTTTTTCATAAATTAGGTGCCCATATGTGTGTGGGTTTATCTCTGGGCATTCTATCCTGTACCATTGATCTATATTTCTGTTTTTATGCTAGTACCATACTTTCTTGATTACTGTAGCTTTGTGGTATAGTTTGAAGTCAGGGAGCCTGATTTCTCCAACTCCTTTTTTCTTTCTCAAGATTGCTTTGGCTATTCAGTGTCTTTTGTGTTTCCATACAAATTGTAAAATTTTTTGTTCTAAGTCTGTGAAGAACACCATTGGTAGTTTGATAGGGATTGCATTCAATCTGTAGATTGCTTTGGGTAGTATACTCATTTTCACAATATTGATTCTTCCAATCTAAGAGCATGGTATATCTCTCCAACTGTTTGTGTCATCTTTGATTTCTTTCATCAGTGTCTTATAGTTTTCTGAGTATAAGGCTTTTGCCTCCTTAAGTAGGTTTATTCCTAGGTATTTTATTCTTTTTGTTGCAGTGGTAAATGGGAATGTTTCCTTTAATTTCTCTTTCTGATTTTTCATTGTTGGTGTATAGGAATGCCAGAGATTTCTGTGCATTAATTTTGTATCCTGCAACCTTACCAAATTCATTGATTAGTTCTAATAGTTTTCTGGTGGCATCTTTAGGATTTTCTATGTATAATATCATGTCATCAGCAAACAGTGAGAGTTTTGCTTCTTCTTTTCCAATTTGTATTCCTTTTATTTCTTTTTCTTCTCTGATTTCCATGGCTAGGACTTCCAAAGCTATGTTGAATAAGAGTGGTGAGACTGGACATCCTTGTCTTGTTCCTGCTCTTAGAGGAAATGCTTTCAGTTTTTCACCATTGAGAATGATGTTTGCCCTCGGTTTGTCATATATGGCCTTTATTATGTTGAGGTAAGTTCCCTCTATACTCATTTTCTGGAGAGTTTTTATCATAAATGGGTGTTGAATTTTGTCAAAAGCTTTTTCTGCATCTATTGAGATGATCATATGGTTTTTATTCCTTAATTTCTTAATGTGGTGTATCATATTGATTGATTTGCATATATTGAAGAATCCTTGCATTCTTGGGATAAACCCCACTTGATCATGGTGTATGATCCTCTTAATGTGCTGTTGGATTCTGTTTGCTAGTATTTTGTTGAGGATTTTTGCATCTATGTTCATCAGTGATATTGGTTTATAATATTCTTTTTTTGTGATATCTTTTTCTGGTTTTGGTATCAGTGTGATGGTGGCTTCGTAGAATGAATTTGGGAGTGTTTCTCCCTCTGCAATTTTGTGGAAGAGTTCGAGAAGTATTGGTGTTAGCTCTTCTCTAAATGTTTGATAGCATTGACCTGTGAAGCCCTCTGGTCCTGGACTTTTGTTTGTTGGAAGATTTTAAATTATGGTTTCAATTTCATTACTAGTGATAAGTCTGTTTGTATATTCTAATTCTTCCTGGATCAGTCTTGGGAAATACTATCTTTCTAAGAATTTGTCTACTTCTTCATGGTTGTCCATTTTATTTGTATATAGTTTTTTGTAGTAGTGTCCTATAATCTTTGTATTCCTGCAGTGTCAGTTGTGATTTCTCCTTTTTCATTTCTATTTTTATTGATTTGCATCCTCTCCTTTTTTTTCTTGATGAATCTGGTTAATGGTTTATCAATTTTGTTTATCTTCTCAAAGAACAAGGTTTTAGTTTTATTGATCTTTGCTATTGTTTTCTTTGTTTCTATTTCATTTATTTCTGCTCTGATCTTTATGGTTTCTTCTACTGAGTTTGGGTTTTCTTTGTTCTTCTTTCTCTAGTTGTTTTAAGTGTAGGTTTAGTTTGTTTATTTGAGATTTTTCTTGTTTCTTGAGGTGAGATTGAATTGCTATAAACTTCCCTCTTAGAACTGCTTTTGCTGCATCCCATAGGTTTTGGATCATCTTATTTTTGTTGTCATTTGTTTCTATGTATTTTTTTATTTCTTCTTTGATTTCTTCAGTGATCTCTTGCTTATTTAGTAGCACACTGTTTAGCCTCCATGTATTTGTGTTTTTTACAGTTTTTTTCCTGTAACTGATTTCCAATCTCATAGCGTTGTGGTCAGAAAAGAAACTTGATACAATTTCAATTTTCTTAAATTTTCCAAGGCTTGATTTGTGACCCAAGATGTGATCTATCCTGAAGAATGTTCCATGTGCACTTGAGAAGAAAGTGTATGCTGCCACTTTTGGGTGGAATGTTCTATAAATATCAATTAGATTTATCTGGTCTACTGTGTCATTTTTTTTTTTTTTTTCGGTACGCGGGCCTCTCACTGTTGTGACCTCTCCCGTTGTGGAGCACAGTCTCTGGACGTGCAGGCTCAGCAGCCATGGCTCACAGGCCTAGCTGCTCCATGGCATGTGGGATCTTTCCGGACCGGGGCATGAACCCATGTCCCCTGCATTGGCAGGTGGACTCTCAACCACTGCACCACCAGGGAAGCCCCTACTGTGTCTTTTAAAGCTTGTGTTTCCGTATTTATTTTCTATTTGGATGATCTGTCCATGGTGTAGTGGGGTGTTAAAGTGCCCTAGTATTATTGTGCTACTGTCAATTCTCCCTTCATGGTTGTTAGCATTTGCTTTATGTATTGAGGTACTCCTATGTTGAGTGCATAAACATTTATAATTGTTATATCTTCTTCTTGGATTGATCATTTGAACATCATGTAGTGTCCCTTCTTATCTCTTGTACCAGTTTTTATTTTAAAGTCTAATTTATCTGATATGAGTATTGCTACTCCAGCTTTCTTTTGATTTCCATTTGCATGGAATATCTTTTTCCATCCCCTCACTTTCAGTCTGTGTGTGTCTCTAGGTCTGAAGTGGGTCTCTTATAGACAGCATATATATGGGTCTTGTTTTTGTGTCCATTCAGCCAGTCTTGTCTTTTGGTTGGGGCATTTACATTTAAGGTAATTATTGATATGTATGTTCCTATTACCATTTTCTTAATTGTTTGGGGTTTGTTTTTGTGGGTCTTTTTCTTCTCTTGTGTTTCCTGCTTAGAGAAGGTTCTTTAGCATTTGTTGTAAAACTGGTTTGGTGGTGCTGAATTCTCTTAGCTTTTGCTTGTCTGAAAGGCTTTTGACTTCTCCATCGAATCTGAATGAGATCCTTGCTGCATAGAGTAATCTTGGTTGTAGGTTTTTTTCTTTCATCACTTTAAGTATATCCTGCCACTCCCTTCTGGCCTTCAGAGTTTATGCTGAAAAATTAGCTGATAACCTTATGGGGATTTCTTTGTATGTTATTTTTTGTTTTTCCTTGCTGCTTTGAATATTTTTTCTTTGAATGTAATTTTTGTTAGTTTGACTAATATGTGTCTTGGTGTGTTTTTCCTAGGGTTTATCCTGTGTGGGACTCTCTGCTTCCTGGACTTGATTGACTATTTCCTTTCCCATGTTAGGGAAATTTTCAACTATAATCTCTTTAAATATTTTCTCAGACACTTCCTTTTTCTCTTCTGCTTCTGGGACCCCTATAATTCAAATGTTGGTTCATTTAGTGTTGTCCCAGAGGTCTCTGAGATTGTCTTCAATTCTTTTCATTCTTTTTCTTTATTCTGCTCCTTGGCAGTTATTTCCATCATTTTGTCTTCCAGCTCACTTATTCGTTCTTCTGCCTCAGTTATTCTGTTACTGATTCCTTCTAGTGTATTTTTAATTTCAGTTATTGTGTTGTTCATCTCTGTTTGTTTGTTCTTTAGTTCTTCTAGATCTTTATTAAACATTTCTTATATTTTCTCAATCTGTGCTTCCATTCTGTTTCTGAGAGACTGGATCATCTTTACTATCATTACTCTGAATTCTTTTTTAGGTAGATTTCCTATTTCCTCTTCATTTATTTGGTCTTGTAGGTTTTTACCTTGATCCTTTTCTCTGACATATTTTTTGCTGTCATTATTATTATTATTTTGAGTGGGACTGTGTTCCTGTCTTACTGGTTGTTTGGCCTGAGGCTTCCAACACTGGGGTTTGTAGGCTATTGAGTAGAGCTGGGTCTTGGTGCTGAGATGAGGAACTCTGTGAGACCTCACTCTGATGAATATTGCCTGAGGTCTGAGGTTCTCTGTTAGTCCAGTGGTTCGGACTCAGAGCTCCCACCGCAGGATCTTTGGCCCAACCCCAGGCCCCTGAACCAAGATCCCACAAGCTGCCTGGGGTGGCAAAAAAAATTTTAAAGAACAATAACAAAGTAAAAAATAAAATTAGACTAGGAAACTAACAGATGTTAGAAAGGCTATAACGATAAAAATATAGATGAATCAACAACCAGAAGATACATCAGTACAACAACAGTAAAAAAAGAGGAGGAGGGAAAATTTTAAAGAAAAATGTTAGGGGGAGGCCTTGGCTGTGGAGTGCGGGGCCTAAGCAAGGGTGAGGTTTGGGTGGTGGGCAGGGTCAATGCTCACTACCCGCAGGCTGGAAAACGCCCTGAGGGCTGTGGGGGGTGGGGCTTAGGCTGAAGGACCAGAAGGGGCTCAGGTGTGCTCCCCAGCCCTGGTCTCAGAGGGCAGGGGACCTCACCTGGGAGCCCAGCAGACTTCCTGGGCTTGAGTGGAGGGGGGCAAATGCCCTCCTCTCCTCTCCTGCTCCTCCAGTCTGGGCAGGCCCTTCCCACCTGCCTCTCCTGATCTCCCCAGCCTCCCTCCTATGCCCCCAGAACCAATGCAGCCAAGGGGAGGGGGGACCTTGGAGGGCAGGGGACCAGCTTGGGAGCTCAGCAGGCTCTCCGGGCCTGAGTGGGTGGGGCTATTGCCCTCCACTCCTCTCCTGCTCTTCCCGGATGGCTCCTCCCACTTGACTCTCCTGATCTCTCTGGCCTTAGGGGCACCTATCCTGTGTGGCCTCCACTTTTCCTCCCCCCTCAGTCTCCCTACATGCTAGCAGTTCACTTTGGAGTTCCTCCCGTCTCCCTGGGCATCAGAGTCCCCCACCAGTGGCCAGCAGGTGGCAGAGTTTTGGGGAGAGGCTAACTCTGCATCTTCCCACACCACCATCTTGACTGCACCTCCAACTTATTTATTTCATAACTGGAAGTTTGTACCTCTTAATCCACCTCAAATATTTCACCCAATCCCCACCCCACCCTTCTAGTAACCACCGGTTTGTTCTCTGTACCTGTGAGTCTGTTTCTGTCTTGTTTTGTTTGTTCTGGTTTTAGATTTCACATATAAGTGAAATCTCATGATATTTGTCTTTCTCTGTCTTATTTCACTTAACCTAATACCCTGAAATGGACATATTGCAAATGACAAGATTTCCTCTTTTTATGAATAATATTTATATATATGTATCTTAGAATTTTAAAGTCATTCTAGAAAACTTCATTATATGATTTTCTAGCCCTAAAAAAATCAGAAGGGAATTAAGAAATAAATATCAGTACTATTCAAGTCAGGCATACTGTCACAGGAAAGTAGGCAGTAACGATAAAAATCCTCTAGAAAAATCAACCAGTGTCCAGAGGACACAGATGCTGGGTTGTCCAGGACAACTCTGCAGCCCTGGAGCACCTGGTTCTGCAGGATCTGAAGCTTCTACAATTTCAGGGACTTTCCTTTAAAAAAGAATACAAATATAAAGTACACAATTAGGTATAAAAATGAATATTTATTTCCAGAGAGGAGTCGCACACACACACCCTCAATTATCAGAGTTCTGCTGAGTTAAGTCCCTTCTGGGATTTGCTGGCAATTTATTTTCTAGCTTTAAAGTTGACTTAAAAATATTTTTATTTTATATTTTTATTTTATATTGGGGTATAGTTGATTAACATGTTATGTTAATTTCAGGTGTATGGCTGAGTGATTCAGTTATACATATACATGTATCTATTAGTTTTCAAATTCTTTTCCCATTTAGCTTATCACAAAATATTGAGCAGAGTTCCCTGTGCTATGCAGTAGGTCCTTGTTGGTTATCTATTTTCTATACAGTAGTGTGTATTTTTGTGTTCTCCAACAAATTCCAACCAGGAACTTCAAATTTAGCCATGGAGAGTGAATGTCCAGATGGAGACAACATGGACGGATCAAGCAGTGGGGCCAGGCTTTCTTTTGCCTTCAGTGGTGCTCACAGTGACCTGCCTCACCATCATCACAGTGGCCACAGGCACCCTGATCCCTTTGTGTCAGTCTGACCCAAGTGTGAAAACCACATTCTCATGGACTCCCTAATTAAACTAAAAAGGGTGTATAATTAATACCACAGAAAAACAAACAGGAAAAAATATAAGTATTTAAAAAGGCATGGACCTTACAATGAACCCTTTTCTGCCCACCCCGTCCCCCGCCCCCCACTGCCCCGCTGGTGAGTTTTATTCTAGTTCTCCAGCTTAGGCTGCTGCACCCCAGCTCCAAAGAACCCTGCCTACACCGGGGCGGCAATAAACATGGCAGGGGTTCAGAATTGGGGCTCTGAAGGGAAATCACTCACTTTCAAATCCACGGTCTCTTGCTTATGGGCTGTGTAACCTTGGACAAGTTACTTCACTCCTCTGTGCCTCAGTTTGTCTGCTGATGTTAATGGAATTGTGGAGAATATGTGAGATTGTATTTGATAACCATTTAGGATGGAGCCTGGCACACAGAGGTGTTCAAAAATGGTAACTATTATTTTTCTCTGGGGATACTGATCTCAGTTCAGGTTCTGAGGATGTGTGTGCCCCTCAGGTGACTGGAAATACAAATGATCATACTTTTTAAGCACAACCCCCCCTCTGGAGCCCACTCCATCCCCTCTACCTACAGGAGGCAGCTTCTCCCTAGTACAGCTCTACTCTGATCATGATACTGTAGCCATAGAACAAGTGCAAACCCAAACGAGACTCATAGACCCATCCAAGGAGGCCTGTTCTCCCGCAGCTTTCTGCACCTCTTGTCCTTTTTGGATAGGAATTTACCTACCTGCTCATGGTCGGGGTCCCAAATTCATTGCAGGAAAACTGCTTCCTCCTGGGATTTCACCACACAGCACACTTCCCACCTGGTTGATGGAGAAGGACGTGAATGTCTTCCCTGGCCTGGGTCCTATAGCCAGGGTGGCCTGGCAGCCACACACCTGAGAACTGAGCACGAGGAAGTGAGTCCTCAGTGCCTCTCTCCCACCCTGTGAAACAGTGTCACAGGGTCCTGAGCTGCAGGAGACACCTGTCCCTGGAGGCAAAGGGAAGCCGGGGAGGACAGGCTTGGAGCCGTCCTTCCCTCACACACAGAAAAGAGCTCCAGGCGTCTTTCCTGGTGCCATGAACTCAGGAAACCATGTGCAGCATTTACTTATGTCACAGGATGAGATTATGGATCATGTGCGATGTTTCTCCCAATCTTCCCAAAACTGTGACTCAGAGGCATCACTGAAAACAAAAGCCCTGGAGCCTTGCCTTCGAGAAGCTGCAGGGGCAGCCGCCTGCCTCCCCAGGACTTGCCAGGGGAGCCACAGCAGGGCCACCCCTCAGTCCACGCAGCCCAGTCCACCCAGAAGGGGCCGGGGGAGGGGGAGGAGGGCTTGCCTTCTTGGGGGAGAGGAGTGAAGTGATCTTGCCTCTCCTCCTCCTGCTTCAAGACCCTAAACCCGAGTGTGTGAGGACCCGAGAGGGTCCCCTGTGATGGTTGGACAGCTGACATTTACTCTCTGCGCGGCCACCAGACCTGCAGACCTGTGCATGTGCCGCCTGGGTGGGGGAGGGTGGACTGTGGGAGAGAGGCAGTGGGTGGGGCTATCAGGCCTCCGCACCCAGCATCCTCCACCACACCCCACACTCCTGCTCCAGGGAGGTGAGGAAGAAACATTTACACACTCAAAGAGATGGCTGGGAGGGAAGGGGAGGTGGATGGTGACAGCCTTGAGTGAGACCACCACAGCCCGGCCAGGGGTGCTCTCCATCTGACCAGTGCCGGGGGTCTGCCAGGAAGAGCGGCTGAACTTCCAGAGGGACCACTCATGTCCTGGAGAACTTACCCCGAGGTGCTCCTGTCAGCAGGGCCCATTGGAGCTCAGAGGTATAAGAGCCAGGGCAAAGGAGGACGACCCCTCCCCAAGCAGACCCCCTCTCTGCACACCTGGCCCCACATTTTACTACTCTCTGGTGGACCCCTAAGTCTACTGTGCTGGAGGTGGTGAGGAGTTAGGATGGTTGAGAAGGAGGAGGAATCGTTTGAGTCAGAGATGAGACTGAAGTTTTAAACAAGCAAAGACTGAATTTTAAAACCAAAATGGGTCATTTTACAAAGGAAAGTAAAAGGCTACATTGTTAAGTGGGGCACTCAATCCAGCACAGTCAGTTGAAATTATGGGGAAAGTATATCATGGTTGAAATTCTTCAACATACCAGGTACAGGTATCATTCTTCCCCCATCCCCCAGTCACCAAAAAGATAGAAGGTAATTTCTGATAAAACCACAGCTTCAAAGAAGGGAATATATATAACTATTGTAACAAGAGCCGCTGACTAAAGAAAATAGCGTTTGGACCCTTAGCATGTAGCACAGAGCTCCCATCAGCCTATGACATCCACTGTCTACTAGGAGAAAAAGAAAAAAAAGCTATGGTTCACGAAGAGAAATCAACAAACTTTTCCCAGGCCCTGAGGTCTCAGAATTTACCACCAGACTTTTGCTTATTGTAAAGAAGCTTCCTCACAGCTGTTTGTGCAGGAAATGCAAAGACATTTCCCATGTGACTTTGGTTGATGGCCCAGTCAACAACAACAGTCCTGAAAGCACAGGCCTGGCCCTTCCCCGCGGTCCTCTCACCAGGGCTACACGACACACCCGCGTTGTCCCAGCTGGACCACATGATGGTTCCTCACAGAGAAGCCCCTGGGCACCAAGCGAGCCTCCCCTCCCTAGTGATGCACTCTGCCCACTCTTCTCCTCTCCCAGCACCACAAACCCTAAGGAAACAACCCCCGCCCCCGCCCCCAGTCCCCCCGCAACCCCCAGGAAGGCAAGCTTTAAACTCACAGCAGCAGCATCAAATGAGGCATAGCACAGAGTGTATGTGGGGTATGGCTGTGGGCCTTTCGGTTGCCCCCCCCACCCCACCCCCCGAGGCCTGGAGAGAAGCAATGCGTGCTGCCACCCTGGGGTGGATGGTCACCGTGGGAACCTGCCTCTGCTCTCAGCAGTCATGTCCCTGTGATGTCCTGACTTGGAGTGCAAGGAGCAGAAGGAGTGATAGGGGCCGGCTCCATACTGATGAGGGACAGGAAGCACACAGATTGTTGGAGGATCATGAGATGTCATCCACTCTGCTGAAAGGCTCCGGAAAGAGGTGGAAGACGGCAGGGGTAGGGTGGGGTGGTGGGCGGAGCATTCAGATGTAGGTCCTACTCTATATCCTGCAACAAATCCATTCATTCATTCATTCATACACTTATTCTTACCTCAAACTAATTATAATGAGCAGCAAATATATCCAGGTGCTATACTGGACATTGGAGACATAAAGACAAATAAGATACAGCCTCTACCCTGAGGGAACTTACAGTCTACGTAGGAGATACACACACACATACACACACACATACACACGCATGCACATGCTCAATTAACCATAATACAGTGTTAGTACAAAACATATAAAAATAGCATGGAACTTAAAAATTGAGGGCAATTATTTCTTAGGTTGGGTGTGAGTTGCTGGGAAGGGAAAACTGCATTGAGAGGTTAATACTTGAGTCGGGTCTTGAAGGGGTTTGTTAAATGGGCCAAACAGGGGATATGGTCCAGGCAGGGCTTGACACAGGCACCTGCTCTGTGTTCTCCAAAACTATGGATAATTCTAGCACTGACGGTGGGCCCAGCCACTGTTCTCTGTGCTTTACATGCATTCATTCACTTAATCGTCACAGTGGCTCTACAGAGGAAGCACTGCTGTGCCGTTCACAGATGCAGTGACTGAGACACACAGAGGTAAAATAACCTGTCTTGACACTGGGTAGCAGAGCAGGCTTCTGGCCCCAGAGCCCACTCTCTGCAACTTGGCCGTGTGCTCATCCCGGTGAGCAGGAAAGGTCGGGTCCCAGGTTACATGGGGAAGAGGAGGGATCACAGCCAAGTCTTCTGGGTGCCCCACTTGGGCTTGGTCAAGGGCTCTGCAAGGGCCATTTAGGGAGCTTGAAGCTTGCTTTTTGGTCATGAGAAGCCATCGTGGGTTTTTAAGTTGGAGAAGGCCGTAATGAGATTTGTGTCCTGAAGGTGACTCTGGAATTGATGTGTAGGATAGAATGGAGGAGAAATGGGCTGAAGGAGGAGGAGGAAGAAGAGAGAGGGGGAAATCCATGTCCTCTGGTTCATCACAATGCCTGGCATACAGCAGGTGTCCAATAATGATTGGTTAAATAAACGTCTCATAGTTGTCTTAGTTGGCTTCCCCTGGAAGCCGACTCTGAAATAAGGGTTTCGCTATGAGAGGTTTATTTAGGAGGCTACATCCGTGGGTGCCTGGAGCTCAGTCCTGGGGGTTACTGGGGGCCCACTGCAAAACACAACCTCAGAGTCATCCCGGGAGGAGAGCAAGGGAGTTGGGTATCCAGATGCCAACTCAGTTAGTAGTTGAGGGTTGCTGCTGGGGAGTGTTAATTTCCTGGCCCCAGGGCAGCAGGAGCATGGCTTGGAGAAAGGAAAGTCAGGCACATGGGTGCGGCTGGACACCCCTGAGGCACAAGGCCATCAGGCGTGTAGGGATAGGGATGGATAGCGTCTGCTACAAAATCAGTCTTGGGCCAAAATGGGAAGAGTAGAAACTGAATTGTGAGATGCCATTTCTCCAACAGAACTTTCCCAATACATTTCTTCTGATTTCCTCTCATTGGGATGTAGATATGTTTTCCTTTCTCCCGCAGGGACTGTGTCCTCAGTGGGGGACTGGTGTTCCAGACCCTTCCGTTTTACTACTTGGGTGAACTCCAGGAAACATCACTGCTCACCGTGGGTAGCTTCTGGAGAAGATTATGCCATCAGAGTTGAAAGCTGGAAACTCTATCAAGCAACATTTGTATCAGAGTTTGAGTAGGAAGAAGAAAATGGGGGAGGAGAAAAAAAAGACTTTTGCTAAAATTAACATAAATCCCAAGCCCAGGCCTTATAACTGAACATTTTCACAACACTTAGCACTTAAAGTTTCTCAACTAACAGGGAACCAGAAACTAACATGAGATATTTTTTTCTGGCTAATGGTGAAGTGTTCATCTGAGAAGGAACATTTCTCTCCACCCCTACTTGCTCCCACCTGTTCCCTCACCTTGGGATCCTTCTCAGCTTCCCAACCTACCAAGATCTTGTCTGCTGACGTTTTTCTATTTTTCCATCATAACCGCATTCTATGAAGGCAGGTCTCTATCTTATCCATGGTAGAAAGCAAGTGGCAAAGCTGTTCAGTGAGTTAGGTGGGGGCCTCAGGGACACATGGAAGGAGGATTGTCTTCTGGGCACTGCTCCTTTGCTCATCACAGGCCTCCTTTGGCAAATTAAAATTTCCCCTAACAGTTTTATAAGGAATCAAAAATTATATCCAACATCTAAACAAACACAAGTGTGTTTATATAACAAGTTAATATCAAATTTAAACCTGTGAAAACAGAGACAATTTAAAATCACGTGAAGACTGCAGTGCAGCTACATCTTCACCTACTTTCAAGATGCTCAAGTCACTTTCCAGACATTGTCTCATCTTCTGTTTGACCCTCAGGAGAGATGACAGTTCTGGCAACTTATAACTATTTCCTGTCCCTGGATGGAATGGAAAAGGATAGCTGATGTTGGAAATTCTAGCTTTTGAAAAGCACAGCAGTGGGGCTTCCCTGGTGGTGCAGTGGTTGAGAGTCCGCCTGCCGATGCAGGGGACATGGGTTCGTGCCCCGGTCCGGGAGGATCCCACGTGCCGCGGAGCAGCTGGGCCTGTGAGCCATGGCCGCTGAGCCTGCGCATCTGGAGCCTGTGCTCCACAACGGGAGAGGCCACAGCAGTGAGAAGCCCGCGTACTGCAAAAAAAAAAAAAAAAAAGAAAGAAAAAAGAAAAGCACAGCAGGATTATCAAAACACCAAGGACCACCAAACTAAGGTGAATTCAAGGACAAAGATGACCCAGGTGTCTTTGAGGCAGACAGTGTCTTTTACAGAGTGGACCATCCAGCTAGGCTCACTGGGCCTGGCTTGTTAAAGAGCCTCAGACAGGATGCTGACCCATGGGGGCCAGCTCAGGGGTGGCCCAGGCTGGCATGGCATTCACCAATAAGATGGTGACAGAAGGTAGATGAGCTATCTGTCAGTGTCTTCAAAGGTGGCCGGAGCAAAGCCATGGTGCTCTAGCCAGGTGTGCACACACAGTGCTGTTCTGGTCCACAGCTAGACATGGTGAAGGCTCGAAGATAACCACGGCCATGCAATCAGCCCATGTGCATGGGTACGTGTGTAAGGGCCCTGTCACCAATATTTATTTATAGTTTAGTTCTACCAATTAGCAAAAGATAAAAGAAACAGAGGAGATAATATGGAAGAGTGGTTAAGAATCAGACTGCCTGAGTCTAAATTCAGGCTTTGTCACCTATTACCATTATAGTCTTGGGCAAGTAAGCATTCTAGGCCTCAGTTTCCTCAACTGTAAAAACAGAACTTTACAAGATTCTTGTGAGAATTAAATAAGATAATAGATGCAAAGAATTTAGTACAAAACCTCTCAGTAAATGGGAACTATTATGACTTTAGTAATAAATCATACCTATGTAAGAGCAAAACTGATGTGGAAAATTAAAATCTAAACAAGAAAAGTGTAGTGGGGAGGGTAGTGATAGTAAATGATAGTTATTACATTAGCCCTGATTAAGCAAATATATTTGCTTTGGGCATTCTAGTATTCTCTAAAGTTCCTAGAATCCAAGGAAAAAGGAAGTCATTAAGGTCAAATTATTCTCATGATATTATTACATAGAAAATTAAAATATAATTCATTCTTAATAAACTTGTGTGGAAGGCAGGAATAACACTATCCCTTCCCTTGCCCCATCCTGCTTCTCTCACTTCCCTTCTCCTGAGAGAACCACCTTAATTAATTTCCTTCAGAAGCATCACCTCCTCAAGGGGGCTGCCCTGAGAAGCCTCCCTAACAAGGAGCCCGTGATTTGCTCTAGAGCATCCCAACAATGCCAGTTAAGCCTTATTCATTTTTGACCACAATTTCTTTGAGATCCCTCATAAATGAACATTAGATGAGTAAACATAGAAATACTTGTTTATGATAGTGCAAACAAATAATAATTTGAGATCTAGATAATAGTTCAGAATTTTAAAATTTCGGAGTCCTTGTGAAGATGGCGGAGTAAAAGGACATGCTTTCACTCCCTCTTGTGAGAGCACTGGAATCACAAGTAACTGGTGAACAGTCATTGACAGGAAGACACTGGTACTCACCCAAAAAGATACCCCATATCCAAAGACAAAGGAGAAGCTGCAATGAGATGGTATGAGGGGCACAATCACAATAAAATCAAACCCCATAACTGCTGGGTGGGTGACTCACAAATTGGAGAAAAATTATGCCACAGAAGTCCACCCACTGGAGTGAAGATTCTGAGCCCCACATCAGGCTTCCCACCCTGGGGGTCCAGCCGGCAACATGGGGAGGAATTCCCAGAGAATAAGACTGTGAATGCTAGCGGGATTTGGTTGCAGGACTTCAACAGGACTGGGGGAAACTGAGAAGCCATTCTTGGAGGGCACACACAAAGTAGTATGTGCATCAGGACCCAGCGGGAAGGAGCAGTGTCCCCATAGGAGACTGAACCAGACCAACCTGCTAGTGTTGGAGGGTCTCCTGCAGAGGCGGGGGGTGGCTGTGGCTCACTGTGGGGACAAGGACACTGGCAGCAGAAGTTCTGTGAAATGCTCCTTGGCATGAGCCCTCCTGGAGTCTGCCATTAGCCCCACCAAAGAGCCTGCGGCCCCCAGTGCTGGGCTGCCTGAAGCCAAACAACCAACAGGAAGGGAACTCAGCCCCACCCATCAGCAGACAAGCAGATTAAAGTTTTACTGAGCTTGGCCCACCAGAGCAACACCCAGTTCTATCCACCACCAGTCCCTCTCATCAGGAAGCTCGCACAAGCCTCTTAGAGAGCTGCATCCACCAGAGGGCAGATGGTAGAAACAAGAAGAACTACAATCCTGCAGCCTGTTGAATGAAAACCACATTCACAGAAAGATAAACAATATGAAAAGGCAGAGGGCTATGCACCAGATGAAAGAACAAGGTAAAACCCCAGAAAAACAACCAAATGAAGTGGAGATAAGCAACCTTCCAGAAAAAGAATTCAGAATAATGATAGTGAAGATGATCCAGTACCCCAGAAAAAGATGGAGGCAAAGACTGAGAAGATGCAAAAATGTTTAACAAAGACGTAGAAGAATTAAAGAACAAACAAACAGAGATGAACAATACGATAATTGAAATGAAAAATACCCTAGAAGGAATCAATAGCAGAATAACTGAGGCAGAAGAACAGATAAGTGACCTGGAAGACAGAATGGTGGAATTCACTGCTGTGGAACAGAATAAAGAAAAAAGAATGAAAAGAAATGAAGACAGCCTAAGAGACCTCCGGGATAACATTAAATGCACCAACATTCACATTATAGGGATCCCAGAAGGAGAAGAGTGAGAGAAAGGACCCAAGAAAATATTTGAAGTGATTATAGTTGAAAACCTCCCTAACATGGGAAAAGAAATAACCACTTAAGTCCAGGAAGTTCAGAGAATCCCAGGCAGGATAAACCCAAGGAGAAACACACTGAGACACATAGTAATCAAATTGACAAAAATTAAAAACAAAGAAAAGTTATTAAAAGCAACAAAGGAAAAGTGACAAATAACATACAAAGGAACTCCCATAAGGTTGACAGCGGATTTCTCAGCAGAAACTGTACAAGCCATAAGGGAATGGCAAGTTATATTTAAAGTGATGAAAGGGAAGAACTTACAATCAAGATTACTCAAACTGGAAAGGATCTCAATCAGATGTGATGGAGAAAGTAAAAGCTTTACAGACAAGCAAAAGCTGAGAGAGTTCAGCATCACCAAACCAGCTCTACAACAAATGCTAAAGGCACTTCTCTAAGTGGGAAACACAAGAGATAAAAAACAACCCAAAACAATTAAGCAAATGGTAATAGGAACATACATATCAATAATTACCTTAAAAGTGAGTGGATTAAATGCTCTAACCAAAAGACACAGGCTCACTGAATGGATACAAAAACAAGACCAATATATATGCTGTCTACAAGAAACCCACTTCAGACCTAGGGACATATACAGACTGAAAGTGAGGGGATGCAAAAAGATATTCCATGCAAATGGAAATCAAAAGAAAGCTAGAATAGCAATACTCGTATCAGATAAAATAGACTTTAAAATAAAGACTGGTACAAGAGATAAGGAAGGACACTGCATAATGATCAAACAATCAATCCAAGAAGAAGTTATAACAATTATAAATGTTTATGCACCCAACATAGGAGCACCTCAATACCTAAGGCAAATGTTAACAACCATGAAAGGAGAAATCGACAGTAGCACAATTATAGTAGGGGACTTTAACACCCCACTTACACCAATGGACAGATCATTCAAACAGAAAATAAATAAGGAAACACAAGCTTTAAAAGACACCATAGACGAGATAGATCTAACTGATATTTATAGAAGATTCCACCCAAAAGTGGCAAAGTACACTTTCTTCTCAAGTGCACATGGAACATTCTCCAGGATAGATCACATCTTGGGTCACAAATCAAGCCAGGTAAATTTAAGAAAATTGAAATCATATCAAGCATCTTTTCTGACCACAACACTATGAGATTAGAAATAAGTTACAGGGAAAAAAAGTAAAAAAACACAAACACAAGGAGGCTAAACAATACGTTACTAAAAAACCAAGAGATCACTGAAGAAATTAAAGAGGAAATCAAAAAATACCTAGAGACAAAGGACAATGAAAACACGACAATCCAAAACCTATGGGATGAAGCAAAAGCTAAGAGAGAAGTTTATAACAATACAATCCTACTTCAAGAAACAAGAAAAACCTCAAATAAACACTCTAACCTTACACCTAAAGGAACTAGAGAAAGAAGAAAAAAGAAAACCCAAAGTTAGTGGAAGGAAAGAAATCATAAAGATCAGAGCAGAAATAAATGAAATAGAGATGAAGAAAACAATACCAAAGATCAATAAAACTAAAGCTTGGTTCTTTAAGAAGATAAGCAAAATTGATAAACCTTTAGCCAGACTCATGAAGAAAAAGAGGGAGAGGACTCAAATCAATAAAAATAGAAATGAAAAAGAAGTTACAACAGGCACTGCAGAAATACAAAGCATCACAAGAGGCTACTACAAGCAACTCTATGCCAATAAAATGGACAACCTGGAAGAAATGGACAAATTCTTAGAAAAGTACAACCTTCCAAGACTGAACCAGGAAGAAATAGAAAATATGAACAGACCAATCACAAGTAATGAAATTGAAACTGTGATTAAAAATCTTCCAACAAACAAAAGTCTAGGACCAGATGGCTTCACAGACAAATTCTATCAAACATTTAGAGAAGAGCCAACACCCATCCTTCTCAAACTCTTCCAAAATATTGCAGAGGAGGGAACACTCTTAAACTCATTCTATGAGGCCACCATCACCCTAATGCCAAAACCAGACAAAGATACTACAAAAAAAGAAAATTACAGACCAATATCACTGATGAATATAGATGCAAAAATCCTCAACAAAATACTAGCAAACAGAATCCAACAACACATTAAAAGGATCATACACCATGATCAAGTGGGATTTATCCCAGGGATTCAAGGATTCTTCAATATACTCAAATCAATCAATGTGATACACCATATTAACAAACTGAAGAATAAAAACTATATGATCATCTCGATATATGCAGAAAAAGCCTTTGACAAAATTCAACACGCATTTATGATAAAAACTTTCCAGAAAATGGGCACAGAGGGAACCTACCTCAACAAAATAAAGGCCATATATGACAAATCCACAGCAAACATCATTCTCAATGGTGAAAAACTGAAAGCATTTCCTCTAAGAGCAGGAACAAGACAAGGATGTCCAGTCTCACCACTCTTATTCAACATAGTTTTGGAAGTCCTAGCCATGGAAATCAGAGAAGAAGAAGAAATAAAAGGAATACAAATTGGAAAAGAAGAAGTAAAACTGTCACTGTTTGCTGATGACATGATACTATACATAGAAAATCCTAAAGATGCCACCAGAAAACTACTAGAGCTAATCAATGAATCTGGTAAAGTTGCAAGATACAAAATTAATGCACAGAAATCTCTTGCATTCCTATACACTAACAATGAAAGATCAGAAAGAGAAATTAAGGAAACAATCCCATTCACCATTGCAACAAAAGGAATAAAATACCTAGGAATAAACCTACCTAAGGAAGTAAAACACCTGTACTCAGGAAACTATAAGACACTGATGAAAGAAATCAAAGATGACACAAACAGATGGAGAGATATACCATGTTCTTAGATTGGAAGAATCAATATTGTGAAAATGTCTGTACTACCCAAAGCCATCTACAGATTCACTGCAATCCCTGTCAAATTACCATGGCATTTTTGACAGTACTAGAATAAAAAATCTTAAAATTTGTATGGAGACACGAAAGACCCCCAATAGCCAAAGCAATCTTGAGGGAAAAAAATGGAGCTGGAGGACTCAGACTCCTTGAATTCAGAGTATAACACCAAACTACAGTAATCAAGACAATATGGTACTGGCACAAAAATATGTATCAGTGGAACAGGATAGAAAGTCCAGAGATAAACCCAAACACCTATGGTCACCTAATCTATGACAAAGGGAGCCAGAATATACAATGGAGAAAAGACAGTCTCTTCAATAAGTGGTGCTGGGAAAACTGGACAGCTACCTGTAAAAGAATGAAAGTAGAACAGTCCCTAACACCATACACAAAAATAAACTCAAAATGGATTAAAGGCCTGAATGTAAGACTGGACATTATAAAACTCTTAGGGGAAAACATAGGAAGAACACTCTTTCACATATATATCACAGCAAGATCTTTTTTGATCCACCTCCTAGAATAATGGAAATAAAAACAAAAATAAACAAATGGGACCTAATGAAACTTAAAAGCTTTTGTACAGCAAAGGAAACTATAAACAAGATGAAAAGACAACCCTCAGAATGGAAGAAAATATTTGCAAATGAATCAACAGACAAATTAATCTCCCAAATGTATAAACAGCTCATGCAGCTCAATATTAGAAGAACAAACAACCCAATCAAAAAATGGGCAGAAGACCTAAATAGACATTTCTCCAAAGAACACATACAGATGGCCAAGAAGCACATGAAAAGATGCTCAACATCACTAATTATTAGAGAAATGCAAATCGAAACTGCAATGAGGTATTACCTCACACTGGTTAGAATGGGCATCAGCAGAAAATCTACAAACAATAAATGCTGGAGAGGGTGTGGAGAAAAGGGAACCCTCTTGCACTGTTGGTGGGAATGTAAATTGATACAGCCACTATGAAGAACAGTATGGAGGTTCCTTAGAAAACTAAAAATAGAATTACCATATGACCCAGCAATCCCACTACTGGGCATATACCCTGAGAAAACCATACTTCAAAATGAAACATGCACCCCATTGTTCATTGCAGCACTATTTACAATAGCCAGGTTATGGAAGCAACCTAAATGCCCATCAACAGACGAATGCATAAAGAAGATGTGGTACATATATACAATGGAGTATTACTCAGCCATAAAAAGGAACGAAATTGGGTCATTTGTTGAGACGTAGATGGACCTAGAGACTGTCATACAGAGTGAAGTAAGTCAGAAAGAGAAAAACAAATATCATATATTAACACATATATGTGGAATCTAGAAAAATGGTGCAGATGAACCAGTTTGCAAGGCAGCAATAGAGACACAGATGTAGAGAACAAATGTATGGACACCAAGGGGGAAAAACAGGGGAGGGGTTGTGGTGGTGGGATGAATTGGGAGATTGGAACTGCATATATACACTAATATGTATAAAATAGATAACTAATAAGAGCCTGCTGCATAAAAAATAATTCAGAAAACAAAACAGAACAAAAAATAACAAACAAAAAAAAAGAATTTCATTTTCACAGGGTATATTTTATTTGCTTCATGTGTACATTCAGTAAACTCCATGAGGGCAGAAGCAGATGCAAAACTTTTCTAGGGATGATTGTGGAACGACATATTTCCAGATGCTTTCCTCTGCCTTTGATTTGGAATGATGACCATACCCAGTGTGAGTCAATGTCTTCACCCTGTAAGCCTCTTGTTTGGGGAATAACAAAGGTCTAACTAGCTGAAGTGAAAGATAAAACTGGGAGTCACTTTCAGGAGAAGATAATTGCATAACACTGCCAGAGATCCTGTCACTACACTGAGACTTAAGGAAGTTACTGGGCTTTTGAAGGAAATCGATCTTTTAGTATTTGAACAATTAATTAAATATTGGGGAGCTTTTGCCCACTATTTAGTCTATATGTCTATATGGCCCCAAATAGAAACTTTATGGTCACAAAATTAGTCTGTGACTCCATATTCACCACTCTTTATTCTTCAAGTCTTTTTGAAGGCTCTCATCCATTGCTAATAGGAATAGATATTTGCAGAATCTTATGGAGAATAATTTGGAAAATTCTATCAATATTACACAATTTGATATGCATATTGATACCAGAAATTCCAGTTCCAAGAATGTATCCTATAGGTTACTTACCATTGGCACACAGGTATTCTATGCAAACTGGTTATAATAGGAAAAGATAGGAAATGACCCAAATGTTCATCAGTGAGCAACTGGTTAAATATATCTATACAAAGAAATAATGCAGTTGTAAAGAAAAGGATGAAAAATCAGCTCTCAATGGCTGATCAGAAAGATTTTAAAGACAATGTTAGGTTTCAAAAAAGTAAAGTACAGAACAGTATGTAGAGCCAGCTACCATTATTTATATAGGGAAAAAATAAAGAATGTATATCTTATTTGCATATATATGCATCAAAAATCACTGGAAATAAGAAACAAATAATAGTCATTTCCTATTTCAGGGTAGGGAGGGAACTGGGCATCTGAGCGCAGCAGTGGAAGGGAGGATTTTCTCTGCAATACTTTTTATACGTTTGACTTTTGAACCATGCTTAATGTATTTGCATTAAATAAATAAATGTAATTTAAGATAATCTTTAAAGATGCTTATTATGCGTACAGGCTTTGGTCAACACACAGCTCTGCTTTCTAGAAGTTTCTAACCCCATCGATGAAATAAAAGGCAACCAGTAACCATAACATAGTGGTAAAAATGCCATCACACTGACATGCCACATTTCACCAAATCTAAAACACTATTAATTCTTTCACAGCATTATATGACATGCCACTAGGAAAAGGAAGAATGTGGCCTATTAAATTCGGGCACAATGCTTCCTTTTCATTTAGAATTTTCATTTTATGCTTAATGAGAAATCTGTTTTAGATACTCATTTGTACATAGATTTTTATCATATATCACTCTTGCATGATATATGACATTGTATAAGAAAAATTAAAGTGAAATAAATTAGTTAAAGAATTCTTAAAACTTTCTCTTATTGCATTCTGAATCCTTTTCACACAGTATTGTCCTCTGTGCTATCAAAAGCATTGGTGATCCTACATTTTTTGAAAGAGTGTTCCATTAATATTTCCAGATTTTCTTCCAAGCTGCTGAAACCTGATCTGCCAATTTTGATGCATAGACCCAGGCAAACACAACTGTATCATGACTGCTGTACAACCAATAGTGATTGTAACATGAATCCAAGTTCCAGAGGCACTGAAATGTAAAAAAAAAAAAAAAAGGTGCTTTTTTTCTTCTTTCAAAATTTATTTTATTGAAGTATAGTTAATTTACAATGTTGTGTTCATTTCTGCCGTACAGGAAAGTGATTCAGTTATACATATATATACATTCTTTTTCATTTTCCATATGATTTATCACAGGATACTGAATATAGTTCCCTGTGCTATACAGTAGGACCTTGTTGTTTATCCATTATCTATATAATAGTTTGCTGCTGCTAATCCCCAACCTCCCACTCCATTCCTCCCCCAATGCCCCTCCCACTTGGCAACCACAAGTCTGTTCTCTATGTCTGTGAGTCTTTCTTTTTCATAGATAATTATTTGTGACGTATTTTAGATTACACATATCAGTGATATCATATGATATCTGTCTTTCTCTGTCTGACTTACTTCACTTAATATGATCACCTCCAGGTCCATCCATGTTGCTGTAAATGGCAGTATTTCATTCTCTTTATGGCTGAGTAGTATTCCATTATATATATGTACCACATCTTCATGCATTCCTCTGTCAATGGACAAAAATAGGCTTCTTATAATTGTTTAAATGTGATAGATGAGCAGTTTCAAGACAGAATAGGTCCCTGGGGCACTATAGAAGACTCCTTGAGGAGGCAGAATTGAGGCTGGACTTTTAAAAATGAGAGGGATTTTGGAGACAGGAATGAACGGGATGAATGAGTCATGAAAAACAAATAGCTTGAAATGGAAGTAGAAATTGCATTTGAGGGAGGGAAGGAAGGAAGACCATGTGACCTGGAGGGAAGGGCTTGTGAAAGGAAGTAAGTGTGGATGGGAGAGTTGTCAAAACTGGAGATTTGGAAGCACTCATTTGGAGAACATATTGGTCCAGAAACTTAACCACGCTGAAGAGTGGAGGGAACAAACAAACACAGCATCAAAAGAAAACAGAAAAAATGGAGAGAGAATCTTGAGCCATGGAATTTTCATGCCAGGAGGACTATTACAGATCATCTGGTTCATGTTTTCAGTTTTACAGGTAAAGAAAGGAAATTCAGAGAGGGTACGTGACAGATTGCCAGTGGCACAGCAAACACTGAACCCTGGGTGTTGATTTCCTGAGCAGGCTCTTCCTAATAGACCATCACAGCCAACAGAGAGGAAGTCGTTTCAAGGAGGCAGGTGGCAGTGAAGAAGAGGAAGCCTGAGGAGGCACTGAGGTGACCAGTACAGATTATTGATGACCTGCAAGTGTCTACTTTGCAGAGTGGTCTGGGTAGGAAAGATTGTGAAAAGTTAAAGAAAGCGGGGTGTTTCTCAGTTAGAGGCACCATCAGGAAAGATTTCATTAATTTTCAATATTTCCTTTCAAAGGGCTCAGTATTTGATGTTGTATTTTCAATAAAGCCTCCAAGACCCTGCTTTTACCAGTGGCAAAAAATTTAAAAAAGGCAAAAAATAAAAAAATCCTTCACAAAGGATTCAATAGTATCATTTCCTGGAAATCCTTCAAAATAATGGGACATAGTGCTTGCTTCGGCAGCACATATACTAAAAATAATGGGACATATTGTCCCTTGGGCAAGACAGAAAATTATCAACAGGTGGCAGTCACACCGAGTTTCAAATGCAGCCTTTCACCGCTTTATAAAGAAACCATTGTTTTCTTACACATAGAAATTGACTAAAGGGGACAGTAACAAATAATGGTCTTGCTTATGGGTTTTCAGTTTGCATCTCTGTGGAACTTCATTCTTGGCATAGGAAATGATCAATACTGCTTTCCTGCACATCTCCTATACTAAACAGTGTGTTTAGGTGCCTGCAAGGGATTTCTCTTAGAAGAAAAAGAAATCACATCTACCGCAAAAAAGTTATCTTGCTGATATGGCTGCTACAGGTACCATGGTAAGTAAGCCACTTAGTATCTTAGGGACAACCTCACAATTGAGGACATAAAATTAAAGCAGTGAGATGGCATTTAATATTGAAAAATATGTATTTGATTGGCAAAAATGTAAAATATTCATAATATCCAGAGAATTGGGACTCTGGAAGTGTGAATTAGTATAGTTACTTTTTATGGCAGTTTACTAGTCTCTGTTAACACTGAAATGGAGCCTGCTCCCTAGGACTCAGCAGCTCTGCTTCCCAGTGTCCATCTGCAGAACAGTTCACACACACACACACACACACACACACACACATACAGGAGGTCTGTTCAAGGGTATTGGCAATGGCTTTGTTTTTAATGGTAAAAAATATAAACTGGGGACAAGCCAGATGTACATGTAAAAATATCAATGGGGGGACTTCCCTGGTGGTCCAGTGGTAAAGAATCCACTTTTCAATGCAAGGGACGCGGGTTCGATCCCTGGTCTGGGAACTGAGATCCCACACGTCTTGGGGCAACTAAGCCCACACGCCACAACTACTGAGTCTGCGTGCCATAACTAGAGAGAGAAAAACCTGCATGCCACTACTAGAGAAGTCTGTGCGCCATGACAAAGATTCTGTGTGCCACAACTAAGACCCAACACAGCCAAAAAATCAATGGGCCTACAAGACATACTACTGAATTTTAAAAAGTTGTAGATAGATATGTTTAGTCTAATGTCATTTATGTGTGTGTGTGTGTGTGTGTGTGTGTGCGCGTGCACACATAAGCTCTAACAGACCTTACCAGGGAGAATGTGGGGTAAAGCACCAGAAATGGGAATTAGATGGGGGGAGGAAGGAAGAAAATTTTCTCTTTATTTATAACGGTTGATATTTTACAAGGAAAATGTATTTTTATATAGCTTATGAAATTTACATTTTTTTAAAGAAAAGGATAGCTTATTAGATGCTGTCAGAATCTCTGATTCATTTAGGAAGTTACAAATTTGGTGCCTTTATGTAGGTATGGCCTTAGATTAAAATGAGCATTAGTCCTTTTTTTCCTATATTTTTCTACAGTGGCATTATACCTATCACTAAAAAATGATAAAGACTTTGAAATAACTTTATATTTAAAATAAAGATTAAAAACAAAAAATAAAAATGAATGCAAAACAAGCATAAGTTTCCTTTCAACCCTGACATACCTTTGAGACTATAAAATGTATATTACTTTAAGATTTGAGTGTTAATATCTAGAGGACCAAATTGGCTTATAGTTTAGAATAACAGACAAGTGCATTTGCCTAGTTTCCAAGACCCTAATGATACAGATGCTGAATGTAGCTTGAGGCATCTTTCATCAATGCCAAGCCTTCAGAATGAAAAAGAACATGGCTCATTGCCAGATATATCTGCCAAGTCCCAATTTGCAAGCACAATTCAGTTCATTTGCACTTCTCTCTTGATCCTGAGGGTTGCTCTATTAAGAAAGAATAAAACAATTATATTGTTCCTTGGTTGGAGGGAGCTATGACTTTGGTCACTATCATCCTCAATAACAAAAATATCCAGAAATATATTTAAATTGGATTGAACACTCTTCTGGTGACCTCTTAGGAGGTTCATTCTGAAAGACAGGGTTTCCTCACTGGAATAAGCCATGAATGCCAAAGTGTTATTCTATCTCAATAATTTTGTCAAATAAGCATCAGTCCTGATTTCATGAATGAGGATTTTCTAGTGCTCATTTCCCTGAGGGCTTGAAGTAATCATCCAATGGATCTCCTATCAATAAAAAGTAGAATAGATACCTACTGTCTGAGATTTAAATATTGAGGATATGGTGTGTTCAGGAAGCTCTGATGTTCATACAAAGAAATGATGGAACTCAGTAAAAGAATTGACATGAATCATCGTCAACAGATTGCTGATGGATGGGATGCCTGGGACAGCTGTTGTTCTGCCTGCCCAGGCTCTGTTCCTTTCTCCTGGTCTAGGTTCCTGATTTGTAAAGCCGAATCTGGCCTCTGTACCCCGACACAGAATTAAATCTCGGAGACAGAGTTTTGGTGAAGTACAAAAGAATAGCTTTGGGCTTCCCTGGTGGCACAGTGGTTGAGAGTCTGCCTGCCGATGCAGGGGACACGGGTTCGTGCCCCGGTCCGGGAAGATCCCACGTGCCGCAGAGCAGCTGCGCCCGTGAGCCATGACCGCTGAGCCTGCGCGTCCAGAGCCTGTGCTCCACAATGGGAGAGGCCACAGCAGTGAGAGGCCCGCGTACCACAAAAAAAAAAAAAAAAAGAAAAAAAAGAATAGCTTTATTGCTTTGCCAGACAAAGGGGGCCACAGCAGGCTAATTCCCTCAAAACTGTGTGTCCTGATGTGGAGGGGGTAGTGAGGAGTTTTATAGTAATGGTTCAAAGAGGGTGTGATCAGCTCATGGACACTCTTCTGACTGGTGGGTGGTGAGGTAATCTGGAGTCAGCATCATCAACCTTCTGGTTCCAACTGGTCTGGGGTCTATGTGCTTGTGGGCAGCATACAGTTAATTTCTCCCACCTGGTGGGGGTTTCAGTATCTGCAAAACAGCTCAAAGATATTGTTATGTATATCACTTGAGGGGGAACCAGGACCCTGCCCCAAGGCTGCACTATTGTTTCTTGACTTCTCCCCCCTTGACTCCACATCCTCTCCCTTCCCTGATTAGCAATTGTTTGGACCTGCCCTTTGGAACTCAGGGAAGGTCATGGAGGTTGAATGAAGCCTATTTCCTGTAATCAAGAAATGGAGGACACAGGAAGGCTTTTGTGCCCAGGAGTCCCACAGGGTCCTGCTCAGTTTCATTTCCTTTGTGGAAACAGCCCTCTCCCACTCTCAGTTAGAGGTTCGGGTTGGATTCTGCCCACCACCTGGCTCTGGGAGTGAGCATGTGACTAGATCTGGCCATCACAGAATTGTATGCCACTGGTCCTGGGAATTGATTCAGAGATGGGCCTTTGACCCAAGCCAAGCTAATGAGAAACCAGGATGCTTTGCTGGCACTGCTGGGGAAAAGGTACATGCATTGTGCTGGTGGAGTTATTTCCAGGGTTCTAGGTCACCTGTCTACAGAGGGTGCCTGCCTACAAATAAAGCCAGCACTGAGAGGCGCAGAGCCAAGACGTGGGGCAGTGTCCTGATGGCATCTTTGAGACCTGAAGTCAGAACTCTGCCTTGAACCTTTCAGTTATATGGGTCATTTTGGTTTTGTTTGTAATTTGAGTGATATTTTGGCCACTGGCAACCAAAAGAATTTTGACTGATAACACCAGGAATACAGTGTGTTGATGTATTGATGGGCAAGCCTGTCCAGAGGTTGCCCTTCTGCTCTGCTTACTTGAGCACTAATTCTTTGTTTCAAAGTTCAGTGAAAATATTATCTTATCCTTACAGTCTTCTAGACCTCACCAGACCGTGGTGAAACTTTCTCATTTGAATTCCTGAGCACTTTTTTAAAAATAAGTTTTTTGTGTGTGTGTGGTATGCGGGCCTCTCACTGTCGTGGCCTCTCCCGTTGTGGAGCACAGGCTCCGGACATGCAGGCTCCGCGGCCATGGCTCACGGGCCTAGCCGCTCCACGGCATGGGGGATCTTCCCAGACCGGGGCACGAACCCGCGTCCTCTGCATCGGCAGGCGGACTCTCAACCACTTTGCCACCAGGGAAGCCCTAAATAAGTTCTTTTTTTTGTTTGGATTTTTTGTTTATTTAAGAGTAGGCAGAGATTGTAATGGTCAGTTACGATCCCTGTTTGTTTTTTCTAATACATTTACATATCCTCTCTCCATATTGACTATAATGGATCTCAAGCTTAGGAACCACATGTAATGTGCCTTTTTATCTCAGTGTTCTATGCAGATTAGGGTCTCAATAAATGTTTGTGGATGACACATATAAGGGCCACAGCATCTGTGATCCAGCTTTGTTATTCCATCTCAACGACCCTCAACACATGCCTAGCATATACACAGACCCCCAACCAAGCATGCATGTACCATGTACACATACCCCCAGCCAAACATGTATATACCATGTACACATACCCCAAACCAAACATGCATATACCATGTACACAGACCCCCAGCCAAGCATACATATACTGTTAGACCTCCGCGGTCTCCTAGGAGTTTCGACTCGCCCAGGAAACAACAAGAGTCGGAAGCCGATGCAAAACGCAAGAGGTTTATTGAAGGCCGGTGCACCGGGGTTCCTTGGTCCTCACGCAGGAGGCCGAAGAAGGAACCCCTTTTGGGCGCGAATATGTCAGTTTTATAGGTTCCCACTTCCCCGTATGTAAATTATAGATTTGGTTGTGTTTTCCTGCTGATTGGTCCCGGCTTAGGCTCGGACCAGAGAGGGAACTTGTCCCCAGCTTCCTGATTGGTCTTTGACAGATACCTTTTTTTACATTTTGTTTATCTCCCTCCTTCTCGGAAGGGGGCCGGACATCCTGGAAATTCACCCATTGTCTAAGAAGCCCCTATTGTCTGGAGAGTTCTTAATCATTAGCTGGAACAATGTCCCTCGAGTCCCACAATACCATGTACACATACCCCTAGCCAAACATACATAACCATGTACACAGACCCGCAGCCAAACATGCATATACCGTGTACACAGACCCGCGGCACACGTACACGCATGTACATATACCCAAAACATACATGGACACACCATATACATGAACTTTCAACCAAACATATATACCATGTGCACAGATACCCACACATACATGTATACTCAGTTCACTGATGCAGGGTGAACTGCTTCTTGTGTGTTTCCTTGAAGACCCTATTTGGGAGAGGATGATTCTAGCCCCTGAGTTCCTTATAATTCAGTAATGGCTGGACTATAGTAACAGAACTGTCTGGTTCCTCCACCCGCATCCCAGATGAAATGAAAGGCAGGAGGAGGGAGAGAGCCCCCTTGAGGAGAAAGGAGAGTCTGAATGAGGAACAGCCCACCCACATGAGGGCCTGTTTTGCTCACCAGCTCCAGAGTGAAAAGGGTGAAATGAATTCTTGCTGCACTATAAATACTTGTTAGAGCAAACACACAGACTCACCCTGGCCCGGGCCCTGAACTAAATTCCACAGGAGTTGTAAGGAGCAGGATCTGGATCTGGGTGGGTGAGAATTTTAATAGCAATGCGAAGTGTGACTCAGGCTGTCTCCCTTCGGGCACTGAAACTCTCTTGACCTGGGTTTCATCATCCTGTGCGGAAAGGCTCCGAAGAGCCAGGATTAATTTCCTTCTCTTTCTTCTCTGGTTGAGTGACATGAAAAGTTATATAAGGCAATTTCTACCAAAGAAAAAGATGGGTTAGCACAAAGCTTTAAAGGAAACAGTCGACAAGTGGGAACAGCCAGGGCCTAGGGGGTCACTGAGAAGGCGGGGTTTCAGCAGCTCCTGCCCTGCAGACACCACCCGAGGGCCTCCTCCTGGTGGACGTTCACAGACAAGGATGGAAAAGCCAACCTTTCCCGAGTGTGTGCACAGCGGCTCCACGTGACACACTTTGCACACGGCCCCCCACTCTACCTTGCCATGGGTTCAGCTAAAAGCCACTTAAAAAAGCCATGGGAGCCAGAAGCTTCAGGCTTCTAGCATGTTCAGCGTAGCCGGGTCATCTCTCCCTCTCTCCTCCCCCACCGCATCCAAGGAGCTGATGATGGGAATCGGGGCTGAGACGAACAGGAGGCCGGAAGGGGCGCTGCCTGCCCATAGCGGTGGTCAGGCACACGCGGGAGAGCTATCCCCGTGGGACGCGCCTGCCAGTAGGGATGTAGGCAGCGACATAGTGACAGTCTCCTTATCCTCAGCACCAAGCTTGAGAACTCCAGGCCACCTGAGCAGCGCATCCCATTCCCAGGCTTTTGTTACTGGCTCCTGACTCCCGTGTCTCCTGGTCCTTCACCTGCGTGGCTGGAGATCTCAGAAAGAGGAAAGGGAATAGAGGAACAGGTTTTCCTGAATCATCATTTCCTTCATTTTGTGCAGAAATGAGACAGTGATCATAGTGGATGAGGGTTTTTTCTGTCCTTCCGTCTAATCACTTGCCTACCAGGAATAAGACCGTCCACATTCTCTTTTTCAAGGAAGTGTTTGCCCCCAGCCTGTGGCTCTCCCTGACGGCTCAGGCATCCTCATTTTCTCTTTCAGAGAAGAAAGTGGTGACACAAATCTGCCCTCTACTGGCAATGAGAAGAATTTAAGGTGTGAAAAAAAGAACCGAACCCCCGAGAAAGGGGATGATGGAGACTTGACTGCTTTTCCCAAAGCTGAACAACAGATTTAGATTTTGCCAGTACTGCTCAGACTGAGTATGCAGAAGTGTCTACCAAATGTTGACGTGTTACTCAATAAATGTAATGGCTTGTGGGAGAGTAAAGAAGTAACATCCAGAAGTGGGAAATCACTGGGTTTGAAATCAGCTGTGCATGGCCCCGAAGTCATGTGACTTTCAGTTGCTCAATCCTCAGCTATATCAAATGGGGACAAAAGTACCTACAGCATGAGAATGTGATGAAAATTAAGGACATTTGGGGACACATTATTTGTCTTACAATTGCACTTCATGGACTCAGCATCAGGGCTCGGTGTTCAAACATCTCGATTCAGCAGCCCAACTGCCACCTCTGCCACTTACTAGATATATGACCTGGGGTGTGCGTTCCAACTCTTTTCCTCAGTGTCCTCATCTGTTACCCAAGGATAATGTATCTGCCTCATAGGGTCATTTTGAAGTGAACCAATGTTTGCAAAGTGGTTGGAATCATATCTAACACAGTGAAAATATTTGTTAAAAAAATACATCATAGGGCTTCCCTGGTGGCTCAGTGGTTGACAGTCCACCTGCCGATGCAGGGGACATGGGTTCGTGCTCCGGTCCAGGAGGATCCCACATGCCATGGAGCAGCTGGGTCTGTGAGCCATGGCTGCTGGGCCTGTGCGTCCGGAGCCTGTGCTCCACAACAGGAGAGGCCACAACAGTGAGAGGCCCGCGTACAGCAGAAAACAAAAACAAACAAAAAAAATCATAGTCCACAGTCAAACTAAAAAGTGTGACTTGAGCAAGTGTTAGATGCACAGCACAGGGTTAGAAGCACAAAACTCTATAACCTAGCCAGGGAATAATAGTAAAAATACCTAGGATTTTTTAAGCACTTGCAAACTGCCATGCTTAGAAGCATTTTCTATGTATTTCTCTGTTTACTATCAATACTAAACAGCAGCTAGATACTGAAGACACACACCGTATGACTCATTTACATGAAACCTGAAAAAGACTTAACTTAAAATGATAGAACACAAATCAGTGAATGCCTTAGGGCAGTGTGTGGGGACAGGGATTTGACTGGTAAAAGACACAAATAAGTCTCCTGAGGTCACAGAAATGTTCTCCATCTTGATCGTAAATGTGTATACATTTGTTAAGACTCATTGAACTGCATACTTAAAGTGTGTTCACTTTATTTATGTAAGTTTTACTTCAGTAAAGTTGATTTAAAAAAACTTGAGAAACATATCAATAAATTGAAATGTATGGAATTTAGTTGGGTCTAGATTAGAGAGCAAAGGTTAAAAAAATATTTAAGACAATCAGATACAATAAAATATGTAACCTTAAAAGATTTCACCAGTAAAATTAAAAAATGAAAGTAAATGAATTAAGTAGGTATAAGAAACTATAAAAAGGGTAATATGAACTCCAGTTAGGAGAATTTAATAAAAATAAAATTAGAACTTAAACAAAGAAAAACTGAAACCTGATTAAAAAAAGAACAATAAGTATATAAAACTCTGAAAACCTTGGGAAAACAAAGAAAAATCTTAAATATACAACATTAGAAATTATTTTCTAAAAGCTACAAACACATGTATATCTGAATATAAAATGGTTATAAAAGAATACTGAAAGAAATGGATGATTTCTAGTAAAACATCACTAGAATTAACCCAAAGAGGGACTTTGCTGGCCGTCCAGTGGTTAAGACTTCACCTTCCAATGCAGGGGGTGTGGGTTCAATCCCTGGTTAGGGAGCTAAGATCCCACATGCCTCGTGGCCAAAAAAAAAACCCAAAACATAAAACAGAAGCAATATTGTAACACATTCAATAAAGACTTTAGAAATGGTCCACATCAAAAAAAAATTTTTTTAATGAAAAATAAAGAAAAGAACCCAAAGAGAGGTAGACATTTTGAAGCAATCGTTAAAAGAATAATATACTAACATGCTTGGTGATAAACAGCCAGTGCCTCCCAGGTGACCCCAGTTGTCACAGCCTCTCCACTAGGGACCCCTTGCAACCCTCCTCCCAACAACAGCCCATCAGACATAGGGTTAATGCCTAGCACAATGGCAGGCCACCAGCTCTAAAGCTAGAGTCTATTTGGTTGGTCAGAGCCTATCTTACCATATCACACCAGCCTTAGGAGATTGCCCTCTTTATAACAATCTGAGCCTAGAACCTAATTTCATTTTAAATATAAACACAAAAGTAGCATGGTTTAAATAATAACTGATTTTTATAAATGCAACTACCATTTAAATAAATGGAAGATTATATTTTGTTTGGATCAAAATATTAGAGTTGTTTTGCATTTCAGCCTAGTGGTATTTGAATCACCAGCCCACATGTATCAGTTAGCATTTGTTACAGTCACATTCATGATATTTCTACCTACAGTCAAGTATTTGACTATTCATGTTTTCTAGTACAGTTGTGCTCAAGTACTTTCTTATCAAAATTCATAGCATTTTATTATGAATTACTTTTTCAAATGTCTCCTTTGTATTTCAGTTGATCATATTTACTTTATAGAATTGTGAATGTAGGCAGTTTTTTAATCTATGAATTTCATTTTAGAATAGTAAAAGGGGTGCTATGAACTGAATTGTGTCCCTCCCCAAATTCATATGTTGAAGACTTAACCTCCAGTGTGATGGTATTTGGAGACAGACTTTGGGAAGTGATTAAGATCAGACGAGGTCGTGAGGATGGGGCCCTCATGGAGGGATTAGTGCCCTTGGAAGAAGAGACCAGAGATATAAGCCTTCTCTCTCTCCCTGCTCACAGGCACGGAGGGAAGGCCATGTGAGTTCACAGTTCCCTACAAGCCAAGGGAAGAGGCCTCAGGGTGCAATCTACCCTGCCAGCCCCTTGGTCTTAGAAGTCCCAGCCTCCAGAGCTGTGAGAAAATAAATTTCTGCTGTATAAGCTAAAAGTCTGTAGTGTTTCATTATGGTAGTATGAACAGACTGAGAGGGCATTAGGATTAATAGGTTTAGGATGTTGATTTCACACCAAAACTCTCCCATTAAATGCCCATTCAAGGATAAATTTTTCACTATGAAACCTGGTGCACTCACCCTTTGTAACAGCATCCAGACTTTCCCAGGTGTATCATCTCTCCCCTATTGTATTGTACCTGGATTACTTGACCTCCCCATTGGGAAGTTGAAGTAGAGCTATAGCCTCTCATTGTCCTAACATTACCAAGTGTGGGTGAAAGACTGAAGTTCAGCAAGTTGGAACTGCCCTTCCACGACTTTGAATCTTGAAAAAACTGATGTATAAATGGAAGAAAATACCTAGTAGTGCCCTAGTGCCATGCCTGGTTCTTCAGCCTTTGTCAACACCCTTCCAATAAATTCTCCCTGTGGTTTAAGGAGACATTGTTTTAGAGATCCTAACTGAAGCAGTAAGGAGAGGAAACAAAATAAATATTACATATAGTAGAAATAAAGACACAAGATACACACTATTTGTTGATGGCGTGCATGATCGACTATCTAGAAACCCTAAGAAACTTTATTAAAATTTGAGTGCAAACTAGAGAATGTAGTAAGAGAGCTGTTTTTAAAATATCAGCAATAAATTATAAAATGAAAAATACAAAGTCTCCATACACATAATAAATCTATATAATACATAGAAATAAATTTAGCAACAATAGATTAAGATCTAAAAAAGAAAAACATAAAATGTTTTTAAAAGATACTATTATTAAAAGATATAGTACCTTTCCATCCTGGAAAGGGTTAATATCACAAAAAGATCAATTTAATCCAAATTAATAAAATTAAAAATCACAACCTGTTTTTTTGTGGGTTTTTTTCCTTCTGAGGTGGAGTAAGGAGAAAGGTGTAAAAGTATTTAAAGATCAACATCTTCCCCCAGATCTGGCAAAATATTGTTTGGGGGTAGAGTGGGGAAGGAAGATATTAAAATATCAGAAAGTTATAGAGATTAAAACATTTATTCCAGGTAAAGACTTACACACAAATGTGCAAACAATAAAAATGTTGGAAAAGAATTTAAGAGACCTTTGGAGTGATAACACCTTTTAAAACAATGCAGGAAACACAAAAGTCCAAAGAGAAAATGATGGACATCTTCTAGTAAATAAAAGTTAAGTATTTCTATACAGATATCCTAAAAATATATCATAAAATTAAAGTAATAGACTATTCCCATTCATGATAAAATTGGACTGAGTATTTAATTAATCTGAAAAAGAATATCTCCAAAAACTTACAGAAACATTGGGATACCACTACATGCCCACCAGAATGGCAGAAATTAAATATAATGTCAAGTGAAAGTGGATCAAGTACAACTTTCATGCACTGCTTGTGGGATTAAAAATTCCTTCAGCCAGACTGGAAAACTGCTTGGCAATATCTATTAAAGATAAATACCTGATGTAGGACTTCTACTCTGGTATATTCTCAGAAGAAATACATACACATGTTTATCAAAAGGCATGTACCAGATTGAACATAGCAGCTCTACTTGTAATAGCTCCAAACTGGAAGCTACCAATAAAGGTGGAAGCTATAAGATCCAGCAGTCCCACTTCTGGCTGTATATCCAAAGGGAATGAAAACAGGTTATTGAAGAGATATCTTCACTCCTATGTTTATGCACCATTCACAATAGCCAAGCTGTGGAAACAACCTAAATGCCCATCAATGGATGAATGTTTTATATGTATATAGAGAGAGACACACACACACAGACACACACAGACATACAGTGGAATACTCTTCAGCCATGAGAAAAAAGAAAATTCTGCCATTTGCAACCATATGGATGGAACTTGAAAATATTATGCTAAGTGTGATAAGTCAGACAGAGAAAGACAAATGTATGATTTCTTTTAAGTGGTAGCTAAAAAAAAACAAAACAAAACCCTGAACTCATAAAAGCAGAGAGTAAAATGGTGGTTAACAGGGTCTGGGAGTGGGGGAATGGGAAAGATGTTGTTTAAAGGTACACACTTGCAACTAGTAGACAAATAAGTCCTGGAGATCTAATACACAATACAGTGATTATAGACAACAAAAATATATAAACATTGCAATTGCTGAGACTAGGTCTTAACTGTTCCCAACACTACAAGAAATGATTATGTGATGTGACAGAGGTGTTAGCAAATACTATAATGACAATCATATTGCAATATAAATGGTTCAAATCAATAAGGAATACATCTTAAGCTTACACAGTTTATATGTCAAATATAACTCAGTTTTAAAAACTTGGCCATACGACTGGGGGAAAATTACTTTATTTAACTTCAGCTTCCTCTTTTGTAAAATGGAGCGAATGGTGGTACTTACCTTGTAGGTTTATGAAGGTTAACTGATAAAAGATAAAGTTTGAAGAATTTTTTCTGTTACATAGTAAGCACTCAGTAAAGAGCAGTAACATTAGTAGGAGGAGGAAGAGGAGTGGACATAGGAGCAATAGTAATACCACCAGTATTAAAGAGGAAAAAAGAAATCTACAAGTAGCACCAATTTTTATCTATTAGATTGATACAAATTTAAAAGACTGATGACATGCAGAGTGTGTGGAAATAGATGTTCACTTGTGTCTGGTAGAAGTGAGAACTGCTGCCTCACTTGAAAAATTAACTACATGTATTACAATTACAATTAAAAATATTCAAGCTTTTGACCTAACAATCCCATGTTAGAAACACATGTTATAAGAATAAATGAATGTTAATTATTTCGCTAATTTGGGGAGGGAAATAAACATTAAAAGAAAAGATTAAAGCACACCAATGTTAAAATATTCATAAAAAGAAACTTAGAAAATGTGGTTAGGAATGTTAGGGGAAAGAAAGAAAAATCTGCTCATGCCTTCCCACTGCTTCTGGGTTCAGTCTAAACCCTAACAGCACAGAAGGCCTTGCTTCGTTCTCCAGCTAAACCTCTCATCCTCGATGACTGGTTGTATTGTGTTTCTTTCACTTCCTCTGCTGTGCCCTGTGATCTGACATCCCCAGGCTTTGGGAGCATGCTGTTTCTTTTCATGAAAAGATCAGTTACTAGCACACCTACTGCTTCTCACCTGATTTCTTTGTCTGGGGCTTAATTTAGATGTCTTTTCATCCAGAAAACCTTTTGTGATCCCTTCCTTAAATCACTCCTGCCCTATCCCACCTCTCACTCTTTCTGGTGCTCCCATAATGCCCTGACCTTCCCACATCATAGCACTTACCTTATTGCGTTGTAACTTTCTAAGTACTTGATTGATTACCATCACCTCACTTTGTAATTCCTCCTGCTCACCTTTCCCTGTACTCTTTCCCAAACCCCAAGCAACCTGTGATCTGCTTTCTATCACCATAGATTGGTTTGTATCCTCTAGAATTTTATACAAATAGAATCATGTAGTACATACTCTTATTTGTCTGATTTCTCTCACTCAGCATGATTATTTTGAGATTCATTCATGTTGTGGTTTGTATCATAGTTCATTTTTATTACCAAGCAGTACTTCATCATATTGATATACCTATTTATCTATCCAATCACAGATTGATGGTCACTTGGGTTATTTTCAGTTTTGAATTATTACAAATAAAACTGCTATGAATATTTTATAAGTATTTTTATGGACATATATTTGCAATACCTAGGAGTTGAATGTCTGGGTCATACAGTAGGTATAATCTGTCACACTGTTTTCTAAAGTGGTTGCACCATTTCACATTCTCACCAGCCACGTAGAGAGTTCCAGTTCCTTCATGTCCTTGCCAACACTTGATATTGTCAGTCTGTTTAATTTCAGACATTCTAAAAGGTCTGTAGTAGTATCTCTTGTATCTCTCCGTGGCTTTAATTTGCATTTACTTAATAATTAATGATGCTGACTCTTTTCATGTGTTTATTCTCCATCCATATATCTTTTTTGGTGAAATATCTATTTAAATCTTTTGCCCATATTTTACTGAGTAATTTATTTTCTAAAGTTTTAAGTATTATTTATATATTCTGGTTTCAAGGCCTTTATCAAATACATGATTTGCAAATATTTTCTCCTAGTTTATGGCTTGTCTTTTCATTCTTTTAGCAATGTCTTTTAAAGAGCAGAAGTTCTTACTTTTGATAAAATCCAATTTGTCGACATTTTTTTTTATGAATAGTACATTTGGTGCCAGAACTTAGAATTCTTTGCTGGACCAAAACTCATAAAGCTTTTCTCCAATATTTTCTTCTATAAATGCCATAGTATTAGGTTTTACAGCTGATCCATTCTAAATTGATATTTGAATATCACGTAAATTATAGATTGCATATGATTGTTCAATTTCTCTAGTACCTTTTGTTAAGAAGACTACTCTTTCTCCACTGAATTGCTTTTGCAACTTTGTTGAAAACCAGTTGTGAGGGTCTACACCTATACACGCTATTCAGTTCCATCAGTCTATTTTGTGTATCTTTTTACCAATCTCATACTGTCTTGATTACTGCAACTTTATAATAAATCTTAAAGACAGACACTGTTCTTCTTTTTCAAAGTTTTTTGGCTGTTTGGAGTCTTTCCCATTTCCAAAGGAATTTTAGAATCAGCTTGTCAATGCCAACCAAAGAAAAGCCTGCTGAATTTATATATCAATTTGGGAAGAATTAACTTCTTAAAAATATTGAGTCTTTTGACCTACGAACACAACGTATCTCCCTAGTTATTTAGGTCTTTAATTTCTCTCAGTGATGTTTTATAGTTTTCAGCACATAGGTCTTGCGTTTCATATTTTTAATTTTTTTTTTTTATTTTTGGGGGGTGGGGGCTGTGTCGGGTCTTAGTTGTAAAATGCGGGATCTTTCATTGCGGCATGCAGGCTTCTCTCTAGTTGTGGCATGTGGGCTTCTCTCTAGTTGTGACGTGTGGGTTTTCTCTCTCTGGTTGTGGCTCATGGGCTCCAGGGCACATGGGCTCTGTAGTTTGCGGCATGCGGGCTCTCTCGTTGAGGCGTCCGAGCTCAGTAGTTGCGGCCTGTGGACTTAGTTTCCCTGTGGCATGTGAGATCTTAGTTCCCTGACCAGGGATCGAACCCACATCCCCTGCATTGGAAGGTGGATTCCTTACCACTGGACCACCAGGGAAGACCCTTGCATGTCATATTTCTGAAGGTATCTTTAAATAATATTTTAAATAAAATTTCTTATTGTTGCTAGTATATAAAAATACAATTGACTTGTATATAGTAATCTTTTATCCTACAGTCCTACTAAAATAATTTATTAGTTCTAATGGCCTTCTTATGGACTTTTCTCTGTAGATGATCATGTTATTGGCAAATAAAGACAGTTTTACTTCAGCCTTCCTAATCTGGAAGACTTTGATGCTTTTTCTTGCCTGACTGCACTGGCTAGAACCTTCAGTATAATGTTGAGTAGCAACAGTGTCAGCAGACATCGTTGCTTTGTTCCTGGTCTGGAGGAGAAAGCATTCCACTTTTCACTATTAAGTATGATGTTGGTAAGAGTGTCCTTGAGGAAATTCCCTTCTATTTCAACATTGCTAAGAGATTTTGCCAAGAATAAATGTTGGATTTTGTCAAATGCTTTTTCTGCATCTATAGAGACAATCATAGTTTTTCACTTTTAGTCTATAAACATGGTGAATTACATTGATTTTTAACTTTACATGAACCTCAGATAACTCTTTGTTATTAGATACATAAACACTTAGGATTATTATGACCTATTCATAAATTTATTCCATTATCATTCTTAAATTATCTGTTTTCCTTGACTCTAAAATCTATTTTGATATTCGTATATCCACTCTAGCTTTCTTTTGATTAGTGTTAGCATGCTATATCTTTTTAATCTTTTAAATTTTAGCCTATGTAATGTCTTTATATTTAAAATTTGTTCTTATAGGCAGCATATAGAAAGGCCTCACTTTTTAATCCAATTTGACAATCTCTGAAAATTTCAATTGGGGTGGTTAACCATTTAATGTTATTATTAATATTGTTGGGTTAAATCTACCAGATTGTTATTTGTTTTCTGTTTATTCCATCTGTTCTTTGTTTCCTTTTCCTTCTTTTTGTGCCTTCTTTGGGTTAATTGAATATTTTTTATTCCATTTTATCTCCTTTGTTGGTTTATTAGTTGTAATTATTTTGTTTTTTTGATGACTGCTTTAGGATTTTTAGCAAATGTCTTTTACATACCACAGTTTATCTCAAGTGATACTATATCACTTGATGTATCATAATATATCTCCATTTCTCTACTCGCAGCCTTTGTGCATTGTCATATATTTTATTTCTATATGTATTATAAACACCATACATCTTGTTATTTTCACTTTAAACAGTTAATTTTCTTTTAAAGAGATTTTGAAAATAAGAAAACAAGTCTTTTATATTTACTCATGTAGTTACCATTTCCATAGCTCTTCATTCCTATGTAGATCCCAAATTTCCATCTGGTATCATTTTCTTTATATCTGAAGCATTTCTTTTAACATTTCTTGTAGTGCAGTTCTGCTGGTTATAAATTCTCTCAGTTTTCATACATCTGAAAAAGTTTTTATGTCACCTTTGTTTTTGAAAGATATTTTCCTTGGGTATAGAAGTCTACGTTGATGGCTTTATTCTTTCAGTATTTTAAAGATGTTTCTTTGTCACCTAGCCTACTTATGTTCTGCTGTCTTTCTGATATTTGTTTCTTTGTACATAATGTGTCTTTTATTCCCCCGGCTGCTTTTTCGTTTTGTTCTTTATCACTGGTTTTAAGTAATTTGATTAATATAAGCCTTGGTGTAGTTTTCTCCATGTTTCCTTTTTTAAAATTTTAATTTTATATTGGAGTACAGTTGATTAACAATGTTGTGTGAGTTTCAGGTGTACAGCAAAGTGAATCAGTTATACATATACATGTATCTTTTCTTTTTCAAATTCTTTTCCCATTTAGGTTATTGTAGAGTAATAGAAATAGAAATGAAAAATAATGGAATTTTCATATAAGAATGCAGATTTCCAGCTATTCTTGAAACATCTTTCCTGGGGATATCTCAAAACAACAAAGAGGTATTTAGAAGGCTAACATTTAGTAATCAAGGCTTTGCATGGGGGGTGAGAGTGGGGCTGGGTATCTTCTTCATTGCCCCCAGTTCCACGCTCCATTCTTCTCCACCCTGCCCTGGTCCCATGATGCTGACTTCTATGACTGCATCCACAGACTTCCTGGCCCTCTAGCTTCCTGTTGAGCTCAGCCAATCAGAGGCACTGGAAGGGAAGTAGAAGGTGGAAGGAAAGTCTGGCTTCCTATTTTCTGGCTGACTACAGGTTGGCCAAATCCTTCTTCAAAAGGCTGTAGCTTTTGGCAAATGCTTATCCATACTTATCCATCCTTATCTATACTGTTCTCTCTCTGGGTTCCAGTGACTCTGCCTAAGTGCAAGGGGCTGGGAAACATAGAGAAACCAGTGGAATACTTGGTAGACATTATTGCCCCAACTACAGAGACTCCAGCAAGAACCTTAATTCCTCAATACCAGGCTAATTCCTCACAAGCTGTTTCCTAAAACTCCAATGGGAAAGAGGGCATGATAGAATTCTGGAATACTTGCTTTCCCCTTTCCCAATGAGTTTTTGCTTGTTTTTGTTTTTCTGAAAGGGAAAGAGGGATGGGAGGGAATCATTTTTGAGGCACCACCCCCAGATTAAGGTGTAATTGTATTCTTAGAGATTCTCTTCTGTTTGCATCATTTCAGAAGAGTATTTCATTAGTATGCTTAGAAGCACCGCCCTCGGTCTGGTCTATTTACACAAACTGTTTTGACAGCTCTGAGCAGAAGGGTCCCTAAAAGAAATATTAGATACCACCATATCATTTTATTCTAATCATATTTTTCACTCTCTCTGATCTCAGTTTAATAGTATTCAGCCCTGGAGCACAAATACACATTCCTGCATACATGCATGTATGTGCATTTTTGTACACTAACTCAACCTGTGTTTCTCTGTGCTTTTCTGCAACAGCTATGTGGTCTCTACCTGCAGGCTTCTAAATATTTAGTGATGAGCATAATCTACTTAGCTGGTTAATTAGATCAACAATCACTTTGTTGAAAATGTGGTGCACAGGAAAACAACTGGAATCCTGGAAGAAGTAAAATGTCAAAGAACATTCTTGGATTTTAGATTTATAATATAAAGATAAAACCCACCTACCAAGATTAAGAAAAAAAAACAGAGGGTTTCCCTGGTGGCGCAGTAGTTGAGAGTCCGCCTGCTGATGCAGGGGACGTGGGTTCGTTCCCTGGTCCGGGAAGATCCCACATGCCGCGGAGCGGCTAGGCCCGTGAGCCATGGCTGCTGAGCCTGCGCATCCGAAGCCTGTGCTCCGCAACGGGAGGGGCCACAACAGTGAGAGGCCTGCGTACCGCAAAAAAAAAAAAAAAGAAAAGAAAAGCAACAGATATGTACAGTAAATTCACTACCCCAGAGTTGAGTATAGGTCAAAGTGCAAGAAGAAATAGACACAAGTCCATGACAGGCTTATATTTTAGAAAAAAATAAAGAAGAAAGATTAATCATTGATTCATTTAGATCTCAAATATTGTTCATTTCAAATATTGTTCTGAAAAACAACAGAAAAAATAATTTTAAACTATGCTCTAGAATTTAATGTTTTCATGACTAAATATTTCACATGGCTCTGAAACATTTTATGTTTAAAGTATAGGGTCTGCACTCTGGTTTCTCTTCAGATCATATAAATCTTCCACCTTTTAAAGTATAGGGTCCACCCCGTGGTATGCTGCAGAGCCAACAGACTCCTCCGGGGGCATGGCAGCCAACGAAGGCTCTGCCTCTGTGTTGTGGTGTGCACAGAGCTGCACCCCACTGTGGTATCTCCCAGATCTCCCATTCAGGGACTCAAAGGCTGAGGAGAAGGCCAGTTTCCCAGGACATTAAAATTGGGACATTCCATGAAGAAATGGTGACCACCAAAGACAAACTGTTTCAGCCAACATTCTGACTGCCTGGTGGCCTGTGGATGGGGAAAGGGACAGGAGCATAGTAATGCATCTACAGGTTAAATCTATCCTTGTTATTCATAGAATTACCTTGATATTCTCAGTCACCAATTCCATCTCAATTCCAGGAGTTCTGGGCTGTGAATTGTGGATAGTAACCCGCAGTTCCATGGACTCTCCCCCACCTATTCCCTTCCCCAGATCCCCTCCCCAGACGTTCCTTCCACTCCAAACTCCGTGATAAGAAACCAATTCTCCTTACTTATCATGGACGAAATCATCTCCTCCCCATAGCAACCACCAAACCATTTGGTAGTCCTTTTCACCACTTATGATTTCCAAATGATGCTTATCAATCCTGGAAATATATTTTTAAGGAGATTAGGAGATTGATAATTTGCCCTGGAGTCAAAAAACAAATAGAAACACACTTTATCACTTTGTTATGCACTGGTTTAATGTGATTTCTTAGCAATCTGTGTGTAGCAAACTGTTTCAATAAACGTGGATCATCTGCTAAATCTTATCAATTAATGTACTTTGTCCATCTTCTTACTTGTTTTTCTATGACCCATGTTCCCCAGAGGGCTACAGCTACTTTCCTGTGGTAATATATAAAGAGAAGAGACCTCGGATTTTTGGTTCACTCTGTTTAATGTCACAATCAAAGTGTCATTGTGACTCACTAGCTTGAAGAGATATCTGCACCCCCACTTTCATTGCGGCATCATTCACACCAGCCAAAACATGCAAACAACCAGCCTAAGTGCCCATCCATGGGGGAATGGATACATGAAAATTGGCATATATACAATTTAGCCATAAAAAAGAAGGAAATCCTGCCTTTTGCAACAACATGGATGGACCTTGCGGGCATTATACATTAAAAAAAATTATTTTATATTGGAGTATAGTTGATTAACAATGTTGTGTTAGTTTCAGGTGTACAGCAAAGTGAATCAGTTATACATATACATGTATCTATTCTTTTTCAAATTCTTTTCCCATTTAGGTTATTACAGATTATTGAGCAGAGTTCCCTGTGCATTACAGTAGGTTCTTGTTGGTTATCTATTATAAATATAGCAGTGTGTACATGTCAATCCCAAACTCCCAATCCATCCCTCCCGCTCTCCCCCCTGGTAACCAGAAGTTCATTCTCTAAGTCTGTGAGTCTGTTTCTGTTTTATAAATAAGTTCCTTTGTATCATTTTTTTTAGATTCCACATGTAAGTGATATCATATATTTGTCTTTCTCTATCTGACTTACTTCACTTAGTATGATCCTCTCCTGGTCCATCCATGTTGCTGCAAATGGCATTATTTCATTCTTTGTAACGGCTGAGTAATATTCCATTGTATATATGCACCACATCTTCTTTATCCATTCCTCTGTTGATGGACATTTAGATTGTTTCCACGTCTTGGCTTTTGTGAATAGTGCTGCTATGAACATTGGGATGCATTATCCTTTCAAACCATGTTTTTCTCCAGATATATGGCAGGCATATCTTAAGTCAGACAGAGAAGGACAAATACTGTATGATCTTACTTATATGTGGATCTAAAAAGCAAAACTCACAGAAATAAAGAAAAGAATGATGTTTGCCAAGGGCTGGGGGTGGTGAGGGAAATGGTCAAAGGGTATAAGATTATAAAGGGTTCAGTTCTAAGATGAATAAGCTCTGGGGATTCAATGTATGGCATAGTGACTATAGCTAACAATATTATATACTTGAAAGTTACTAAACAGTAGATCTTAAATGTTCTCACCACACACACAAAAGTAGTAATTATGTGATGTGATAGACATGCTAACTAACTTTATTGTGGTAATCATCTTTCAATATGTTCATGGAACAAATCATCAGGCTGTACAATTTAAACGTACCCAGTGTTATATGTCAATTATATCTCAGTAAAGCTAGGGGAAAAAACACATGTTAGAAAAAAAACGAAGTGCCATTGAGTAAAACTTTCTCCTGCATATGTAATAATAGCTGTACTGAAATTTACCTCCTTTGTCAAATCTTCAATGAAAAAATGGACCTGGTGAACATCATCAGTGGACAATAGCAGGCCCAGAAACAATCCAGATGTGAAGTGTCTCCTGGTAGAATAGACGACTGATGAGATATTGCTGCCAAAAAATAGAATTTTAATCAAATGAAGTTTTCATACCTAGTTACCATTTTGTTGGAAATACAAGGGTCAGGGGACCATGTTATCACCACAGGAATGCAATCAGAAAAATCCAGAACCTGGAAAACTGACAGAATAAATGCTCAGACTTCTTCAATAAATGGCGAGGAAAAATAAAAGAGGGAAGACTTCTAAATTAAGAGAATTAAGATAATCAACTAGATGTGTGAGACTTTTTTGGACCCTGATTCAAACAAACCAACTGTAAAAAACAAACAAGAGGAACAACAAAAACTTATGAGCCAATCAGGGAAACAAGCCTGGATATTTCATATTATGAAGAGATTACTGTTGATTCTATAGGTGTGAGATATATATATATATATATATATATATATTCCTTATCTTTTAGGGCTATGTATGGAAATAATTGTGGATTAGATGACGGGATTTCTGGGATTTGTGGTAGAGAGGATGGGTAGGGATTTACAGGATGAAACAGGAGCAGCGTGAATTGATTTTTGGTGTAGCTGGAAGACAGATACATGGGGGTTCACTGCTCTCTACTTTCGTGTATGTTTGCAATTGTCCGTAATTATTTTTGAGTTAATTAAAAAAATCTTTCAAACAACAAGGTCCTGTATAGCACAGGGAACTACATCCAATCTCCTGGGACAAACCATAATGGAAAAAAATATTAAAAAAGAATGTATATATGTGTATAGCTGAGTCAATTTGCTGTACAGCAGAAATTAGCACAACACTGTAAATCAACTATAGTTCTATAAAAATTAAATAAAAATTTAAAAATCCTACAGGAAAAAACCCTTTCATTTGCAATGCACTTGTGTTTGTCACTACATATCATGTTATAAAATTAATTAATTAATAATTAATTATGCTTACTAATTGCTAACTAATAATTAATTAATTTATAATTAATTATGCTTACTAATACTCAGAGCTACTCAACGGTTTGCAAAGCAGTTAAGTTCATTCTCTCCTCCCTCGCCCCGGATGATATTCAGCGAGGCAGGCGTCGTTCGAATCCTCACTTCACAGATGAGCCAAGGCAGCTAGTTAGCAGTGGCCCAGGCCTAGACTTTAAAGTCCTCCAACCCCAAATTCCGGGCTCCTCCCCCCAAACCAAGGGGAAGTGGGATGCGGGATGCAGAAGCGGCAGCGCCTGTTACGAGGCCCTGCTCGGCTGGGAGAGCTTTACTTGCCGCGGCCGCCAGATGGCGAAGGCTGCCCACCGCCCGGACCCCTCAGCTTCCTCGAAACCGCTGCAGGAGCCACCGCCAAGAGCGCGGCGCCAACAGTGCGAGGAAATCTGGTCCAGCCTGGGGTTACAGAAGTTCCTGTGCGCGCCCTGCTGCCTTCGCGAGAACTTCTAGAAGGACGCTAAGGACTTTTTAGGGAGACGGGAAAAATTTAAATGGCCGGGGGTGGGGTGGATGTTCACATTCTGCTGCCCCAAATAAAGCAGAGATCCGGCGCTTCGGGGTCGGCCAGAAGTCCATCAGAAGTCGCGCACTTTAGGGACCAGCTCCGAGGGCCTGCTCCGTGTCTGGCGCAGCAATATCCTTCCCTCGGTGACTCGATGCGTTCTCGGCAACACGCAAAGGACTCCTAGGGCCGAAGGAGAAAGGGGGAGAGGGGGGAGGGGTCTCCAGAAGTTTACTTCTTTTAAGCTGTAATAAGGAGAAATTCAGTGACCACCAAGATCAGAGTCCCCATCATGTTAAAAAAAAAAAAATGTCGTAGCTTCAGGCTGCCCACCAACCGCTCAGCTCACGGGCGGGGAAGGAAATCCAGCTCCTGCGGGTTCGGGCTGGCGGAACTCATGAGAACGCCAAGTGCAGGCGCTGCGCCCAGGCGTCCGCGAAGCGCAGGAGGGACTCCGACCCCGACGAAGACCGGCGCAGGTGGACGGATTCCGCGGGTTCGAGTATCCCGGCGGCTAGACTGGCGGAATTCGTGCACTCGAAAGCTTAAATCCGAGGGATGGGGAGTTCACATAAGGGGACTTGATCAGGCCCACCAACAGAGTTTTGCAAATTGCCTTTTAAAAGTGCCTCCCGATGATGCCGAAATCTCCGCGCGGTGAAAAGCCAAACTCTAGGAGCCGGCTGGCAGCTGGGCGGGGGGACATCGTGGCGCGAGTGGGGAAGGGGAAGCGTCCAGGCCAGTGGAAAATGAGTGATTTTAATTTTTGTCCTCACTGGAGGCTCAATTTTGATTAGGGGCAGGAGGGAATTTTTTTTATTTCGGAGCGTTTGCATAATACCTGCAGAATTAAAAACAACAACAAGAACAAAAGAATAAACAACAACAAAAAGAAAACGGGCATCGTATCCACCACCCCCACCTTGTTTGGTTCAGAAAGAAGGAAGAGCCTGCAGAGGAAAGGGAGGATCGTGAGTCTGCCTTTACCCCCAGGTTGAAAGTTAATCAGAGGCGGCTGGAAAGGAAGGAGCCTGGACCAAAAGCTGATCTGGAGCCTTGAAACTCCCCTTTGAGGAGTGGGGATGTGCGTTGTCGCAAACTCCGAGCGGGCTCCAAGCCCCGGCCCTGGTTTACAGACTGAGAGTTTGGCTGCACCTTCCCCTCTTCCCCTCTTCCCCTATTTCTTTCCAGATTCTTCTTGCCTTTCCCAGTGGATGGCTCCCCACCCCACCCCCCAGGATAGCTACCCCGCACCCCAGCGCTTCTGGGCTTCAGCACCCTGGAGGAGGAATCCCGGGGCAGCGAGGAGCGAACTCGTGCCGAGGCCGAGTGGGGAGCGGGGAAGGTCCCGCTCCGAGTTCTCCCCAAAGCAGAAAAGACTTCCTGGGGCTACGAGTAGAAGGCTGTTTTGTTTGCCTTCCTTTTAAAAACTCGGACAACCAAAAAGTGTTTGGCGATGTAAAGGACACGCGTGGAAAATGACAATAGTATTTCCAAGTTAGAGTCGTGTCCTTCTTGCACTTCTTTTTCCTCTTTCGTTGCAATTTGTCTAATTGCATATTTCTGTTTGGGGCTAGAACGGAGGCGAACCAACGACCCCCCCTAGCCGGTGCTCCCCCACCCAGACAGCCCCCGCCCTCGCGCCCCAGCGCAGGGAACGCCGCCTGCGAGGGCGCAAACGCTGGGACTCCGGCGGAGAATGTAAACAAACGGGGCGCCGAGTCCTTGATCTTTATTTAAATAGAGGCTTGTTTATCGGTGTCATCCTAGGAGGATTAATTAGATACATCTCTTCACAATTTGGTGTCTGACACTCCATCTTAGGAATGCCTTATCACAAGGTGTTAATTGGGGCCACTCAGCCACTTACGTTTCTATTAAACACTGTGAGGGACTTTTCACAAGTACCAAGTTCTTTTTACTGTACGGTGCAAAAATATACAGGACTGGAAATAGACTGGGGCCAGTGTCTGCTTTATCCCGGAGGTGATTAGCATTTGCAGTCTTTCTAGAGGGCAGAAAAGGAGAACACCTTTCGAAATTCCATCGCATCTCCCAATACGCTCGGGTTCCTTGGGGTTGAGGCGGGGGGCGCGCAGACCGGGTTAGGGGTGTCCTAGTCCTCCTCTCCCAGTCTGAGTCCGTCATCTACAATAAACACACATTAACCAAATTTCAAGGCTTTCGCTTCCAGCTCCAGTAAAATTCGGGGCGGTTTGGGCAAAGCGTTTTCAACAGGTATCGTCGCAGACGCGGGGCTAGAGTCCGAGACCCCAAGGTCACAGGCGGCGCGAGAAGGACTCGGAACCGGGAAGGGCGGTGGGAACTGGAAACCGCAGAGAAGCGAGGTGCGAGCTCTCGGCGGCCTTAATTGGGCGCAGAAGGGGAGGAGGGCCGGGCCGATCGCTCGCCTCCCAGAACTAATCCTCTTAGCAGCTGCATTTCCGCGCCACGCAGTTAGCAGAATGACACTCCCGGCCAGACCTTTACCCCGGGAGCGTCGGGAGGGGGCTGGAAAGGATTGCAAGCCGGGCCAGAAGCCGTCTGCAGATAAGCGCGGCGGGATGTCTGGCAGGGGGACAAAGGGCCCTTCGCCGCACTCCTTGGTTTAACTCTTCCGAGGGCCCAGGCCCCTCCCGCGGATTGAGAGCCGAAAAAGTGGAGGTAAAAGCTAGGCAACCGGTTCCCCGGCCGCTGCTCGCAGAGCTGCGTTGCGCTCCCGCCGCATCCCTAGCGGCCCGGACCGCAGCTGCCCCCGCGGCGGCGCCCGGGGCTCCGGGAAGAAGGAAGCCGCAGGTGGCAGCGGGGGTGGGGGCGGCCCGCTCCCGCTTGGCCTCAGGGATCCGGAACTCGTGGGCGCCCAGAGGGCCGCGAGGGTGCCCAGGGAGCCCATGTGGATCCGGGGATGGGAGACCCCAAGGAGGTCCAGGAGAGGCCCGGACGCCAAGGGCTGGGGGTGGAGGTTTCCTAGGCCCGTATCAAGCCTGCTGTGGGCAATCTTGCATCTCGGCAGCAACCCTCCTCCCCCCTCCCCAGCTCCAATCCCCATTGTCCAGACTTCCCAGTGCGGTGAGGAAATAACCCCATTCATCTACAAGGAAAAAAGATAAACAAGAGCATCCCCACCCCCTCAACGAAGACACTGTCCACTTAGAGATTCTAGTGGTGGGCGGGGGGAGTGGGTTGGTGGGACAGGGTTCCTGCTGGAGGAGGGTGGAGGAAGAAGCAAACTAAGATTTTTGAAACAAAGATGAAAACCCATAGTACAGAAGACAGGGCTATGCCTGTTCCCTTAATGAACCACATTTATTAAAAATGACTATGACTGTACATAAAAATCCAAGGTCTCTAGAAAGCCTATAGGAGCTGGGGCGTCAGGTTTCTGTTTCCTCACATTACCAAGTTGGGAAGTGGGGGTGGCGGAGGAAGAGGATGACATGGGGGTTTTCCTTAGCACATTTCAAGTTAGTACAGTAGCTGAATACATTCTTAACTAAGAAGTAAACAGAATATTCCCATACGTTGTGGGGATGACGAAACTTCCCCTGCTCCTGCAGCTGTGGTCCGGTGAATTGCAAATTCTTTAAAAAGCCAAAGCACCAATTTTACATAATCTCGTATACCTACATAGACTATTTGTACAGTATTTTCCACATTATTCTACAGTGTATCTAAGCACACAACTGTACACTTTAAAACTCTCCGTTTTTGTTTGTTTGTTTTCTGGTGCCCCCCTCCCTTGCTGTCTCCTAAGTCCTACAAGCCACCCAGGCACACAGCAGAGGCCTAGTACATGAGGCGATCCTGGACTAGGGCAAACGGCTTGTTTCAAAAGCCTGGGAAGAATCAAAGTCAGGTCAAACCAGCACCTTCACAAAGTTCTTGCCTCCCAGGCCTAAGATCTTTTGTCCCTAGCAGAAAGTTAACAGCAAAAGTCCCTTGTTGAAGGTTAAGTCCCACCCTTCTATTCCAGAAGCAAAACATCTTGCCACTCTGGGCTTCTATTTGCCTACAGATTTACAAATAAAAATGAGAACCAAAGCTTTCAACACCTTTGATGGCACTAGGCACTCAATCTTCACAGCCCAGTTCTTTGAATGTCTAGTGTCTCCAATAAATAAATCCATAACTTTGAATCACCTTCAAATTTAAAAACACTTGAAAGTCCTCCATTAATTTTATTAAAAAAGAAAAAAATGCTAGGCTTGTTTCAGTTACCTGAAGCAATCAAAAAGCTTTGGCACCTTCTTTTAGAGAATTGCACAAAACGGGATGCATCAGGGTGGAAGGCAAACGTCTTTTTGGCAACCTAGACAAAGAAGACAACAAAAAAACACCACCAAGTCCATCGGCAAAAAGTTAGCTCATTTTGACGAGGTTAAAATAACTCTTTAGGGAGTCGTGTAAAAAGCATAATACCCCCCCATGCCTTTTGAGGTGTCTTTACTGTACTCTTCAGCATTGATATCCTCGCACTTTATGGAGGGAGAATTTTCATTGCTAGAGGAGCTAGGAGACAGCCGCCTTCGCTTACAAGCACTGGTGTACACCCCTGAATCATTGGAGTCAAGAGACTTGATGGACGGGGGTGTCTCTATCCAAGAAGAGCTAATTTCTTCTTTGACTTTCTCCTTGGAGAGCTGATCTTCAGAGAACACAGGGGGGCTTGTTCTGGAGGTCCACGGGAGTCCAGCTGCCATCTTCCTTTGATAAGAACCTCTACCTCCCCACCCTGCCATTGCAGGGAAGGTGGGGTCGGGGTAATACCCCAGGGCATGGGATGTCTGGAGGGGCAAGGATTTAATACCATATGGGAGCAAGGTGCTGGAAGTATATTCAGACTCATAGGAACCGATGTCTAGTTTGTTGGTCCCAGGTTGCTGGACAGGTGTGACAAGCCATCGCTGGGGAGGGTTGGCCACCTCTTCGCTCTGTTGGGGTGAAAGGAGGCCGTTGGTCTGTGGCACGGTTCTCTCGCCATTATAATATCGGGCTTGAGGTAAAGTGTTGACAAAGGGCTCCGGGAAGAAGGACTGAATGCCGTACCGACCTCCAGGGACAATCTGATGGGATCTAGGAGAATCCGTGGGAGATGGAGTTAACCTGTCATTTTCGGAAGCGGTGTACATGCTACAATATAAAGAGAAACACTTAAAAAAAACCCCTAATGTTGTCCCCAAACAATCTACCTCCCAGAAATGAAGAAGGCTCTAGAGCAGGAGTGCTGGTCTGTTGAGTGGAGGGGTGGAGATAGTAGGGATGCACTTGCCCATTTTAGCTGGACTTCGCTCATTGCGGCCAAATTTCCCACCACGGAAGAAAAAGCTTCCTCCCAGGCATTAAGCATTTAAACTGTAGAAAATCCATCTTTGCAAGTCCTAGAACTTGGAATAACTTGGAGCAACTCTCCCTTCAGTGGTAGGGAAGGAATGCTGGCCATGGTGGGTAGAAATCCCAGATTTAAAAGGCATCTGTGGGGCCTTGCTGTTTGATGTTGTGAAAATGACATCCTCTTAGTGTCAGGTTTTTCTTATGTAAAAAAATGAGAGGGAATAATAATCCCTGCTCCTGAGAGAATAAAAAAACTGGGATCAAATGGAAAGGAAGGCATATAAATGCAGATTATGAAAATTTCAGATCTCCACTCAAATGTTAAAAAAAAACTCCTCATTTTTAATCCCTTAACATTTCTTTAGAAATGAACAAAACCCTTCTGTGAAAATTCTAAAGCAAGATTAGTCAAGGCCAAAAATATGCAAAAATAAAAATAGGCAAAAATCCCAACCGCGAAAGCTCTTCCTAGAATATGGTCTCAAGAAAGTGTCTGATTATATATGTCTTGTTCAAAGATGACCAGGCAAGGAAAAATAAAGGTGCACTTACGAGTCATAGTTGTCCCTGAAGCCTTTTGCAAAGGGGTTGTGATCAATCTTTAGTTGAGTTATCTAGACAAGGGAGAAAAAAACAGTCATTGAGTGTTTTCTGTCTCACGCTGGACTGAGCTTCAGGGATTCTTGGGCACCATGGGGCACTCACATCGGTGTTTTGGTAGGCAGTCACTGCAATGAACTGCGTTTCTGAGAAGATGAAGGTCTGAGTCTTGGAGGGCTCGTTCAAGTCCTCCACGCCATCTTCTGTGACTTCAACGATGTGCAGTCGTGGTTGGTACTTGTGTAAAGACTGTAAGACTATCATCTGCAAATGGTACAGAGAAAAGAGCTGCCAAATCGAAAAAGTAAAGTCGATTTTGACAAATTCTGTATTTTGGAATGCCACTCCTGCTTGCTCCCCAGCAACAGCTAACTTTCTATTGCCATTTTTGAAACTTAAAACATAGCTGGGTATGTGTGTTTAAATAAACACTCTTGCCTCTTGGTTTCCTAAGTCGCCAAAAGTTTTCAGTATTTCTGCTCCTAACAGTTAACTCACTGTTACTGAAATCCAGCAGGAAAAATAATAAATAAATAAAAATGAGAAAGGTCAAAAAAAAAAAGACCAGAAAGAGGCAAGCAACAGGTACCTGCAAATATTACAAATACAATGAAGAGTATGGAAACTCATTAGAAAAGAGATCCACAGCCAGAAGACACCACCTCCTCTGTCACCCTACCTGGGTGTTGTTGTTATTTGCGCCTTTGTTATTGGTGAGTTTTAATTTCCCAAAGGAAATCTCCTGTCTCATCCAGTGGGAACCAGTATTAGGAGACTCTGGGTGAACATACATTTTGTTGCCTAAGAGAAAGTGAAACAAAACACAAAACCCAAGCATAAAGGGCTGTTTGCAAGTGGAGGTAGGGGAGGGGTATTTACTACCTATGGGCAAGATTTAAGAGCTAGATTTAGAACATGTCTCCCATCATTAGCAGTTTAAGAAGGCCAGTGGAGACCAACTAGACACTACTGATTCCCCTCCCAGGGCCCCCGTGCTTCCAGCCTTCCTTGGACAAGGTAAAAATGGAACCAGTAGGCGATGCCTCTTGAAGGTTAACTTGGGGGCTTCTGAAGCTAGACAGGCAAGATCTGATGGAATGTGGTTGGATTTTTATGGTGAACTCAACCTTGGGGAGGCCTCTTCTCAAGTGAAGATTAGAATGCCAGATGCCCTTGCCACCTGGAGAGTTTACAGCAATTCCTTTCTCAAAGGTAGGGATGTGGAGGGAAGGGCTAGAGTAGGGTCATGGTTAAAATTCTATATACTGGTAGGCAAGAAGTCTGACTTAGCAATTCTCTCCCTTAATCAAACAATCAACACAAAGAAACTCCTAACACTTCCAGGCCCCGGATGTGGAGGGAGGGATGTGAGATTTAAATGTGTGGTGTCTTGAGTCGGGGGCTCCCGCCGATCCACCCTGCCCAGGCCCTTTCTCTCCTCACCCTGCATGTTATTGTCGGCTTTTCCGCAGGTCACCCATTTGCCCCCCTGGAAGCGCCAGTGGTTGGGGTCCGCCAGCACCACTTCTACGAACACGTTGTAGTGGGCGGTGGGATTGAGTCCGTTTATGTTGAAACTCAAGAAAGGAAACATGCGTCTGTGCAAGGGAATAGAACCAGTAAATCGGAACGCCCGGGCACAGGCCCACGCTTAGACGACATTTAGAAGTCTACAGACGAACAGAATACCGGTAGAAAAGTGGCCCTCACTACGTAAAATATTCTTGAGTTGGCAACTCTCGGAACATCTCTTTTCTGAAATAATTTGCCCCAATCCCCGCCCTTCTGCACCACTCACTCAAGTTCTTGACCCTTTCAGATGCTCATTTATTTTCTTCCACGATGTTTAAAAATCATTGTTTTTTACATGTACAAGTGCCAGAGAACATTAAATTGTTCTCGTAAAAAAAAAATTAGTTCTACTGGTAAGGCTAAAAGTCCCCTTGGGACGTCCCTCTCCCAGCACCCACCCCTCACTTTCCCCAGAAGTAACCACTGCCCGCAGTGGGATGTGTATCCGAACTTTCTCAGGCCTGGGACCCCAGCCCCGTCTGACTCCAGGGTCCGGCCTAACCTACTACCCGGACCAGCCCCCGTTGCCGGCGCTCTTGTCCTCGCGCTCGTCCCCCGGATGCGCCCCGCGGAGACCCTGGCGCCTAAAACTGCGGGAGCCCATGTCCTGTGCTCAGAGAGGGTAGCCACCCCTGGAGCCTTCCCGCATCCGCGGCTCCTCGCCCGCCTTCAGGGACCGGCGTACCGCCGGCCGGGCGTACCTAGGACATCCAGCTTTGTGGACAAGCCCCAGTTTCCATTTCTGTCTCCTCCTCGTCAGTCCAGGTGAGGGTGACGAGAAGGAAGGGGGGAAGCAGCCGTAGCCTTAGCGCCCTGCACAAACCGCCGGTGCGCGGACGGGAGGGACATCGGACTGGAGATGCGGAGTCCCCACTGGCTGCGCACGGAAACTCACTCTCCCAGCCAAGAGCGGAGCGGGCGGGCGGCGGTCCCCCATTCCCGGCCACCCTCAGGACCACACAGGTCCTCTCTGCCCCCGCGCTTCGGGGCCCCTCCGCGCTGCGCTCACCTGCCCTGCTTCGTAATGATCATCTCGGTTTGGTGGCGGTGGAATTTGAGCCACAGAGGCCGGTTGCACAGGTAGACGTGGGCGCGGAAGCCGGAGCCGGGAACCCCCAGGCCCCCCAGTCCTCCGCAGGAACCCGCGGCTGCTGCCCCGGAGTACGGCCCGTAGAGCGGAGCCCCCTGGCCGTACTGATAGGCGCCCGGGCCGCCTCCCCCGCCGCTGCCTCCCGCGCCGCCGCTCGCGCCTGCTCCCGGGCCGAACTGCGCCCTGCCGGGTGGGCACACGGCCGCGGGGAAGCCGCCGGGGGGCAGCATGGAGCCGTAGGGGTAGCGCGCCCCGTTGGGAGCCGGGTACACAGATCCGTGGGGCGCCCCGGCAGCCGCCTGGTACGGGAACAGCGAGCAGGGCGCGGCCAGCTCGGAGCCCTGAGGCCCGGGGGACTGGAGGTAGTAGCGCTCCGAGCTCAGGCTGTCCATGGAGTAGCGCGCGCTGGCGGCGGCGGCCGCGGCTGCGGCAGCGGCGGCGGCGGCTGAGGGCAGCTCCTCCTCCCCGCAGGGGGAGCCCTTGCGGCCGTCCGGGGGCCCCGGCTTGGCCACGGCCGCGGTGCCGGCAAAGGCGTCCCCGGCGTCGGCGTCACTGAGCATGGCCGCGGGGGCCCCCGCACCGGCGGTTGCGGGCTCCCCGCTCCCTGCCTCACACGAGAGGCTGCCCGAGAACTTCTTGGGCGCTTTGTCTAAGTCCAGCCTCTGAGGCGAGGGGGCCGCTCCCGGGAGGTGGCCGGCGCTCCCGCCGCCACCGCCTCGCGCCCCCTCCAGCGGGTAGAAGTGCGCGCCAGGCAGGTTCACCGAGCTCACCAAGAGCTGCTCCCCTAACTGCATGCTTTGCAGAGCGCAGACGGCAGCTGGCTGCTTCCTCTCCGGCCGCGGCCTGATTATAAAGGCAGGATGAGGGAGCCAGCGCCCTCTTCCGAGGGGAAGGTAACTTCCCCTTCCTCCTGTGCCGGGTTACCCACCTGGCGACACGCGGACCGCTAAGGCGCGCACTCGCGCGTCCCGAACCCAGCGCCCTTTCCACAAGGAAAGGGCACTGAATTTGAAGGCAAGAGGCGAAAACTGACCGAGAAGCCCTCTCCTTTTCCTTCCGCGTCTCTTTTGCCTCTCTGCACCTCCACCCTCCTCCCCCGCACACACGGGAAGAAGAGGTCTTAGCTCTCTCTCCCCATCCACCCACCAGCGCTACTAGCCTTTCTGCCTTTCTCGACTGAAAAACTATCGGTCAAGTTGACCACTTGGAAAGTTGCAGGCTGTCATTGGCTGCTTTATATATGTGAGGCCAGGGAGGGGCTTCGCGGCCCCAGAGCCTCGGGACCCTCCTATTGGCTGGTGGAGGTGACAGTAATTCAATTAGGCATTTACTAATTGGATCGAGTAGCCTGCGACTTTCTTTTCCTTTAGCTTGATTTTATTTCTTTTTCTTTCTTTCTTTTTTCTTTTTCTTTTCTTTTTTCTTTCTTTTTTTTTTTTTTTTGAGACTCAGTCCTGCTGTGAGAATCAATCCTGGTGTCTGTAATTCGCTGGAATTTAGTGGAACAGGGTTTGAGGTCTCCGTAGCAGGGTCATCACAGCGCTCTGAGCCGGGGGATGCGAGGGCGCGAGCAGGTTCTAGAGGCCGGAGGCAGAAATGTTCTGCAAGCTGACAGCCTGCAGGGAGGCACCGGTCTCTGAGGGTGGGGATCTGGGACGACCTGGAGAGAGGCCCAAGGAAGTCTCTTCCCTCGTCGGGGGCTGGCACACTTTCTTCCCGATTGGAGAGGACTCTCTGGCCTTCGACAAGCAGGAACCACTTTTTGTTCGGCCCCACCCTTTTACTCAGTGGGAAGTGTTTGTGGAGAGGAACCCGGCGTTGGGCTTTTGGGATTCCAGGGGTGGCGAGAGCACACTGCAGTCCTTGAGGACAGAAGCCGTCAGCTTATGAATCAGAAGCCCCGGTGGGGTGGGATACTGGGAACACTCTCATCCCCATGCCATCACGCCTGCTTTCAGGAGGCAATCACTTTTACTCCCCACAATTTAAAATCCACGCTCAGTTTCCCTGAATCTCGGATCCCACACCCTCCCATCTTCAGTTGGGCCTGACACCGAGAAACAAAGCAGCCTCGCGGTTAAGATTCCCTGTGCCTCTCCTCTGCAGCGCAACACAGAAGGTGGAATAATTAGTGAAATAATCAGTTTGATATGGAATTAAGCCCTTTTGCCCCAGCTGCCTGTTTCTCCACTGCGTTTTTGCAGACAGCAGAGCAAGATGATGCCGTCCTATTGTTTATTAATACCCGCACGTTTCGTTGCGGGTAAGAAGCCTGAACATTTGCTGTTAATAAGCAATTACAGACGCGGCTTGTAATCGCTCCGGGAGCGCGTTTTCCGGCTGAGAGGTCGGGACCCTGCTTCCCCAAACCGAACGCGATCACACGGGAAACTCTTCACCCGCAACACGAGGCGGTCGCGGGATTCGTTGAGCGCGCACACGCCGGTGCAGAACGGCTCGAAGCTTTCCAACCTAGGTTCAAACCACAGCAGCATCGATACTGGCACGTCTGAGTTAGAGTGAAGCGGCTCTTAATGCACTCGGACGCGGTTACCAGGTCTTCGCGGTAGTGGAAACAGGGAGCGCGCGAAGGTTTTCAGGGTCAAGGCCCAGCCAGGCGGGGGAGAGAGCAAGTTAGGCGAGTGGCCCGGGTGGGGTCCTCGCAGGTCCAGGCACAGCAGCCCAGGAGCAGATTCCTGGAACGCTGGCACGGAGCGCGCTCAGCCTAGCACTTCTCCCGTGTCGTCCCACCAGTTTAGTTCGGGTTCGGCTTGGCTCTCTGCTCTGATCACCCCACCGTCCACTCCCACCTCGTCGGCTTTAGATTTCTTTTGACTCAGGGAAGTCTTGGAGAATTGCATTTCTCAAGTACTCTGTGCTTTTCAAGACTTCAAGATATTCAACGTGGAGGTTCTGTGAGCAGGACTCACAAGATCAAGAGCAAGGAAAGAAAGGGCAGCTTGGCGGGGGAGCCCGGGCTAGGGGATCTTGTTACCACTCAGGGCTCTTCCACATTAGCCTTGACCTGAGCTGCAGGATGTTTGAGGAAAAAGTAGGAAGGAGATCAGATCTCACGTTTTTGGAGACAGATTGGCTGGGGTTAGATCGCAGTTTTGCGCCTGACCTCAGCGAGACAGCGGGCCTCGGTGTCCCGAATTGCTTTCGAGGAGGCCAGGGAAGCTCTGCGCGTGGCAAAGCGCCACTGCAGGCAACAGGCATCGCTCCGACCCACTCTGGCGCAAATAACGCGAGCCAGCTGTCCCCTGCGCCACATCAGAAAGGCTTGATTTTATTCCAGCCACAGAGCAAGCTCTTGAAAACGCGTGGGTTCATTTGAGTGCTACCTAATTATGAAATATATACAAGGTATGTGTAATTAGGATTAGTGTTGATTCTTGAGGCGGGAAATTGCAGTTTATATCTCCCCACCTCCCCAATATAGCTATCCTTTTGCCCAAAGTTGAACACATTTTACAGGTGGGGAAACAAAGAGAAGTTCAAAGAGAATAAAAATTCGGGCTCTACAAAACCGCTCTGGGGCCCGGATATTTGGAACATGGAAAATATACCCATAATTTATATTACATTTATAGATATATATTACAAATTACTTTTGAACATAATGAAAAGCACTGTTTCAACTAAAGATGATTTTTTTCTGACTGCGTAGAGATAAAGAAATCTCCTTTAATGGTTCTTCTGTATTAATTACATTGTTATTACGTATGGAATATATTAGTCTAAATGCCTGGAGAGTTATAGATGAACAAATCTGTGACTGATTTCCTACTTGAAATGGGCTTTCCTTTTGCTGGCTCAGTTTTACTGATAACCAGGGAAAGAGGCATAAAAATTATTTTTGCACGTCCTAGTCGCACTTTAAAATGTAATCACTCTTTTCCAGAAACAGGAACAGAAAAGAAAGCTAAAGCAGTGGCTTCAGTGAACAAGTCAGGCAGCACCCTCCTTAGACTGGGTGGGCAAATAGCACAGCCTTGCAGCCTGTTTCCTGTTTGATTTCAATTACACCCCAAGCTTCATGAAATCCAAATGAAACATTTATTGAAAGGTGCCTGGTTTTATGTGGCTCAACTGACAGTGTATGGGAATACATTGAACAAAAACATCAACACTAGGGAGGAAACGTGGAGAACGCTTGGAACCCCAGACCCAAGTGCTGGCTGGATTAACTCAAATCTTGCACCATTCAGCCTGAGACTGGAGGGAGCAGGACCCTTTGAAAGCTACAAGGAAGCCAAGGTTACGCCTGTGTGTGAGCCTTAAAGGTCTTATGCTGTATTGTCTTGAGCAATAATACCAGCTTCATTCTACTGTCTTAAACTGATAACACAAAGTTATTGCCAACCTGGCCAGAGCACCTCTTCACCCCTTTCTCCCCATTAAAGGTAACCAATATCAGTGCATTCAGCTTTTAAAGGCAAAACTGAGAAGCATTTGGCTGTAAGACGGTATTACATAACAGATACATACAAACGTATGAATAAATTACAGGGGTGAGTTATAAATGAGTGCAGTGAGAAATGATTTACTTCCCCTCCCTGCCACAACCAAGGGGGCCCATATAAATGTCCCAATAAATTCTATTATTTTCACCCCCACTAAAAATGTGTTATCAAAACACTGTCCGTGTTATTCAAACACTTTGTAAATTCTGAGCAGATTTGCTGCCGGTTCTCCTTTTAACCCTAGGAAAACATTCCAACGTTAACCGGTCACCAGCGCTTCGCCTGGACTCTGGGCAAACGTCAATGGGATTTTTGTGGTGAGTTGGTCCTTTTACTATTTATCTATGGCCTTTTCTTTGTTGATGTTACATTTTATTTCGCCATCGCGGGTTCACTCTTTGGCCCTTTGTTCTCTGATGGCCAGATTCCCACCTCCACTAGGCTTTCTGAAGGGGGAGGGGGCTTCCATCACAGTAAGGTTGTTCATGTTCAGATTTTTTTTTTTAAGAAAATGTCCTGTGAGATAATATTTTTAAAGAAAGTGTCCATTGGCCAGGACAAGTAGTGTTGATTGTGCTGAGAACAGCAAGATAGTCCCACCAACAGTTTCACTTTTTATAAGAATTTGAAATCACCGTGACCCTGAAATAGACTGATCACTTGCTTTAAAAGAAATCCACACGTGTCCACAAATGAGTGAGGCAAAGGGTTATATTAAACCCACTGTATTTTTCAAACAAAACGACCAATTTAAACTATTATCTTCAGCTATCAATCTATGTATTTTGATTGCTAAGTGCAGGTGTAGTTCACTGTTAAAATATGAGGAGGTGGGGGTTGGGGAATGAAAGTTAATTAAACATACCAAAAGTTGCTTATTACAAAAAATATGTTATCTTAAACATTGGATCAAGAATCTTCTTTGTGTAAGTATTTTTTAAACTGCAAATGAATTCCTGGATTTAACTGCTGTTCTATCATCATCATCATCATATTTATGGAAGTTACAGATCCACATAAATAACAAGAAAGGCTACATGAGGCAAAATAAAGTGAAATACTCTCAAAAATAAAGTAGGGGAATGTTTGGCTAATCATTGCTACACTAAAATATGAGTTATATAGGGCTTTCCCTGTCTTGCTTACTTTTGTACCTCGAAAGGCCTGACTCTTAGTAGGTGCTCATCTCTTAATTGAAAGAAAGGGGTTACTAAATCTTCAGACTAGAACAGACAAAATAGCCCAAGGACAGTGTCAGGGCTCAGGCTTTATAACCATGGAGATGAAAGTGAAAGGTTTTTTTTTCTAAAAGAAAAAGAAAACACAGATCTTCCTAAACTAATGGACCCGGCATTTTCACCTTTTTTAGATTCTTAAAAGATCTTTTAAATCTTTTTCTTTAGACCTTTCTTAATCCAGAGCTCTTACATTATTACAAGGCTTTCTGTATGCATGTTAATGTGGACATTCTTCCACAGGAAAACAGAAAAGTGAATGCCAGAATTGCAGGACAGCTGTTGATGGGAACAACCACCATGTAGCCACTGAGAAATATTATCCTGAAATCACTTGCACATCACTAACAGGGTCAGCAGAATCAATGGAAATTAATGTTTCAACAGAAGGCACCTCTATGATGCAGGTGTGGCAGGATGTCTACACAATAGGTGGGCAGAATCAAATCCTGTTGACCAGAGCTTCAGGTGACATGGGCAGCTGGAATCTCCCATCCAGGCCCGAGGTGAGAAAGGGGGAGAGGGGAAGTCTGGGTTGGGGAGTTCTCAGAAGAACGTGTTAAGCCCTTAAGATAACCAAGGAAGGAGAGTGAGAGGGAAGGAGGAGGGAAGGAAGGTCGACAGGAAACAGAAACCAAAGAGATCATTCCTTAAACCTGTCTTTTCAGATCCCTAAGAGAAAAGCCGAAAGTTGTATTCAGAATCATCTTAGTTTGTGGCTGGACCTTTTTCACTAGCTTGGTGGGTCTCAGCAAGTTCCTAAACGTGTCTGTCCCCAATTTCCACATGTCGTGACCACATACAGAATGGAAAGCAGTTAACACAGCACCCAGCACACAGGAAAGTCTGCAGTCTTTCCTATCACTCCAATCACAATTATGCTGAGCTCACTTTTTTGCCCTGGACACTGGACTAAATGAGGGCTCAGGAACCTTAGTCTTTCTCCTCCAGAAATTCCCAGTCTGATGGGGGAGTAGGCCAGGAGCAAACCGGTCAAGGGCAAAGTGAACAAGAGGTAGAAAGCGGGAGTGAATCAGAACCTGAGAGGAGAGTCCCCACTCGTTCTAGCAGCTCCTCTCAGTTTCCCCAAAAGCGGGGGAAGCCCAGCGAGGCCCGGGAGCGCTGCCGGGGAGGCGCACTTCAAAAGGAGGTGGCGGGCGCCCGACCCCGGTGCGTCTTCCGCCCGCCCCGGGCCCCCATTAGCATCTGTTTTTCCCAGGCTTCCCGCCCGCCCGACCCCCGCCGGGATTTTGCCGTTCCGGCTGATTACTAGCCAGAGAAAGAAAATAGGGTATTTAGCTCAGGTTTTGTTCTCCACCTACTTGGTTAAACGCCCGAGGAGGAAGGAGTTAAGTTAATAGTCGGAAGCTGCCCGCGGGGCACCCCGAACTGGGAGTCCCCGAAAAGGACGCCGTCTTCGACCTCAAGTTGAGAGGACAGGGCTGGGCAAGATCAACCGAGCGGGGCGGCATGGAGGAGGCTCCCAAGCCCAGGTCGACCTGGGAGACTTAACTGCTCGGCAGGTCCGGGGTGGGGGTGGGGGGGCCTTGGAAGCGCAGATTCTGAGGATTCACAGGAAAGGAGTCTCTAGGGGGAGCAGAGAGCAGCTGGGATCATTTCTCCACCCAGTTGGGGCTGACTTTTCAAGCATAGAGTTGGTCCTCGAATCCACAGCCAAAGGAGGAAAACAATGAAAGAAGCAGTGGCTGACTGTAGGCCAGACTCTCTGCTTTACCCGTACGACCTTTTAAACTTAGCACCCTAGAATGTTATCATCCCATTTTACAGGAGAGTAAAGTGATGCTTGGAGAGGTGAAGGCCCTTGTCTAAAGGCACAGAGCTAAAAATGGTAGCCCGGGAATTTGAATCCAGGAGGTCTGAGCTGCAGGACTCCCAGTGGAGGGGTTAAGTACGTGTGAATGGGGCGGGGTGCAGGGTTTCTTTGAGGGGGAAGGCTCCGAGGTGGATGTTAGAATGCAGACTCCGCGTGACTTCGGAGGAAGCGAGTGGACGGCGTTCGGTGCCCATCTGTGGCCGCTGGACCTTAAGAATGAATCTCTTTGGAGGAAGCTGGGCCCCATAGCTCCAGCCTAAATCCCAATCCTGGGTTCGAGTCGGTCCTTCTTGCTTGGGGTAACCATAGCAGGGGTGCACCGCTCTCTGCAAGCTAGGGCTGGGTCAAGCCCTGGGCACACAATAATACCCCATGTAAACCCGCACTACCACCTCACAGACGTAGGTACTTTTATCATCCCCATTTTACAGATAAGAAAACCGAGGCTGGGAGAGGCAAATTAAACTTGCCTGAGGGTGTGCAACTTGTGAACAGCAGGTCCGGGCGTACCGGGAAGCTGGGGAGATCGCCTCTTTCCCTGGAACTCTGAAACCTTGAATAGAAAACTGGGGTCTCCCGGCCTCGAGCTTTTATCGAGGGGCAATGGGCTGAAGGGGAGGCGCGGAAGCAACGGCCAGTTCTCGACCCCCTGCCCGCCCATTTCCTCTTCTCTTCGCATCCCCAGCTGCTCGGGCCGCTGGTCCCACCTGGGCCCGGGCTGGGATTTGGGGGACGTCGGGGCCCTTCTCGTCTCCCCGGCAGACGCTCGAAGCCTCTGAATCCCGCCCGGGTCGGGAAGAGAGACTGCCCGGTGGGTCAGGCCCTCCGCTGCGAGCGGGGCTTCTGCGGCCGCCCGAACCCCGCGACGCGCAGCTCGGGGACGCGCGGCGCCCGCGGAGCAGCCAACTCCGCCTCCAGGGAGTCTCCAAGGGCTCCGCGCTCCCGATGAACGCCAGCATCACCGTGCACGGTCGCCCCCACCCACGGCCCGGCAGGCGTCCTGAGCAAAAAATGTCGATTCCAGGCAGAGGTTGGAACCCAGACGTCTGCTCCTGGGACAGGAGGGGCCTCCCCGAGCGGGGGTTCCCGGTTTTTGCCCCGCGGCCGGCTTCGAACTCCAGAGGCACTCCGGGTTGCACTCGGGCGGTGGAGCGCCTCAGTTCCCCTTGGTCCCTTTGTTTGGAATAAAAAGATATTGGGGGTCGGTCCCATATAATTCCCCCGCCCTCCCTCTTTGCCTTTTCACGCCACGAACCTTTCTCCCTGTGTGTTAGGTCAGCCTCGAAGGCAGAGGCTAAGCTGGACTTCTTTGACTCCACCAATCCGAGATAAATGTGTATGTGTATCATATAATGTAGTGTGTTATATATAATAAAATATAATATCTTTGACAACAATAGAATGTTATGTACAACACCCTACAGTATATAATATATAAAATCAATGTATATTTTAAAACACATCTGCAGAAGGCTTAAAAAAAACTCAAAAAGCCGCTCGATTGCAACGTCTGGCGCCTCGGCCTTTTGGCAACCACGGTTAATTTCTTGTGTGTATTTCCGGGGCTTATTATGTGTTTGCACCAGCCAATAGATATGTACCTGAATTTCCCCTTGTCTGTCCCCACCCATCCGCACTCTTTTATATACACTATTCAACACTTTGCTTTTTTAACTTAAAATACATCTTTAACTTAGTTCCTGGAGAAGTCGGGGTTTTGCTAGCTCAGCACAACCCGGGGGCACAATTGGCGGGAAACGCGTAGCTAAATGCCGCGGGCGCTGGGTGGGCGTGGGGGCCTCTCCTGGCAGTCGCGGTCCCCTGGGAGGCCGCCCGCGGGTTTGCGCCCCCGGAAGCGCGCGGCAGGAGGGGAGGTTTGCGCCGCGGGAGGCGCAGCTCCCCCTCGCTCCACGTGCGCGGAACCCCGCCTCGGCCTCGCTGTGGGAGTTTTCCTTTCTTTGAGACACTCCCACTATTTGTCACCTGAGACCCCAGAAGCGGGTAAACAAGCTCCCGGACCCTGTGCTCGGACCCGGTGCTCCGGGGGTTCCTGTGCGGGAGAGCGATCTGTTAGACGGCGCCGTTGCTGATCAAAGCGGAGGACCTGGAGGGGACAGTCAGCCCCAATAACATCCCGCTTGGCTTGGCTGCCAGGGGCGGATGAAGTTGCGCAGATGCGGGCCAGAAATGCGTGTTACCAAAGACCCAACGAGTGACGCGATCTGAATTACTTCCTAATACCCTTTAAACTCAATGGCGACTGTTGAAGAGGCCGAAGCTCCCTGCGCTTCTCCTTCGAGGTCTCTTATGAGGCTCAGCTCAAAGCAGGGGCGGGACGCTGGGTGAGGGACTGGACGAGGTTGACAAGAAAAAGCTTCCATGTCCCAGGGAGCTGGTGGAAGATACAAACAGCACCAAGTCAGTAGTTAAGAGATTATCAGAGAATATGGTCCCCAATCTTGGCAGAATCACCTGGGGAGTTCTTAAAAATCCCCGTGCCCGGGTGGCACCACGGAACAATTAAATCAATTTCTGAGTGAGACCCAGGTATCAGTATCAGTGAAAGATCTCCGGATGATTCCAATATGAGAAAAGTTAGAGAACTACTGGGCTTATGGGTTTGGGGGTTGGTGGCACTCTTTTTGGAAGAACTGGCGTTTGAGCCCAGAAATGAACGGGAGCACCCTGCGCCGGGTCCCGTGCTTGTTGGTGCTCTGGGTTTGGCAGTGGGGAAAGGAGAAACGGCGTTTTAAGAGCCGAGGAAGCAAGTGATGGCTGAGCATCTGGTCACAGTGCTCTGCCCACTCTCCCCCATCCCCGTCCCGCCCCGCCCCGCCCGGACGGTCTTTCAATTTCCCAACACCTAGGGAAGCTTTAAAGATTACTGCAAAATATCTAGTTTAAAATGATTGCGTTTTCAACAGAATTTAAAAGTCTAATAATGCATGGAAATTATTTGAAAATAGAATAATGCTGGAAAGCTTTGACAGCAACTTCTTAAAGTACCTCATGTGGACATGTCATCAAATCTAAGATGCTATCCATTAACACCCACCGTTATTTTATTTGCCACTAAGAAAAAAAAAACGGCTGATCCTCAAATTTTTATTTTGTGCTTATCGAAAGAATGGCTTATTTTGACAGTGTTATTTCCATATTTCACTCATACACACAATTAAAGTTGTAAGAACAGGCAGTAACAGCTATGCCACAACTGTCACCTGACAAGAGTGATTGTAAAGCCCCATTGATTGTTGCATCTGGATTTCCAGAAATTAAAGGGTGGAATTGATGCAAGCCTGGGCTATCCAACCAGCTTACCTTTTAGCTCACTTAACCCTCATAACAACCATATGAGGCAGGGACTATTATTTATTAGTAACATTTTACAGATGAGAAAACTGAGGCACCTTAATGTATGCTACTTTAAGTCAGACTATTACCAAGTTGCAGAGGTTGGATATAAACCCACTTTGTGCTCAGTCACCACATAAAGCTGAGAAAATGTCCAGTTGAGTCAACTCTCAGAAAGGTTAAAATGAAGGGCCTGAGGTGAGAGAGGAGAGGAAGGATTGGAGAGCTCAACTAGGTGGTAGGCTGAGATCTCCATTTCAGTTGGACCTCAGTTTTGTAACTGTTTGGGGGGGGTAAAAAAAATAACGTGATAAAACAGTATTATATGGCTGAGAGCATTCATATCAACCATTAAAAGAACTATAAAAAAATGATATCTGTGTTTTTCAGGCTCAGTATGTTTTTCCAAAGTGAACATACTTGTATAACTAGCATCCATGCTAAGAAATCCAGTGTTGCTTGAACTCCAGAAGCCTCCCAAGTTCAAGAGTTGACCACCATTTTGACTTCTATCACCATCGATTAGCCTTCTTGAGTTTTGAGTTTTGTGTAAATGGAATCTTACAGTGTGGTCTTTGCGTCTGGTTTCTTTCATTCAACTTGCTCGGGATATTTGCTCATGTTGATACGTGTAATTGCATTTGTGCATTCTCCTAGCAGTGTAATATTCCAATGTGTGAATATATAATTTCTTCATTCTACTGCTGGAGACATTTGGGTTCTTTCCACTGTTTTGGGTTATTATGGATATTGCTGGTATGAACATTGTTGAACAATTCATAGAGATCAGACTATATATTTTTAAACAAAGCTAGTAACATTTTAAAATCTTGGGCTATTTAATCACGCAATTTATACTCTTAAGACTTACTTGTGTCAATGGTTAGGAGCATTAAGGGAAGGGATATCAGGTTAAAGAAGGGAGGAAAGATGAAAAGGAGACAAAGAGATGCTATGCCTTAGCATACATTGATTGTTCTGTAGTCTAGTATTTAAGCACTGAATGTTTATGAATGCTTATATTTCCTCTGCAAATTGTTAAACACCCATAGGTCAGAGGGTTGGCAAAGCACACAGGCATTGGGGTATACTCAGAAGGCCAGAAGGAACCCCTTGCTTACGTTTCACCTTATATATTTATGATTTTCTAGCAACTGCCTAGGTTGAAATTTTCTAGCTGATACCAGTAAATTCTCCACTGACAAAAACCAGTAAATACCAGTAGATTTTCCACTGATATATATACATATAAAATTTTTCTATATATATATGGAAAACCTTTTACCCCTTGATATGGTTTTTTAAGTTGAAGTATATTTTCTTTACAATATTGTGTTAATTTCAGTTGCACGGCCTAGTGATTTAGTATTTTTGCAGATGATACTCCAGTATAGGTTATTGCAAGATACTGGGTATAATTCCCTGTGCTATGCAGTATATCCTTGTTGCTTATTTATTTTATATATGGTAGTTTGTATCTATTAATTTCATACCCCTAATTTGTCCCTTCCCCTTTCTCTCTCCCATTTGGTAACCACAAGTTTGTTTTCTATGTCTGTGAGTCTGTTTCTGTTTTGCATATACATTCATTTGTATTATCTTTTTAGATTCCACATATAAGTGATACCATACTGTATTTGTCTTTGTTTCATTTATTTCACTGAGCATAGTATTTTCTAGGTCTATCCATGTTGCAGCAAATGGCAGTATTTCATTCTTTTTTATGGCTAAGTAATATTCCATTATATATAATGGAATATTATATAGAGATTATATTATATATATTATATATATAGACTATATATTAGAATATTATATATATATAGATTATATGTATCACATCTTCTTAGTCTATTTGTCTGTTGATGGGCACTTGGGTTGCTTTTGTATCTCAGCTATTGTAAATAACACTGCTATGAACATTGGGGTGCATGTATCTTTTAGAATTAGTTTTTTTTTTTTTTCTGGGTATATGCCCAGGAGTGGAATTGCTGGATCATATGGTAGCTCTATTTATAGTTTTTTGAGGAACTTCCATACTGATTTCCACAGTGGCTGCTTCAATTTACATTCCCACAAACAGTGTACAAGGCCTCCCTTTTCTCCACATCCTCACCAACATTTGTTATTTGTAGACTTTTTCATGATAGGCATTCTGTCAGGTGTGAGGTGATATCTCATTTTGGTTTTTAGTTGCATTCTCTAATAATTAGCAATGTTGAGCATCTTTTCATGTGCCTGTTGACCATCTGTATGTCTTCCTTGGAGAAATATCTAGTCAAATCTTCTGTGCATTTTTAATCAGGTTGTTCGTTTTTTAGATACTGAGTTGTATGAGTTTTTTGTATATTTGGGGTATTATCCCCTTATTTGTTGCATTATTTGCAAATATTTTCTCCCATTTTGTAGGCTGTCTTTTCATTTTACTGATGGTTTCCTTTGCTGTGCAAAAGCTCTTAAGTTTAATTAGGTCCCATTTGTTTATTTTTGCTCTTTTTTCTTTTGCCTTAGGAGACCAATCCAAGAAGATAGTGCTACAATTTCTGTCAAAGAATGTTTTGCCTATGTTCTCTTCTAGGATTTTTATGATTTCCACTTTTCTTTTAAAGCACTTTCTTGACTATTATCTTATTTTATTTTTCTAGATGAAATTGAGAATTTTGATCAGAATTGCACTGAATTTAGACTTTTAAGGAAAAAAGTGATATATTTACAACATAAACTTTCTTTCTAAAATTAATATATGGGTCTCTAACATTACTCAACACTTCTCTCAGTATAGCTGTATGTTTTGTAGGCCTATAACTTTCTTGATAAATTTATCATTATGTATTTATATTGTTATTCCTGTTGTAAAGGGAAACTTTCGTCACATTTTCTAACTGGATCTTATTTGTTATAGTAAAGCTATTGATTTTTTTAATAAATCATGTTATTAACTACTTTCTGAATTCCTTTGAGTAGCTTTGTATTTGATTATCTTTTGTTTTTCTGCATTGTTCCCTTGGACATGATTATTTTCCTCCTCTTTTCCAATAGTTTAACTTTTGGATATTGAGCTGTCACTCAGAGCAAATGTTAAATAATAGTTAAAATAACTAAAGCATAGTTTAATAATAAATAAATAGTTAAAAATAGTTGAATAATCGTGTGTTATACCTGACTTTAGCGGGAATGCTTCTTATGCTAAATCATCCAGCCTGATGCTAAATTTTGAATAGATATAACAAATATAGGAATTTAGGATACATTTGAATATGTTTTTATAAGTACATATTTGTGCATGTATTTTGTGGCTATATACAAATTAAGAAATTTGCCATTGATTCTTATTTTATCTGAGATAATGTCCCATTTTTTTTTCAAATCTGAAATATCATGTTGATTCAAAAGAATTATTTTGAAAATCAAGCTTGTTAAGGTTTACTTTACATACAGTAAAAATTCACCCATTTTAGCAGTATGCAGCTGATAAGTTATAACAAATGTATGTGCTTGTGTAACTAATACCAGAATCAGATGTATTAGAACATTTTCACCACCCAAAGTTCCCAAGTGTTTCTCTAGTCAGTTTTCTTTCCCAGCCCTTGGTCCCTGGCAACCCTGGTTTCTATGGTGATTAGTATATTTTCCTCCATGTAATCCATCATTATGGTGAATTTTACTAACAGATTTTCCAATAGCCAACACACTTGCATTCCTGGAGTAAACTGACCGTGGTCATATTTTATACCCACAGTGCATTGCTAGGCTCTTCATGCTAATCTGTTATCTGAAAGTTTTGCATCAGTACTTAAAAGGAAATTTGTTCTGTGTTGTCTGTGTTAGGTTTTGATTGCAATGGTATGCTAACTTTATAAAAATAATTTGGGGACTTGGTTTTATTCTCTATGAAACAACTTAACTACAAGTGTCAGTTTAATAAGAATTTATCCCTGAAATGAATAGGGCTTTGGAAATACTCTTTTCAAGCTTTTTCATTTTTTTCTTCTATTTTTATAGACCTATTTAATTCTTAAAATTTCAAATGTTTTAGCAGAGAGTTACACCAAATAGTATAATTATATAATATAGCAATCTATTTTACATAGTAATATAGTCATGTTTTATGTTTGGCCTTGATTCTGCCATCTTAGGTTATGATTTTACTTCTTCCTTGATGCCCTTTTCATTTTCTTCTTTTGCTGTGTGTGATATATACTATATATATTTTTTGTCTTTCTTTCTCCTTCCCCATATTTTATTAGTAATTCAGAAAATGCTTGTCCTTAATGATTATTTTTATGGCTTTAAATAATATACCTAGGCTTTTCTTCCCCCAGCCTAAGAGATAAAACAACATCCATAAACTATTGTGAAACAGGAGAACTAGCTAAAATGGAAGTATCAGGATGTTTATTCACTGCTTATCCACAGTTTCTAGCACGTGGTCTCTGACATAGCAGATGGGGGATACGTAGAGCATGACTGGGTGAATGAACAGGAGCAGTCATTGGCTCCCACCTTTGAATTTTTGACAGCAGGCTTTGAGGTTTAGGTACCACTCCATTATATCTATATTATACCTATTCTATATTTTTGTAAGTTTGACATTATGTTGTTTTCTCTTAAAAAATGAACATTTAAATTTGCTTTATAATTGCAATTGCTGTAATGATTTGCCATTATTTATAATTAAATGGATCTTGAGCTTCCTACTAGTCCTTTGTGCACCGCCCTCTACATATCTAATCTCTTTTGCATGACTGGATTCTGTTATTATACAGAATTTTTTTTTCAGGAAAACTTTGCAGGTGCTATTTTCCTATAACCTGATCTTCTTTCCTCTTTCCCTCTCCTTCCCTCTCTCCTTCCTTCCGTCCTTCTTTCCTCTTTCTTTTTTATTTTTCTAAGGCACATTTATTTTTAGAATAAGTAATACCTTCATGTGGTTTAAAATTGAAGAATAAAAATCATCTGTCAATGGACACTTAGGTTGCTTTCATGTCCTGGCTATTGTAAATAGAGCTGCAATATGCTAACGCATATACATGGATTCTTAAAAAAAAAAAATGGTTCTGAAGAACCTAGGGGCAGGACAGGATTAAAGATGCAGACATAGAGAATGGACTTGAGGACAAGGGTAGGGAGAAGGGTAAATTGGGACAAAGTGGTAAGCTGGGACAAAGAGTGGCATGGACATATATACACTCCCAAATGTAAAATAGATAGCTAGTGGGAAGCAGCCACATAGCACAGGGAGATCAGCTTGGTGCTTTGTGACCACCTAGAGGGGTGGGATAGGAAGGGTGGGAGGGAGATGCAAGAGGGAGGAGATATGGGGATATATGTATATGTATAGCTGATTCACTTTGTTATACAGCAGAAACTAACACACCCTTGTAAAGCAATTATACTCCAATAAAGATGTTAAAAACAAAAACAATAACAAAAACAAAAAAAAGAGAAATCTTTCTTCTTTTTTTCCCAGCCATTCAGTCCCTCTTCCCAGATACAACCAATAATATCAGTTTCTATATGAATGCTTCTAGAGATATTTTATTCAAATTGAGGCATATTTATAATTTAATTTTTTCCAGTGGTAGCATATTACAGCACTCTTCTACATTATGCTTTTCTTTTCCTCTTAATAATATATTTTGGAAATTATTTCATAGCAGTACATAAAGAGTTCCTCATTTTTTTGGTCAGTTGCAAGAGTATTGCACAAGTGCACCATGGTTATTTATCCATTTCCCCAGTGATGATCATTTAGGCTGTTTCCAGACATTTGCTGTTATAGTTAGTGCTGTAATAGATAACGTTTGGCATTGCTGTGTCCTTTCCTACTCAGCACCGACTGAATCAGAATTTCTGGGGTTGTGCCTTTTTATGAAAGCCTCCTGGTTGAATGTGATGTACGTTGACCCATACCTCAGGCAGTTATTCCTTAGACCCTCTGAAGCCTTCATTTTATACACCTTAGCTCCCTGTTGCTTCCTAAGAGGGTGCCATCTGAGATGCTTTGGTCTTCCCCTGGGGCCAGCTGTGCTCTCAGGTCTGGAGAGAGTTTCCAGATGTGTAACCAACATCTTCAGTTGGACTTACTGCTCTTGTTTATAACAACCCAGTATTGATTCTCAGAGTCTTCTTTCAGCATGTTGCAGATTTTTCTGTCTCTGGATGGTTCTTACCATAGTTGATAGTAATGGGTTATTTTCCCTTTTGTTTTGGCATGGCTGGCTTATTCTTTGAGTTTATGTCTTTTGTTAATTTTGTTCCATTTTGTACAAGAGGGTGTTCTATAAGCCTAGGTCACCTTCTGCAGAAGTCTATCTTACATTTACTATATTATTAAATTGTTTAGAAATGTGATTACTAATTTCACAGTTTTTAAAATAATTTGCTACTATGATAATGTAAAAAGTTTTTATTTTCATTTTTTACTTTTTAAATTTTTATTGGATTATAGTTGGTTTACAATGTTGTGTTAGTTTTAGGTGTACAGCAAAGTAATTCAGTTATACACATACATATATTCATTCTTTTTCAGATTCTTTTCTCATATAGTTTATTACAGAATACTGAGTAGAGTTCCCTGTGCTATATGGTAGGTCCTTGTTGGTTATTACAATAACATAAAAACTAAATAGGTCTATGCTTGAATTCTCTAATGTCTGGGGTTTTAAGTTCAGTTTGCCTCACAACTATCTTCTTTTGGTGGGGGGATAGTTCTTAGACTTGTTTTGAAATTAAAGCCTAAATTCAGGGTGACCAAATTGAATATTTCTAAGGGCCAGGTAGATAAAGTAAATGAGGGAAGCAGGGTTAATGCCATTTTCTTTTCTTTTAATACATTACTGTGTTTTACATCAAGACATCAGGACATCAACATTGCTTAAATTAAAAGAAAAAAAACCTTTTGTAACCCCCAATCCTTTCTTTAGATAATCTTTTCCACCATTATCTTGAATTTCTGGTTGAAGCTCTTGCTATGAATGGTTTCATAGTGGCATCATCCTTTTCCCTGACACAGACATAGCCCACATGTAGGAATAGTCTTTATTTTCCTAGTCCGTTGTATATTTCCCACTTTTTTTTTTTTTTTCCAGTACGCGGGCCTCTCACTGTTGTGGCCTTTCCCGTTGCGGAGCACAGGCTCCGGACGCGCAGGCTCAGCGGCCATGGCTCACGGGCCCAGCCGCTCCGCGGCATGTGGGATCTTCCCAGACCGGGGCACGAACCTGTGTCCCCTGCATTGGCAGGCGGACTCTCAACCACTGCGCCACCAGGGAAGCCCTCTTATTTCTCACTATGCTCTTGAATAATAATAGTAATGACAACTAACATTTCTTGAAAATATACTATGTGCCAGACAGAAGGGTAGGTGCTATTTCACTGTTTTTTAAACCTCACCATAAGAAAACACAGCTCAGGCAAGGTGATGGTAACAATTGATGTTTACTGGCTACCTGTGATGTGTAAGGCATTACTCTGAGTTCTTTCATGTATAGAATTATTTAATCCTCATCATAAGGTTGGTATCAATTACTATCCCACTTTACACATCAGGAATTGAAGTACAGAACAATTAAGTAACTTCCCCAAGGTGAGCAGAGGTCATACATTATGGGATCTGGATTCAAACCCAGGTGGTTGGGTCCAGAGTCCATGCCCCCAGCCACCGCACTTGCTGCCTGTCTGCAATCCATCCATCACAAATGCCACTGACGTTGGAAACTGCTGACAGAATTGGAGGTGGAGTATCTAGTACAGAGGAAAACGTGCCCTCCTCTAAAGGGGAAATCCCTAGTCAGTCCCAGCCCACCATCACTGGTGAGTATCTGGACACTAGCTTTGTTAATTCTGCTGATTTTTCAAGGAAGGAAGAATTTAGATATTTATGCAAAATTTCTGGATTTAAAAATATTGGAAATGATCCAAATATCTTTTTTTTTTTAAGTATTTTTGATGTGGACCTTTTTTTTTTTTTTTTTTTTTTTTTGCGGTACACAGGTCTCTCACTGTCGTGGCCTTTCCCGTTGCAGAGCACAGGCTCCGGACGCACAGGCTCTGGACGCGCAGGCTCAGCGGCCATGGCTCATGGGCCCAGCTGCTCCGCGGCATGTGGGATCTTCCCAGACTGGGGCACGAACCCGTGTCCCCTGCATCGGCAGGTGAACTCTCAACCACTGCGCCACCAGGGATGCCCACTTATTGGTTTTTGTGTGCCTAGTTCTTTAAAGATCTAGCATGACCAGTGCTGAATACTTCGATTCAACTTGTGATTCCCAAGAAGAGGAATGGGTGTCACTTTCATCTGTTTCACGGAACTTGTAAATACAGGAAGTGACACTGTTATCAGTACATTATCTTTGTCTAGGAGGACAACAGTATACTTTGAATTAACCTCCTGTGTTAGGAGCTCATAGTGTATGCAGTAATACAAAATGAACTGCAGCAACTGCTTGTGGGGTAAAGGATTATAAGTGTCCCAGATTAATGAAAATGGTGCAATTCCCCTCAGATTTCCCCTTACTGAACATGAGGAGAGCAGCCAATTATTTTCCTGTTGAAAATTCTCAGATGTTGCATGACAGTGAGGGGAGGGAAGCTATTTCTTCATTAAGAATAGCTATTAAACTTCTATGTCTTTTCTCTCTAAAAATGATCTGATTGGCACAGGCGTAGAGAGAGAACTACAGACTAAATACTTGGTTTTCATTTTTAGCCTTACAACAGACAATGGACTAAATATAACAATTAGATGGTAGAAACTTAATATTTACTTTCAAAGTTATGGAGCAGGACATTTCAAGAGTTTGAGGAAATTTTATAAAAATTGTTCATAAAGAAAACCTCAAATATCTGTTTAGCTTCCAAAATAGTTGAAATTGCAAGATCATGTTTTTTGACCATTGCAAAAAAATTTTTTAATTCAGCAATACAATTTTGAATATTTAAAATCACTCTTTTATAACATTTACACTCCACCCAATGCATCATTAATTCTCAGTGTTGCCTAAATCATCAATAAGCTACAAAGGTTTTCCCAAACTGGCAGCCTTAGACCAAATACCATCAGAAACACAGAGGCTTCGTGTGGACTTAAATGTAGTTCAAGGGTTACGAAGGAGAGGAAAATCTCAAAGGTAGCTTTTTTTTTTATTTCTGCACCGCTCAGCTTCCTCGACAAAGGATCAAACCCACAACCCCTGCAATGGAAGCCTGGCATCCTAACCACTGCACTGCCAGGGAATACCCTCAAAGGGAGCTTTTTTGAACTCAGAAGTTATATTGCAAACAAAGGTGATATTTAATGGAGTTTCAGCTCCAAGAAGAAACCCTTGAAAATACCCCCTTGTTCTGGTTACTGTCTTTGTCTCCTTTACCTTTTCCTCCCACATTTCCTTGGTAAGGAAACTGAGCAGGACCCTGTGGGGCTCCTGGGCATGGAAACCTTTCTGTGTCCCATGTTCCTTCTTTGTAGGGAACAGACTCCAGCCTCCATGACCTTCCCTGAGTCCCAAAGAGCAGGTTCAAACAGCTGTTAATCAGGGAAGGGAGGGGATTCAGAGACAAGGGAGGAGCAGTCAAGAAACAATAGTGCAGCCTTGGGGCAGGGTTCTGGTTCCCCCTCAAGGGATACACATAATAATATCTTTGAGCTCTTTACAGAACTAAAACCCCCAACAAATGGATGATGTTGGCATTCTTCATTCCAGAGAAGACCACCCAAGGCCAGATTAAAGGAACCCCAGAAGCTGATCAGTAGATCACCTGAGGCCAGGTTAAAGGAGTGCAGGCTGTGTACACACCCTAATCTTATCAGCAACCCCACCCTTGAACCTTTGCTATAAAACTCCTCACCAAATCCTTCTGGGTGGACTTACTTACTGTTTTCAGGGCAGAAGCCCACTGTGTCCCTCTTTGCCTGGCAAAGCAATAAAGCTATTTCCTTCTACTTCACCCAGAATTCTGAGATTCAATTTGTCACCGGTGCACAGAGGCTGAGTTTTCAGCATCAGTGGAACTTAAAGTTCTTGAGTTTTACTCATAACATTCCCTCAGGTATGGTTCACTATGCCTGTAAGTATCTCTGGAGAGTACTGATTATAATTAGAGCATTTCCTCAAAATTCATGGAGAAACTCCATAGGACCCTGCAAGGTCATGGGGGACCCGAGTTAGAAGAACAATATGTAATGTCAAAACTTCAAGCAAAATCTCCCCAATTCTCATAACCTCCTCATGCTTTTAAAACGTCTCTTTCTACTTTCCGTTAAACAGCTTCTGAGAATAAAGCCCTTGGCTTATTGTCGTCATTTGGCCAAAGAACGAGAATTGACATTTCTGGCTCAGTTCCATTTTCCTTGACTTCTCTGATGATTTCTGGCAGGAATGGGGAAAGGGCTTCTTTGGGAGGAAGACACCAAGGTTGGTTGTAAACCACTGGATCTAAGGAGTAAAAGACACCAGCCCACAAAGGGCAGGAGCTATTTCCAGAATGTGAGGCAAGTCAGGGAGAGCGGGGATGGTGCTACAAGATCTCACTGCCTGCTTTGCTCCGATCAGTTAAGGAAATACTGGGCTGCTGAGGGTGAGACTCAGAGGAGGACTAATCCTGCCTAAGGCCCTGCTGTACCCCCTACCCCCAGCCCAGGAATTTATTTTTCATCTCAGGGCGACACAAACTCTATCATATCTGAATGAACCAGAAGAAACTGGATTCCGAGGCCTTTCAAAAAGTCATGCTCAGGGACTTCCCTGGTGATGCAGTGATTAAGAATCTGCCTGCCAATGCTGGGGATGTGGGTTCAATCCCTGGTGTGGGAAGATCACACATGCCACGGAGCAACTAAGCCCGTGCTCCACAGCTACTGAGCCTGCACTCTAAGGCCCGCAGACCGCAACTACTGAGCCCACGTGCCACAACTGCTGAATCCTGCATACCTACAGCCCAGGCTCCGCAACAAGAGAAGCCACCATAATGAGAAGCCTGCACACCGCAACAAAGAGTAGCCCCCACTTGCCACAAATAGAGAAAGCCCATGCACAACAACAAAGACCCAATGCAGCCAAAAATAAATTAATTTTAAAAAGTAATAAAATAAATTTATTTAAAACAAAAGTATACTTAAAAAAAAATGTCACGTTAAAGATTAAAGTCAACCCCAAACACAGAGTCAGAGCAAGTTGGGCCTCAGTCCACCTTTGACCATAACCAGCCTGAACTCCAGCTCTCAACATTTAAATGAATGGGTGAACCAGTTTCACAAAGCTGTGGACAGTGCCAGGACATGACGCCAGCTTTCCTGACCTCTGGTCAGAGAGCTGTATGACTATTCGGTTTTCTTTACATGATATTCAGATTGGCATTAGTGAATAGTGTACCTCTGTCTGGTGATGCTGTTTTTGCCCTGAAATGCCCCCTGACTTTTCTCCGTCTAGCCAGTTACAGTGTTAAAGGTGGAGTCCAGGCATTTGACACCATGTAGATCTTCTCAAGTGGAGTCACAGAAATTCAAAGCAGTTTATAAAATAAAGAGGTTCAGAGTGCGTGCTACGATGGCCCTTCCATGCCTAATCTCACCATTGTTAGGAGTTCTTAGTTCATCCCCTGGAAGGAGAAGAAAGTAATAACTTGTTTTGAAATGAGAAGTCAAAACAGAAGCTCAGTTTCTTTGTTTTATCTAAATTCTATTTAACTTTTAAGACCCAACATCCTCCAGAAACCTTTCCTACAATTTTCACTGTTACCAACACTTACTGTTTTGGTATTTGACTTTTATTTTCTCCCTAATGTATTTTGTTCTGTATTTGTTTAATTTAGGTAACAGTGTCTTCTCAACATGTTTATGTGCTTCATAATCTATACATAGGTATCTGTCACATCCATGACATAAATATCTGCGTGTAAATTATGACCCGTAGCCTCATAACCTAGTACCACACCAGGCACACAGTCAGACCTTAACTTGATGATGAGAGTAAACCACTTTTTAGAGAATTAGTCTGATGAGGAAATATGTTATTAATTAAATAATTAAACTAATGAAATAGTTCATAAGATAGTCATGAGCTACCATTTTTTTCCCTTAACTTCTACTATGGGCTCCCAAGTCCTCTCTCTGCCTCTCCTCTGCCCCTTTCAATCCCTCTTCCATTCTAAAGCTGGAGAACTCTTTTTAAACAGAAAAACCTGATTATGTCATTCCTCTGATTTGAATTCTCCTGGGCTTCCCATGATCTTCGGGATAAAAGGCCTCAGAGGTCTCTGTGATCTGACTGCCGGGTTCCCTCTCACTGGGCCCAGTGTGCACTTGAGCCCCACTTGGAGTCCTCCCTTGGTGACTGGTGACTGTACAGGCCCTGACTTGGCCTAGCTGGCCGTTCCCCCCTTTACAGGTTACCCCCTTCATATAGTTAAGTCCTAACCCCCATACTTGCAGGAGTGGTCTTATTTGGAAATAGGTTAATTGCAGATGTAATTAGTTAAGATGTGATGACATGGAACATGGGCCCCTAATCCAACATGTCCTTCGTGTCCTTAGAGAAAGAGGAAATTTGAACACAGAGACGTGCACACGGGGAGAACATCACGTGAAGATTGGAGTGATGCTCCCACAAGCCAAGGAAGGAACTACCAGAAGCAAGGAGAGAGACTCGGAACAAATCCTCCCCTAGAGCCTTAGGAGGGAGCACAACACTGCTGAAATCTTGGCTTTGGATGTCTGGTTTCAGAACTCGGAGACAATACATTTCCATTGTTCTAAGCCACCCAGTTTGTGGTTGCTTGTCACGGCAGCCCTAGGAGACTCTTGTGCCCTTTAGGCCCTTGGTGAGCTCTTACCCATTGTTCAATATTTGGCTCAAATGTCACCTCTTTTGGGACCTTTCTCTGACATCCCCCCCCCCCGAAGCTGGATTAGTGGAGTCTCTTGTGTTTCTCTCATATATTTGCATTTTGACCATTGCTTCCTTGCCTGTATCTCACCATGGTCTGTATCTTGCTTATCTCTTTATTAAGCTCCCTGCATAAATGTCTTGAAACGTGTTATTGAACAAGTGGATTTTTACCTTTTTGGTGACTTTAGCAGCATCTCTATGGAGAGATAGTTGTCTCATAGGAATGTGGTGACATTCATTTTATAGAGGGAAATCCAGAGGTATAAAACACCTGTAGTGAAAGTAAATTATCAAGGCCAACTAGCAGCCCTATAGCACAGCCAGGAGCAATCTTCCACATTTTGGGTTTAAAATCAAAGCATTTTGGAGACTTCTTAAACCTCCCCTTGCAGAGGAAGAAGCTGAGATCTATTCTGTTAGAAGAATCCAGAAAAGAAAGACATTCACTCCTTTGGATGCTTATGAAACTATTAATAAAACTAAGAAATTCTTTCTGAGAAATTTAAATGAAGATCCAGAATTTAGACTTATCCTCTAAGAATTTAGATTTATCCTATAATTTAAACTCCTCTTAACTCTTTCCAAGAAACCCTAAGAATTGTGACTAAACTTCATTTAGGATGAATGTTGGTATGCTTTCCTCCAGTTTCCACTAGTCAGAATTTAGTCTACAAATTTTGTATACAACAGAAGAAAGCTCATTTAAAATAGTAGCTAGAAATTATGAACCTGATTGGTCCAGTTCAATACTCTATGGATAATAATACTGATAATAATCTGAGTCACAATTCTAGTGTTGTCTCTTAATACAAAATCGTAAAGATTCCATGACTACCACTGGGTACTGAAGACTATTCTGCATTGGTCTCTTGGCATCAGGAAATTCACTGTGGACCCAGTTGAAAAACAAAATGGAAAAGAGTGGAAGGATCACATTTGTGTCATAAGCAAATTCTTTATAAATCATCAAGAGACTGCATAGATGGCCACAAAGAGATTTTGTCAAGGGTTTTATACAACTAAAATCAATTCATCCACTTTATCTGTTTTGAATGCACTGGGCATGCAACTGGAGATGTCACTAAGAGTTAGAGCTGCTCAGAAACGTTTAAGGTGTCAATTGACCATATTTTTAGGTGCAGAAAGGTTACATGGACACAGCACAGATTCACTAGTGATTTACTTTTTAAAATCTGCAACAAATGGACCCAGGAGTCTACAAGGGAATAAAAATATCATGAGAGCAAAGCTGAGTTGAAGCAGGGTAACTCAAAATCAATATTTTGCTTTTAAACTCTTAAGGGGAGACCCAGGAGGGCTGCACTCATTTTGTCCCCCTTACTTACTATCCTCAGAGGATGGGAGTAAAAAGTGACAAGCCTGCTCCTTACTTCAGCCAGGACATTCTTCACTAACAAGCCACTTGTTAGAATTCTTAGCTTCAATTTCCTGTCTAGTGACTTTTTAATAGCTATCCTATCAGATGCTGGTTAAAAAAAAATCAAACTTACTTTTCATTTTACATAAGTGAGATTGCATTTGGGGAACCAGGCAAAGACCAGTCAATAGCAAACTTGATGGAGAAAAGGGGATGCTCTTTTAGTTCTGCCTGTGCAAAAAGGGGACTGAAGCACCACCAATGGCAGCTTAGCTGAGTTTTCTGCAATGGATTAGAATCCCTTGTTATTAAATCCAACTATTTTCTGACCTTGTACATTGACAAGCAAAACCTGCATATTCACGACTTTGCTGGTGCCTTCAGTAGGTGCAAACAGTGAATTAAAGAGTGAATAGGAATTTTCTTTAAGGAGCAGCCTAAGCATAGGTTGTATTCCAAGTGGATGATACCAGTTAAATGTTCTCCTTACCTCCTTCACTGTTAGTGGGAGTGTAAATTGGTACAACCACTATGGAGAACAGTATGGAGGTTCCTTAAAAAATGAAAAATAGAGCTACCATATGATCCAGTAATCCCACTCCTGGGCATGTATCTGGAAAAAAACATAATCAGAAAACATACATGCACTACAATATTCATTGTAGCACTATTCACAATAGCCAAGACATGGAAACAACCTAAATGTCCATCGACAGATGAATGGATAAAGAAGATGTGGTACATATATATATAATGGAATACTACTCGGCCATAAAAAAGAATGAAATAATGCCATTAGCAGCAACATGGATGGACCTAGAGATTGTCATACTAAGTGAAGTAAGTCAGAGAAAGACAACTATCATAGGATATCACTCATATGTGGAATCTAATTTATTTATTTATTTAATAAATTTATTTATTTGGCTGCATTGGGTCTTTGTTGCTGCATGTGGGCCTTCTCTAGTTGTGGTAAGTGGGAGCCACTCTTCGTGCTCGGGCTTCTCATTTCAGTGGCCTCTCTTGCTGTGGAGCACAGGCTCTAGGGCACACAGGCTTCAGTAGTTGTGGCACGTGGGCTCTAGAGCTCAGGCTTAGCAGTTGTTGTGCATGGGCTTAGTTGCTCCATGGCATGTGGGATCTTCCCAGACTAGCGCTTGAACCCATGTCCCCTGCATTGGCGGGTGGATTCTTAACCACTGTGCCACCAGGGAAACCCTGGAATCTAAGTTTTAAAAATGATACAAATGAACTTATTTACAAAACAGAAACAGACTTACAGATATCAAAAACAAAATTATGGTTACCAGAGGGGAAAGGTGCGGGGGAGGGATAAATTAGGAGGTTGGGATTAACAGATACACACTACTATGTATAAAATAGGTAACCAACAAGGACCTACTGCATAGCACAGAGAACTCTGCTCAATATTCTGTGATAACCTATATGAGAAAAGAATCTGAAAAAGAATGGAAATATGTATAACTGAATCACTTTGCTGTACATCTGAAACGACTACAACGTAAATCAAATATACTCCAATAAAACTTTAAAAAATGTTCTCCTTAAAGAGTGCACTTTTAAACAAAACCAAAGCCCATGTTAGGCAATTTCTGGTGTTGGGACTATTTAGGAATCAACGACACCAGCCTTGGTTTAGTGCAGATTGCACCACCCCACACACACACACATCACTCCTCACACTTGCTCAATGAACACTGCTGGCTGAGCAATTTTAGGAATAGATGACCTGGGAAGACAGGACAGCTATATCTAAAAGAATGAAATTCGAACATTTTCTCCCATCACATACAAAAATAAATTCAAAATGGATTAAAGACCTAATGTAAGACTGGAAACCATAAAACTCCTGGAAGAAAACATAGGCAGAACACTTGTTGAAATAAGTAGTAGCAATATTTTGTTTTGATCTGTCTCCTAAGGCAATGGAAACAAAAGAAAAATAAACAAATGGGACCAAATTGGTGCAGCCACTATGGAAAACAGTGTGGAGGTTCTTCAAAAAACTAAAAGTAGAAATACCATATAAGATAGCAATTCCACTCCTGGGTATATATCCGAAAAAAATGAAAACGCTAATCCAAAAAGATACATGCACCCCAATGTTCATAGCAGCATTATTTACAACAGCCAAAATATGTAAGTAACCTAAGTGTCCACCAATAATGGAATGCTACTCAGCCATACAAAAGAATGAAATTTTGCCATTTGCAATAACATGGATGGACTTGGAGGGTATTATGCTTAGTGAAATAAGTCAGGTGGAGAAAGACAAACTGTATAATATCACTTATATGTGGAATCTAAAAAATATAACAAACTAATGAATATTAAAAAAAGAAACAAACTCATATATATAGAAAACAAACTAGTGATTACCAATGGGTAGAGGGAAGAGGAGAGGGATAAGATAGGGGCAGGGGATTAAGAGGTATAAACTACGATGTATAAAATAAATAAGCTACAAGGATATATTGTACAGCACAGGGAATATAGCCAATATTTTTTAATAACTCTAAATGGCATATAACTTTTAAAAACTGTGAATCACTATGTTGTACACCTGAAACTTATATAATATTGTAAATCAACTATAATTCAATAAAAAATGAAAGGTTAAAAAAAGTCTATAGCTTAATGAATTCTCACAAGCTAAACACACTTGTCCAGTCAGTGCCCAGATCAAGAAACAGAAATTACCATCATCCTAAAAGCTACCCTCAGGCTCCCTCACAGACCTACCTTCTCCTAAGGGGTAAATGCAATTCTGACTTCTATGAGCATAGCCAAGAATTGCCCGTTTTTGTCCTCAGATGAGTTAAATAATACAGTATGTACTCTTTTCTTTTTGCTTCATTCACTCAACAATATCTTTGTGAAATTCACACATATTGTTGCAGGCAGTCAGTCCTCATTGCTGTATTATTTAATTATACCATTATTCAAATATACCACAATTTATTAACCTTTCTATTGTTGATGAGCTTTTGGGAGGGCTCCATTTTGGGCTATTGCTACTAGCTAGCACTGATGACTTTTTAAAAAAGCAGTGCCTTGTTATGAAGTCACTATACATTCACCAGTGATCTAGTCACCAGATTCTATTAATGTAGTTCTGTTATTGTAAGTCATTCCTTGTTTTAATGATTAGATTTATTTTCTATTAGTAAAATAAATGATGGGCAGAGTAGGGAGTTAAGAGAGGGAACCAAAGAAACTATCTATTGCTATATGGTAATGAATCCCCAAATTTAGTGGCTTACAAGTAACAATTTTATTATTTCTTATAATTTTATGTGTTGATTGTGACCACCTGAGCAGTTCTTCTGCTCCAAGTGGTTCACTAGAATTCTCCTGTGGTTGCAAATCAGCTTGGAAATATCCAAGATAGTTTTACTCACATGTCTGGAAACTCATCTGGTTCTAGAATGACTGGGGGTCGCCTAACCTCTCTCTCTCCATGTGATGTCTCATCAGTTATGGATCTAGCTCAAGCTTTTTTACATGGTGGCCAGATCACAAGAGAAGAAAAATGGAAGCTACATGGCTTCTTGTGGGTAAGACTCTAAAACTCCCAGAATATCACTTGTATTCTATTAGTGAAAGCAAATCACGGGGCCAAGTTGAGATTCAACAGGAGGGCAATTAGACTACCCGCCTTGATGGGACTATCAGTGTGCTTTCACAGGAATGAAAATCATTGGTCGTCATCTTGGAGACAAGCCACCACAATAACCGATCTTGTTTCTGGCCAAACCTTGGGGGGAGGGAGAAAGACTGTGCAAAGTCTTTAGGGTTATGTGGAGAAATGACTAGATATTAGTCTAGAAAAGGGGGAAAGCTGATGGCACAGAGGAGGAAGGGCTGCAGTGGAGAGCTGGAAGTGACCAGGAGTCAGGATAAACATTGATCTCTGGCTTTTCATTGCTGTGGGTGTATTCATTCATCCAGCAAGTATTTAATGTAGGAGACACAAGACAGGGTAATAGACGGATAGACAGTTTCTGGAAGCAGCATCCTTTCAGGTTGCCTGTTCAGAGTGCGGGAAATATTTGGAAGTCAGATTGCTCAAAGGACAGTGGGAAGGACTGAGGTAGGGATTCAGGTAAACTTGGGACACATAAGAGTGTGGGGTCAGGGCTGTTACAGAAGCAAGGTGACCCTGGGCTTCTCTGGGCTGCATGGCTGGCAGGTACATGCACGCTTTCACATGGGTCTAATTTTTTTTTTTTTTTTTTTTTGCGGTACCGGGCCTCTCACTGTTGTGGCCTCTCCCGTTGCGGAGCACAGGCTCCGGACGCACAGGTTCAGTGGCCATGGCTCACGGGCCCAGCCGCTCCGCGGCATGTGGGATCTTCCCAGACCGGGGCACGAACCCGCATCCCCTGCATTGGCAGGCAGACTCTCAACCACTGCACCACCAGGGAAGCCCCACATGGGTCTAATTTAAGGTGCTAAGTTCCTTATTAGTTGTCTATTTTATATATAGTATTGTGTACATGTCAACCCTAACCTCCCAATTTATCCCCTCTCCCTTTCCCCCCTGGTAACCATAAGCACCTACTGTATAGCACAGGGAACCCTACTCAATACTCTGTAATGACCTATAATGGGAAAATAATCTAAAAAAGAGTGGATATATGTATATGTATAACTGAATCACTTTGCTGTAGAGCAGAAACTACATTGTAAAGCAACTGTACTCCAATAAAACTTAAAAATAAATAGTTATTACAAAATAAAAACAAAACAAAACAAAACAAAAGCGGAGCTAATTTCCAGCAGGGTCTGAAGTTTCCATATTGTCGATAAAAAAAAGTAGTCAGTTCAGGAAAGAGTCAGTGTGCTGGTGGCAGATGATGTTTCCAGAGGATTGCGAGGGATTTGGCTGTGTTCCATTAGCCACTGGAGACGCACCTGCCATTAGGAGAACCTGGACACCATGGATTTTTGCAACTGGTTGAAGGTGACATATTTTGGAATTAACAGGCTCCAATGTTTCAGGCAACTTCCGGTGACATCCCTAGGGGATCTGTCAGGGGAGAGTGTGGTCAGGGAGGTGCCCATTCACATTGCCTTGTCTGTGTCACCTCAGGGCTAGCCTCGCTTTCAGCTGCAGCTCCTGGTTTCTTGTCTGAAGGGCTCTCTCTTGTCTCTGGAGATGGCTTTGCCACCAAAAGAGACAGGATAGTAATGCCCCTCCCTCAGTATGCCTTCCCCACTGATGAACAGGATCTGGTGTATAAATAGCCCAATTCCCTTGCCTCTCAAGGGGGTCATTTTGAGGTGTGTGTTCTGCCCTGGCCCCAAGTGGGATTAAGCTCCCATTGGCTTGATAACATATACTTTAGTGACCGCCTTCACTTTTGACTCTGTTTATAAGGTAGTGTATTAAGAGAAGGCCAACATATCACCATCACAAAATTGCTTGTGACTCATGGTTCCCAAGAGGAGGCGACACACCGTGCCATCAAGGGGTAGGGCTGGGGAAAGTAACAGGGCAGGAGGCAGGAGGGGAGGGGATCTGTGGGGAAGAGCCCTCACTGTGGTTTCTTGAGAAGGAAGAGATGAGGCAGGATAAGGAGGTTTAGGGTGGGCGAGTTTGAATCATTTCAGCAGGTGCTAAGGCATAGGGGTTGCCCCTTACTTGTCTGGTACCTGTTCCTGGGTGATTAGGGCAGGTGAATAATGGCCTGGTGTTTGAGAGCCCGATAAAGGAGGTGGTTCCTGTGTGGGCTCTGAGTTGGTTGGTTTGTATTTGAAAGGTGCTCAAGAGCAAGTTCTTAACAATCTCTAGGAATTGACCAACACTGGGAGGGCAGTCCCTCCAGAGTCACAAGAACCTAGACATTGAAGCACCAGATACAGATATAAAAGACACAGTCAATATAGAATCTTGCTTTCCTTCTCCCATATCTGTGTTCCTAGCTCCTCCCAGATAAACTACCTGAATTTGAATCCTTTTCTCAGGCTCTGCTTCTAGGGACTCCAAACTAATTCAGGCAGCTAGGGTGACTCCTGTAATAACCTGAATTTGGGGTGGCTAAACTAAGATGGTGGCAGTGAGAATAGAAAGAAAGGGGTTCTCTAGAATGTACACAATATATTTTCATCCTTGGAATCATGTTAGTTGAATCAGAAAGAATATATATATATATTTATATTTATATACATTAAATATATTAATATTATATTAAAATATTATTATATAATAATATATTAATAGTAAATATATATAATATTTATATATATATTTTATTTTTCCAAAAGGAATTTAATCCCAAATGAAATTTAATCCTAGTCATTATTAACAGCTTCTTGATTGCTGTGTTGGAGCCAGTTTGTACCATCCCATGCTAACTGAATCTTAAATATCCTGGAAATTTGAAAACTGGCTGCTAAAATGTTGGTACCTTGATATTGGCTATGATGGGAGTATTTACTCCATAGAAATTAGCAAATGCTGTAAATCAGGGCTTCTCCCCCAAAAGAGCAGCTTTATCAGCAGCCCACTGATACTATGGGAAGTTTATAAATAAAGTAATACAATGTTATTCAGTTTTAGTGTTGGGAGAGTAATCAGGATTCATCTAATCTAACCTCCTAAATTCAAATATAGGAAATGAACCACAGTGAGAGTGAGGGACCCAGTTTGCCCAGGATGAAACTTGGTGGCAAGACAAAGGCTAACACAAGTCTCTTGGTAGATAAGGTTCCACACAAATTTCATACCTGGGCTGGGATTTTAAAATCAATGTAAATATTACTAGTATTGGCTATTTTTTTTCATTTTCAGATTTTATTTACAAAGTAGTGTGTGTGTGTGTGCTGAGGAGAGGAGAAGGAAGGAGAGAGAGAGACAGGGGACGAGCTATCCAGAGTATTCCCTACTGACAGTTTAATTTAATAAAACCATTTTGTTAAAGGCTAAAAAAAAAAAAAAAATTCCCCAAGCATTCGTTGACACTGTAAATATGGAAAGTCTGTTATTGAACAGCAGTTAAGTAGATGCCAAGGGAGAACATTGTGAGAAAATCTCAACCAAATATTGATATGAACATATTTCTGTTTGCGTGAAAATATGTTCACTCCGTATGGGAAAGGAAACTGTAAGGAGAAAAGTACAAACAACACATTGAAGCGATGTTGAGTGGAGAAGCTGTTAATCTGCCAGCGCAAACCGCTCCCGTTTACTCTGTGAATTTTCCTGGAGAGGTTGTCATGAAATTTACTTACACAAATGGGAAGCCAAAATTCTCCCATTCAGGAAAAATGACAGATTTTAAGGACTGCTCTTTGGTGAGGTTGAAAACACACACAATACAGTTATGCTCCAAGCAGGTATTTTGATTGAATCATCAGGGCTTTATAAACCCCAGAGAAAAGTGATTTCCCTTTTAGAAAATTATGTGTATTCATGTATTAGCCTATAGATATTTATATTTGATAACATTATACAAGAATCCAATGTGTTTTGAACTCTGGTTTCCAACATTTAGTCTACAGTTTTAGGTCTTCCAAGTCAGTTTCCAGATTAAGAAAAATCAGAACCTTATTCCCCTAACAGTCTTATTTTCTTTCCAAATATGAAACATATTATTGGGACTAATTAAAAGGAACAGATCAAGCCAGAAAGATGAAAAATAAAACAGCCCCAAATGACACTGTACTAGTCTAACCTTAAGAAATACATCAGGCAAATTCTAACTCAGGGACATTCTACAAATACCTGACCAGCACTCTGAAAAGGTCATCAAAAACAAGGAAATTCTGAGAAAGTGTCACAGTCAAGAGGACCTGAAAGAGACAAGAGAGCTAAAGGTACCTGTGGTACATGTACATTGGCTCCTGGAAAGGAAAAAGGACATTAGGGAAAAGTTGAGGAAATTTCAGCTAAATATGGACTTTAGTTAATATTAATATATCAAGGTAGATTCATTAATTATCATAAATATACCCTACTAACATAGGATGTTAATAATAGTAAAAACTGAGTGTGTGTACATGGGAACTCTCTGAAATATCTTTGCAATAATTCTGTAAATCTAAAACTGTTCTGAAATTTTTTAATTTGTTAATAACATAAGACAGAAACACATTTTTGGGAAAATAAAACATCTGTTAGTTTTAGCTTTTATCTTTTATTCACCGTTTGTGTAAAGTCTTACCACACTGATGTCAGGAGAAGCAGTCATGAGCTCAATGGAGGACAAAAAAGATGTAAGAGGAGCAGGGATTCCAAAGCCAAATCATCAAGGACAGTTGAGGACTTTGCTGGTGACAGTATATAATGTCAATGAGCTCTGGTTCTAAGATTACCCAGTACCCCAACAAATGGTCCAGGAACTTTGCTTCTTATTCTTCAGGGGAATAACTATATCTGTGGGAGGGAACTGAGAAAGGAGAAACCAAGCTTGCAAAGTTCAAATTTCTTTTAATGGGGCCCTGGTGGGGGAAAAGAGACCAATTGGTAATTAAGATGCTTTTTGGCCTATGTTTATTTCCTGTGTATATCTCTTTTTGCGATAGTCTCCAAGGATGACCACCATTAATTTCTTCCTCCCCTTGAATCCTGGTTGGGCTTTAATGACCCACTTCACTAATAGGAGAAGGAATTGACTTTCTAGAACTTCTGAGACTGGGTCATAAGAAGCTATGGCTTCTTCCTGGGCCTCGGGTTGCTTGTTCATAATACTTCCTCTTGGGAATCTCCTTGGAAACTAGCCACCTCACTGTGAAGAGAGCAGCCACATGGAGAGACCACATCCAGGTACCCTGGTTGGCAAGCCCAGCTGAGTTTTAGCTCCACCCAGCCAGCACTAACTGCCAGCTACATGAGCCAGCCATTCCTGATGTCCAGCCCAGTTAAACCATCATCTGATTCCAGTGCCACCCACCATCTGACTATAGCCTTGTGAAGGACTCCAAGCAATAATAGCCCAGAATGAGTGCCATCAACCCACAGAATTGTGGGGGAAAATAATAAATTGTTGTTTTAAGCCACTAAGGTTTGGTGTGGCTTGTTAAACTGCAATAGATAACTGGAATTCTCCCTTAAAAAGCAACCTATTGGTATTTTTCCCTTCCTGGATTCCTTGTTGGACATGCTATTTCCTCTGGGACTAGGACACTTTGACTTCCCTTGTTCAGTTCCTCTGGAAGCTGAAGATGAGCAGATGGTGGTTTTGAGTATCATCGTTCTCCGTGTGAACAGCAGGAGCACAAAAAGGGACCAAAGGTTGAGGTAGTCCCATCTCTCACCCTGAGGGTTGAGCCGTGTGGCTGACAGGTTCTTGGTGCTCCGGCCGGGTGTCAGGCCTGAGCCTCTGAGGTGGGAGAGCCGAATTCAGGATACTGGACCACCAGAGACCTTCCAGCCACACGTAATATCAGTTGGCAAGAGCTCTCCCAGAGATGTCCGTCTCAATGCTAAGACCCAGTTCCACAAAACGACCAGCAAGTTCCACTGCTGGACACCCCATGCCAAGCAACTACCAAAATAGGAACACAACCCCACCCATTAGCAGAGAGGCTGCCTAAAATCACAAAAAGTTCACCGACACCCCAAAACACATCACTGGACACAGTCCTGCCCACCAGAAAGACAAGATTCAGCCTGATCCACCAGAACACAGGCACCAGTGCCCTCCACCAGGAGGCCTACACAACCCACTGAACCAACCTTACCCACTGGGCGCAGACACCAAAAACATTGGGAACTACAAACCTGCAGCCTGCGAAAAGGAGACCCCAAACACACTAAGTTAAGCAAAATGAGAAGACAGAAAAACACATAGCAGATGAAGGAGCAAGGCAAAAACCTACTAGGCCAAACAAATGAAGAGGAAATAGGCAGTCTATCTAAAAAAGAATTCAGAGTAATGATAGTAAAGATGATCCAAAATCTTGGAAAAAGAATGGAGAAAATAAAAGAAACATTTAACAAGGACCTAGAAGAACTAAAGAGTAACAAACAATGATAAACAATACAATAAATTAAATTAAAAATTCTCTAGAAGGAATCAATAGAATAACTGAGGCAGAAGAATGGATAAGTGATCTGGAATATAAAATAGTGGAAATAACCACCACAGAGCAGAATAAAGAAAAAAGAATGAAAAGAATTGAGGACAGACACAGAGACCTCTGAGACAACATTAAATGCACCAACATTCAAATTACAGGGGTCCCAGAAGAAGAAGAGAAAAAGAAAGGGACTGAGAAAATATTTGAAGAGATTATAGTTGAAAATTTCCCTAATATGGGAAAGGAGATAGTCAGTCAAGTCCAGGAAACACAGAGAGTCCCATACAGGATAAATCCAAGGAGAAACACGCCAAGACACATATTAATCAAACTATCAAAAATTAAATACAAAGAAAAAACATTAAAAGCAGCAGGGAAAAAGCAACAAATAACATACAAGGGAATCCCCATAAGGTTAACGGCTGATCTTTCAGCAGAAACTCTGCAAGTCAAAAGGGAGTGGCAGGACATATTTAAAGTGATGAAAGGGAAAATCCTAGAACCAAGATTACTCTACCCAGCAAGGATCATATTCAGATTTGACGGAGAAACTAAAACCTTTACAGATAAACAAAAGTTAAGAGAATTCAGCACCACAAAACCAGCTTTACCAAATGCTAAAGGAAATTCTCTAGGCAGGAAAAACAAGAGAAGGAAAAGACCTACAGTAACAAACCCAAAATAATTAAGAAAATGGTAATAGAAACATACATATTGATTATTACCTTAAATATAAATGGATTAAATGCTCCAACCAAAAGTCCTAGACTGGCTGAATGGATACAAAAACAAGACCCATATATATGCTGTCTACAAGAGACCCACTTCAGACCTAGGGACACATACAGACTGAAAGTGAGGAGATGGAAAAAGATATTCCATGCAAATGGAAATCAAAAGAAAGCTAGAGTAGCAAGTTTCATATCAGACAAAATAGGCTTTAAAATAAAGACTGTTACAAGAGACAAAGAAGGACACTACATAATGATCAAAGGATCAATCCAAGAAGAAGATATAACCATTGTAAATATTTATGCACCCAACATAGGAGCACCTCAATACATAAGGCAAATACTAACAGCCATAAAAGGGGAGATCGACAGTAACACAATCATAGTAGGGGACTTTAACATCCCACTTTCACCAATGGAGAGATCAGCCAAATGAAAATAAATAAGGAAACACAAGCTTTAAATGACACATTAGACCCGATGGACTTAATTGATATTTACAGGACATTCCATCCAAAAAAAACAGAATACACTTTTTTCTCAAGTTTTCATGGAACATTCTCCAGGGTAGATCATATCTTGGGTCACAAATCAAGCCTTGGTAAATCTAAGAAAATTGAAATCGTATCACATATCTTTTCCGACCACAATGCCATGACACTAGATATCAACTACAGGAAAAAAACTGTTAAAAATACAAACAAATGGGGGCTAAACAATATACAACTAAATAACCAAGGGATCACTGAAGAAATCAAAGAGGAAATCAAAAAATATCTAGAAGCAAATGACAATGAACACACAATGACCCAAAACCTATGGGATGTAGCAAAAGTAGTTCTAAGATGGAAGTTTATAGCAATACAATCCTACCTCAAGAAACAAGAAACATCTCAAATAAACAACCTAATATTACACCTAAAGCAATTAGAGAAAGAAGATCAAAAAACCCACAAAGTTAGCAGAAGGAAAGAAATCATAAAGATCAGATCAGAAATAAATGAAAAAGAAATGAAGGAAACAGTAGCAAAGATCAATAAAACTAAAAGCTAGTTCTTTTAGAAGATAAAAAATATTGATAAACCATTATGCAGACTCATCAAGAACAAAAGGGAGAAAACTCAAATCAACAGAATTAGAAATGAAAAAGGAGAAGTAACAACAGACACTGCAGAAATACAAACGATCATGAGAGATTAGTACAAGCAACCATATGCCAATAAAATGGACAGCCTGGAAGAAAAAATGGACAAATTCTTAGAAAAGTGTAACTTCCCAAGACTGAACCAGGAAGAAATAGAAAATACAAACAGACCAATCACAGCACTGAAATTGAAACTGTGATTAAAAATCTTCCAACAGACAAAAGCCCAGGACCAGATGGTTTCACAGGTGAATTCTATCAAACATTTAGAGAAGAGCTAACATCTACCCTTCTCAAACTTTTCCAAAATATAGCAGAGAGGAACACTCCCAAGCTTTCTCCAAGGCCACCATCACCCTGATACCAAATCCAGAAAAATATGTCACAAAGAAAGAGAACTACAGGCCAATATCACTGATGAGCATAGATGTGAAAATCCTCAGCAAAATACTAGCAAAGAGAATCCAACAGCACATTAAAAGGATTATGCACCATGATAAAGTGGGGTTGATCCCTGGAATGCACAGATTCTTCAATTTACACAAATCAATCAGTGTGATACACCATATTAACAAATTGAAGAATAAACACCATATATAATCTCAATATATGCAGAAAAAGCTCTCAACAAAATTCAACACCCATTTATGATAAAAACCCTGAAGAAAGTAGGTATAGAGAGAACTTACCTCAACATAATAAAAGCCATATATGACAAACCCACAGCAAACATTATTCTCAACAGTGAAAAACTGAAAACATTTCCACTAAGGTCAGGAACAAGACAATGTTGCCCACTCTCACCACTATTATTCAACATAGTTTTGGAAGTTTTAGCCACAGCAATCAGAGAAGAAAAAGGAATAAAAGGAATCCAAATTGGAAAAGAAGAAGTAAAACTGTCACTGTTTGCAGATGACATGATATTATACATACAACATCCTAAAGATGCCACCAGAAAACTACTAGAGCTAATCAATGAATTTGGTAAAGTAGCAGGATACAAAATTAACACACAGAAATCTCTTGCATTCCTATACACTAATGAAGAAATATCTGAAAGAGAAATTAAGGAAATACTCCCATTTACCACTGCAACAAGAAGAATAAAATACCTAGGAATAAACCTACCAAAGGAGACCAAAGATCTGTATTCAGAAAACTATAAGACACTGGTGAAAGAAATTAAATATGGTACAAACAGATGGAGAGATATACCATGATCTTGGATTGGGAGAATCAACATTGTGGAAATGACTATACTACCCAAAGCAATCTACAGATTCAATGCAATCTCTATCAAAGTACCACTGGCATTTTTCAAGGAACTAGAACCAAAAATTTCACAATTTGTATGGAGACACAAAAGACCCCGAATAGCCAAAGCAATCTTGAGAATGAAAAACGAACCTGGAGGAATCAGGCTCCCTGACTTCAGACTGTACTACAAAGCTACAGTAATCAAGACAGTATGGTACTGGCACAAAAACAGAAATAGAGGTCAATGGAACAGGAGAGAAAGTCCAGAGATTAACCCATGCACATATGGTCACCTTATCTTTGATAAAGGAGGCAAGAATACACAGTGGAGAAAAGACAGCCTCTTCAATAAGTGGTGCTGGGAAAACTGGACAGGTACATGTAAAAGTATGAGATTAGATCACTCCCTAACACCATACACAAAAATAAGCTCAAAATGGATTAAAGACCTAAATGTAAGGCCAGAAACTATCAAACTCTTAGAGGAAAAGATAGGCAGAACACTCTATGACATAAATGACAGCAAGATCCTTTTTGACCCACCTCCTAGAGTAATGGAAATAAAAACAAAAATAAACAAATGGGACCTAATGAAACTTAACAGCTTTTGCACAGCAAAGGAAACCATAAACAAGACCAAAAGACAACCCTCAGAATGGGAGAAAATATTTGCAAATAAAGCAACTGACAAAGGATTAATCTCCAAAATTTACAAGCAGCTCATGCAGCTCAATAACAAAAAAACAAACAACCCAATCCAAAAATGGGCCAAAGACCTAAATAGACATTTCTCCAAAGAAGATATACAGACTGGCAACAAACACATGAAAGAATGCTCAACATCATCAATCATTAGAGAAATGCAAATCAAAACTGCAATGAGATATCATCTCTCACCAGTCAGAATGGCCATCATCAAAAAATCTAGAAACAATAAATGCTGGAGAGGGTGTGGAGCTAAGGGAACCCTCTTCCACCGCTAGTGGGAATGTGAATTGGTACAGCCACTATGGAGAACGGTATGGAGGTTCCTTAACAAACTACAAATAGAACTACCACATGACCCAGCAATCCCACTACTGGGCATATACCCTGAGGAAACCATAATTCAAAGAGTCATGTACCAAAATGTTCATTGCAGCTCTATTTACAATAGCCCGGAGACGGAAACAACCTACGTGCCCATCATTGGATGAATGGATAAAGAAGATGTGGCACATATATACAATGGAATATTACTCAGCCATAAAAATAAACGAAATTGAGCTATTTGTAATGAGGTGGATAGACCTAGAGTCTGTCATACAGAGTGAAGTAAGTCAGAAAGAGAAAGACAAATACCGTATGCTAACACGTATATATGGAATTTAAGAAAAAGAAATGTCATGAACAACCTAGGAGTAAGACAGGAATAAAGACACAGACCTGCTAGAGAACAGACTTGAGGATATGGGGAGGGGGAAGGGTGAGCTGTGAGAAAACGAGAGAGAGGCATGGACATATATACACTACCAAACATAAGGTAGATAGCTAGTGGGAAGCAGCCGCATAGCACAGCGAGATCAGCTCGGTGTTTTGTGACCGCCTGGAGGGGTGGGATAAGGAGGGTGGGAGGGAGGGAGATGCAAGAGGGAAGAGATATGGAAACATATGTATATGTATAACTGATTAACTTTGTTATAAAGCAGAAACTAACACACTATTGTAAAGCAATTATACCCCAATAGAGATGTTAAAAAAAGATGTGGCACATATATACAATGGAATATTACTCAGCCATAAAAAGAAACGAAATTGAGTTATTTGTAGTGAGGTGGATGGACCTAGAGTCTGTCATACAGAGTGAAGTAAGTCAGAAAAATAAAAACAAATACTGTATGCTAACAGATATATATGGAATGTAAAAAACAATGGTTCTGAAGAACCAGGGGCAGGACAGGAATAAAGACGCAGACATAGAGAATGGACTTGAGGACATGGGAGGGGGAAGGGTAAGCTGGGATGAAGTGAGAGAGTGGCATGGACATACATACACTACCAAATGTAAAATAGATAGCTAGTGGGAAGCAGCTGCATGGCACAGGGAGTTCAGCTCAGTGCTTTGTGACAACCTAGAGGGGTGGGATATGGAGGGTGGGAGGGAGATGTAAGAGGGAAAGGATATGGGGATATATGTATACATATAGCTGATTCACTTGGTTATATAGCAGAAACAGAACATTGTAAAGCAATTATACTCCAATAAAGATGTTAAAAAAAAAAGAAGCAACCCATCTCCTGGACTTCCCTGGTGGTGCAGTGGATAGGCATCCGCCTGCCAATGTAGGGGAAACGGGTTCTATCTCTGGTCTGGGAGCATCCCATATGCGGTTGGGCAACTAAGCCCATGCGCCACAACTACTGAGCTTGAGCTCTAGAGCCCACATGCCACAGCTACTGAGCCCACGTGCCACAACTACTGAAGCCTGCACACCTAGAGTCCGTCCTCTGCAACAAAACAAGACACTGCCAGGAGAAGCCCACGCACCGCAACGAAGAGTAGCCCCCATTTGCCAAAACTAGAGGAAGCCCGCATGCAGCATCAAAGACCCAACACAGCCAAAAACAAATAAAATTAAATCTTAAAAAAAAAGAAAGCCACCTATCTAGATATTTCCCAAGATTTGACCAATAGGTGACTGAGGTCTCTGAAAGCCAATCTGCATGGACCCTGTAATATCTGGCACAATTAGAAATCAATAACACTTTGATAAATATAGACTATATTGAGAGTATAGCTTTGAGTATTTAATGATAAGCAGGACAGGTGTGTAGGCTCGAAGAAAGATTTTATCTTAAAGAAGTTTTATATTTTCCCCAGTTTTAATACTTCTTTCACCCCCTAGAATTATTGAACTATATGTAAGAGCCAGGGGATTTTTTTTTTTTTTTAAGATTTAAGTTGTTGCTCTTTTTTGGGTCACTTTTAGGTTATAACGTTTTTGTGTGTGTGTGAAAAAGAAGGAAAGTAAGAGCAGAAAAGGAAAGAAGGAAGGAAAGGAGCAACATTTTGTTGTTGGAGTTGATCATCTTTTATAACTTATCCTTCTATATCTTTGCATTTTTACCCCCCTAAAAAAATAAAATAAAATAAAAAGTATCAATTCTTTATCATATATCCCATGCTGTGTTCTGAGTGTTGTATACATATTAACTAATATAATACCAAAGACAACTCTGTGAGTTTGGTACTGTTATCATCTTTATTTTACAGCTGAAGAAACTGAGGCACAGAGAGTTTAAGAAATTTGTCCAGGTTTGGCTCCTAAGCCTTAAATGGCATTTCAAACCTGGGCCATCTGGTTCCAAAAGCCATGTTTTTAATTCACTCAACATCTTCAAATTTTAATAAAGTGAATTTATTGTTTATTTATTTAATTCAAATGCATTGGATTATCATTAACTGCTCAAAGTAGCTACATTTGCAAACTCTTTAAAAACAAGACCTGCCTTCCTCGTGTGCATGAGTGTGAAAAATGACAGACACATATTCCCTTTGTAATTTTCACCTTTTATAGACAAAAGTGTTGGAAGAAATAAAAACAAGAATAAACAAGCAAACCACAAGAAAAGAAACAAGGAAAACATGTTATAGGGTCAGATAGACCTGAGTCTGAGTGCTCACTCTGGCTTTTGGGTGAGTTATGACTCTGGTAGTTTCCTCGTGTGTGAGCGGGGCTCCCCTGCCCTTCCCCACAGGTCCTGGGAAGTCAGTGCATTTCTGAACTGTGAGGGCCTGTCTCAGAATAGGGGAAGCAGTGAAACTCTGAGGGGTTGGAATCAGACAGACTGGGGTTTGAAACCCTTGCCGGCAGACTCCTCAGTCTGTAACTTGGGGCCAATGGGTGTGAGAACTAGATGAGCTACGTTTGTCACGTCAGAACTGTGGCCATGACGATGCTGGTGTGGGTCCTCCTCCACCTCCTCTACCTGCTCCGTTCACGCCCCACCCCCCTCAGGGAGAAGCTGGCATGCTTGTGTCCCCTCATTTTATTTTTATTATGGAATAATTCGAATAGAGTAAATTCGCCATTTTTAGTGCACATTTCTGCGAGTTTTCATAGATGCAAGCAGTTGCATGACCACAAGGACAAGACATAGAACATTTCTATCGCCCCCCCCACCCCCACCCCCCGCCCAAATTCCCACTTACTCCTTTAAGTCAGCTCCTATCCCAACCCCCAGGCCACTACTGGTTTGTTTTCTGTCTCCGTCCTATTGTTTTTTCCAGGATGTTACATGAATGAAATTATATAGCAGGTAGTATTTTGAGTGTGGCTTCTTTCATGTAATAGAATGCATTTGAGATTCATCTTCAGTAGAATTTTATTTACTCTTAAAAGTATACTTTTTTCCCCCTCTGTTCCTTCATGTTGATGTTGATAGATAAATTAATTAAGGGTGAGATCTCAAAAGTTCCTCTTACACTCAGAGATGATGCTATTCTTTGATTCATCGACATGTTAGCAAAAACCCCAAACCAAACTAAACCAAAACAAAACAACAAAACACTGGAGTATTTGTGTCAACATATTTAGCATAGTATCCCCTGACAAGAAAAATCTTAATATTCCCTTTGTAATTTTTGCACAATAAAAATAAAAGGGAAAAAAGAAAAAGACTCACTACTTTGACTTTTTTTTCAACTTACCCATTCATTTTACAGGAATGCTTTCTTTAGTGACTTGGTGACACAAATCTGCAGCATCTCATTTGGGCTTTGGAGACTATTTTCAGCTACTTATATCCTCTGCATCTAGCATAATGTGATTTATATGTGCATGCTGACTCCATACATACTAGCTGGCAATGGACTGAGATGAAGCCTGCTGAGGAGAATCCGATGACAGTAGGAACCCAGGAAGATCAACGAGTTTAGGGAAAATGGATTTTTTTTCATGTTTTTTTCCACTTTAACTCTTAGACACGCCAAATCTTGGCTTCCTAGCACTTACTGCCAATTCTTAAACAAGGAGTTGGAGAAAAAGGGGATATAATGGAATTGTTTTCTTTCTTTGAAATTGGAGTGGGGAATAGGAAGGGAAGGTCAAAGATGATTGAAATGAAATGGATGTAGCAATTTGGGAGAATTGAAGCTGTTAAGCTTTTTTACTGATTTACTGCAATGATTCTTCCAAACTACAATTCCAGACTTCAAAGGCATTATTATTTCTAAATCTATGGTTGGCACTTTCACGCTCTGCTGCTCTGGAAATTGCTGCTTGTTTCCCAATCCATTTTGATGAAAATGCAGTAGTCCAGTCCACAAGCCATTGAGCTAGATGTAGAGAACTCAGTGGTAAGCAAAACAGCCTACTCTTGCCCTCATGGAATTTACAAGCTAGTGGGATTTTGTGAGTATCTTATAAACTCATGATAACTTCCCAAGACCCTATGGGTGCCATGATATCAATGTACCACAGAAGCACCCTCCAAAATATGACACTCAATTTGACAGGAGGAGGAAAATATAGGAAGTGGTGTGTTTGGTTTCAAAAATGAAAGAAGAGGGACTCGAGATTTTGAAGCTTTAATATTGTTTTATTATTATTTTTGCAGTCTACATTTTCTTTTATTTTCAGCTTCACTGAGGTATAACTTATAAATAAAATTGTAAGATATTTGAAGTGTACAATGTGGTAATTTTTTGTTGTTTTTTTAAATTAATTTTTATTGGAGTATAGTTGCTTTACAATGTTGTGTTAGTTTCTACTGTACTGCAAAGTGAATCAGCTATACTTATACATATATCCCCTCTTTTTTGGATTTCCTTCTCATTTAGGTCACCACAGAGCACTGAGTAGATTTCCCTGAGCTATACTGTAGGTTTTCATTATCTATTTTATATATAGTATTAATAATGTATATATGTCAATCCCAATCTCCCAATTCATCCCAAACCACCCCCCCTTCCTCCCTTGGTGTCCACACATTTGTTTTCTATGTCTGTGTCTCTATTTCTGCTTTGCCAATAAGATGATCTATACCATTTTTCTAGATTCCACATATATGCATTAATTTATGATATTTGTTTTTCTCTTTCTGACTTCTTCACTCTGTATGACAGTCTCTAGGTCCACCAACATCTCTGCAAATGACCCAGTTTTGTTCCCTTTTATGGCTGAGTAATATTCCATTGTATATATGTACCACGTCTTCTTTATCCATTCCTCTGTTGATGGACATTTAGGTTGCTTCCATGTCCTGGCTATTGTAAATAGTGCTGCAGTGAACATTGGTATGCATGTCTTTTTGAATTATGGTTTTCTCTGGGTATATGCACAGGAGTGGGATTGCTGGGTCATATGGTAGTTCTATTTTTAGTTCTTTAAGGAACCCCCATACTGTTCTCCATAGCGGCTGTATCAATTTACATTTCCACCAATGGTGCAAGAGGATTCCCTTTTCTCCACACCCTCTTTAGCATTTGTTATTTATACATTTTTTATACACTTTTTAATGATGGCCATTCTGACCCATGTGAGGTGATACCTCATTGTAGTTTTGATTTGCATTTCTCTGATAATTAGTGATGTTGAGCATCTTTCCATGTGTTTGATGGCCATCTGTATGTTTGGAGAAATGTCTGTTTAGATCTTCTGCCCAGTTTTTGATTGGGTTGTGTGTTTTTTTTCTGTCTTTTTTTTTTTTTTTTTTTAACGTGCAGGCTCGGCGGCCATGGCTCGGCGGCCATGGCTCACGGGCCCAGCTGCTCCGCGGCATGTGGGATCTTCCCAGACTGGGGCACAAACCCGTGTCCCCTGCATCGGCAGGTGGACTCTCAACCACTGCGCCACCAGGGAAGCCCGGGTTGTGTGTTTTTTTAATAAATTTGTTTATTTTATTTATTTATTTTTGACTGCTCTGGGTCTTCATTGCTCTGTGTGGGCTTTCTTTAGTTGCGGTGAGTGGGGGTTACTCTTTGTTGTGGTGCGCAGGCTTCTCATTGCAGTGGCTTCTCTTGTTGTGGAGCACGGGCTCTAGGCACACAGGCTTCAGTAGTTGTGGTTCATGGGCTCAGTAGTTGTGGCTCGCGGGCTCTAGAGTGCAGACTCAGTAGTTGTGGTACATGGGCTTTGTTGCTCCATGGCATGTGGGATCTTCCCAGACCAGGGCTCAAACCCATGCCCCCTGCATTGACAGGTGGATTCTTAACCACTGTGCCACCGGGGAAGTCCAAGGTTGTGTGTTTTTTGATATTGAGCTTCATGAGCTGTTTGTATATTTTGGAGATTAATCCTTTGTCAGTTGCTTTGTTTGCAAATATTTTCTCCCATTCTGAGATTGTCTTTTCATCTTGTTTATGGTTTTGCTGTGCAAAAGCTTTTAAGTTTAATTAGGTCCCATTTGTTTATATTTGTTTTTATTTTCATTACTCTAGGAGGTGGGTCAAAAAGGATCTTGCTACAATTTATGTCAAAGAGTACTTTTCCTACATTTCCTCTAAGAGTTTTATAGTGTCTGGCCTTACATTCAGATATTAATCCATTTTGGGTTTATTTTTGTATATGGTGTTAGGGAGTGTTCTAATTTCATTCTTTTATATGTAGCTGTACAGTTTTCCCAGCACCACTTATTGAAGAGGCTGTCTTTTCTCCATTGTATATTCTTGCCTCCTTTGTCATAGATTAGGTGACCATAGGTGCATAAGTTTATATCTGGGCTTTCTATCCTGTTCCATTGGTCTATATTTCTGTTTTTGTGCTAGTATAATACTGTTTTGATGGCTGTAGCTTTGTAGTATAGTCGGAAGTCAGGGAGCCTGATTCCTCCAGCTCCTTTTTTCTTTCTCAAGATTGCTTTGGCTATTCGGGGTCTTTTGTGTTTCCATACAAACTGTAAAATTTTCTGTTCTAGTTCTGTGAAAAATTCCATTGAATTTGATAAGGATTGCATTGAGTCTGTTTACACATGACAACAACAACAACAACAAAGCAAAAGTGATTTACCAGTTGAATTTAGGGAAAATTAGAGTAGGTAAATTGAAATACTAGAGAAAAGTTAAAGTAAGATTTAAAAAGTTGGAATCTCAAATGCATTGTGTAAGAATTGTATTCTATACAGATGTATGGTCATAAATTTAGATCTACTCTGATTAGTAACAGAGAATAAGATTTGTCCCATGATTCACAGCACAAATACCATAAAAGCAAAAGAACTGCTTAGAAGAATCAAAACTTCTTGGTACTGAGATATAGGACAAATTTCTTCACTGAGTCCCTTGAGGAAATAACAAAGTTGGTGTTAATATAAGTAAATGTTCATTTCTATTGTCAGAATTATCACCTGTAGTAACTTGAATACAGGAGGTTTGTAAAGAGAACATTTATGAGTATCCTTGTTTTCTGTTGTTCTCTGATAATGCCATGTGTCCCCATATGGCAGACTTATCTAGATGCTTTACCAGTAAAGATGGGGAGTGTGGCTTCTTGAAAGCACCAGAAGACACGTAAGAGCTTCCCAACATCCAGCCTGGTCTCAGGAGGTCTGGTTGTAGGAGAGAGCTCTGACCAGTGCTCTTCTTGCCAGGCCCCAGGGATGGAGTCATTTGGTGGCAGTACTGAAGGTGACCCAACTTGTCCTGCCCAGTACACTGCAGACCTCTTACACTCAAGGAGCCACCTCTCCTACTGTCTGCTGTTCCTGACAATCTGCTTAGGCCTTGGTTTCCATGATATCATCCATTCTAATGGTCCTTAAAATTTCTTCTTTGTCCTCCACCTCGTTCATCCATTTTGACTGACAGTCATTGGCTTGTGGCCCATCAAAATCTCCCATGAGTCATGGGATGAAGGGTCTCCTCTCTTCCAGGCTAAGTTCTGAAATAAAGCCAGAAACAAATGGCTTGGTGCTTCCAGTTTCCTGAAGACCCACTAGTGCGCTTTTTCACCAGTGAGTTAGAAAGGCTGTGAAGTCCCTTTCTTCTTAGAAACCTGCCCCCAAATTCTCCCAAGACTCATCCAGAACCCAGTTTAGTTGAAGGGAGTGTTCTGCATGTAAACTATTCCTTTCCCCAAAGCTCAGTCAAGACTATTATATTAAACTCAAGGACCCTGCCCCTCTCCTCCTGGGGCCAAGGGCTATAACCATGGCTTCCTCTCATCTGTTTGGGGGTCTTATCCCAATAGCTTTTACCATCACTCCTAACTAATTCAGTTATCTCATATCTAAGGAGATTTATCAAGCCCACATCTCAATAAAATCATAGCTAGCCCACCTCATCTGCCCACCAAAGTACAGCGGAACATGCTCAAATTCAACTAACTGGGCAGTCAGTAAATATTTTTAGTCTTCTACATGCCAGGCAAAACAGTGATGAAGTACCTTAGTCTCTTCCTTTAGAAGTTATATTTGAGTAATACTTCCAGTGGGTAAACAGGTTAGACTCTTTGAGACCACACTAGATGCAGAGTTTCAGGATGGAAAATTCTTCTACTGTTCCTGTAGTCTCTGAATTGGGCAAGTTCACCTGATTGATTGTAATTAGAGAGAAGTACTTAATATCTCTTTAAATATTGCAGCAAATATGTGATAGCTCCATTACAGTAGCATTTCTACTGCTTGTTAAGTCTTACTGATGGTGGGTTTTTCTATTCAACTTATATCCCTTCTCATTCCTGATGCTTTTTCCTTTCAGTCTGGCTGGGTAAATGAGGATGATAAGCCAGCATCCTTTACAGAGAGCAATGGTTAAGAACATGTGTGCATTGTAGCCAGAATTAGATTCCCAGCACTGGAAATATCCGCAGCAGTTTATTCATCCATACTACGACTTCGTTTCCTCATGTGTACGATGGGAGGAAGTAATTGCACCTCTCTCCCTTGTGAGACGAAAGCAGTCAATGAATGATTTCCATTATTATTATGTAATAACAATCACAGCATTCTAAAACTAAAATGGATCTTAGAAATCATCTATTTTAAACTAGTTGATAGGATTTTTTGACATAAAATTTCCTCCAGACTAAACAAAAGGTTTCCAACTGCACTTTGCATCTTGACCTGACTGTACAAATTGCCTTGAATATTTCAGGTTGAAGAATATTGAAGACCTAAACAGGTTAAAAATAAGCTTGGACTTAGTGCCTATTAAAATAATGTTTCCTGACAAGGCTCTAATAGAAGTAAAAATAACCACAGAAGAGTCCTTTATACCAAGCTGATTCATATCCTACTTAAAAAGTGATCACCATATTTATGCCAGTCATTTACCAGATTTCCATTTCAGACAGGAAATGGCTTGAGTAAGGAATATTCTTCTCACTTGGCACTGCATAGGGTATTACAAGGCTGGCTTGGGACTGTGCCAGGGGGTCCTAGAGAAAAGATAGGTTGGCATCTAATTCAGACTGAGGAGTTTTTGGGGGGTGGTCAGTAGGAGTCCAAATGGAAGATACCAGAGACTAGGGGCTTGGTTATAGAATATAGATGAAGTTAGGGAGCCAAGTATCTTAGCCCATTCATACTGCTATAACGAAAATACCAGAGATTGGTTAGCTTAAACAACATTCATTTCTCACAGTTCTTAGGCAGGGAGTCTTAAGATCAAGGTGCTGGAAGATTCTGTGTGTGAGGAGGTCCTGTTTCCTGGTTTGTAGACAGCTGTCTTCTTGCTGTGTCCTTACGTAGAGAAGGAGTGTGGGAGCTCTCCAGGGTCTCTGTTATAAGGGCACTAACCCCGTTCACTGAGAGCTCCATCCTAGCCACCCAGTTCCCTCCCAATGACCCTGACTCCAAATACCATCACATTAGGGATTAGGTTTCAACATGGGAATTTTGGGGTAACAAACATTCAGTCTATAGCAGCAAGTCTCTAAGAAAACAAGCAGGCTAACAGGCATCCATGAAGTTGGTCTGTTTCCGTCAGAGTTTATTCTTAACAATGGCATATGTCATCTCAAGACTATTTTTGTTTGCTGGATCATGGCTGTAAATGATCTGAAAGGACCACCTAGCTTCCAGACCTTCCTATGGAAGGGGAAACACTTTCAAAAAGGCACTTTGAATAGTCCAGGGATAATCAATGTCCATATTCAGTTCAAGATTCAACTGTGAAGAAAAACCTACTAGAATTATAGATTCAAAAGGAAGTTCAGTTTTCCTATCTCTGAAGCATCCTTCAAAAAACACAAAAATCAAAACGGTCAGTGTCCAGAAGGCCATTTTGCTATTATTCAGTTCATGTAAAGATACTTTTGGGAATTCCCTGGTGGCGCAGTGGTTAAGAATCCTCCTGCCAATGAGGGGGACACGGGTTTGAGCCCTGGTCCAGGAAGATCCCCCATGCCACGGAACAACTAAGCCCATGCGCCATAACTAATGAGCCTGCATGCTAGAGCCCACGAGCCACAACTACTGAGCTTGTGTGTTGCAACTACTGAAGCCCGCACGCCTAGAGCCCATGCTCCACAACAAGAGAAGCCACTACAATGAGAAGCCTGCACACCACAATGAAGAGTAGCCCCTGCTAACCACAATTAGAGAAAGCCCGTGTGCAGCCACAAAGACCCAATGCAGCCAAAAAAAAAAAAAAAAAAAAAAGATACTTCCTTACACTGACTTGAAATCTGCTTCCTTGCGACTTCTGTATACCCAGTGATTCTGTTTTTTTGTGGGTGGAGTGGGTAGGTAACTTCTCTGATGCTTAGCAAAGGAACATATCCTGCTTGGAAACATTCTGCTATTTATATTCTCCTTTCTCTCCAGAGCCTACCTGGCACCTCCTGAAAGAACTCTGAAGGTTGAGACAGGAGGAGATACCATATTTTATACAAAGTTTTGCACTGATGGCTGGTTTATTTCTGCCTTTTTTTTTTATTCTAGTAAAATACACATAACATAAATTTACCATCTTAACCATTTTAAAGTGTGCAGTTTAGTGGTATTCAGCACATTTAAATTGTTGTGCAGCCATCCATCTCCAGAACTCTTTTCGTCTTGCAAAACTGAAACTCTGTACCTGTTAAACAATAACTTCCCCTGTCCCTCCACCCCCTACCTTCCCCTGGTCCCTGACAGCCATTATTCTGTTCTTTGTCTCCATGACTTTGGCTACTTTAAGTACCTTATATAAGTGGAATAATACAGTATTTGTTTTTTTGTGACGGGCTTATTTCACTTAGCATAATGTCCTCAAATTTCATGCATGGTATAACAGGTCATAATTTCCTTCTTCTTAAGAGCTGAATACTATTCCATTGCATGTATATAACATATTTTGCTTTTGCATGTTTCTTAAAAATTCCATACCAGAAATGGAAGAATCAGAGAACTCAGAAGACTAGATGGAACTTCAAGGCATGATCTAAATGTGTAAAAAAAAAACAGAAGAAACTTCATGAAAATGGCATTCACAAAACCACAATGACATACAGGTACACACTCACTAGATTTGCTAAAATTTAAAAAGGTTGACATCACCAAGTACTGGCAAAGATGTAGATCAGTGGGAACTCTGATTTGTTGCTGTTGGTTCCTGTTGCTGTTATAATTTGGTAAAATTGATTTGGAAAACAGTTTAACAGTAGGCAATATAGCTGAACATAAAACTTCTGACAACGTTTTGTCTCCTAGGTATATATCTAAAAAAGTTGTACACGTGTGCACCAAAAACATTTATGAGAATATTCATAGACCTACTATTCATAATAGTCCCAAACTGGAAAGTAGCAAAATGCCCAACTGTGGAATAGATGAACAAATTACTGGTATGTTGATACAAAGGAATGACTTATGGGAGTGAAAATGAACAAACTACTGCCACATGCAGTAGCACAAATAAATCTCACAAACATAATGTTGAGTGAGAAGCCAGATAGAAAAGCATGCCTACTGCATGATTCCATCTACCTGGAGGCCAAACTTGATCCATAGTAAGAGGAGTCAGGATCCTAGCTAACTTTGGGGAATTGGGTAACTATTGAGAGAGGAAATGAGGAGGGCTTTTGGGTTTTGGTAATGTTTTGTTTGACCTGGATGATCATTACGTGGGTACGTTTACATCTTGAAAATTCATTGAGATACATACTTGTGTGCTGTATTCTGTATGTGTGTTCCTTAAAATAAAGATATATACTTCAAAGATGATGACCATTAATTTTAAACACCATGTATGTTATATATGAATATTTATAGAACATGTGTAATTATGTCTGTATTCTTTGAGCGATAGGATTTTTTACTGTTTTTCTATTTGTGACACTGTTTTCATAATATTATTTATGAAACAGGTAATTAAATTCAAGAAGAGACTAATTAATATACTCTTTGCTTCCCAGTGGATCCAAATTTCCCAAAAGATACCTTAGATAGTAGTATAGAAAAGGAACAACCATCGACAGATGAATGGATAAAGAAGATGTGGTACATATATACAATGGAATATTACTCAGCCATAAAAAAGAATGAAATAATGCCATTTACAGCAACATGGACAGACCTAGAGATTATCATACTAAGTGAAGTAAGTCAGACAAAGAAAGACAAATATCATATGATATCACTTACGTGTGGAATCTTAAAAAAATGATACTAATGAACTTACTTACAAAACAGAAACAGACTCATAGACATAGAAAACAAACTTATGGTTACCAAAGGGGAAAGGTTGGGGGGAGGGATAAATTGGGAGTTTGGGATTGACATATACACACTACTATATTTAAAATAGATAACCTGTATAGCACAGGGAATTCTGCTCAATATTCTGTAATAACCTAGATGGGAAAAGAATTTGATAAAGAATAGATACATGTATATGTATAACTGAATCACTTTGCTGTACACCTGAAACTAACACAACATTGTAAATCAACTGTAGTCTAATATAAAATAAACTTTTTTAAAATAAATAAATTAAAATTGAAAAGCAAAATGAAAAAAAAAAGAAAAGGAACAAGCTAGCTGTGGGTGATGACCAGAGCAGAAGATAATGGAAAACATAACAATATCCATTTTTTAATACAAAAACATATCTTATGTTTACTTGTTGAGCCACTGATGGGAATGCTGCTATTGGGGAATCGCAGGACGTTTGTCACGGAAAGGGCCTTAGAGATGACTGAGGCCACCTCCTTCATCTTACAGAGAAGATGAGAGCAAAGTCTCAGGGTCTCACCATCTGATGATGGAAGTCAGGACAAGAATCCAGCCCTCCTGATTCTTAGGTCAGGGCTCTCCTTTCAAATCAGCCCCTTGTTGCCTCTGTGGGTCCCTGCAAAGCTGTGGCACAGACAAGGGTCAAGTGATGAAAAGTCTCACTGCGTAGACCGTTTGAAAGAGTTAACAGTTCTTGACACCTCTCTGAAGTCACACCACTTTGCAGTGTGACTTTGCAACATCTCCTTTCAAGAGGTGGCGTACCTTCCTGACTCCTTATAATGGCTTTAACATTGGGACCTGCTCTGACTAGTAGAATAAGACAGAGACCATGGAGTGTCAGCTGGGAGCTGGGCCTTCAGAAGCTCTGAGCAGTTCAGCTTTGTGTCTGGAATCCTGCCTGCCATCGGGTCAGCGACCTCTGGTCAGTGACCTTGGATAAGTGACCTCAGCCAGCATGTTGGAGGATGAGAGCCCTCGAGGAGCAGAGGTGAGCTGTTCCTTCCATAGTAGGTTCAGCAGCTGACCATGGACTTCACAGCCCAGCCTCCACCAGACCTTCGCAGCTGAGCCTGGCCAAAGTGCTGACCCACAAAATTGTGGGTTAAATTAGTGTGTCTTAAGCCACTAAGTTTTAGGGTGGTTTATCCCACATCAAAAGTGAATGGACACATCACATCAACCACCATGAAGCCATGTCTCATTCATCAGTGACATTGCAAACTGGTGTCCTTTTTCTCCCATTTTATTTTTTAATTTTTAAAATTTAAACGTTTTTACTTATTCATTTTCTTTTCCTCCCATTTGCAATGAGGAAACCTCTTAGAATGAAAGATACAAATTCTAAGGCGGCAAAGGAGAATTGGCATTTACGGCGTCTTGTCAAATAAGGCCTGGACACGGGCCCCTGCCCTGGAAGACCTCTGGAGAGTTGGCATCATGTGACACTCTGGTGCCCATTCATTCCTGCTTTCCTTCTCCCTCAAGATAAGCAGATCCAGATATTATACACAACCTACCACTTTCCCTTTCTCCTTTATCAGCCCTCAGAGATGAGATGGCCCTTTCCCCTTAAGACCCCCTTTTATTAGGGCTGTTAGTCATTATAAAGGAGGGTCACTTTTGACCGACTCTAGTCGTGGTTAGAAGTTCAACATCCCACGCTCAGGACCCTCAGGAGCACTTGCTGGTTTGACAAATCCCTTGCAGAGATGTCCTCTGTTCTGTGGACAAGTAATTGAGCTAAGGTATAATTCTTTCAAGAGAAGTAAGTATTCATTCTGACCTTTTCTTGCTATTCTGCCTACTCCTAGTGCACAGTGTGTGCTCTGATGGCCGCTGTGGCCCCAAGCCAGAGGGAGGGAAGTCTCACCATATTGTTGTCAGAGCAGATAAGCAGTGGGGCACATGAAAGGGAAGCGCTCCAGGATCGCGGGCTGCCTAGGCTCAGACGCTCTCCCGATGCAGCTAACGGGGCTCATGGAAGCAGTAAAAGCAACACTCATCAGGGAATCTCAGGCTCCAGCACCCTGGTGGGAGGGTGGCTGAGCAACCAGCCAGCTGCAGCGGCCTCTAGTTCCTTAGTTCCTTCTTTAAAACACACACACATACACACACACACAACATTGTCTCCTTCCAAGGTGAGACACCTTTCAGGAGTAGGGCTGCTGCTATATAAGATTAATGAAAAATGGTTACCAGTGGCTTTGGTCTCATAATTTTTTGTTAGTTTTTTCATCTTCATGGCTGCTTCCTGCCTTTATTTTCACTGCACAGGACATTGCAGAACACCTCACAGGTGCAAGGCAATGTGCTTAGCATTACCATGAGGGCACAAAGGGAACAATGAACAGCCTTCACAGTGGTGAGCATCCGTTAAACAGCAGAGCAATATGTCTGAGCAAAGAAATGAATTATAAAGGCTGCTATTCAAAGGGGAAATGTCGAGGTGGGGCCAGAGTGCTTCTTGTCATGGAAAATCCTTATTCTGGAGAACATTTGGAGTCTCCATTCTCTTCTTGATTATAAAGGTTTTTCTCCATACTTATAGCTTGGAAACATCATTCTCTGAGAATCAACTCTGACACCAATAGATGGGCCCAACAGGGCTGGACACTGCCAGAGGCAGGGCCCCACTGGACTAGGTGGTGCCAGGAGGAAAGAGGTGTGATGAGAACAAGAGGGTGAATGCAAGCACTGCCCGAGAGACAATGAAGGAAGGAAACCTGAGAGACAGAGTTGGTTGTCTGGCATATATTCTGCATGGACAGACTTGTCACCTAGCCTATACTCTGCACGGATGCACTTACAATTTGTCTTTGCTGCTTTCCCCTTCATACCTTTCACTCTTCAGTTACTTTCTCTTTCTCATGCTGAAGGGGTGACAATCTGGCTCCTGTTCATGAGGTATAATGCTCTGGATGCTCCCTCCTCTTCTCATTTGCCAAGTTATCTTAGAAATCTCCTTGAAAAAACTCTGGGACTGACTCAGCCCCAGGTAGGTCAGGATGAATTAGAAAACAGGACAAAAAAACAGACTTATTTTAACATCCCATTTTTCTACCCAACCCGCTCTCCCCTCCTCCCACCAAGGAAAGGCTAAATTCAGGTTTCTGGTGATCCGCTGAAGGTGATTAGAACACGGGGTGGGTAGGTGAGTTTTATGAGAGGAAAGGCAAGGAGCTATGAAGGAGAGGTCTTACAAGCTCTGCCGAGCTTCCCCCAAACTGGGAAGGAGATGATGTGGAGCCCAGTGCTCCAGGGAGAGGGAAGGATTTCAGAGGGAAATGGCCAGCTCGACCATGATCTCAGTAGCTTCCAAAATTGGCAGAAGTTCCCATGCCACAGCTTTGCCAAGCAGCACTGAGGTGCCATGTCTCTTCTGAACATTTCCAAGGGAGCTGTTTATATTCTGGTCCATGGTGAATGGCACCCTCTGGAGCTGTTACCATAGCAGCTCCATAGGGACTGCCCAGATGATGAGCATGTTGTAGAAACCAGTACAAGGGACTAATGCTCCAGGATGCCTCCTCCACAGGTGGTGGTGGGGAGGGTGGGTGTGGGTGGGAGGGTGAACACTAGTAAACACTAAGAATCGATTTCTCTGCAACCCAAAAGGATGGGCATTCAAAGCCCATAAAATTTTTCCTTTTAAGTTTTTCAACTGAACAAAATTCACAACTACCCCACAGGTTTTCCTTGATGGGAATTCCAAATGATTCTTTTGTGTCCATTTTTGCTGCTGATTCAGAGCAGGTGCCCATTGGCTAATGACTATCCTTTCTCAGAGTCACAAAAAGAAACATGGACCATTTGGGGAAAATGAGGTCTCAAAAAAACAAAAACATGGCTTCTAGAACTGGATCCACATTTTTTTCCAGGATATAATATATTATCCATGTTATCACTGCTCCTAGTTTTCAGATATTCTTTTCTATAGTCAAAAATATATATTGAAAAACCTTACTGGAGCCAAGAGTATGAAGAATGTATTTGCCAAGGGTGCTGTAATTTAGGGTAGGTGTCAATTACAACAACAGCAGCAGAAGCAATGGCTACAACAAAGCAGTAGGTTAACCGTACAATTTAGTTTTAACTTCCTTTTGTAGTTAAGCCACCTGTTTAACAACTTTCTCCATTTATTTCTGATTATTTCACCTTCCTAAACACAGAGGGGCAGCATAGATGATATCTATTCATCTCTTTGATTTTGTTAAGCACTCAAGCTAGTTATTATAGAATTGGGTCTCAGCCACCCTCAAGCTAGTTGTGCCATTTAATCCTTCAGGTCAGCATGAAATACACACTTATCCCAGCTACCCATGGCAGGGGTAGGGGGAGAAGAGATTTCTGCAAGCAGATATCCCTTGCCCTAGAGGCTGCCCAACAAGCCAACAATGAAAACCAATATAGGTGATCCCTGTGTCCTGATGGTATGCAAAAGAGGCCAGCTGCCATGCAGAGAAGGGCTGAAGGGTTTAGTGAGGTGGGCAGGAGCTGGACCCGGCAGATTCTTCTACAGCCAGGTTTCTCAAGCTCAGCACTATCACCATTTTGGGCAAGATAATTCTTTGACTGTGGCCCTGTCCTGTGTATTGTAAGATTTTTTTTATTTTTATAAGAGTAACCAGTTCTTTTTTTTTTAATAAATTTATTTATTTTAGGCTGTGTTGGGTCTTTGTTGCTGCTCTTGGGCTTTCTCTAGTTGTGGTGAGCGGGGGCTACTCTTCGTTGCAGTGTCAGGGCTTCTCACTGAGGTGGCTTCTCTTGTTGCGGAGCACAGGCTCTAGGTGCATGGGCTTCAATAGTTGTGGCACGCGGGCTCAGTAGTTGTGGCTCGCAGGCTGTAGAGCACAGGCTCAGTAGTTGTGGTGCACAGGCTTAGTTGCTCAGCGGCATGTGGGATCTTCCTGGACCAGGGATCGAACCTGTGTCCCCTGCACTGGCAGGTGGATTCTCAACCACTGTGCCACCAGGGAAGCCCAGCTGTAAGATTTTTAACAGCACCCCTGGATTCTGCCCACTAGATGCCCATAAGCAGCATCCCCAGTTGTTTCAACAAAAATGTCTCCAGACATATTCTGGGGGTCAAAATCACCCCCAGTTAAGAAGCACTGTTTTACAGCAAGACTCTTAATCCCAAAATCAGTTGGGAGCTATGTTGTCAAGGCTAATAAAGTGATAAAATTTGCAAATAATGCTGATTTTATAAACTAGACCAAATTTATGTTTATCCCTCTAAAAATGTTACTGGTCATTATTGACCAAGATGTTTCTTAAATGGAGGAGACAGCGGTGATGTAACAGTTGTGAGGCATAAATGTGTGCTGAGATGCCTTTTCTCTGCTCCAGCCTGCAGTGTGCTACCAGAGAGGGACCGATCACTGTTGTGACATTTATGGGTAAATGCAGTAAATGCAAATTCTGAAGATTTGTCAAGATCTGGCCATACCAGTCAACCACATTGTTTTCCTGTGGATCCATTACCTGAGTAGCAGCAAAAATAAGAAAGGTTGAGTAAAGACCGTTTCACAGCCAAAACAGTTCTTAGTTTGGCACTGTCAACTACAATGGAGAACTTTTCTGCTTCTTCACCTACCTTTGTCCTAACTGGCAGAAGAAAGCCATTTCTCACGGGAGGAATATGTTTTGCTGATCATTTCAGCTGAAGGTATCACACAAAGAATATTTAGTAACTAGCCTTATAGAGTTAAGCAGATTGGGGATGTTAGTTAGAAAAGCTGAAATTGAGTGTCCTCCACCACACTCCAATAAAAAGAAAGTATTTAAAAATTTTTAATCTATATTTATGCTCGTGTCTCTGCTGTGACAATTGCTCAAAGAAACAGCAAATTCAATCTCTTTGGAATACACCGGTATGCTAGTGATGAGTGTCTGGCAAAAATAAATAAGATTAAAAAGAAAGCTGAGAGAAGAGCTTATCCCAATGGACAGTTCTGATGATGCCCTTTCCTGAGGACTAAATGGAGTGAGTTTCAAAGGAGCAGTTGGGTTCTCGTTCTGTCTTTGACCTTGAGTCCCCCTAGAGCCGTCACTAGCCCCACACCCAGTCTCTGAGGTTCTGTGGAGGCAGGTCTGGACCAATGGCTCCCAGGCCTGGCTGAGCATTTATTCACCTTGGGAACTTCAGAAGTTCTCAGAAATTCTAATGTGGTTTTGAGTGTGGGATCTGTGAATACGTATTTTTAAGAATTTCCTCGGGTTACTCTGACATGCAACCTACTTTGGGGTCATCTAGAATAGCCAGAGATGCTGCTGCTGATGGTGATAAAGATGATGATATCTACCCTGCATGGAGCACCTAGTGTGTACTAAATACTTTCACGCAGTGGCCCATTTTATCTTCGCAATAATCCCTGTGACTTACTATTATTGTTTCCATTTGAGGTTGTGGGAACTGAGGCTCAAGGTGTTTAATTACTTGCCCAAGTTCATGCAAATGGTCCTGGAGTTTTTAACCATCATGTCATTTTTCCTCCCTACCATATATTGAACTGGAAGCAGGGAGTGGGTATGAAATTATCAAGAAACATACAGATGCATGGGGAGGAGGTTTCACCAAGAACATTTGGAATTTCTCTAGAACTCTGAGTCCAGGCCTGTTTCTCAGAGGTGAGGAATGGGCAGGCTGACAGGAGCATTTCGGTGTCAAGTGAGTCTTTGCCATGTCTCAGCCAAGGCGTCTTACAGCTCCATAAACATGGAATGGAAGCTACAGAACTGCCTGGGGGAGAATGTTCATAAAAATGATATTTTTACTGAGCACCAGAAAGAACATTTTTGTCTTTAAATATGCAGAAACACTACAGCAAGTATCACAAATTCATTCTGGTGATGCAACCAACAACACTTAATTATCAGCTCCACAAGCAAATTAGGTGAGAAAAGTACTTGTCTTCTTATATTTATTTTATTCCTAAAAGAATTCAAAGAAGATAATGATTTAACTACCGCAGCATATTACTTCTTTCCTCCATCTGTTTTTTTTTTTTCTCTCTCTCTCTCTCTCCCTTTTCTTTAGCCACAGGTACACCAGTTCTTTTACTTTGTTTTTGGCGCGGTCATCTGTAGAGGAGCTTGGATGCTGTGCCTTGAGGACTCCACTGGACCTCCTGGAAAACCAAGCAGAGCTAGTCCTTGAGAGAGGGTTAGGCGGCAGGACAGGGGGTGGGTTCCCAGGTGCCGCCTTGATGTGTCTATTCAGGATACAGGGGCTCCTTTCCTGAGACCTTGTGCAGGCTGCTCTCACTGTTCACAGAGGTGGCTTTGGGACACTGTGGCACTGAGGCCAATGTGTCATCTCCAAATCCTAGCTGCATACTCACCCTTTCTGGTGAGACCCTGTTTTGCGGTGAAGAGGCCTTAGAGAGCCTGCAGAATGAATCCCCTGGGTGACAGGCAGAACAGAGGGCCCACCATTGCCCCATTAAAGCCATGTTCCCCTTTACCTTCTCACTCATCACTTAGCTCTGTTCCAAAGGAATCAGTCGGAGATGCTTCTGGAAGGGAAGCTATGGCCTCCTCCTTAATATTTTCTGAAAGCAATGAAGTTTCAGCTATTTTACTAAATATGCGGGAAACAGTTCTTCTTTGTCTGTTTTCCCCATTTTACAAATCTCTGAGTTCAGTCTGTCACTGTGTGGCAGTGACAGATGGGAGGAGGCTGGCTTACGACTTTGGGGCCCTTCAAGGGACCCAGTGTATAAACCCAGTAAACCACTATAAACCACTGCTATAAACCTATAGCACTATAAACCACTGCTTGTTTATAGGTTTTCCTATAAACCACTGCCGGCCCTACCAGCAGTTATACCCTCCACAACTTTGGTTCTCCAGCTCCCAAAATTGGAACAACCAGCAATTCTAGAGTTTGTCTAGTCTAGTGTTTCTAGAATCAAATGCCAGGAATGAGTGGGCAGCACACACAGGTGTGGTGAGCCAGGAGGTGACAGTGTGAGCTGGACAGCATGTGTCCCATCAACAAGGGAGCCAGCCTCAGCTCCATCACACTGCTGACATGTGGCAACAGGGACCCAGGTTGCCAGATCTTTCCATAAAATTTCAGCAATCTGGATTTTTTAGGAGAAATTTTATGAACAGTTAACGTTAGCAAATAAGTCAAGTTTCAGAAAAACATATTTTGTGGGCCAACAAAACATGTCTAGAGGCCAGATATAGTCCAAGGGCCACCAATATGCAACTTCTGCTCTAGTTCAACTTCACCTTTTTGAGGATGGATCACCCAGAGGGTACAAGCTGACTCAACCAGGTGCAGAGCCGAGGTCTGGTGTCTGAACCACGGGCAAGCTTCCTTTCCTTTATGTTTTACCCTTAATTCTCATAATTTTTATCAATTCAAAGATTTACTTCAATTAGTGGTAATTGGACACATTCCATGTGCAAAGAACTGTGCTAAATGTTTGAAATTACTGGAAAATTAAATAACTTCCCTTCCCTCAAAAGATTGATACTTCTCCCAAGAAAGGGCAGAAAAGTGGGTTTTATAATGTGTCTCCTCTGTGCCAGGCATTTCATACCCAACGTTTCAAGGAATCTTCAAAAATTCCTAAAAGGGGGCTTCCCTGGTGGCGCAGTGGTTGGGAGTCCGCCTGCCGATGCAGGGGACACGGGTTCGTGCCCCGGTCCGGGAGGATCCCACATGCCGCGGAGCGGCTGGGCCCGTGAGCCATGGCCGCTGGGCCTGCGCATCCGGAGCTTGTGCTCCGCAGCGGGAGAGTCCACAACGGTGAGAGGCCCACATACCGCAAAAAAAAAAAAAAAAAAAAAAATTCTTAAAAGGTCAGCATTATTCACCATCTTCTTCCAACTGAGGTATTACAGGTCAGTGAGATTAAGTGACTCACCCAGGGTCACGCAGCTAGAACGATAAAAAGCTGAGATTCAAACTCACAGCCTCTGACGCCAGTGTCCATGCTTTTCTTTTCTTATTTTTTGCTTATCAAAATTGTGAGTATTCAATAATGAAATATTGGAACATACAGAAACAGTATTATTTAACACACGCTTTTTCTACTGGACCATACAATAATCCAGGCACCAAAACACAGCATTCACTGACGCCAGCGAGAAGAGGGTAAGAAATAAAATGTGAAGAGCATGCAAAGTTGCTGAAATGACACAGAGGCACCAGGGTGAGAGCTGGTTGGTTAAAGGCAGCTTCTTGGAGGAGGTGAGCTGTCGGCTGGAGCTGGGTGTGGACCCCTGAAAGGTCGGGCACTGAGCTTGGGTGTTCTCAGCCCCTGAACAGGTCCCGTAAAGGAAATCTGTTTTGCCTACTGTTTAAAACAGTTCGTGATGACTCAGAAACTAGGGGTGGTGGTGGCAGAAGCAGTTGAAGCCAGCTGGTCCCCTGGGAGAGGGTGCGAGAGCCTGCAGGGATTCGAGGACCCACTCAGGGTCATGTAGACCAAAGGCTCTGGCTCTGAGCTCCCCAACCCTCCTGCTCCTGGGCCCTGGCTGTCTCACACCCATCCAAGGCTCAGGCTCCACCTCAAATTACTTCGTTCCTCTATAAGCATCAAACATTTGACATTAATCATAAAAGGTCTGAACTATTCATCTGACAATTAAACATCCTCTGGGGGTATGCTGAAGGCTCGGTATTTATGTTTGTGCTTTTATTTTTTCTCTTTAGTAACCCTTTCTTTGTCTCAGTGTTTTAAAATACATCAGTAAAATGTCTGCTTTCCTACCTACTGGCTCAGGCCATGGGAAAGATTAGTTCACGGAAGAAGACCTATTTATTTTATTCTCATTAAAACTACCTATGCTACAGTATCGTTTCTTCACTTTTTCCAGAGTTACAACACTTGGGAGATAGCTGTTAGGATCATCTTTATTTTTTTTCTCTCTCCTACATTTATAATGTTTGTATATATATATTTTTTCTAGGAAGCATAGTGTCTTTAGCTAATAGCCCTTGATTCCACAGCTTCTACTTATGGTGACTTGACAGATTGGTAGCATATCCAGGGCTAGGCACTGGGGAGCAATTCCCTCACAGCTGGTAAAGGGAATCAGGGCTCCCATCCGATGTGTTAAGTAAGGCTTTTTAGATAAGGAATTCAAGGTGAATATATTTCTTTATGCCAGTTAGGCAGAAAACCAGGTTTACATTAAGAGGTGAATGACAATCATCGAAGATTTGTGAAAAAGCATGTGACGGTAGATAGGAATTTTCAATTTGATTGAACTTGCTTTAAATTTTATGTTAGAGATCAGCAGTTGGTTTAAGTGATGGTTTTATTAGGAAGTTATATTTTCAATAGAAAAAACATACAATCCATTTTTAATTCAGCTGCCTCGCCTAAGGGAAGGCCACATGTTTTAGGGAACAAGGATTGCCTTTGCTTTCCTGTGTCCTGGAGGCAGCTGCCTCCATAAAGTCTTGGTTCTAGGAAGAAATAAACAACCTCTAGAGGATCAGCCTTGAAAAAGGGCTTAAGTGATCGCGGGTAGCAGATCCACCTTCCTTCATGGTGTCATTTTTGATTTATTTTTAAAAATAAAGTGATGATATCCCAACTTCAAAGGATATAAACTCCATGAAGGCTGAGCTCTTTCTCTGCTTTGTTCACTGCTGTATCTCAGGTGCCTGGACCATGCCTGGCACGCAGCGACTCTCACAGACAACCAGCAGCTGAGAGCAAGAAAATATTTGAAATTTTTTCTATTGAAAATCTCACTGTCAGATTTCTTTCTTCCTTCCTTCCTTCCTTCCTTCCTTCCTTCCTTTCCTTCTTTCTTTCTTTCTTTCTTTCTTTCTTTCTTTCTTTCTTTCTTTCTTTCTTTCTTTCTTTCTTTCTTTCTTTCTTTCTTTCTTTCTTTCTTTCTCCTTCTTTCCTTTCTTTCCTTCCTCCCTCCCTCCCTTCTTTCTTTTTCTTCTTTTTTGCTTTTGCTGAAAATTTTTCCCTTAGAGCTGCATAAATTACATATGTCCTGAATATTAATCTTGGTCTGTGCTGCCCATTTCATACTGTGGTTTCCTAAGGTGAAGTACATGATTTGCTCAGCTTACACTATAAAGTGCTTACCACAGGATAAAGGGATGTGGATGTATAATAAATTTCACTTCATAAAATAATAACATTAAAATGAAATCCTGAGTAAAATAATAAAATTAAGTCCTGATATTAAAAAAAATTAGAGAAACACAGCACTGCCTCAGGAACATATTAGGACTTCCTGGCTCATTATCATCAGTTGTGAGATATTTCCCAAGTAATTTATTGCCAACAATAAATATAGCAAACGTTTATTAATTTTTACTGCCACACATATAGCACTAAGAATCAGTGATATTTATTTATTTAGTGATTTTCTTGGTTGTATGGCTTTTTTTAAATTTCTTTTTTCTTTTTTTTAAATTGAAATATAGTTATTTACAATGTTGTGTTAATTTCTGGAACAGCAAAGTGATTCAGTTATACATATATATATACTTTTTTTTAATATTCTTTTCCATTATGGTTTATCACAGGATATTAAATATAGTTCTCTGTGCTATATAGTAGGACCTTGTTGTTTATCAAGGGGGAGGCGGTTGGAGGGAGGGGTGGAGTGGGAGACTGGGGTTAGCAGATAAAAGCTATTATATATGGAATGGATACACATAACTTTTAAAAACTGCACAGCAGCCCTGTTGGAGATGAGGAGATATAGACTTTAGAGGTTAGGTAACCACCCAATGTCACCTGACTAGGAAGGGCTGGAGTCAAGATTCAGGCTCAGTCAATCTGGCTCCAAAACCAATTCTAAACCAAGGTGCTACACAGCTTTACATGTTTCTCAATGTGGTTAAAATACTAACCTCTGTAAATAAGACGCTATTATTATAAATGAGAGCAGAGTCAGGGATTTTCCTAGATTCCTGTCTCTCTCAGTCACGTACTCTTTGATTTGCCTTCTTGAGCAAGAGAAGAAGGTGGTGTGGGACCCCTGTCGTCCATCCACTGAGGGTCCTGAGCAGCTAGTGCTATCTGTACACTATCAAGGCTTTAATGATTCTAATTCTTTTTTTGGGGGGGGATCATCTAAGATGGCCTGAGACATTCTGGGTATCTCTTTCTCAGTGTTTTTTTTTTAGTTGAAGTATAGTTGATTTACAATGTTGTATTAATTACTGCTGTACAGCAACATGATTCAATTTATCATAGGATATTGAATATAATAGTTCTTTGTGTAGGACCTTGTTGTTTATCCATCCTATATATAAAAACTTACATCTACTAATCCCAACCTCTCACTCCATTCCTCCCCTAACCTCCTCCCCCTTGGCAACCACCAGTCTGTCCTCTATGTCCGTGATTCTGTGTCTGTTTCATAGATAGGTCCATTTGTGTCATATTTTAGATTCCACATATAAATGATATCATAAGGTATTTGTTAGTGATTCTCATTCTTGAAATATTGTACTTAAACCCTGGGGATGGGAGGTACATCCTGAATGACTCGAGATCTTTTTTTCCCTCTCCAGTGTTGGTACTCATATTGGTACTCATGTTGGTACTCTGGGGATTGGTATTCTAACATGAGTACCAATCCCCAGAGTCTTAAATAAAACATGTTTCCTGAATTCTCTAGAAGAGGTAACAAAGTGAGAAATCTGCCTTCCAACTCTCACAGCAAAAATTGAAAAAGTTCTTTTGGGGTGTTTCTCTCCTTGAAGTTCCCCCAGCCTGAGTAGCCCCCATCTCTCTCTCTCCCTCCAAGTCCTGCCTGGCTTTCCCAGGCCTCTCTCCTAGGAATGGTTCCATGGTCTTTTTTTTTTTAATAGAAATCAACCTTCCAGTTTTCCCAGCTTCTCAGTTCTGAGGCTCAGCCCCACTCTGTCCCTGATCCTCACACCAAGTCCTGTCCCTGGTGACCACTGGTGACCAGGCCCTGGACTGCCTGGAGGCCGTGCCAGAGGAGAGGTTATGAATAGTTAGATGCAAGAATGTTTGTTTGTGTAGTAAAGGTATTTTTTCCCTCCAAATGTGGATATCTCCAAAAGACTGTGATAATTGTGTCACATTTATCCTGGGTTAAAGGTTGAAAACCATGTATATATAAATTATTGAATTAAAATACATTATATTGAATTAAAAATACTAAAAAAAAAACCCCGAAAACCTGATATTTGGAGCCATCATGCCAAGATAATAGTCTATCTACTGCCTCACTTTTCAGTGCGTTTGGTGTTAAGCTGTAGACATACTTCTAAGTCTCAAAGAGTGGTTTCCTTATAGGACCCAGGCCCAGTTAACCTTTTCTGCATGTTTTCCCCACCCTTCCTCCACAAAGGCCACATTAAAAACCACAACTGTAACTCATCCATGTGTACCCATGAGCATAAAGTACATGAACAAGTTTACAAACTTTTGAACAATGTTCATATTTACTCCACTTTTGGGTCCCTGGAATCCAATTCCACAAATAATATCACCCTGGTTCCAGAGGGTACCGGTGTGGCTTAGCAGTCAGGGCTGTGGTAGTCTGTGACCCTCTACCGCCTGGAGGGCCGCGAGGCTGAGTCAAGCATGCTGCCTACACGCCACATGTCAAGGGTGATATGTCAACCCATTACCCATGAAAACATTCAGGGCTTGTGAGACAAATGGGTGCACAAGTGCTTTGCTGAGCTGGGCTGTTTTGTTTTTGTTGTTGTTGTTTTTGAGAGAAAAAAAGAAGTGTTTAATTTAAATTAAAATGGTTTTATTACTGATATGAAATTAGCAAAGCCCAAATCAAGTGATGGAAATATTGAATTCATTCCCTAAACAGAACCAAAATTTCTTAAACATTACCAAAATAGTTCCACTAAAGCAAAGTAGATTTACATTTCTTAATATGAGAAAACAACAAGGTAGGTTAGGTTCGTATAACAAACAATACATTCTCTATAAAGTCTCAGGAGTACCCAAATGTGTTCTGGTTTGGATACGAAAGAGGGCACCACATCTAACTGGCAATGAGGTGTGTAGCAAACAAAAGCTGTTACTAAAAACAACTCAACAGCAGGCCATACGAGTATGAGGCCATCACTGTCAAAATCTTCAACTGTGACCGGCAGGACCATCATGGGGGTGGTGGTGGCGGGGGCGTGCAGATGTGGTCACGTCCAGCGATATAACGTGAGGGGGAACGCCAAAGGAAGTGAAAGCAACTAGCAGCAGGTGAAGGGTGTCCACTCTTCAGCTGTGCTGTATCAGACACAATCCTAAGAGCCAGACCCTTCTCTGCCTTTAAGATGACACTACAGTCATCCCTAAGCCAGGTTCTCTCTTGGTTCTTCTCTTCCTGTAATACATTGCCTCTCTGGTTTATGGGGGAGGCTCTCTAGGTAAACATTATACCAGATAGAAGATGAAAGAAAATCAGGACCAAGAAGACATGCTTTGGGTAACTCAGGAAAGCAGCAGTAGGAGTTGCCAGAGTGAAAAGTTAAAAGCACTGGAAACGAAAACGAAAACCAAACTCACTACTACTACCTAGCCTTCCTCTCAGGGCTGAGGTGTAGCAGGTGAGGCTTGATTACAGATCAACACAAGTCATAGGTTGAATAAATTAAGACAACTTTCAAATAAAAATCCCAAATTAATACTGAATGATATAGGCTTATGGGAATTCTTTTTTAAAGCCAATGAATATTGAGCTGGGCTGTTTTGAAGCTGCATTTGAGGAGGGCAGCTTAGAACAACCCAGCAATTAGCCACAAATCAAAAACATTCAATAGATTCACAACCAAAAAGAAGAGAACATAAGTATAATACAAAAGGAAGTCATCAAAACACAAAAGAAAAAATACAATGGAATATTACTCAGCCATAAAAAGAAATGAAATTGAGTTATTTGTAGTGAGGTGGATGGACCTAGAGTCTGTCATACAGAGTGAAGTAAGTCAGAAAGAGAAAAACAAAAACAAATACTGTATGCTAACACATATATATGGAATCTAAAGAAAAAAATAAAAGGTCATGAAGAACCTAGGGGTAAGACGGGAATAAAGACACAGACCTACTAGAGAATGGACTTGAGGATATGGGGAGGGGGAAGGGTAAGCTGGGACAAAGTGAGAGAGTGGCATGGACATATATACACTACCAAACGTAAAATAGATAGCTAGTGGGAAGCAGCTGCATAGCACAGGGAGATCAGCTCGGTGCTTGTGACCACCTAGAGGGGTGGGATAGGGAGGGTGGGAGGGAGGGAGACGCAAGAGGGAAGAGATATGGGGACATATGTATATGTATAAATGATTCATTTTTTTATAAAGCAGAAACTAACACACCATTGTAAAGCAATTATGCTCCAATAAAGATGTTTAAAAAAAGAAAAAGGGACAAAGAAGAAATATAAAATCAACAGGAAAACAAAGTTTAAAATGGCAATAAATACATATCTATCAATAATTACCTTAAATGTCAATGGACTAAATGCTCCAATCAAAAGACACAGAGTGGCAGATTGGATATAAAAAACAAGAGCCTATAATATGCTGCCTACAAGATACCCACTTTAGGGCAAAGGACACACATAGCTTGAAAGTGAGGGGATGGAAAAAGATATTTCATGCAAATGGAAATGAAAAGAAAGCAGGGGTCACAACACTCATATCAGACAAAATGGACTTTAAAATAAAGCCCATAAAGAAAGAACAACCCAGCATTAACTAAATTATGTCTTCACTTCTAAGTTAAAAGACAGAATTAAAGCAGATGTAGCTGAAGCTCTGGAATTGATACTTCCTGTTAAATAAAATACATTGGTTTCTGACTTTCACAAATATTTATTCAAATATGAATGTTAAATATACTTTATTTTAGGGTGCTTCATGAGTGCATGTTTTAGTGAATAGAATTACACACACACACTCAGATAAGTCACCCAAAGTTTCAGAGAGCTTTTGCGTAGTATTTATTAGATTACAATATCTATTTAATTTATGATACTTGAATGAATATATATGAGTAAATGAATGAATGTAATTGTCTTTCCAACTCTTATTACACACTATTTGGTTGTTTTTTTAGGGGAAGAGATTGCATTGAGGTTCTCTTTACTGAATCATTTGAGCTACTTTGAAGAGTTTAAGACAGCAATATTTAATTCATGTCTTGCCTAAGAATTCTAACCACACCAATATCCAGCAGTGAACTCTCATCTCAATTTGGAGGTCTCAAAGCTACCTCAAACTAACTCGCCCAAATCAGATCTATGATCTTTCCCCAAATTTCATCAGTTTCCCACCCCAGGGAACACCAACACCATGCATCCAACTGCATAAGCAGAAAAGAGGGAGTCATTCTTAATACTCCACCTTCCCACACTCCCAAGTGTCAGTCGTTACCAAAGACTCAAGTTTACAACCTGAATAATTCTCCGGTCCAGCCCCTTCTCGTCATGACTACATACTGCCCAGCCCAACCCACCATCACCTCCTTAGCAGCTTCTTCTCTTGCTCAAGTGGCCCCTCACTGATCTTGGAAAACTTGCCTGTCACGGCTGCCCGTAAACATCTTTGCTCAGTACCGGGTCTTCCTTCCAGTCCCAACCATGCATCCCGTACATCACTTTGTGCTCCAGGTCTTTCCACAGACTGATCTTTCTTCTCTGCCCACCTCCAGTTCTGCCAGTCCCTCCCTTTAGCTTTCAGACAGTGTATCACTTCTTCTGAGAAGTCTTCCTTGACTATCCTAGATTTGGTCAGGTTTGTCAAATATATGTCCATGGTATCCTGTGTTTTTCCCTAATAGAATTTTAACCCATCCTTACTGATATATTCATTTGGGTGATTATCTGATGAATGTCTGTACCTCTCTCTGACTTGTTTATAATTTTCATGAGGCCCAGTCTTTTTTACTCACCATTCTATCCCCAGGGATAGCACAGAGCCTGGAGTGAAGTCCCTGTTCTATACATTTTGCTAGTTGTATGAACTGATGAAGATCTATGGAGCCCAGACATTCAACAAAACTCTGTTGAAGAGTTAGAAAGGACCACTGAACAGCTGTGCAGTTTTGCTGCCTTGGAGAAGGGCTCTTAGACCAGATAACTTCTTGAAAAAGCATCTCTAATTCTAGAATGTGACAAAGCTCTTGAATTCTTTGGATACAATTGCTACCTGTTGCAATACGAGGTCAGGCTGGGTCTTTCCAGAACCTGCCTTCACATCTACTTTCCTCCTGGTGGCCAGGGAGGGTCTTTGCCTCTTTGTTTCTCCACAAGGAGGAAGGAAGGTTTCAACAGCCAAATTGCAAATCACTCTATGTATCCTAGGAAAAGGCATCAGAGTCAGATTTGGGGTGTACTGCTCAATGGCACGAATGTGTGGTGTTTCCTTTTTCTCTCTGGTGGAGGATCAGCATCATGCATTATAATTATATCTCTGTAGATGTTCTGAACACTTCACCACAAAATGTATTGATAATATGGGCTCAGGGAACTATGCAAAGGCAGGGTCTCCTCCTCTAAACTACCTCTCAACTTGCGAATGCTTTCTGAAAGATCTCTAAGCAATGACCAATCTCCATGGTGGAGTGCTCAAAGATGAACTGCAATTTCTTTCACTGGAATATTCCCCTTTTGGTTGGAAGTCTTATATCATAAATGTAAACCTTCTTTCAAATGACAGCCCTTCAAACACTTTGAGACTGTTATGAAAGTTGGCCCTTTGGAAGGACATTTTTTTCTTCTAGTCTTTTTCAGTCTCTTAGTAAATGCTGGATTGGGCTATTTGTTAATACAAATGGAAACTTCAAGTTCTTGCAGCCCCAATTCCAAAGCCTAGTTTCACAAAACCCTCCTATGTTCTAAAATCTACCTGGCAATCAGTGCTCAACCAGCCCTATAAACTCTGAGCGATATTCATTGGCGAATTCAGTATAATGTTGTTAGACCTCCCCAAACCTCGTTTGTGAAAGATATCAATTCTCCATCCTCTTAAGGCTATCATGATGGAATGATCTATGATGTCCGATGTAATGATGTTCTGAATTCCTTTTTAAAAAGATGTTAAGGGCTTCCTTGGTGGCGCAGTGGTTGAGAGTCCGCCTGCCGATGCAGGGGACACGGGTTCGTGCCCCAGTCTGGGAAGATCCCACATGCCGCGGAGCGGCTGGGCCCGTGAGCCATGGCCGCTGAGCCTGCGCGTCCGGAGCCTGTGCTCCGCAACGGGAGAGGCCACAACAGTGAGAGGCCCGCGTACCGCAAAAAAAAAAAAAAAAAAAAGATGTTAAGAGGTTAATTTTATTTTCTAATGTTCTCCCATTCCTGTAGGGCTGTGATCCCAGCTCACAACACTCTCCTTCTATTTGTCTCTCTGTGGCCCCTTATCAACACTGAGATGAGCCCTGCCACTTGGATGACTCATTGACATAGTTCTGGGGTCACCTGGGTTTGGTGAGGACCTGGCACACGTCTGCAAACTGTATCGTGGGGATTCGGGTGATGAATTCAGCCAGATCCTGCGGTTTCTTTTCTCTTGAGGATTAGAGGCTAGGTCTGTCTATTTAGGTCAGAAAACCAATTAGGAAAGCTAAATGGGATGAATCCGTGATCTCAGGTGAGGCTCTGCGGTGAAGATTAGGAAGAAGGAAACTGGATTCAATCGTGGAGCTGAGCAATCTCCACTTTAGAAGGCAGACTGCCCAGGGGGCATTTAAATGCTGACAAAGGTCTATCAGGCTTCAGTCGGGCCAACTAACTTTTCCTTCTTTTACCTGTTGCTCTGACTGCATATCAAAGGGATTATTCTTCCCGGATTTTGAAAAACAAAATAAATGAATACCAATTGCTCTTAGAGACCAAAAGCTCTATCCACGTCTCAGAACGGTCAAACAGCTTTAGAAAACAGTTTTTGTTTTTGAAAGAAACCATCTCATTAGAAGTGTTTTGTAACTGGGAGGAAATACACCAAGGTGATAGCAGTGGTTGTTGTTTGGGACCTGGGCCTGTGGAAAGGCTTTTTTTTTCTTTCTGGTTTTCTGTATTTTTGGAATATTCTTCCATTATGATTATTATACAAGGTAAGAATAAAAGAAATTCACAGCCACTCCCCTGAATGAAAACAATAACATTTCTTTTCCGCTGAATATAGCAAACTCAATAGTTTTAATTGAATTGTTTCTTCTCCCTCATTTCCCTGTTCCCAACAAGTCTTTCCGTTATCAACATGGGGTTTTCAGCTTAACTGGGTATGTAGGGTTCAGAAATTGCTCAAAGACTGCAAAGTGTAGAATTCCATTTTTTCCCTCCATTTTAATTTCCTTTAGCAATTTAGCACTTCTTTTCAAATCACACATACAGAAAAAACAGAGAAATTTCTTAACACCCCTTTGGCAAATCACATGGCAAGAACTGCCACTGTTTCTATTTACATGCTTTGGGCAAGTTATATTTCAAGTAAAGAGCTTCATCTCAGAGCCAAAGAATTTTTTTAAAAAGTTTTTTGTAAGCAACTAATTCTTTCAGACATGATGTACCATGAAAAGCGAAACACAACCTAGAATTTTATACAGTGATATAAGAAGAATGTACCTCTTAAGAATCTATACTGTTAAATATTATGCTTCTAACTTAGAGAAAATACCATGAAAATACAAAATATTTTTTTATTTTTCTTAGTAGTATGTTAATATTTACATAGCCAGAATATCAATTTTTAGTAAAAATAAAATCATATTTTATTTTCATAAAAATAAAACTATATGATTCAGATGAAACCTCCAAATCTCAAAGTCTACACTTTGAATGAAATACTACTTTTAGCAGCTACCAATAAGTTAAAAGAAAGGGTGTGATCATAAATTGGGGAAATTCACTTAGTTTTAGATAAACGTATTTTCACAATACATACTTGCAGACTTTGCTCTTGTTTGGGAGGTAAGTTATAACTTATTCAAGGAGGGAAAATATGAGGTCAAGGAAAAACAATTATTGTAAAATAAAACTTTTCCTTGCTAAACTCTGAAGGTAACAGAAATGTGAGAAACAAAGGCAAGTAACTTGGATTATACGGTTTGGGATGTATTTATGTAGTTATTTATCTATAATTTGGAAATTTAGGGAAAAGAGAATTTAAATTTACACTAATTTATACAAATGTGTTTTCTTTGCTCACTCCAGGAAATTTCTAACTTTTGCCTTTTTTAATGTCGCTACAGCCCCCAATAATAGTGTCTTCTGTGTACATAGTGATTTGCAGTTTTCAAGTAGCTTCCACTTTTTTTTTCTATTAACAAGAACATCTTCAATTGGCTAAATGCAAGATTTGATGGACAGTGAAAATTCTTTTCCATTCACTTTCATTTAACTTATTTATTTTTCTTTTTATTAATTTTTTGTTTTTTTGTTTTGTTTTGTTTTGAGATGGGTTTGGAAATCTCTTGAGGGTTTTTATTTTTTTTCCATTCTATTTTTTTTAATTGAAGTATAGTTGATTTACAATGTTGTGTTAGTTTCAGGGGTACAGCAAGGTGATTCAGTTATACATATTTATATACATTCTATTTTTTTTGTTTGTTTTTTGTTTTTTTGCGGTACGCGGGCCTCTCACTGTTGTGGCCTCTCCCGTTGCGGAGCACAGGCTCCGGACGCGCAGGCTCAGCGGCCATGGCTCACGGGCCTAGCCGCTCCGCGGCATGTGGGATCTTCCCAGACCGGGGCACGAACCCGTGTCCCCTGCATCGGCAGGAGGACTCTCAACCACTGCGCCACCAGGGAAGCCCCTATACACGTTCTATTTTTAATATTCTTGTCCATTATGGTTTATCATAGGATATTGAATATTGTTCTCTATGTTTATTAATTTTAAACTATGCAATTGTTTCTTTGTTAAAAGATGAGTTCAGCCTACAAGGATTTCTTCAGCACAACCTCCTTTGCTGCCAGTGAAATGATGTTCTTTTATTTCTGAATTCATGGATCACTGTCTAGAGCTTGTCTTCACATCCAAACTCAGTGGGAAGACCTCTGGCAAGGGTGAGAGATTCAGCTCTGCTGTGGCTTTGCTGGGGGACCTGGTGCATAGACGTTTACAGTTCAAAGCAATCAGAGTTTAGCTTTAGAAGTAAGTGGAGAATGAGAAGAGTCCTACCACTTTAAGAAAGCAATACACGCACACACACACAGGTCAAATGGAGGTAGTATTTCTGGTTTTATTTGATTATTTGTATTAGACTATTTTTATTATTATTATTTATTTTTATTAGCTTATGTTGCATTGGGAAGATTTCTTTAAGTATGGCATTTTCCTGATGCATTTAGAATATGATTGACCTGGTCAATATTCTTAAAGAATAATTGTTGTAGAAATTAATGTGCTCTTTCATCAACCACTTCTGGTTGTTTTAAACCAAATCCTCTATGTAGGAATTAAGTTGGAAATGAGATCAACACTTGCTTAGGGCACTGACACTTTCTTGGGCTCTATTTTCTCATTTGTATTATAACCCTGAGAACAAGGGGTAACCTTTGCAGTGCCCGCCTTACCTTCCTATCAGCCTTCTTGTATGTACATGGTTAGATAATATCATTTTTTTGCCAAGGTGGCTAATGGTGCACCCAATATGTGTATTGTCTCTTTCAAAGGCCCCAGCTAACCACTTACATTACCATCCACTTCCCATCATGAAGTGTGAACAGAAGGGATGGATGTCACTTTTGGGCCGAAGTTTTTAAGAAGTGGGTATACCTTCTTCTATTGGTCGGAAACAGAATCCCCAAAGCCCCAGAGGGTGATAGAACCCAAGATGGAAGGAACCTTGAGAGAATATAAAAAAGCAGGAACCCTGGCTCTTCCCCTCACTGGCTCTGATCTGAAGCGTGTTTTTTGGCTTAATCTTCTAGTTGGAGTAGATTAGTGGTTCTCAAAGTGAGGGGCCATAGGATTCCCAAAGATCCTTTCATGGTGCCCATGAGGGTAAAACTGTTTTTATAATATTACCAGATATTATTACATGTTCATAATCATTCTCTTAAGAGCTTGTGGGGTGTTTTCTACACAACACAGGATGACATCGTGGCTCTGATGGCTGATGGAACATGTGCATTCTTATGTTTTAAAATTTTCTTCTGTTTAATTTCTAATAAATATTAAGATGTAATTCACATAAGCAAAAGCTCCACAGGGTCATTAGTGATTTTCAAGAGTGTAAGAGCTCTTGAGACCAGACATTTGAGAATTTTTGAGCTGGATACTTTCTAAGGTTTTGGATAAGTCTTTAAAAGTTTGTGAAGTAATTGTTGTATATACACAAACTAATGATAGCATTTTTAAGTTGCTATGCCTTTTTTTCCATACCAAGTTGTGGTGGAGATTAAAATACTCTGGAATCTAGTTTTAAAAGATCTCTTTCCAGAAAAGTGTAGATACTTCTTTCTTTATGTATCAGGAATTATATTAGCATAATTCCTCTTTATGACATGGTCAGTTGCCTTAAACAAATTATAAAATAGGAAGGGTAAAAGTATATTTTCCAGAGGAATGGAATGTAATGTGCCATTCCAAACAAGTAAATCTGATGATTACATTTCTAGCAAACTGTTTGTTTCTTTTTAAAATTTTATTGGAATATAGTTGATTTACAATGTTATGTTAGTTTCAGGTGTACAGAAAAGTGATTCAGTTATATGTATACATATATTCATTCTTTCTCAGATTCTTTTCTCATATAGGTTATCACAGAATATTGAGTAGAGTTCCTTAAGCTATGCAGTAGGTCCCTGTCAGTCATCTATCTTATATATATATCTTATAGTAGTGTGTGTACATTAATCCCAAACTCCTGATTTATCCCTCCCCACTACGTTTCCCCTTTGGTAACCATAAGTTTTTTTTCGATATCTGTAAGTCTGTTTCTGTTTTATAAATAAACTCATTTGTATCATTTAAAAAAATTAAATTCCACATGTAAGTGATATCATATGATATTTGTCTTTCTCTGTTTGACTTACTTCACTGAGTATGATCATCTCCAGGTCCATCCATGTTGCTGTAAATGGCATTATTTCATTCTTTTTTATGGCTGAGTGGTATTCCTCTGTATGTACCACATATTTTTTATCCATTCCTCAGCTGATGGACATTTAGGTTGTTTCCATGTCTTGGCTATTGTAAGTAGTGCTGCAGTGAACACTGGGGTGCATGCATCCATTCAGATTATGGTTTTCTCCCACTCCCCCCAGGAGTGGGATTGCTAGATCTACATTTCTAACAATCTTAATAATATACCTGCTGTGCTCATCCAGGGGTCTGGATAAAGATGCTTATTACACTGTTGATGGAAACAAACCAATACAACTTTGATTGTGTCCCTTTCTTAGAGACTTTTCATAGTTTCTTGCAGGTCCTTAGGGTTAAGCCCCATCTTCCACAAAACCCTTCTGGATGTTCTCCCTCCACTCCACTGTCCTGGCCTCACCTCTGAGCCCTCTCCCTCCAGCTTTGACTCTATTCCAGGTCCAAATTTTAAACACATTTTTGTCCAAGAAGATGATTGATTCACAATCTCAATGCACCTATGCTTCTTTTCTTTTAATTGAAGTATAGCTGATTTACAGTATTGTGTTAGTTTCAGGTGTACAGCATAGTGATTTGATTCTTTTGCAGATTATAGTCCATTATAGCTTATTACAAGATATTGGGTATAGTTTCCTGTGATATATAGTAAACCCTTGGTTCTTATGTATTTTATGTATAGTAGTTTATATCTGTTAATCCTATACCCCTAATTTGTCCGCCCCTTCTCCCTCTCCCCTTGGTAACCATAAATTTGTTTTCTATGTCTGTGAGTCTGTTTCTGTTTTGTATATAGACTGATTTGTATTATTATTGTGTGTGTGGATATATGGATATAGATATATAGATATGCCACAAGTTCTTAAGCCAATCATCTGTTTTTGGGCACTTGGGTTGTTTCCATGTCTTGGCTATTGTAAATAGTGCTGCAATGAACATTTAGGTGCATGTATCTTTTTTTTTTTTTCAGTCCGCGGGCCTCTCACTGTTGTGGCCTCTCCCGTTGCGGAGCACAGGCTCTGGACACACAGGATCAGTGGCCATGGCTCACAGGCCCAGCTGCTCCGCAGCATGTGGAGTCTTCCTGGACCGGGGCACGAACCCGTGTCCCCTGCATTGGCAGGCAGACTCTCAACCACTGCACCACCAGGGAAGCCCGGGTGCATGTATCTTTTTGAATTACAGTTTTCTTCAGATATATGCTCAGGAGTGGGATTACTGGATCATATGGTAGCTCTATTTTTAGTTTTTTAAGGAATCTCCATACTGTTTTCCATAGTGGCTGCACCAGTTTACATTCCCACCAACAGTGTAAGAGGGTTCCCTCTCCAGTATTTGTTATTTGTAGACTTTTTCATGATGGCCATTCTAACGGGTGTGAGACGATACCTCACTGTGGTTTTGATTTACATTTCTCTAATAATTAGTGATGTTGAGTGTATTTTCAAGTGCCTGTGCTCCTTACCTCTCAGCCCTTGTGATTCCCTGTTCCAGGACACCCGTGGGATCCAAAGAGAAAAACCTACTACTTATCCTATAGGATCACGATCCAGTTGTGACTGTATTCTGGCAGCAAGCCTTGCCCAACAGCCGATTTGGATAAGACATGAGGCCTCCTTATGCCATAAGGGAGATCTGCCTGTGTATGGCAACATTGTTCAGTGTGTTAAAGAAATGACTCAGAAAAGGCCTTTCCAGATAGCCAAACACAAAACACTCATGGAATATACAAAAGTGAAATCCTCAATAACCTAAATAAATGGACACTGGTACATTTAGAGAAAGGCAGTATCTGACATTTATTGAACACACACAACACACACCTCAGAGACCAGTTCAAAGTCCAGATTGCCATTTGAGGACTATAGGTATGGTTGCTAATTTATTTTGACTAATTGGTGGAGTTGATTTAAATTATGCATGATAACGTTTTACAGTATATTTCACAAAAGTAACGAAGGTGGAGTTTAAAAAGTTCTGGGCTTTTAAGCTTTTCTTGGGAAAAGATGAAAGAATGCCATTGTTTCTTTCTTTAAAACAGTATTGAAACACTAGAACTCATGGAGTAAATATAAGAGAAGTTTGTTTGTGTTTTAGGAAATGCATAGACTTCTACAGTCTTATCTAGCAGAATATCTGAAACAAAAACTGTGCAGGTCTCGTGTAGCTCATCTTCCACATGAAAACAGTTGCTGGTGAATGGGGAGGGAATCCAGGTCTTTATGTGCATGGCTTTCTGGGTTAATAGCAATGATAATGGTAACTAACATTTATTAGATGCTTACTACGTTCTGAGCATTTTGTTTCCATTGTCTTTAAATGCTTATAACATCCTAGAAGTTGAATATTATTGTTTCCAATTTAATATCCTTACAGATAAGGAAACTGAGCAACAGAGAAGTTAAGTCCCTTACCTAAGGTCACACAGCAATAAATACAGGATTTGAACCTATGTAGACTTGTTCCCTAGCCTAGCATCCTTAACCCCTAAATTATACTGTTCAGTAATCACTGAATGAACAAACTTCAAGGCCTTCCTTGAGGGGTCTTTCTTTCCATCTGTATAAAGGACTATAAACTGCAAGAACTTTCATAGAACATTTAATCAGCTCAGTACTTCAATTGAAAGAATTTCCTTTTAAACTAAGCTATTAATGTCTTTTAGGAAAACCAGAGCCAGATATAGGATACTCCTCTCTTTCATTCAATTCAACTCACCTCAGCTCAATGGGGAGAAAAGGGAACCCTACACTGTTGGTGGGAATGTAAATTGGTGTAGCCACTATGGAAAACAGTAGGGAGATTCCTCATAAAACTAAAAATAGAGCTACCCTATGACCCAGCAATCCCACTCCTGGGAATATATTGAAAAAAAACCCAAAACAGTAATTTGAAAAGGTACATGCACCCCAATACTCATAGCAACATCATGTACAACTGCCAAGATATGGAAGCAACCTAAGTGCCTATCAACAGAAGTATGGATAAGGAATATGTACTACATATATATACAATGGAATACTACTCAGCCATAAAAAGAATGAAATTTGCAACAACATTGTTGGACTTGGAGGGTTTTACGCTAAGTGAAACAAGTCAGAGAAAGACAAATACTGCATGATATTACTTATATGTGGGATCTAAAAAAGTACAACAAACTAGTGAATATAATAAAAAAAAAGAAACAGACTCATAGATACAGAGGACAAACTAGTGGTTACCAGTGAGAAGGGGGAAGGGGGGAAGGGCAATATAATGATAGGGAATTAAGAGGTACAAATTATTATGTATAAAATAAGTTACAAGGATATATTGTATGACACAGGGAATATAGCCAATATTTTATCTTAACTGTAAATATGCTCAGGATAATCTTTAAAAATTGTGAATCATTAGGAGGATAATCTTTAAAAATTGTGAATCATTATATTGTACACTTGTAACATTTAAAATTGTATACCAATCGCACTTCAATAAAAAAAACTGAGCTCAATTAAATTCATATTATTGGATGTACATTGCATGCTGGGTTTGGGGAGGGAGATTGTAATTCAAATATCAGTAAGGCATTATCTCTGCTTTCTAGGAACACAGAATTTCTTGGGGACAGGAATAGAGGAGGCTATAACCCCAAACTATAATCGCAGGTTTGAGGTGGCATATGCTGGGTGCTGCAGTACTTCGGTCAGAGTAAGGTGGGAGTGGGCAGGTAAACTTAAAGATTTTTACCATTGTATTTCCAGCCCTAGGAGACCATAGTTTCAACAAATATTTGTCACATGAACCACTGACATCCCTTAAAGTAGTAAGTAGGATCTGAAAAGATTTCATGGAGAAGAAAGCATTTTGAAATGGATAGTTTTTTAAGTTTTAGAGGAGGGGAGCATTTTATTCTGTGGCTGCAGAATATGCCAAGGACAGATACTTAATAAAAAATGTTTGAGAAGGGGATGTCTGGGACCTGCTGACTGTTGTTGAATTGAGATGAGTAGGTGATAATGATGAGGATTTAGCTGACATGTATGATACGTCTCTGGTGCGCCAGATGTTTTTAAGAACATGCTCTCATTTACTCTCCAGAAGTGCAGAGTTTGTGGTAGACACAAACGTGCTACCCAGCTCTCCCTGCAAAGAGCTGCTCCCAGCTGTGGAGAGTGCGGTCGGCTGACAGTTCCTGTTCTGCTGTCACCTCCTCCTGAGCTGGCCTCAGCTGCAGGGAGCCACCCACCAGCGTGCCCTTTCTGAGGACAGCCCAAGATAGTGACTGAATGATGCTGGAGCTACCCTGTGGGTTTTATTTGCTCCAGGGCTCCCTCCAGGGCTGGCCATGGTGGTGTTGGGCTTTCACACCAACAGGAGTCACTTCACTGTCATCCCAGATAGATGTATTCTATCAGGAAAGCTCTGGTCATCTGTGACCCCTAGAGGAAGCCAAAGCTCCGGCCAACTGTGCCCACTCTTGGCTTGGCTGCTTAAGTCAATCTTTTAAGTTTCAGCTGAACTGAAACTCTTTCCTTGTTCCAAGCTTTCATAATACCCTTTATAGAATTGGCAACAATTTGCAATCACCTATTTGCTTCCTCCTCTCTCTGCTCCACAAAGCTATGACTCCAGGGGGGCATGGGTCACCCCTAACTTCCCACCTCTGAGCACACTGCTTGATATACAGTAGGAGCTCAATTTACATTTGTTGAAGATATGAGTCATTACCTATTAACAACAACTGTTGTTGTTATTGTTGTCGTTCTAGGCTCACAGTATGTCTTTGATTATTTCCAAATGACCAAATAGCGTGGTCAGAGATCAACAGGCACTCAAAATTTCTCCTCATATTTACTGCTGAAGTCGTGTTTAATCTTCCTCAGGAGAGGTCCAGGTCCAAAGACAATTCTGACGTCTTCCAGGAATGGAGGCTCCATGGGCGTTCTCAGATGCCTGTCCCAGTGTCTGGAAACCTCTTAAGTTTGTAAGCTATTTGGTTTGTAAACTCCTTTAAAACCAAAGCCATGGGTGGCACCTTTTGACCTTGTTATATCTTCCTCTTGGGAATATTTTTCATCTTGAAATGTGGCAAGGTTATGAAATATTGAAGACATGTTCCCTTTAACATTTGCCCTACAATCTCACGCAGTAGAAAACCAGACTCAGGCGTTTCTGACATAGGTTGCTGCTCAGAGAGGCTGTTTCAACTTCATAGAGATGATGACTTTTAAAGATTTCAATTGTGCAGACTTTTTAGCTTTTACCTTTTCAGACTAGCCTGATCTTTTTTGTAATCATAAATATATTCTTCAATATAAAGTTAATATATTGACAACACAGAGAATTTTGAAAAAAGAGAAAACAGGAAAAAAATGTCACATTCCCAGTCATCTTATAATGCATATGAGGTGAATTTTCTGTCTGCTAAAGGCTTATTCTTTCAGAGTTGCTCTGAAACCAAACTTATCCCGGTCCTGCACAGTTGTGGATTTGGAATTAGAAAACTCAGGCTTGAGGCTCTATTGCCTAATAGCTGTGTGTGCTTCCCCAACTTACACAACCTCTCTGTATCTGGTTTTCTCCTTAGTAAAATAGGGATGGTGATTCCTGTTAGTGAGGTAGTAGAATGCATTGGGGGATCAAGCAAGATAGGGCAACCCCCCTATTAAGCGCTCTTAATATAAACATAAGTTTCTATTATCACTCATCTTTCTCTGGATTTTTTTCTGACCCTTGTGTTTATAGTGGCTGCTGCTGGTCCATCTACATCCCCTGGAGCCTCACACTGTAGCTCCCACAGGCTCATCTTCACTGCAGCATTTGCCTCTCTTTCACCCAAGGGCTTAATCTGGCAGCCAGTTCCTGGTAAATACACAAAAGACAGGTTAATATCAGAGAATAAACACCTTCAGATTGGGCTATAACCAATGACTGATGGAAACTGATCTGTATATACCCTGGTTTATCTGCTTTTTGTGGGGGAACACTTAGTCTCATAGACTACACTGGATCTCAGAGCTTCCCTGGTGTCATTAAGCTCTAGGTGCCCACAGCGATAACCAGCTCAACTATACACTATTTTTTTGGCTTCCTGAATCATTTATTGGCTCCCTTCCCTTTACTGACTCACTAGTCCACTCTCTAACTTGTATTTCCTTGGATTACCTCCCAAATAAACTACTTGTACTTGAATTCTTGTCTCAGGGCCTATTTCTGAGGGTACCCCAAACTCAGCCAGTATGAGTCACAATTGTTTCGGATAGAAATGGCAGGCATCCAATTTAACTCAGTCTAGCCCAGATTAAAATTAAGAAAGTTGGTTCACTGACTATATAATGCAATGTCAGAAGGTGACAAATCCTATTCAAGGATGATGGTTAGATCTGCTGAACTCATTGACTTGTTCTCTCTCTTTCTCAGCAGTGTTTTCCTTTATGTATGAGCTTATCTTCAGATAGAAAAGATGGTGGCTGTGAGGCTCCTCCCAGCCCACACTGCCCCTATAGCATGCAGTGCCTGAGAACGTAGACCTTTTGTCCACACCAGTATCAATTCCAAAGAAGGTGTCCTATTAACAGTATTGGGACACATGCTAACCTCCAGAATGGTCACTATGTCCAGCAGTTGAAGTATGCTGGGTGGTCACCCCAGGAAAGGGACAGCTCCAGTGGGACCACCTGGGATGAGGTGAAGTGGGTTTGGCTTCAAGAGGATGTGAGCAGTGACAAGAATCCCCCAAATGAGAAAATGCTTTCTGGGGTTGCAGTGTTCGTTCTTGACGGTACCGTACATTTTTGAACCTTTTTACCCCAACAGAAGTACTTGGAACTAACAATATGACAATAGAACCAGTGAATCCTTTTCCAAGTTCAGAACAGATGGCTTAGGCGTCACCTTCTGTAATGGAGGAAAAGGAAAATATATGCATTAAACAGTAAAAATAATAATTATTTGTCAAGCACACATAAGACATGTTCTGAATTCCATGCTAAGTATTTTACACACATGATTTTATGTAAATCCCAGAGACAAACCCTGTGACTAGTCATACAGATGACTAGGATTTTTATTTTATAAATGAGGAAACTGAATGAGTTTCTCAAAGTTTTTCAGCTCATAAGTGGCAGAGACATTTGCATCAAGGCTGGTGTGGTTTGAAGCCTGTGCTGCGGCCACCATGCGGCAGCGCCTGCCTGAAACTGATGCTTTGTGAACATCACCTTGGTTGGATCTATGTATACTAATGCTCATCTGCTGTTATGTTCCTTTGCAGTGTTCAGACGCAATAAAACAAACAAACAAACGAAAAAATCAAAACACTGATTGGATTCAAGTGTGGATTAACTCCTTCTTTCTTTCAAATCTCACACTTGAGGTTGGAGACTCTTTGGTCCAACACCAAAGTTTCCTTCTGAGCCAAGAACTTGCAGACCTTACACCTAGAACCACCTGGCCTAGACAAGCCTTTTAATTTAACAATAGTATAATTGGAGTTGCCCAGGTCACTACATCGATTGTCCTTTTGCAGTGAGCCTACAAAGTCTCTTGATTGAGTAGGCATTAGGTTGGATCAGATTTGATGAGGATTAATTTATGAAGTTTATTTTTTTTAATTAAAAACATTTTTAAAATTTATTTCATTTTTTATTATTTTTATTTTTTTCTTTATTCTTTTTATTGTGGTAAAATATACATAACATAAAATTAACTCTCTTAATCACTTTAAATATACAGTTCAGTGGTATGAATACATTCATAACATTGTGCAACCATCACCACTATTCATATCCATAGTCCTTTTCATCTTGCAAAACTGAAACTCTATACCCATTAAATGATAACTCCCCATTTCTCTCTGCCCCCAGTCCCTGGCGACCACCATTCTACTTTCTATCTCCAATTTTGACTACTCTAAGTACCTCATATAAGTGGAATCATACCGTATTTGTCTTTTTGTGACTGACTTATTTCACTTAGTGTAATATCCTCAAGGTTCATCTATGTTGTATGTAGCCTATGTCAGAATTCCCTTCCTTTTTAAGACTGAACAATATTCCCTTGTATGTATATATCACATTTTGCTTATCTATTCATTCATTGATAGACACTTGGGTTGCTTCCCATTTTAGCTATTGTGAATAATGCTGCTATAAACATGGGTATGCAAACATCTCTTTAAGATTCTGCTTTCAGTTCTTTTGGGTACATACCTGGAATTGCTGGATCAAATGGTAATTCTATTTTGAATTTTTTGAAGAATCACCATACTGTTTTTCGTAGTAGCTGTACCATTTTACACTCCCATAATTTGCGGAGTTTCTTAATCAGCTCTCTAGGACAATCTCTCTTACTGGGGCTGTAGGCTGCAGCTCTAAGTATTTTGTGCTTGATAAAAAACAGAACTGTATTTGTATTCCTTTTAGACATTTTGCAATTTTGTTGCTGTTTAAAGATGTAGGAGGTAACTGGGGTACGAGTCTAATTATCTCTGTGATCAGCTGATGAGTGAATTACCCATACATTTGAAAGTGCTAAATTCTCTCATTGGTTTGGCCAATATTTATTCATCTACTCTTGTATATCAGGGTCTGTGCTAGGTGCTGGGGACACAGCAGTGACCCAGACATAAACAAACTGCCCCACAAATAAATATATAACTACAAATTGTGATAAGGATTCTGAAAGAGTTCAAAAGGCAGATTACATCAGTCAGTTTCCAGTGTATGAACCAGAAAAAAAATCTAGATATTTTAAACTGGATGTAAGTTAATACAAGGAACTGGGTGTTTGGAGAAATCAGTGGGGGGGATGAAGGAGCAGCTTAATTTTGGGTTTCAGGAGTGTCTCCCAGAACACTGTAGAGCTGTCTCACCAGGGCTGCCACCACAGTGGAACTTAACCAGAGTCAAGAACTCACTGCCACCCACATAGGTGTCTTATCAAAGCTGCCCCTGAACACCTGGGGAGCTGCTGAGTGGATACCCAGGGCCATGATCCATAATTTAGGAAGCAGATCAAGAGGCACCATGACCACTAATGTCACTATACCCTCTCCCTCTTCACTGTCAGGAATCTGAAAACTGATACAGTACGGAAAAAACTCATGTTCTCATGATGGCGCCAGTAGCAATTGCTGGGTAGAACCAGGCCAGCATCCAGAACCTTAGCTGCAAGGGAGTCAGCAATGCAGTTAGCACATCCGTCCTCTCCAAGCATGGACAGGGAGTGGGTCCATCTAAAGGACCCAGTGCAGGATATGGATTTAGTTTGGGAAGTAGGGAAGGCTGCTTCAAGAAAGCAACATTTCAGCTGAAACATGAAAAATGAGCAGGATTTGGAACACAGTCAAGGAGTGAGAGGTGGTCCATGTAAAAGGAACAGTGAGAGAGAAGGTCTTGTGCTAAGAGGGTGCCTGGTGTGCCTGGGGAGCTGGACAGCAGCTGGTGGAGCAGGATGGGTTAGAGGGAGAACAACAGGCTGGAGGGCAGGGAAGGCCTGCTCACCTAGGGCCTTCTGGATCGCTTCTAAGATTACTACGATGGAACTCTAACTGCAGTGGAAAGTCATTGAGCTATTTAAACAGGATAGAATTGATCTGCTTTATATTTATGAAGGTTATTCTTGCTGATGTGTAACAGTGGTTTAGAGGCAGCAGGAGGAGAAATGGGGCTAGTAAGCTTAGTGAGGAGTTGTCGTTCAGATGAGGGTGATGTCAGTGCAGGTGATACAGAGAATGGAGGAACAGGAACTGCATTTTGGAGGCAGAGGGCTTGAGGCTGGGCTAGTGGAAGCAGAGGTAAGGGTGAGGGAGGAAAGAATCTAGGCGAGACTCCTAAGTGTCTCATCCGAACGGCTGGAGGGGATGCTCACACTACTTAGTGCAACGGGGAAGGCAGGTAGAGCAGGTTTGCCTCTACGACCTCAGCTCTGAGGTCACATAGTGTCACTGCTACCACAGTCACAGGTGCTCCCAGATTCCGGGTGAGGAAACAAAGGCCTCGCATCTCAATAGAAGGGGTTTTAAAGCATCGCTGCAAGAAGATCATGGGAGAAGGGAAATATTGTTATGGACATTTTAGAAAGTATAGTTTGCTACACTATCCAAAAATAGGGTGATCTTTCCATTTATTCAAGTCTTCTGTTGTGTCTCTCTGTAGATTTTTAGATTTTTTTACTCCTAGAAATCGGGCACTTTTAGAGTAGATTACTCTGCTTTGTTGTCTTATTTGATGAGACTGTAATTGGAATAATTTCTTCAATTGTATTTCCTAACTAGTTATGGTTTACACAGAAAAGCTATGGTACTTGTGTGTTAATTTTGTAGCTGTTCACATCAGCGAATGTCTTGGCGAAGAATTAGTTTAAGACATTGCTCAATTACCGGGTCATTATTTATTTCTCACTTTTTTTTTTTTTTTTTTTTTTTTGCGGTGCGCAGGCCTCTCACTGTTGTGGCCTCTCCCGTTGCAGAGCACAGGCTCCGGACGCGCAGGCTCAGCGGCCATGGCTCACGGGCCCAGCCGCTCCGCGGCATGTGGGATCTTCCCAGACTGGGGCACGAACCCGTGTCCCCTGCATCGGCAGGCGGACTCTCAACCACAGCGCCACCAGGGAAGCCCTGTTTCTCACTTTTGATTGTCATGTGACACGGTTTCCACAGTCTAGTCAAGCCCAAAAGAAGATAGAAATGGGTCATTCTTTCATTGTATCATTCACCAAAAGAATCTGTGATTCAAATTTGTAAATCCACCTTGTAGAGATATGTTCCTTGTCATGACAGAAGTAATTCTCCTTACAGATTTTCCTTTGTGCTTTTGGCCCTTGAGGTCTCCATTTTACAAAATGGAGGGGAGAGTTTGAAGCTGTCTGATTTATTTTAATACTGTCATAAGGAAGGCTGGACTGTAGAGCTGGGGGTGTTCCAGCATCAAAATATATTACCTTTTGTTACTAAAATAAAATATTGTTATTATATTATTACTAGTATTTATCTTTATTAGAGATGATTTTTATTTATTCTTCTTTATCTTTGCTTTTTATTTGCTTTTTTTGCTTTATTTGCTTCTTTATTTTTCAATTTCCCATATAATGCTCGCATAATAGAAAAGTGAAAAACTCATGCAAATTCCTTACAAAACATTTTGAAAACACAGGCAAGTAAAAGGAAAAAGTATAAAGTGACTTGAAATCTTGCTACCTAGAGATAAGCACTCAATATTTTGGGATCCAAATTTATAGAATTTCTTAAGTAAAAACGGGATTGTACTCTACATATCTTATTTACCCTGTTCTTGTAAATAACGAATCCCATATGAATAAATGTTCTTCAGACATAACATTTCAAAAACTGCATATTCCGAGGCTTTTCATGAATATTACTTAGAGAAGTTGACTGCATCCACACTTTGGCCAGAGGTGTAAACAATCCCCTCCCTACTCCAGCTTTCCCAGCATTGGTGACTAAAAGAGTTGGAAAATCTTATTACTGTTTTAATTGGCAGCTCCCTAATTATTAATAAGATTGATCATTTTCCCAAAAGATTCAATGGACAATTGCCTTTGCCAGAATTGCTTGAAAATTCTATCACAGTAAAACAATGGGAGAGACATCTGTATGGGTGAATTTGTAAATATTTAATATTCAAGTTGTCATATCTCTAGGTTCAGTCCCTTTAACATGCATACACTCACTAAATCCCTATTTTTAATCATTGACAAATATCTATTGATGGTCTACTATGTGACAAGCCCTGTTCTGGGTACTGGTGACAGAACAGTGAGTGGAAGTGGCAAAGCCCCTGGTGCAGACACTATGAGGAGAAACAAACAAGCAACAATGTGTGATAACACCAGGGCAGAACATGGAATATGGTTTGGGGGCTGCAGAGTGGAGGGGGGTGCTGGGTATTACAGGGGGCTCAAGGGAGACCTCTGGATGAGATGATATTTGGGTAGAGACTTAGATGAAGCAGTGAGTGCGTGAGCCATGCAGGCATCTGGGGAAGAGTGTTCCAGGCAGAGAGACCAGAAAGTGCAGAGTTCCTGGGCAGGAATGTCCTGTTTTGATGGAGGAGCGGTCGGGGCAGAATGAGGGGTTGGGGCAGTGGTCCAAAGTGAGATCAGAGAGTTGGAGGGGCGAGGTCATGTGAAGGTTTGTAGGTCCTGGCCAGGAAGGACTCAGATTTATTCAGAAGGAGCTCAGAAAGGAGGTGGAGAGATTAGTATGACGCTACTGCCATGGTTTGGCTGAGCGGCCAATGGTGCACAGGGATATCAGCCATCTCTCCCAGCAGGCCTGCCCTGCTCTGCCATCCTCAGGATGGCCCAATCTCTCTCCTCTAAGGCCAGACCAGGGACAGAGGGAGTGGGTGTCTTATGAGGTTTGCTGGGTGCTAAAGTGTCTGTGTGACAGGCAATCACAATACCTAAGAGTGACAAGGCAGGATGGGTGGGTGTCACCTTCAGAAGCTGGTTTGACAAGCCTGGGTCTCACACTTTCGGGGTTGACAGGAACATGCTGGTGACTTAGAGAAAAAGCAGGTGGAGGCACCAGAGACTTCAACAAAATGCCCAAAAAAGAAGTGACAGACACGGATGCGTCGTGGGTACCAAATCACTCCATACTTAATCTCTGTATGAGGTACTGAGCATCTATAAATGACAGCAAGAGGCAGCCTGGCAGGCTGCTGTGGGTTTCACTTGCCAGTTAGGGACTAGCTGGAGGTTTTTCTCATGTCTGAAATGCCACTTCTGAACACAAAAACTAAGCAAAGTGGGTTCAAAGTTCCAAGTCCAGGCCTCTACTCACAAACCAGGTCAATGAGCTGTCAAGCAGGAAAGGATTTGGAAGGACCAGGACCAAGGACCCTACGGGTAGCATTGATCATCTCCAGGGCCTGACCCAGAGACCTCATGTGGAGAGTATCACACAGAAACTTCACAGGGAGAACCAGGGCACACGAGGGGCTAGATTCCTTGTGGTGATGTGGTGGTCATTGTCCTAAGCTCTAACTTAGGGGAACAATCAGTACCAGAGCTCCCTTCACTATCCAGGCCTCTTCAAGGATGACAGAAAGCCCACCTTTTCCAGGAAGCCCTCCTGCCCATCTCAGCTCACACTCATCTCCCTTCTCTGGCTTTTGTGGACCTCTGGATGGCAACACTTGTTTAGCACTTAATTGTTCTAGAAGGTAAAATTCATGAGGCTGATGACTGTTCTGCTTATTTCTATACCCCCAGTGTAGGAACCATGGTGGTATCTCAATGAACAGTTATTAAAAGGATACATTTTCTATTTTTATAATTAAAAAAAATTGAAATATAGTTGATTTACAATGTTGTATTAATTTCTGCTATACTGCAAAGTTATTCAATTATACATATATATATATATGTATATATATATGCATTCTTTTTTACAATATTCTTTTCCATTATGGTTTATCACAGGATATTAAATATAGTTCCCTGTGCTATGCAGTAAGAGCTTGTTGTTTATCCATTCTATATAAAAAACTAACATCTGCTAACTCCAACCTCCCGCTCCATCCCTCCCCCAACCCCCTCCCACCAGTCTGTTCTCTATGTGAAATGTATGAATTTTAAATTCTTTTAAGGGTGTATAGATATTCTTATAAACTTAGGATGAGATCAGATCTTGTTTGTTGTCATCCCTGTCCTTTTTCTTCTTTCTCTGCCATATTATCAAGCAGACACCATCAGTGGCCCATCCATATGACCTCGGCCCACTCCAAAATCAGCTACAGAGTTCCCGTGCTTCTTTTGGCTCTGCCATAGGTGAGGGCTTTGTCCTCGTGTCCTGGACATTCTCCAAAGAGTCAAATCTGCCAGGATGACCCTCCGTCAATAAAAGATGGGAATTGGTAGATAGCTTCCAGATTCCTTGTTTCTTGGTGGAATAATTCTGTGTGCAGCCCACAGTCTCTCAGAAGCCCCCAGAGGACTGAGCCCAGCTGCTGGCAGTGGTTGCCCACATATAGTGCACCCTCACGGCTTTCTTACCTCCCCTTTCCCAGGTCATCACTGTCTTACTCTATTTCCTGGTACCACCTCCTAAATCCTAAATAAATTACTGATACCCAAATCCTCACATCAGGGGCTGCTTTGGGGGAACCCAAACTAAGACACTTACCTACGGTGCTTAGAAAAGCTGAGCATATGGGATTCCTGTGAAGATGGAGTGAAGTGATGCAAGTAAGGTGCTCAGCAGGGCTTGGTCTATGGTAAATGTCTGGCCCCATCAGCCACTATCGCTGTTGTAGTCCATGTTGACGGTGCCCAAACAATATTTGTGCATTCTTCATCTTTGAGGTGGGATTTTGAGGAGGAATTGAGGCAAAGACCAAAGGGCACCCAGAACAACAGTAATGGTGGAAATCAACGAGGAGGAACAGAGTCAAAGATCAAAGACAAAGCCATGAGAAGCAGCGCATACTAGGTGTTCGCCTGTGTGGTACCAATCGCAGAAGAAGTAATACATCACCCTGGGCCAGTGGGGAGAGCTTCCCGTATTTTCAAAGCAGTGATGTAGTCCTTCAGCCAGCTGGAGTATAAGGATATTTACAAGCTGATGGCAAGGGTCTATTAAGACAAACCTGGCAGGAATGGTCAGAAATTTGGCTTCCTTTGAAGGGACAGGCAGATTCTGTATGTCTAGTTGCGGAGGAGCAGTTGGTCTAGTTTCTGAAGCCTGTGGACAGAGAAGTGGAAAGCAAAGGCATGGGCAGAGCTAGAATCCTGAGGATTCGAGAATCAGCAAAGGTTAAAGTCTGTACTTGGGTCAACAGATACATGCTACTATATA